>NW_027185784.1:16778571-16818213 GCF_028583685.1 Petaurus breviceps papuanus
TATCTATCTATCTATCTATCTATCTATCTATCTATCTATCTATCTATCTATCTATCTATCTCTCTGTCAGTCTGTCTCTCTATCTTTTATACTGGATTTATTAAGGTGGTACCGTGGGAACAGCTGGTACAAAACAGTGTCCCCAAAATCTGTGAAACATTCTCCTACAAGTAGTCTGTCAATAAAAAGATGCTTCCCTCCTCCCTTCTTCCAATCCCTTAGGAATATCCCTAGATCTCTGTCAGAAAGTAGTATGTGAATTTTGAAGATTTGATTCAACAGTGGTAGTGAGAACTAGGATAAATGTCTCTGAACATGTATTACAAGTGACATTGTCTAGTCCAGCTCCTTGTTTTATAGTTACATAAGGACACTGGTTAAGAGAAGTGTTCAAATCATAGAAGTAGTTAATGACTACTTAGATCAATCTTGGTCTGCATCTGTTCTTTTATTTATTTATTTATTTATTTATTTATTTTTGCTTTTGGCAGTTGGGGTTAAGTGACTTGCCCAAGGTAACACGGCTAGTTTTTTTTTTTTATTAAGTGTCTGAGACTGGATTTGAACTCAGGTCGTCCTGACTCCAGGGCCAGTGCTCTATTCACTGCACCTCCATCTGTTCTTGATAGGATTTGTGAGGGAAAGGGGACTAAGAAAAGGTAGTTAAAATCCAAGAAGGGAAAAATGCTCAGTAAGGTTAGACATAAGGTTTTGGAGAAAGGGGGGAAATATACATACAAAGTGGTTAGGTTCTGTAGTATTAGTATTCTAGATCAGGTACATCAGGGGTTAAATAGATAATTTTTGTGGGCTGGGCTTAGACCTTAAGCACCAATTATATTATTGATTATAAGGGGAAAATACTTCCTGACTTTCAAGTAACCAGCTTAGAAATAAACTTTAAAGACACGATTTATTTATAAATTGAGAACTATATTGATTTTTTAAAGATGTCCATTATAGCCATCTTCATCAGCAACTAATGTTTATTATATAGTTATCAGGAGTATATGACTGCATTAACTTTATTATCCTCAAATTTGTGAGCAACATTACATATAACATTGGATACCCATTTCGGGTTGCCTCCTAAGTAATAGCAGAGTTATTTCATGTAAATATGAAAGTATGCAAGATGCATTTAGTTCTCAAATGTGGTGGAAGTCACCCTTTGGAAGAGTATCTTATGCCAATAATATATGACTCATTTCTGTCTTCCTTCTTCATTGTTTTCTTACTGATAAAGTGGAATGCATTGAGTACATACTGTGGAAAAATTTTAATGCCTGGTGTTTAGAAATGTTCTTTAGAACCATAGAACACTGGGATTGAAAGGAATTGTAGAGATCATGATATTTCTTCTCTCTTACTTAGTAGGCAAGGGGAAGTCACTTGCCCATGGTTACCCCCTTAGTTATCATCAGAGCCAGAATGCTAATCCAGGTATCCTGACTTCCAACACAGGAATGCTTTCACTGTTCCCAACTCATTAATAGTCCAGTAAGTGGAGCATTGAGCTTGGAATCATACATAGCAGTAATGTTAACAGCTGACGAAGTACATAGTGCTATAAGGTTTACAAGACTTTTTGCATAAACTAGCTCATTTCAAGCCTTACAAGATCCTATTTTTGGGAGGTTAAGGGGGTGTTGATATATAGTCATTATTATTTTCTCTTTTGCTGATGAGAAAACTAAGGCTCAGAGAAAGCATCTTGCCCATGGTCACATCTGTGACCATGATCTGAAAGATCTGTCAAAATCTAAACCCAGATATTCCTGAAACAAGTCCAGCCATTTTTTTCCATCTCCAAACTGCTTCTCCAAAGTTCTTTCCTAGAGTTGCTCTTACCAATTAATGAATTAAAATGTATTTTGTATTGAGAATATTATGTGTATTTGTGTCTTCTACATCCTACTAAGACATTACCTTCTTTAACCCACTAGAAGTCATCACCACCTAATCCTGTGCTTTGCCTTTTGCTTTCACATTTTTAACAACTCCTTATCTAATTAATGATTAGTAGTAATTAAAACTTTGAGGGAGAAGACTTATTTTAGTCTCTTTTACAAATGCTGGCTCCACGCTTGTGTAATGTTGCCAACCAGATAAGACAGATGTGTTTTATTCATTGCTATAAAGTTAGTCCCAGTCGATGATAATCATTAGTGCGGGGTGACAGGAATAACACCCTTTTCTTAATTTGAACCTGCATTTTCCTAGTTCATGCTTCAGTTGTTCATGCTTCAATTACTTCCTTGATAAGTCAGTTAGTGACTCAGTCTATTGGAAATTGCAAAGTCTTTTGTTAATAAGAATTGGATGATATCCCTTTGATGAGCTGTTTCTCCTCATAGACTTCTTCCCCAAATGTAAATTCATTTATGTATCTGTGAGCTTAATTATTTTTTAGACTATTCTAGAATGAAAATTTAGGGAGCCTACTTTTGGAAAAACTCTTCTTTTTGATAACTGTTAAGAATCTCACATTTTTATTCACTTTTTATACATTTGTATAAAATGCATAAGAATAATGTTGGACAGCAGGAAATGAAAATAAAAGTCAAATATTACTGTAATATATCTTAAACATTCTCAGGCTAACAAATTTGAGGACAGTATGTTGTTACAAATGTACTCACAGGTTCCTAATAGTAAGTAATCAACATTTTGTACATCTACCTCACTGAAATTTTTTCTCTTTACCTATTTGTTAGTGTTCATCTCAGAAATGAACTTAAGCTATCTGGTTTTCATGGTTAATTGACTTTCTACTTCTTAATGACTTGAAAAGACTTAAAACAGGAATAGGTTCTCTATGGACACATTTTGTTCCAGATAGTAAGTGTGGAATAGTGGACAGAAACCATGCCTGGCATCAAGAACACATCTGCTCAATTCCTGTTCAATTCTATCAGATACTGTACTTCTAATCACGGACAAATCAGTTAATTTCTAAGTGTACCATACAACTCTTCAAGGACTAAACTGCAGAAAAATTGCTTATCTATATTCTGATGAAATCAGATTCAAATCTACTACCACCCCCAACAAACTACTTATAACATTTATTTATGAAAATACATATTGATCAAAGCAAGAGACAGACTTAATAGCAGTAGTGTGTTTCTAAATGTTTAGCAACCAGTTCTCTGGAAAAAATGCACACACAACATAATTTTGGATTTTATCTGAATTATCATCGTGTTCTTCATCACTTTCTTAAGTCTAGAAAATCAGCAAAACGATATATCAAGCTCGGATTTGGAGCATTTACCAATTTCTGAGGTATAGATGCTCACCTTGAAAATTTAACAATGGGCTCTAATAAAATGGATCGAAACTGACTCTCCAGCATACCTGTGTTTAGTAGTTGCTGACATTCTGAATAATGATTGATTTTAACTTTATGGAAATCAAAGCTTTGGATTCTTTTAAATAATCCATTTCTATTCACCATTAAAAATATAAGAAAATACAGAGAAATAGAAATAACTAACTTCATAACATTTTTAAATAAAAGGACCTTTTCTTTATATGGTATGCATTTCCTGAGTAGCTCATAGTAACCTTAGAAGTATCCAGTATTCCTTGCTTTCAGTTCTGAGTCACTCGAGTCATCCTGTCATGCTCTCATTTTTTGAACCAGAAAATATAATTGGATTCATTTCCCCCCCCCCATCCTTGTGTTATATGTATTTCACACATAACACCATTGTCAATTTTTCTTTTATTTCAACTATCTATCATCATTCAAATTTTTCTTTGGTGTCTATCACCAGAGTTGCCCATCACCTAGGCATTCTGACAGAGAAGATAAAGCTATAAACATAATAAATGAGGGACAGGGAAAATCTACTTTTTCTCTCTGCTCTTTTGGAGATTGAATAGCATGTTACTTGAGAATGTCCATGACAGATACTTCCAGGTTATTGGATTAGTGAAAGGCTCAAGAAGAGAGTCAAGTCTTGTTTTTCAGACTGAATATTGACATTTTTGCCATTGAATTTTGCCCCCTTCCCTGATCTATATTGTTGTTGCCTACTGACTTCTTATCCATTCTGTATTTCTCCATGATTCTAGCACATGGTTCACAGTATTTTGTGCTAACCATTCTGCTCATATCATCCTCAGAGACTTCAGTATACACATTGGTCACTCTTCTGTCACCCTGCCTTCACAGTTTTTTGAATCCCTCCACTCTCAAGACCATCCATTTCTGCCATATCTAATTCACTTACTCTGTGGGTGGTCATAACTTAGCACTAACCATCACTTGAAAATGTCTTTTTAAAATCCTGGATTCTAAGATTCTCTTCTTCTCCACAACTCTTCACCCCCTTACTCCTTTCATACTCTCATTTCTCGTGATCCTTTCATTGTTCTGGTTTTGTGAGTCCTGATCCTTCAACTACTTTAGTCAATATGCCCTCATTTCCATTCTTCAGTCCCTGACCACTGTCCATTGTTCCTACCTTTGAACTGTGAAATACTTCTGGAGGAAATCATAAAATTTTGACCTTTGGTACTAGATCCATTATGAATTGAAACTATCTAACCTCACCTGTCCTGTGACAACTTCTTGGCAATTTTTAGTCACCTCTTACTGACTCCTGATTTTATCATATACAGTAGCTGTTCCAACCTTCTACCCCTATCCCTCTTCTCAGGAACTGACCTCACCTGTTTTGCTGAGAATATTGAAACTATCTGATGTGAGCTCTCTACTCTTCATTCTTATTAATGCCTTCTGCTCCTTTCTTCCAGTGTCAGAACAAAAGGCCTTCCTTCTTGTTAAATCCAATACCTCTATTCACACCTTAAGGCCCATTACCTCCAGTCTCTCTGTAAGCTTGTTGTTTCTTTCTTCAATTGCTTGTTTCTTCTTTCTCTTCCTCTCTCCTGGATCCTTGTACTCAATCTACAAGCATGGCTTTTTATGATTAATTAGCTTTCTACTTCTTAGTGACTTAAAAAGACTTCCAACAGGAATAGGTTCTTTATGGACACATTTTGTCCCAGATAGTGTGGAATAGTGGATAGAAATCCTGCCTGGCATTAAGAAGACCTCTGTTTAACTCCTGTTTAATTTTGTCAGATACTGTACTTATAACCATGGGAAAATTAGTTTAATTTAATATATCCTGAAAAGACTTTCTTTCCCTGAGACTGCCATCAAGTTATCATACTAATTTTCTTCTCTCTTTTACTGCCATATTCCTTGTAAAAGTAATCTATGCTTGTTGCTTCCCATTTATCATTTCCCCATTCCTTTTTTACCCCCTTGAAAAGCTGGAAAACAAAGCATCGTTTCCTTTATGTTAAACGGAACAAGGCAATGTATAAAGCAGGAGTTTAGGGAAAGATCAGGCATTCCTTGATGGGATATTCTGAAGACTACACCTAAGAGGAAGAATTTATACTTCTTGAAGGAAGAATAGGATTCAGATGGCCAGAGAGTTGGTCTGAGAGGCTTTGGCACATAGAGAGTGAATGGAGAGAGGGTAGAAGCAGTGTAGTTTGAGAAAAGACCTCAAAGGAGAATTTATGGGGTATGTTCAGGAACTAATTAGGAGACTAATTTGCTGGTTTCTGAGGTGTGGCTGGATTCATTTAGTGAGCAACAAATGAGTCCTAAAAGAAGTTTTTATATTGAACAAATTGCTGTGTTTATTTGGTGGGGTTGTGTTGGGTTAATAAAGAATTACTTATGCTTGTTTTTGGAAAAGATTTCTCTTTTATATATTGATATTTAGTGATTCAAAATAAGCTTCTAATATTCTTTCAAAGTTGTATAGGTTATTGAGTCTGTTGGGACAAAAAAAATATAGTTGTGTGTCTTAGGATTGGCAGTGAAGAATGGAGATAGAAAGGAAGGGGAAGATGATTGACTAGGAAAGTAGACATGTGCTATTTTTTTTCTTTTTGCATTTGTTCCCTGTCTTCCTTAGTGGTGAGTTTTATTTATTTATTTTTTAAATCAGAAAAGTAGCTTCCTTACCAATCTGGGTACTTTTGACCCAGTGGCTTCATTGAACATGTAGGCATACCCTACCTTTACTTTGTACTTAATGACTCAAAATCTGTATTTTCAATGGGGAGAGAAAAGTTTCTCAGCTTGCCATCTAGGACTGAACATCACATTTTGTATACAAGCCTCTTATAAACAAACAAATGAAAAATTAGTACTCAGTAGAAATATTATGGTAAACATCTGTCTACATCCATATTTCCCAAAATAATTTGTCCACAGAACAATTCGGGTTTAAAATGTATTTCTGGGGGGCAGCTAGGTGGTGCAGTGAATAGAGCACCAGCCCTAGAGTCAGGAGGACTTGAGTTCAAATGTGGCCTCAGACACTTAACACTTGCTAGCTGTGTGACTTTGGGCAAGTCACTTACCCCTAATTTACCTGCCTTCCCCCCTCCAAAAGTAAAATATATTTCTGAAACCTACAAATTCTGATCTGACATTTGAAGTAAACCTATTTTGTAAAATTGGGAAAGGAAAATAGTTTTCATACCAGAAGATTGTCAAATTTAATAACCATTTTTGATATATAATTTTATACTTAATTTTCTAGTGGGGAAATACCTGTTGCATAAGGATGCTCTTCCATGTAGGAGATCCATATTTTTACATAGAGCACAATTTAGCAAATGTCTATGGAGACACTTAGCTTTCTGATAAATATGATACTGTTTCATTGACTTCTGAGCCTTGAAATTGTATGCAAATATAGGTCAGTTTCCAGTTTGTTTCTTATAGCATTCAAATAGTTGATATACTTTAAAGAAATAAAAATAAATTATGCTTAACTTACCAACAAGTTAAGCATAATTTATTTTTATTTTATAAAGCATAGTTTTAAAAATTTGTGTCTAGCACCATTGAAAAAAAGCATTAGAATAACATTTGCAAATGGTGGTTGTATGTTTGTGTTTCAGAATTTAAAGTGATGTGATGCTAATTAAGGTGCAGTGCAGATGGACATTCCCCTTATTTTGAGAAGTAGGGTCAAATTCTTGAATTAGTAGCAGTGTGTTAGTAGGAATTGTATCTGAGAGCTGGAAGGGATTTTAGAGACCATCAGGCTCATGCTCTTCATTTTACAGGATGTAAATGAGACCCAGAGAAATTTAGTGACTTCTTCAAGTGATGTGTCTATGTCAGTTTTCTAGTTAGAAGTAAAGCCGTCCAATTAATTCCTAGTTCCTTGTTCTAGCTCTAGTTTGACTTTTAGAAAGCCATGTAATGCCTTTTATCCCTTTTTGTAGTACAGTGGTATAGTGGATTAGGTACTAGACTTGGAGGAAGGAAGCCTTTGGTTCAAATCAGCTTCAGATACTTAATTCACTGTGACCCAGGTGAAATTGCTTAACCTCTTGGTGCCTCAAATTTTTTCATATATAAAATGAGAAGTTTGGACCTGATGGCCTCCAAGGTCCATATCAGCTCTGAATCTGTGGTCTCATAATCCCATTTGCCTAAAAGTTACATGTAGGTTATTGGCTAAGTAATGCACTGATATCCTGCTAAGTTCAACCCTGACATTTGTTTGCCTTGTAGTTTGGGCAGAATACTTAACCTACGTGTTGCTGAAACTTCTCACCAGTGAAATAAGTATAGTTATAGCAAGTCGCCATACATGGTAGCTATGAGGAATAACAGATAAAAAAAGGTTCAGAATTATTTAATAAAGATCTTTTTTATTATTGTTCTTTTTTCAGAGAGAATGCTGCTCGCTGACAGCATGTTCCAAACTCTATGATCTTGTTTTATTCCTTGTTTCAAAAGTTACAGTTTGACAAATAAATTTTTAAAAATCTTTTTTAAAGGAGGACCTGATGACAACTTAATTGAAGGTGGAGGAACAAAATTTGTCTGCAAACCTGGAGCCCGAAACATAACTGTCATATTCCATCCATTACTCAGGTAAGGTAGAACCTATGATTGTTCTGTATTTTTAATGCTTATGCCAATGTGTTGTGTCAGTAGTGTGATTTTTCAGTATTCTACATGACCTAACAATGACCTGTTCCATTCTCTAGAGTCTTTCTATCAAAATTAGTTCATTGGAAAGAAGTAAATCATTCAAGTATCTGCTCAGATCTCAGACAGACAAGTTCCTAAGTGTTTATATTTGATATTTTTTTTTTATTTTGTCAGATAATGCATTCCTAATTTGTTTCTCCACCTGGGGGGGAGGGAACAAGGAAAATAACAATCAAATTTTCAGTGTTTTATGATGAAAACAAATGTGGGATGAAATGAAGTCTTGTGATATAAAGTATATTTTGATTTCATAAAATAGGACATAATGTTTTCTTTTTCTGTTAAAGAAATATTAATCCTGAAAATATTTATCGATACAATTACAGAAGATGATATTCTTTATTTCTCTTCTCCATCATGAATTGGAAGATATGGGTGCTGAGTATTTTCAAATAATTATCCAAATGTAATCAAACTGGTTCACTTCTTTTGGAGTATAACTTAGTTGCCTTTCATGAACTCTTTTGGGTCCCTCAGATTGCATTTCTAAGAATGTGGAATACAGTTTGATAAATGCTACTCTAATTTAACCCTGGTCTAGTTGGTATCACTTAAAAATATAGGCACTTTACTTTTTTATATTCTTATCATCATCATCATCACTAACCCTCTTTTCTCTGTATCAGAGAGAGCTTATTAAATACATTTTCTGAGAACTGTTCTGTTTGGCTAGAAATTAGACTTGGATGCTTACTTCATGAATAGCATCTTCAAGTTGAAGTCAAGAAGATCCAGGTTCAAATGCTACCTCTGACACTTGCTAGGTTTGTGTGACTCTGCCCATGTAAGTTTCTTAAGTGATCCAAAGCAAATTCCTAGAACTTTATGATTAGAATATTTATATTTGTGATCTGGTTTGTGAGGGGAGTTCTCTATCCTAAGGAAATCCTAGATCTTTTCTTTTAATATATGATACTTCTCTAGACACAGAGGGGATGGAATTATTGTTATTTGAATTTAGTCAAGCAACTGGTTATTTTGAAAATAATTCTGATTCAGAGTTTTTGCCTTAAAAAAAAAACAACCTAGTTTGAATTAAACTTATTTTTTTCCAAATCAATTTTTATGCAAGAACACACTTAAAAAAAAGTTACAAACAATAAAAAATGGAAGTTGTCAAGAAACTTTTTCAATCTTGAGACAATTTTTAAAAATAAATATCATTAAATAAATCCTTTAAGCACATATTGTATGTATGTATGCATATATAAAGAAACTGAGACCTTAATAGATGTCTACATAGGGGCTAATTGATAAAGGGCTTCTGATAATAGTTGTCATTGGTGACTTATAACCTTAGACAACTCTGTTTTAAATAATCATGGTGGTAAAAACCAACTGGCTTTGGTAATTAATTTATTGCCCTCTATTTCCCAATTACATTGATCTCTTTTAGAAGCCAGTGCTAATTGTTGAAAACAGCCTTAATTATTAAAGCCATTTCTTAACCTAAATTTAACCCTACAGCTAACCAAGAGTATGTAGAATTCACATACTTGTGTACCTTAACTATGTACTGTTTATTACTTACTTATTGTTATAAAGAATAGTTACTAGCCTTGAGTAACGGCCTTATCCAAATTTTAATGATTTTTTAAAAGCTGAAATGAAAGATTTATGCAGAATCATAGAGGTGGAAGACCATCAAGTCCAACCAGTACTTGAACTGGAATTCCCTCAGTGGTGTCCCAGATAAAGGATACAATAGTATAAGCCTCACAGCTTCTGGGTCGGCTCCACCTGCTCTAGCATGTGAAAATCTGCCTCTCTTCCTCCATTGCCCATTGCTGCCAGCTGTATTTGTCATCCTTATTACTGAGTGACACCTTCTTTCTGCATGTTTTTTAGAATTCTGATGCTATGCAGGGCATAAAACATCTTGACAAGCGTTTTGTCTTTTCTTATTTATGCTGTTTTACAAGAAAAATGTTTTCTATATTGTGATATGGGTAGCCTTTCTCCTGATTACTAAATCTTAAGGATTCTCATGTTTCCCACTGGTTTTACTTGCTTGTTTAATGTCCTCTACCTATAGAGTTATAATTGATTATTGATTAGAACTGGGGAAAATTTACTTGTAGCATTACTAAATTGTTTATCACTCATTGTGTAATGCTTAATGTAAAGCCAGAAGAGTAATATGTTCATTGCAAGGTAAGTTAATTCTTTGATAAATAGGTACCAAGTATGAACTACAAATTAGCTCATGTTGCACATAATCTCTCCAAATATCCACATTGTAGACTATCATTGGATATTCATAGAAAAACTTTTGGAACCTAAAATAACTGAAATGTTTCAATTGTATGTAGTTTCATCTTAATAACCTATATAGAATAATGGTTTTCTTTCAGATAAAAAAAGAAAAGTTGGCACTTATTATAGTATTCTATCTTTTAGCTTTAACATTTCTCTAGTGTCTGTGTTTACTTCCAGGTAGATGTGCATACTTGTTTATGGGTAGTTAGTTTAAATTTTCATGGAATTCCCTAAAGTCATCATAGGCATGGTCACAGTTTTTATAGCTTGCCAGTTGAAAATGAGACCTTTTGTGATCCCATTCAGTTGTTACCTGATAAATTTTACCTTCTGAATTTTTCTTAGGTATTTTAAGCAATATTTTCTTTGACTAAAAGGATCTGTTTGACCATTTGTGGACATAAATTAATGCAGAATTCAACAATTTTACCTTACCAAGATGCTTTATTAGAACATTCTAGATTTTCTCAGTTTCTGTCTTGCTTTATGTTTTTCTCTGCTTATCATCTTATTCCTCCCCCTACTCCCTCTGTCCCCAACCATACAAAACAAAAGCAAGTCTCTATACCTCTTAGGAAAATGTAATGAAAGTCTGTTAGCTGTTCATGTTACTCTTTTAAATGTTCACCTGCATGCAGCTAGTACCTCAAATACCTTCACCTCCCTAATGGGCCAAGCTCTATCTTTCTTATTAAATGTAAGACTTGTTAAATTAATTTTTATGGCATTTTAAAGAAGCTTGCTTATTAAAAGGTAAATAATCATTACAAACATTTAAACAGAAAAGGTTTGCTATTCTTATGCCTAATCTTTTAGCAAATCAAAATGTTTTTGTCCTGTGGTAGGACACACTTTTGATATGAGTTATTTAAAATTAGAGTCTTTATTTTGAGTTTGTCATTGTGCTTGGAACAGTGTTCCAGATGTCTGCCTTCTTTCCTTAAACTTTGCACACACCATTTTCATCCATTTTGATAACCAAAAATATTGACTCTATAAATTTCTCAAAGTTGGTCTTGAATTTCTGTAGTTGATATTATTTTCTATTTTAAAAAATGTTAGAAGGACAACTTCTGCTAGGGCTCACATATCTCAGAAAGCTGCCATTTTAAACAAAATATGTACCAAGTCACCAGCAGTTACAGTTGATCAGCCTTGCTTCCTTTTGCCACAGATCTACAAAAATACCATATTATTTACTAGCCATAAAATTTGAATGTTGTTCCTCTAAAGACACAGATGGGTTAAAAATGTTTGTCACATGATTCTAGTCAATCAGAAAGTTACTTTAAAGACTAGTTGAATTTAAAGTTGTTTTCTTAAAAATACATTTGAAGAATGTGTAAATCACCAGTAACCAAGTTCATGAACTTACTTTTTAAAGAAATCCGATAGCATTTAGGATCCTGTCCCTTTCAGAATGCGCCCCACCCCCACCCCAATCTAGGACTGTTGTTGATTTCATCTCATGAATAGAGCTTCCACTCCTCTACTCTCCCCCTTCATTCATTACTCCATGAAATACAGTAACCCCTTCGTTTATACTTAATGGCAAGTAATAACTTATTTAAATTATATACTCAATGTATGTTCCTAAGATCTTTGTCCTAGCCCATTATTGTCTCTTTTAGAGTGTAAAACTAGAAAGCAGGGGGCATATGTCTTCAGCTCACTTTATATTATACATTGCTTAGTGAAGCATCATATATAATTAGACACCTAATGAATGCTTTTGGTGATAAGAGGTCATCTAATCTATTTCCTTGCCTGTGGGCCCAACCGAACAAAGACCATTGCAGATAGATGGCTTCCTATCCTCTTCTTAAATGGATTCCATAATCTCTTCTTGAGAAGTACAGACCCTGAAGATGCTCTCCCTTTGTTTTCTACCTAGATATTTGTCATTTGTCAACTTTCACCAGAAGCCTTCGGGAGAAATGGATGAGTTCATTTTGATTAATGGAATTTACTTTATCCTCCTGGGCCTTTAATTTAGGGGTGGGAAGGGAAATATGGTAATGATGAAGCTTGTATGACATATTTTTTTTCCCTTTTGACGTGCATATTTGGTCTGCATTTAGATTTCCTCGTTGCATAAATGACTAGTAATTAATAGCTGCTATGTAAATAAACCTTCAGTGAATTAAGCATATTTCATAGAGACATCTAAACACCTTCTGACACAAAGTGACACTTGTTATAATGAGCTGCACAAAGGGATCATTTGTCAGAGGTATTCCGATATTACTCTGACTGGTATTAGTAGTACAAGTACAAAGGGGAAATTCCCTTTTTTCTTCTATTTAATTTCTTCTTCACATCTTTTACCAAGATTGGCAACTGGGTGCTAAGCAGATCTGGTTTCTGACTGAGCCTACTTTCATTGTAATTCCTATATGATTCTGGGCTGTTAAATAAGACATTTTGAGCTTAATTTTCTCATCTTTAAAATGGGGATGATAATAAACAATCTCTGTTGTTTATCTCACAGCCTTTTATGGGATCAACAAGATAATTTATGCAAAAATGCTTTGTAATAGCAAAATTTCATACAAATATAAAGGCTCATTTCTATTTTCACTTTTTAATGAAATGTACTGTGGTAAAATAATTGTTTTCTAGTTTAGTATTGTTCTTAATGACTGGCAACTGAAGGCTCTTGAAATCCTTTGTCAACTTCTTTATTTCATAGGAAAGTTATTTGACTAGGTTAAATTTGCAAATGCAGTCAGCATCTTGGATTTGTCATAATTGTTTGTACCTGCCATCTCACAAATGCATGCTTTTGGTTATATGCTAATTAAGAAAGTGACACTGGGAGGCAGCTATGTGGCTTAGTGAATAGAACACTGGCCCTGGAGTCAGGAGGACCTGAGTTCAAATTCAGCTTCAGACACTTAACACTTACTGGCTGTGTGACCTTGGGCAAGTCACTTAACCCCAATTGCCATGCACTCCCCCTCTGTTCCACCCCCCAAAAAACCAACAACAACATCAACAGAAAGTGACACTGGCTCACATTCCATCGCCACTGTGGGGAGAAAATGCAAAGCTAGACTGTGAATTAACAATATAAGGCACATAAGCTAAGTGGAGGGATGGCAAGGAGGATGGCCTTCAAAGAGAGAATGATCCTGGTTATAAACGGGAGAGAACATGGCATAGTGGAGAGAGATCACCTTGAAGGCAGGAAACCCTGGGTTCATGTCTTGTCTCTGATACTTGCTGGCTACATGACTGAACAAATCACAGCCCCTTAGAGCTCCATAAATCTCTTAACAAAATAAGTTGCAGGGCAGGTACAGGCTTGCATTAGTAGAGGGAGTTTCTTCCCCCAGGAGTTCTCTACATCAGTGAAATCAGATCATTTTGGTTTTTTTGTTATTATTATATAAAAGCAATCGGGGTTAAGTAACTTGCTCAAGGTTACATGGCCAGTTATTTCTGGGTGTGGTGCTGAGTATCTGAGCCTGGGTTTCGATCTGCAGGTCATCCTGACACTGGAGCCAGTGCTCTTACTCACTGAGCCACCTGGCCGCCCCTGGAAGGTCATTTTCTAACCCTATAACTGAAGGGAGTAAATAGTTCATTTTTTCCTCACCCAACTCCTAACTGTGCAATTGGGTCAGATTAAGAAAGTTGGAGCACTGAATGGTTCCCTTCATCTGAGACTGAACAGGAAGGAGAACTTACTGTATACTTTTAGATGACTTTCAGAAGGCCAGAAGGGATCAGGAGTCTTAATACTTTGAAATTTGGCAGGCTCAGTGATATATCTTTAAAAAAACACACATTGGGTGTTCTCTTTGCTTGTTTGCTTCAGCTGGCTTTTGAAAGTCACTTGATTCTTCAGGGTAATAATCACTATACATATGCTTTATGAAGTATGTTGATTACCAGATAATTGATGAACAGATGTTTCATGTCTTAGGGGTAGCTGAGGAGAGGCAGGAGGCTAAAGATGTTGACAGTGATGGCATTTGAGATTGTGAAAATGCCAATGATCCTCCTCTTGTTGACTAGTAGTTGGACCCTGAGTATAGGGCAGTGAGCATCTCTCTTTATCAAGTACAGCTATACTTCATTAAGATCAGACAGCAATTAAAAGTGTTTGGGCATGGAACACAAAGTCCAGCACTCACTGGGTGAAAAGACTAGTTGGTGTCAGAACGAGGGGCACTGAGCTGTCAGGTACCCAGTTTTCTTGCTGGGCAGCATCCATGCTTGCCAGCTGTCTTGCTGCCTTAAGGTATAACTGCAGTAGAATAGTCAAGTTATAATCACATCATCTAATTACAGAGAAGGATAACATGTTGAAATTAAAGCATCTTGGGGCAGCTGGGTGGTGCAACAAGTAGAACACTGGCCCTGGAGTCAGGGGGACATGAGATCAAATTTGGCCTCGGACATTTAAGAGTTACTAGCTGTGTTACCTTGGGCAAGTCACTTAACCCCAATCGCCCTGCCTTCCCCCCTCCAACTAAAAGGGAAAAAAAAGAAAAAAGTTAAAACATCTTGCTAGAGCTTGAAACCAATAATTGTATGGGAAGCTATCTTAGGGATACACTTTTCTGATCACGGTTGTTCATCAGCTCTGGCATGTGTATTAATGTGAGAAGGGGTTGAAGTTATGATTTGTGAATATGGCAGAAATAAGGCATAGGCCATCACAAAGCATCATCAGAGAGGGCAGCTTCCAAGGAGCCATTTATAACTGCAAAGTGATTTTGCAAAAATAAATTCCACTGATAGCTTAAATTTTTCTCTCAAAATAGCATTTTGTTCATCATTAGTAGTTTGTGCTAAAAGGGTTTATTAAAATGTAGTCATGCTATTAACAAACAAAAGTCAGGATTGTAGAAGAATCGTGTGCATACCACAATCTTTCTGGAATGAAAGAGTGTACTTTTTTGAAGTAAAAGGAGGCTATTTTGGCTCCTTAGAAGAGTAATTTGTCTTGACTAAAAAGCTTTTCTGTTTTAAATAAAGAGGCCAATGATTCACTCTTTTCAGCTAGTTGAGCCCTTACCTGCTCTTTCCCTCAGAGGATATCTCTGTCACAGAGGTTACCATTTGCCTTCATTTAGCTGTCCAGTCTCTCTGGTCCCACAATAAGATAAATAAGAAAACATTACCATGGAGAGAGAAGACAACGGGAAGAATCAAAACAAACAAACCTAAAGAAACAACTAGGAGACCTTTGGAGAAATTAAATTACTTCAAAGATATAGAGAACCATATGAAACTTCATGTCGGAATCTCAATGTATATAGAATTACACAAGTCTAAGTAATCATTGGGGGATCAAATCTCTATTCTAGGTCTTAAATGTTCTGTGTTTTGTTTACCTGAGTAAGATAAAGAATCTTTTGAAAAGACATTAGACCACGTAAATTGGTTTTCTAAAGTGCAATGGGAAATGTATGTGGAGACCTCAAAAGGAGATTTATTTACTTGGGGAGAAGTTACAGTGCAGCAGATATAATTTATTGAGTACCTACTTAGTTAAGAACCCTGTCCAGGATAGTGGGGGAGGCAAAGCAGTTTAGATAAGGCACTGTCTCTGCCAATAAGCTTAGCGTCTAGGAGGACCACACCAATAAAAATAACTATGATCTTGGCATTAAAGATGAATTACAGAGGTACATAAGGTCTGAGAGAGAAGGCTGTTCTCAACCATATCAGGAAAGTTTGGGGAGGAGTTGGCGTTTGATTTTCAATTCAAAGGCTGTGTTAGTATTTGATAGGCAAAGTGAAGAGTGGAAGATATTTCAGACCTAGAGAACAGTTTGAACAGAGGTACAAGGTGAGAAAGTCCAATGTGTGTTTTGGGCCATCATGCAAATTTGGTGCTGTAGGTGCAGGGAAAGGCAGCTTAGGGACTCAGCTGCAAAAAACCCGGTGGATTTCAAGTTTCTCACAAAAAAAAAATGCATATGATTAGAATCCTTGAGTATATTTGAAATTGCTGCAAAGGATTTCTGACATCTATACATTTTGTAATCCAAACAAATTTAGCAGAATATGGATTGGCTGGAGTCCAGGGAGCCTTTTTGCAGGTTTATTCTGTAGCTTGTGAAAAAGACCCTGCCATCCAAGACTTCTCTCCAATGTTGGCTATGTCACTGGTGTGTTTTACTTACTGTTTAGTTCTAGAAGGAGAAGGGGGATGGGAACTTTTAAAAATATAAACCCAGTAAGGTAAATAAGCCAGGGATTTTCAAAAGCTTTTTTGGTTTGGCAGCTGTGATGATGACAAGTACTTGTTCTTGTCTCAGTAAGAAGACTTGCTCCACTTGGGTGTTTCTTCCTTATTCTGTGACTTTCTGGAGCAAGTATGTTACTTGTCCTCAGCTATATTGGTAACACCTCTATGGGGCTTCCTCTATACTTGCTGCACCTAGCCTAGTGTGGTAGAATTCATGAAAAGTTATACGGAAAGAAGAGACCCCTTTTTCTTATCTTCATCTTTCATAGTTATCTAAGGTCATGGAGATATATGAAGGTTAGCTTCAGGACAGATGGGGATATTTTCCTTCCCCTTTGCTAACCCAGTATAACAGCAACCCACTTCCTGTAATACTTTGGTACTATCTATACTCAGAGTAAGATCCTATCAGATTCTCGCCCTTCGCCCTTCAAAAACCATCAGAATCCACAGCAAGTCACCTTCACCACTCATCCCTTAATCTTCACCAGAAATTACCAGCCACCAGGGTTCTTCACCTGGGCTTCATTGAGTCCATGGAAAGATTTCAGGAGGCCTGTGAACTTCAATTGGGGGAAATTCCTTTATTGTTCTTTGTAATCCTACATATTTTGTTTTATTAATTTAAATTAAATTAAATTAAACCTGAAAAGATGTTTGTAGACTTTCCCAGAGTGCCAAAAGGATCCATGAAACAAACAAGGTTAAGAAATCCTGTTATAGAGGTTTGGTGCCCTTCTTGGAGGGAGTTTGAAGGAAAGGAAAAAAAAATAAGCCATGGAAGATGTATGTATCAGAATGTAATTCAGACTTTTAATCCTATTTCTTTGTAGTTCTCAAAAACTTTGGCCTGTCTTGGACCTCAAAGACTGAATACAGTTCTTGGTAATCCAGCCTTTAAAATGCTTGCTTCATTCTTCCCATCATTCAGTCTCACCCAGTGTCTCAGACTTCCTAAACCAATTCACCCTCTAAAAGGCCTCCAGTGTCTCCACTGATCACTACTTTCTCTGACTGTCTGATCAGCCTGGTTTGACTTCACTTCTCTCCCCTCCCTTTTCTAATCTTGACCCTATAGTTAATTATTTCCACACAGCACTGTCTACTCTCAAATATCTTCTCTCCTAGTTCTGTTACTATTCATCTCTTGTCAAACTTCAGCTTTCCATTACTCCCAATATATGCTTCCTCCTCCATTCTGATTCAGTCATTTGAACAAAACTGGTGGATTTCACACAGCTATTGTACATTTACAATATACGTTATAAATTCATGTTACCTATTTCAAGTCAGCTCTCACCCCAGTAAGGCCTAATTCTCTTTGTCACATATCACAGAAG
The DNA here is from genome assembly GCF_028583685.1 of Petaurus breviceps papuanus. NCBI lineage: Eukaryota > Metazoa > Chordata > Mammalia > Diprotodontia > Petauridae > Petaurus > Petaurus breviceps. Next base: position 16,796,435 of record NW_027185784.1, read on the forward strand.
CATTTCTAAACCTTCTTCCTTCCTTGGGATTCTCAGCACTTCTCTCCTCCAGCTGAAAACCTCACCTCTTTACTGAGAAAATGAAGGCTGTTCAACATGCCCTGCTGCCTCTTCTTTCACTCTCCTAATCTCGGGACTCCTTGGCATCAACTCTGACTTCTGTCCCCTTTCCCACTCTCTGGCAATGAGCTAACCCTTCCCCTTGCCAAACTCAAGCCCTTTACATGTATTTTGATCCCATCCTTTCTATTTTTTCTGGCGGCCATCTCCAGTCATTCTGTTCTACATCTTGCCACTGTAGCCAGATGGCTCTGGAGGAAAGAGTGAGGCTGGTGACTTTTCACAGCTCTCCCTCGCTTCACTTGCAAGTTGAGATATCACTTTCCTAATGTCATTGGTCCTCTTTGAGAATGAAGGACAATCTATCTTCTCTAGCAAACTGTAATCTTGATTGTCTTCTCTTGAATCTTCAACCCCTCCCTATACATTGGTTCTTTCTGTATTGCTGTCAAACATGGCTGTCTCATTAATTCTTTAAAACCTTCCCTAGACCCCATCTTCCCCTCAAACTCTTGTCCTATTCCAGTTTTCAGTTTCTCAAATTCCTAGAAAAAGTTACCTACAATTGCTGTCTATGCTTCTCCTTTTACTCCTCAACCCTTTGCCTTTGGTTTTTGACCTCATCACTTGATTGAAACTGTTCTCTCCAAAATATCATTGATCTCTTAATTGCCAATTCAGACAACTTTTTGTCATTGCTCTTCTCAATCTATATGCTTCATTTAACGCTGTTGATTACTGTTCTTCCTGTATCATCTCTCTTCTCTAGACTTTTGTGTCATTGCTGTCTCCTGATTCTCTGCATGCCCATCTTCTCCTGCTCAGCTTCTTTTGATAGTTGACCATGCAGGCCAAACCTCTAAACCATGATTGTTCCTCAAGGCTCTATCCTATACACCCTACTCTTCTCTTTCTACATTCTCTTTTGGGAACCTCATCAGCTCCTATCATCTCTATGCAGATAATTCCCAGACCTATGTATCTAAACCCGACCTCTCCTGAGCTTTAGACCCTACATCACCATTTGCCTAATAGACTTTTTCAAACTGGATGGCCCCGAGATATCTCCTACTTACAATATCTAAAATTGATTCCCCCTAAAACCCTTCTCTCTTCAAAACTGAATCCCACAAAATAGAAATAGAATCTTGTTCAAGAAAGAGATTTAATGGAAATGACCAAATGCCTGGGCTGAGAGCAAGGTCAAGAATTTCCAATCCTTTTCCTACAGCAGTCACTGGCATAGAAGGACTGTAACTGCAGGGCAAAAAAGATTGCTAAACATTATTGTAGAAGCAAATTTTGAATGCTACTTCTTTTTCCAAGTTTACTAGTGACCTAGATGGGATTTTTCATTGGTTTCTGTTCTATTATCACAATTTACATGTTTTGAAAACCTACATATGTAAAACATAAAGGTAGTTCTTTCATTTAGGGGTGTCGTGTTTACCTAATATAAGATCATTTTTATGTGTTCTGAATCTATGATTTGTCTTCTGCACCACAGTGACCAAAATGTGCCTATTCTTTTATCTTGGAAATGTGCTACTGATCAGACCCAGGGCTATCTAATTTGTTTTTCAAATGTGAATTATAACAGAGTACCAAGTATCCGTGTGATGAGGTGTAAAATTAGACCCTGACTTTAGTAGTTTAAATTCTTACGGTCAATAATAATTCCTTTTGTTATCTTATTTTTGAAAATTATTTTTCTTGCTGCCTTTCCATTCTTTTTCTAAAAAATGTTTTTTTTGTTGAGGATGCCTTGTTGTTCTCCTTTTTGTGCAGTCTTGAAGGTTTCTCCGATTTTTCCTTCCATATTTTTTATTTGTTTTTATTTTCCCTTGGTGACTTCCAGTGATAATAATTTAAATACAATTACTTGATAATGTTGCCTTTACTTCCCTTCAAAGATCCTGGACATATACTAGGCATAGAACCAGACTCATGATCTCTTTCATCTAATCTAAAGAGTTCTCTTGGAGGAATTTTCTCAGGTGATGCAGATAGGCACACCTCTGCAATTTCTAGTTTTAGAAACTCATTCAAGGCACTGAAAGGTAAAAGTTACATCACCATGACATGGCATATTCTACTGCAAGTAAGTTTTCTTGGAAGTGGTTATTTGAGTTCTTGAAACTGCACATAACCACAAGGGTCAACTGGTCCAGTCCTCTGCCTTTAAGTAAGTATTTTAAAGATGATACCAGTGTACTTTGGAGATGCAGAGTGACTCACCTCAGGCCACATAGCTCATTAGTGGCACAAATGATATATCACTCTCCCTTGCCATGTCTGAGCTTAAAAAAAAGAAACTTCATATTAGTTTTGCTGTTAGTGAAATATGATTTTCTTGCCTCTTGCCCAGTATGCTACAGGGACTTTGCTATTTAATTGACAATTGAGTAAAGAAACTTCTTTGATACAAATCCCAGACAAAGCAGTAATAGAGAGAAATGGGTAGCAGCTACCACAAAAGATATTAGGTTTCTTTTTTTTTCTTGCTGCCTTAATCTCATTTTCTTGTAAGCTAGAGCAGCAGTTTCAAACTTGAATTTGTGAGGACACCACCTAGTAATTTGTCTTGTGATTGAAATAGAAGCTGGAGCTCTTGATGTCAACAAGTGGTTTTCAGCACTCTGAGTGGGAGAGATGACATCTCCCTATTATTTGGTAGTAACTGTGATTATTGGCCTTGTCAGCCTTCTTATTTTAACCACATCCACATAATCTGCCACCTTGTAAGGTGTGAGGGATAGAAGATAATAGGTGGGTGGTAAATAGATGTGGATATAGGTTCAAAATGGTTTTTGTTTCTTTTTTTTTTTTTTTTTTAAGAAAATCAATGAATCTATCAATGTGCAGCTATCCACTTTATGCTGGACAACATGCTGTGCTCTGGGAATATAAATGTAAAAGTGAAACAGTCTTTGCTCTCAAGGGGCTTCCATTTTACTGGGAAAAAGCTTTCTTTTAGCAATCTACTAATTCAGAGTTTGCATTTAATTTAAATTCAGTATTAATACTTTTTCAGTGAGATGTTAAGAATTATTTATTCTATGAATTTTGGGGAAGAATCTAGCTTAAGGGGCAGCTAGGTGGCTCAGTGAATAGAGCACCGGCCCTGGAATCAGGAGGACCTGAGTTCAAATCCAGCCTCAGACACTTAACACTTAATACCCGTGTGACCTTGGGCAAGATTCTTAACCCCAATTGCCCTGCCCTCCCCCTCCAAAAAGCAAAAAAAAAAAAAAAGTACATAGCTTAAAACAAATACCTTTCAAACCAAATATTAGTTCTTCTTCCAGTGTGCCTTCAGGATCTTAAAGTTAATTCTTGTCTATTCAAAGCCTGTTATTTATAGTGCTGTGTGATATCAGGCAAAGCAGGGCTTACCGTGGAACTTTTTCATTTACTTCATTTGACTTATACACATTTATATCTTAATTTATGATGTACTTGATTTGAATTCGTCTATATGTCAACAAATACAATTCAGATATTTTGCCAAGTCAAACTGGTCTTATTTTTAAATAACAAAACTTTTGTAATTGTGCGCTCTTTAATGTGTACCTATCTTAGAAATAATATCAGACATCAGTGAAAGCAATTATACTTGCTCAGTGACAACTTACATTTAAATGAATATCAGCACATAAAGCATCACGACACCTTTTTTCAGACCCTCTCCCAAGGTCCCTATCATATTTATAAAACTGATAAATTAAGGGACAGTTACAACTTAGTTCTCTATTTTTCCAAAGAATATACCAAATATTCCCTTAAATTCATGGGGTCATGAGGATCCAATGCAATAAAGTCTCTGATACAGTCTGTAGAATTTGAACAAATTCTGCAGAAATGTGAGTTATCTCCCTCCACGTCTCCTACAGTACATCTTTTTGCACTCCATGAGGTCTGTCCTGCACAGAGCTTCTGGTAACCCTCCACCAAAAATTACTTTGTATTTTTATTTATAATACTCAATAATATTTATATAGGACTTCAAAGTATACAAAGCACTTTACCTATATGCTAGCTCATTTGATCCTCATAACAACCTTGTGAGGTAGGTATGTGCCCACTTTACAGATAAAGAAACTTCAGCTGAGAGAGATTAATTGACTTGCCTAAATTGTACAGCTAGTAAATATCAGAGGCAAGATTTCAACTCATGTTTTCTATACTACAAGCCCAATATTCTATCCACTGTGCCACCCAGATGCCTCACAGCTTGTCTATTCTTTTAGATATACATATACATTATGGAGTATGAGGTTCTTAAGAGCAGGGACCCCAGCACCTAGCACAGTGTCTGGAATATAAGAGGTTCTTAATAAATTCTTGATTGATTAATTGAAAGTTCATCAGCACTGCTCTATAACTTTTATCTAAGGAAATTAAATGAGATAAACATGAACCTGTCAAATTAGGAAGCCTTCAAAATGGAAACCAATGGAAATATTTCTTTATCAAATTTCCGTTCTGGTCTGATTGAAGACATATACTTTATATTCCTTGTTCAAAAGGAATAGGCCTAATTGAAGAGGGGATATGACTGAGAAGGCATGAATCTGTATGGAAATCAAAGAATTTGATTGGGGAAATAGAATGGAGAACATTTGGTTGAGAATAAAAGGAGGAAGAAACAGAAGTGGTGTCATTATACGAGTTTACATATTGTCCAACCATATGGTGGATATAGATGAGTTTTTCTTAATATAGATTGTACAATGATTATAGAGCCAAGATACTATTGGGAAGGGAGGGGGCAGGCTTCTACTCTTTTCTGCTAGAAATCTTATTCTGGTAAAAGCAAAGCATGTGATACATTCCCAACTCTCTTGAAAGTTTTCTTTTCCATAACATATAGCAAGTATTGAATATACAACAAGAGACTATGTTACCTTGTGTATAGTAGGGCTTTCTCCTTTGTAACCTATAGCTTATTAAATTATTTTAGAATACTACTTTTGTTCCAGACCTGTTATGTCATTAGTATAGAGTACTCCAAGAAAGGAAACCCTCCCTACCAATGTACATGGGCAACTCATCTGCAGGTTATTCTCTTAAAGAGCTGACTAGGAAACTGAAAGATAAAGTGATTTTCCATAGTCATACAGCTAATATGGGTCAGAGATGGGACTTAATCCTAGGTCACCCCAATTCCAAGACTGGCCCTCTATCCATTATATCATGATTCCTCCTATTTTATAATATAATTTATATTATTTAGTAATATGAGGTCTGCTATTACAAAATGCATAAAGAAGAAAATTCTTCATATGAGGTGAGGATCTCTTATCCCAACTCTAGCTTATATCTTTCTTACTTAGATCCGTAAGGTGAAGGATAGCCCATTGGTCTGATCCAGGATGACATTTCTTATGTTCTGAATTCATCTAGACATACATACAAACACATATACCTACATATATGTCTGTTAAGAGGACTCTCTACCAGTGCAACTTTCCACCTTCTTGGCAACTTAGAGTCTTATAGCGTTGCAAAGGGCACTGAGAGGTTAAATGACTTGCCCCCAATAACACAGCCCTCAGATGCAAATCCTGTGTATCAGAAGTAAGACTTGAACCTAGGTCCTCCTAGCTCTCAGGCCACTACACTACCCACTACACTATGCTACTTCAAAGGTATTTAAATCATCCTCATCCATGATCACAAAATAGTTTGCCAAAATAGCTACAGAAATGATACAGCAAATACTTTAAGATGTCTTTTGTCTGTGCAATAAAACCTTAAGAACCTCTTGTTCATTGCCTTTCCCATGTATATAAAAATCATGAGCTTTGCTTATTTCATAATTTTCCCCTTCCATCTGCATGTCTATGATTGTCTATTTCCCATTTAAAAATGTTTTCTCAGTTTAGCAATCGTTAAAGGCTCCTGTGAGTTTTCATAAGAATTTTTTTCTTAAATATTTAGATTCTTAGAAATGTTATTTCCTATTTAAATATGAAAACAGCAGAATAATCTAACATTTTAAGCTTTCTCCTTTCCCCAGGGCCTAACCATTGTGCTTTCTTAATAAATGTCTGTTGACTAACTGACTTTCTCATCTTGAGTTGCCCCAGTTCCTGATAGACAGTTTAATGAACCACTTGTCAATGCACATTTGGATAAAAGTTCTGGACACTAGGCTGTAAGCTCTAGAGCTGGAAGAGACATTAGAAATATCAACTAATTCAACTCCCTAATTTTGTGAGGAACGAGTATGGAAGAAAGAATAGATATTTATATAGCACTGTACTAAATGCTTTTCAAATATGTTCTCATTTGATCCTTAAAATAACCCTGCAAGATGGGTGCTGTTATTTTCCCCATTTTATGGATGAGGAAACAGGTGAAGTGACTTTCCCAGGGCCACAGAACTACTAAGTGTCTGAGGCTGAATTTGAACTTGCATCTTCTTGACTATAGGCCCAGTGCCCCATCTACTTAGCCACTTAGCTGCTTTTATAGATAATTAAATTGAAGCCCGAAGAGTTTAAGGCTCTCTAGTATTCACTTCGTTTGGAATTTGAATTCAGATCTCACCTGCTTTCAAACCTCTTCTTCCACTACATTATGCTTCTTGTCATTAGTTCTTCAGTTATGTCTGATTCTTCAAGACCCCATTTGGGGTTTTCTTGGCAAAGCTACTGGAATGGTTTGCCATTTCTTTCTCCAACTCATTTTATAGCTGAGGAAGCTGAGGCAAACAGGGTTAAGTAACTTGTCCAGGGTCACACAGCTAGTAAGTGTCTGAGACTTGATTTGAACTCAGGTCTTCCTGACTCCAGGTTTGGTACTCTATGCCTTGTGCCACATACCTGCCTTCTTAATTATTTTTCATAGCTTTTAGATAATATGGCTTATACTGTATGGGCCTGGTGTGGAATTTTATGTCTGTTGTCTGAGGATCAATCTTATGTTCAGAGAGGCTCATCAGTTCTTTGCACAGCAGGTGTCAAAGAGGATTTGTGATCTGTGTTTGTAAAGGAAGTGGCCCCCATGGTGAAATCACAGATCCTTGAGAGAACCAAGTGTTTTTATCAAAATTTCTTTTATTTCAGTTGATTTTAATAAAATATTTAAACATATCTTTGTATTTTCTGCTGATGCCTAATCTAAGGTGACTGAAGCAGGCACTGTGGAATGCTTGAAGCTTGGTCAGACATCCCAGACACCAGTGTCATCCACTGCCTCCCAGGCCATTGACAGTCATCTAGACTGCCACTGGACTTTGATGACTATGGAAGAGAGAGGGAGGTCAGCAGAGAGACTGGATTTCTGCTATTGTCGGGTTTAGGAGAATTATCATGCCTGAGTGGTCACTCACTCTGCTCTCTTCAAAAAAAGATGACTGGGGCTTACAGTCCTATTTATCTATCATTATCCAGCAAATGTTTGTAGTCTTGGGGTAAATTTCTTATTTTGAGGGCTAAAGATCAAAGCAACTTTCTCTGGTCATTCTAGGGAAGAAATAGCTCTGCCCCAGACCTAGAAGGTAAACAGTCTACTTCCAGCCAATTTATCTCCTTCCCATCGAAGACTTGTTATATGAAAGATAATTATGGATTGCAGATAATGAGCAAGGATATTTATCAAAGCAAATAGTAAAACACCAACAAGGAAGTTATATAGTTCAATGTGTAAAATGGAATATGCAAGAATAAGTAAGCCCTTTGACTTGTGAGCAAGAAGAAATCTTAGGTAATCCAAGGAGAGGGCAAATTTCACCCAAGAAATTAATTACAGAGTTCTAGTTAAAGTACAACCCCTTCCCAAGACTCTCCGGCCTTTCCTTATGTACCTATAGTTCCATGGGGACTTTCATTCATTTAAAGTCCACATTCTCTCTCTCTCTCTCTCTCTCTCTCTCTCTGTTTCTCTCTCTTTCTCGTCCTCTTTCTTGTCTCCACATGTATCATGGCCTCAAGGTTTCTTAGCTAATCAGGAGTCATGTCTTCTTCCACATGCATAGAACACTGTGTAACAGGGCACTCCTTTGGGGAATAGCCCATTCCCACCTGGAGTGGGGGTGTTACACACTGAAACCAAAAATATCACAAGCATCTTGACATATGTTTTGGAATGACTCTAGTTAGCATAAAGAGAAAAAACTTCATGTTATCTCTTTTAAATAACTAACTTTATTTCATCCTCTGATTGATTTCTACCTTGATGCAAAGGGCTCGGTACGTTCTTCCAAATGCTCTGTCTCCAAATGCTCATCTCCCCTGCCCCCAATGTCTCAAAGTGTAATTTTTATCTTTTCCTTGTGCTTTTTTGGTGTTTGTTTTGCAGTGCTAAGGATCTTTCCTTTTCATGTCCATTTGAGATCACATTTTGCTTTTTATAGTTCTTGGTTTCAGAGCACATTATAAACACTAGTTTATGTGGTTAATGATTGATGAAGAGCTCTTGAACTAGAAGCTATTTGTCCTTAATAAGCCATCCCTGTCCTCTAGGAGTTTGCATTCTGTGCTAGCAAAGCCAGTTGGATGCCCTCTGCAATGACAAGCAGGGGAAGGAAGGTGCATTTCTAATGCAATCAGAAAATCCCTTCATAATTTAAATATATTAACATATCCTAAGAAGTCCTAGTATTAGCATGTCCTAAGATAGCACATAGTATCTCCCCAACAAACATGATTGAATTACTAGACGAAGCACATTAAGACAGCAGGAAGGGTCCTTAATGGAGCTGCTCTGTCTATACTCATTATTGCAGCAAATGCTAGGAGAGCCATCACCAAAGCCATAAGGAGTCTGATTATTGATGCTGCTCGAGTGATTTCACTGGCATGCTTACATCCAATTTGCCACGAAAAGTTTGATGACATGCAAACATTGAACCCCTGAAACATTTATATTTTCTTCTTCTTGCAAGTAAGAAAAAAAATAGAAAATGTGTCTTGAATCTCTGTAGTTTGGATTACGATCTGTTATATAAAACAAAATGGATAATAGATTATGAACATTTTTTGCCTCTAGGAAAGTGGGTAATGAAGAATAGAATTAACTCTGAATGCATGTACGTAGTGAGTGGCATTAACAGACTTGTTATGTGTTATTTATAAATATCAAGGTCTTAGTTTAGTTAAGAAACTATTCAGCTTCAAACAATATTACCAAAAATGCAAACTTATCCAAACATCTACTGGAGGGAAGCTTTTCTGTAATTACATGAATTAGTTCTTTCCAGCCATCTCTTTACCATGCAGCCCATACTTGGACCATCTTCCCCATCACCACCTCCTTTTCCCCCTCCACCAGCCAAGCCTGAACTCTGTTTTTGGGTTTCCAGATTCTTATAGGTGAGCTTTTAAAATGTATCATTCCAGGAAACAAAACTCTTTTCTATTTCCTGCATATCTCAGCATATTTGCAATTCCTGAGAGGCTATAAACCCTTTTAGGCTAAGGACTGTCTTGCTTCTTGGTATTTGTATTCCCAAGGATTAACAGTATCTGGCATATAATAAGCACTTAATATATGTTCTCATTCTCATTACCTCTCTCTCTCTCTCTCTCTCTCTCTCTCTCTCTCTCTCTCTCTCTTCCACCCCCACCTCATTCTCTCTCCTTCTCTCCCTCCCTGCCTTCCTCCATTTTAATTCTTGTGTTCTTTGGGAATATCAAATGACAACAGTTAATAAACAGAAGTTACATAAAACCACTATCAGGCTGCAAGGTGATGGCATATGTCCAATCTTTGATTCAAAAAACCTAGTTAAAAAAACAAAAAGTTATAGCTCTCTCAGGGTTACACATGCATTATACATCCAGAAGAGATTAGTCTTTATTACAAATAATCTCTAGGCCACACTTACAGATTTATCTCGTTCTTCTTGCTTTTAAGGAAATCCATATCTGAAAAGTGAATCCCCAGATTAATTAAAGAATGATTATTTGCATTATTAAGTGGCTCTTCAGTTTTCAGAAGTATTCAAAATAGTGTTTAAGTGAATGTGTGAATGGAATAATAGAGCCTCAGGTTTAAAAGAGATACCTTTTTAAAATATTGCCCACCTAACAATAATTTCTACCAAATTCCTACCAAATGGTCATCTAGTTTATACCTGAAGACCTCTTTGAAGAGCAGCTCCCTAACACCTACAGTAGCCTGCTTCTTTTTGGACTGCTCTCATCATTAGAAAAGTTTTTTCTTTCATTTAACAAAAATAAGCTTTTGTGCACCTTCCATATATTGCTTCTTCTTATGCTCTAACACCAAAGAGAATGCCTAATCCTATTTCTACTCATTTACAGGTCTCCTTCCCTCAAATCTGCCTTTCTCTCTCCTGAGTTCTTTAAGTTGTGGGAATGGTCACTCTCATGCTCACCCTCCTTTGGATATGCTTCACCTTATCAATCTGCTCCCTAAAATGAGGTAATCCAGAAATGCACTTGTCTCCCCACATCTGTTGTAGGGGCTAGGTTTGGGGGCTGGTCTGTTAAACTGTGATCTCTGAGCTTGCAGTCAAGTCAGCACATATTTATTAAGCACCTACTACATGCCAGGCTAAGCTTTGACCATACAAAGAAAGGTAAAAGATAGTCCAGCTCTCAGCAAGGTCACACTGAAATGGATGAGACTGCCTGCAAACAAGCGATACAGAAGATAAATTATAGGAAACAATGGTTTAGTTGTAGATTCCTCTATTCTGTCTTGTGTAATTGACTTTTATAACCCAGGTGTAGTACTTCATACTTACCCCTATTGAATTTCATCTTACCTGATTGTGCTCATTGTTCTTACCTGTTAAGATATCTTTAGTCCAAATTATGTTATCTGATTTGTCAACTTTGCCACTTAAGTTTGTGCTGTTGACAAATTTGATAAGCACATCATCAAAATCTTCATTCATGATATTGACAAAAATGGTGAAAAACACAAGTTCAGGGACAGAGTTCCTATGGCCTTCCAGTAAAGGTCATCCTCTAGGCTGATACTGATGCCTTAATTACCCATCTTTGAGTTGGGTCATACAACTAGCTATAAATCTATCTTTAACTGTCTAGTCTGCCTTTTTCCAGGGCAATTGGGGTTAAGTGACTTGCCCAAGGTCACACAGCTAGTTTTTGTGTTAAGTGTCTGAGGTCGGATTTAAACTCAGGTACTCCTGACTCCAGGGCCCATTCTCTATTCACTGCGCCACCTAGCTGCCCCTAATCTGCCTTTTTCAATGTTGTCTGTGTGAATGCTTTATAAAATGCTGAAATCCAGGTACATATGGTCTAATCTATCTGTTTAATTTCCCAAGTTCACTTAAAGATTCAGTTTATAAAAGATTTATTTAAACACATCTTTTTGGGGACATATCTATCCCACAAAAAAAATGTAAACATGTGTTTTAGTAATAGAGTGCTCTGCTATGATTCTCTCAGGTAGCTTTTGGTTGCAGCTTGGTACAAAACAGAGACTTTAAAAAATATCTGTGCTGAAATCTTGAAAATATATTATAGAAGACCCCTCCCCCCCAATCTCCATGAAACTATAACTCAGTCAAACTGAAATAGAAACAGGGCAAATCAAACCATACATAAAGATCTCTGGAGAACTGTGTATTGATTTAGTTTTAAAATGTAATATTATCTATGTTTTATTGTATTTTTATTTATTCTGTTAAATATATCCCAATTTCATTTTAATCTGGTTCAGGCTGCACATAGGAGTGTTGTGGGCTGCATATTTGACACCTCAGCTCTAGAGAATGCCAGCTGTGGATCTTATATTAGAATCATGCAGTTCCCTGTGTTTTGTTGCATCACAGGAACTTTAAAATAATTGCCATCTTTGTGATGCTTCCCCATCCCCAGATCTGAGAAATGGTACTTTGATCTTAAATATTCTAACCCCTTGTTGTTAAAAATAATTGACTTTCAAGATACATTTTCCCTGATGTTGGATACATTCCTCATCCACCTTTCTGTGTTTTGATTTCCACATTCATTTTAAAACATAGTGTTTATTTGGATCCTTGAAGGAAAAGAAAAACATTTTTGGATTACTATTCTGTTGAAGATAAAGGCCTAAGGTTTGTGCTTCCATTATTTATTGCCCACCCTGCCAACCCCCAATTCCTTTCTTCTTCCTGTCAGAGATCGGAAGGGGAAAAATATCTCCTTTTGGAGTAATGTCATCAAATAGGTATTTTGTTTGGGGAGCAGTTGAAAGTTAGAGTTGTGGAAAGAAATGCTTGAAGCAGTGTATAGCACCCAAAGGACAGCAATAACCTTATTTCTTTTTCCTATTTATCTGTTTGATTGTATCTGACCCTTTTTGTCTTCATCTTTGGATATGAGGAAGAGAAAAAAAATGAAGGGAGCAATTTTCTCTATGGTAGATTAAAATAAAGTTTCACTAGACTTTGGTAGGATGCTTTAAGGATAGCTAAAAACACCATTGGAGGAAAAAGGGAAAAATCAGTGAGATATTTTATTTTTATTTGTTGTTTTCTGAAGTTGAATATTTTAAAAGGACATTAGATTAACATTATATTAAATTGTTTAGAATTTGAATGACCAACATCTTTAAAAGTTCATAAAAATAGTGTGGGAAGCTCATTCCGGTTTTGTGGGACCCATCTCTTGAGTACTAACAAAAATGGTGCACTGGTCAGAAAGTACAGGATTCCTTTTCTGCCACTACACTTCTTTCTTATTTCTCCTTACATTTAGTTACATTTCATCTAGTTTTCAGTACATGTGATGAGGCTTATAGCCAAGCTAACTGACATGAATTTGGCGGCCAATCATTTCAGAAACTGGCTGGTTTAGCTGGCTTTCTTGGATGCTGCCTTGTGCGAAGTAGTCCTACTTTTTCACCACCAAAGAATATTTTTAACTGTCACTTCTTTTCTGCTCATTTCTATCACTAAAGAAGATCGTTGCTCCTTTTGTAGTGTTTCTCTTGGATTTCTTCTTTGAAGCTTTCAAGAACTAACTTCTGTTGAATGCACGTGTCTCTGTGTGAGCTCACACACACACAAGCACGCATGCATGCACTCACACATCTCCCCAACCCTCCAGGACCATAGAGCTGGAAGAGGCCTTAGATGGCCTGTAGTTTTTCTGAACTACATTGAAACCTAGTTAGATTTTATAGCCCTGCCTCACATAGGTGGTAAGAAGCTGACCAAAGATTCAAATTCAGGTCTTTTGACTATAAATTCAGTATGTTTTATATACTGTGTCACACTCTAGGAATTGTGTACATTGATTTTCAGGATAAAATGTGTTGAAAATACACAGTGAAGTCTCATAGGAAAGACTTCATTTAACTCTTCTTATTCACTAATAGATTTGAGAGCACATAAAGAATAAAAAAGACGTTTTGGTAGAAAGTGTTAGGCCAAGAAGAAAGTTTTTTTTTAATGGACTTTGGGAGACCTTGTGTTGGAACAGAGAGAGTCTTAAAGATCTGGATTCATGTCCTGCCTTCAGTGCAAACTGTATGACCCGTAAGTGACTTGTTTAATTTCTGAGTGCCCCAGGTAATTTTGTATGATGCAGAAGGAATTGCTGATCTGCACTGGTGGATGAAATTTCCACATTTAGAGTTCTGTCCCCAGTGAAATAATAGATTGCTGTCTCTACCACCAGAATAAAAGTCACTTTTTCTGCAGTAATTGAAATGCATTGTTTTTAAAGTGATCTTATTTCCAAAGCAAAATTTTTTGAGATCTAGGAGGTACATGTCATTTGGAATCTTAAGAGTTATCTGAGGGGCAGCCAGGTGGTGCAGTGAATAGTGCACCAGCCCAGGAGTCAGGAGGACCTGAGTTCAAATCAGATCTCAGACACTTAACACTTACTGGCTGTGTGACCATGGGCAAGTCACTTAACCCCAACTGCCCTGCCTTCCCCCCAAAAGACAAAAAAAGAGAGTTATCTGTAATTTCAAAAACACTTTATTTGTACCCAGAGTATTCTTAAAACACTCTTTTATTAGATCACATTGCCTTTTTCATTCTCCCTGTTTATGTGCTTGAAGGTTCAGTTTTACGGCCCAAATCTGTTGCCATTCTTTCCTTCCCAGTTTAGATATTTCCCACACATGGCATGATTAGCAATCTTGTGTGAAATGATTATGTGGCAACATTACTGGTGAATTACAGTTTCTCTAAATACTGTATGTTTTTGCTTGAGAACATTGGCTCTTATGTGTAGTTCTACTTCCGTGAAGAGAAAGTCCTTATGGTAAAATACAGCCAGAATTTAATTTGTGAAATGGAGCTTTAAACTAGATTGTTCTTCTTCAATAGTGGCAGTGGATGATTTCTTATTCCCTTTCTGAAACAGAAGAGCACCCTTTGAATATTGCTCACTTAGGCCTATTTGTATCTTCAAATTGGTGTTTTCTTTTAAGAAAGTGCTAAAAGCTTTACTTGAATCTCCAAGGGGCTGGGGGTGGTGTGGTGGTGAAGATGATTCAGAGGGGAGTATATTTGTATCCATATGTTTTGCAAGAACTAAAGAAGCAGGTTGAAACAGTGCTACTTAAAACTAATGGAAACAGGAATCCTAAATAAGGGAAGTGATTTTTTCATTAAGATTTTGTATTGGCCACCCTAAGCTCACTTCTCCTGTAGCAAAGAAACCTAGTAAAAGATAGAGTCATACTACTTGAATCAGAAGACTTAATCAAATCACCAACACTTGTGACTATTTTCTGCTTGGGGAATTAGTTCTAATCCATGAAATAACTCCAGAGAAAGAGAATCTAAAGTGGATGGGGGAAATCCACCAAACTCTAATAGATGCATCTTTGTTTTCCTTAACATTTTATCCCTCCCTGGAGAGAGACTACTCCTATCCAAACTTCTTAGTACCATTTTATTCACATTGATGTTTGTTAGCTTTATTTCTAGAAATGACAGGTTTACTCTGTCCAAAAAGAAATGCTTTTTCTTTATTGATTTAATTATTATGCTCATGAAAGCGGTTTTGAATCTTTCCCGGAATACATGCAGTATGACAAAGAAGAAAGACTGAAAAAAGATGCCTGGTACCTTTTTTTTTTGGGGGGGGGGCCCATAAGAGGACCTGAGAGTGTTAGAATAAAGTCACTCTCTCTGCTTTCCCCAGTGTTTGATGTAGGTGACTGACAGTATATACAGAGACCTGGTCTTGTTAGGGTCCCAGCTGAGGAAGACATCATAGCTGAGAAGATCAAAACTCTGCCCTGAGGCAGGAAAGTTTCCATTCAGACTTTTATAAATCTAGAGGGAAAGGATGATCCAGCTTGAAATAATTAAAAATTTAAAAAACACACACAAAAAGAAGTCCTCATATACCCAAAGGCTCTTGAATACTATAGAATCCTCATTTTGAGTCAAAATCAAGTCAGGGAATCATTAGGATTTATTACTAGTCTGAGAAGTGTCAATTTTAACCTAAGATAAAGATTAGTAGACTATGATTTGATTATGAGACTGAAGACGACAGAAAGGATACAAAATCTGTTCAAAAGATCTTAGCTTAGATGGTTCTGATGGGTGTGTTCTCTGGTCTAGAGTGGCCAAAATAATACCACTCTATGGCCTTCAAAAAAATTGAATTAAATTTAAAAAATTTAGTTCATCATAAAACACTAGTCAGAAGAATCACCAAAAATTATATAGTCCACAATAGTCCACTTACTCTTCCTTGAAGAATTCCTCAAACCTTGGTCAAACCTAATCTATCCCAGAGCTCAGCATATATCTTATTTGGCAATTCTTCCTAGTTATCTCTTCCATTTTCTAATAACTTTACTGTTAGGAATTGTTTTTCATAATGACAGAATTTAATCTCCCTTGTATTAAAGTAGCTTATATCTTGACTGATTTTCTTTCAATCAGTCCTCAGTATAGATAAAAATTAGTTAGAAAGAACTTAATATTCTTAATTTCATAGTGTTACATGCATCATCACACCATTTCTCCTGTGTAATTCCTCATTTGTAATGCATCACAGCTAGTTCACCTCTACCCATGAACTTCTTCAATGCCCCTTCATGTGATCCTTAGCAGTGATTGGCATGTTGTTGGCATTTAATGTTTCTTGATTGAGAGAGAAATAGATACAAAGATAGGAGAATTTTCAGTGCTATATACACTATATAAACATTACATAAACACTACCAAGATTATCTTTTTGCCTACCTCTAAATGGTTCCGTCTGTTTGTTAGAGGTTCCATAACTTTACACATAACTTTTCCTAAGGTAGTTAACCAGGCAGATTCCCTACCTTCTGGCAGACAAGGGAAAACAGACTAGACTGTCTCCTCCAAAATAATCTGTATTTTAAACTCTACTGCAGAATATGGAAGGAAACAGAAATGGAGTGCATTTTGTTAAAATCTCCTGTTTTTGGGGTGGCCAGGTAGCACAGCGAGTAAGAGCACTGGCTCCAGTGTTGAGAAGACCTGGAGATCGAATCCCGGGCTCAGACACTTAGCACCCACCCAGAAACACCTGGCCGTGTAACCTTGAGCAAGTTACTTAACCCCGATTGCTTAAAAAAAAAAAAAAAATCTCCTGTTCACGTGAGTGAGAAAAAAGGTAAATTTTCTTGTAGTGGCAAAGATTGGAGTGTTTTCAAGAAGAGCCTAGAAGAGGATTGTCTGTGTCAAAATGAATTGGTAAGGAAGGGATAATTCCTTAGGATAGGATTAGGAAGAAGTGATATTCCTTCTGGATTATATACAAACCTTTTCCTTCCTAGAGGCATATGTGTGTGTGTATAAGATATTCTTTATTTTGGGGTGTTGCATTCATGGAACTATGCAAATAGCACATTAAATGGCCTTATCCTTTGCACTTATTAGTATATGTTGGGATAAGCAAGTATAAAAACAAATCTGTGGAGGAAAGAATATGTCTGAGAGAAGGATTGAGTTGCTTAGTAAGAATGTCTCATTCATAATAGTTAGCCTGAGGATTTAACTTTTATTTTTGCCGTTATGAATAGGGATGAAAATAGACCTAATGAAAGTAGACAGAGTTTGTCTTTGGGATTTCTAGCTCAAACTTCTTTCCTCCCAACCCTTCTCTCTGTCCCTTTCACAGGAGGCACCCAATGCTATCAGCTTTTCTATCACTGTTAGAAAAAATATTAACTTCTTTCAGACTAAATTGATCAGGACTATTAACCCTTCCCATTAGTATTTGAATTTTAAAAGAGGACTCAGAAAAGAAGGTTGATTAAATTAAAGGAATGAATTCTTAGAGTATAATTCCAGGTTTTTGCAAGGGATTGATAGAAAGGTAAGGGTCAGAAATGTGGTAGAAGTCCTTTACAGAATTCTCCAGTTCATCATTGTTTCTTCCATTCACTTGCAAAATTTTGGTGAAAGTTTAGATTGGAGTCACATTTACACCAAATAATTAAATAATCTTGTCTTTGAGACTAGTAGAAGGCTCAATAAAAATCCACCAATGATAGAACTCTAATCACTTTATATATATATTTTTTTCTTGTAATAATCTATATTTATTTTTAACATATTGATGGTAGATTGTAAACTCCCTAAGAATAGGGATTATCCTCTTTGTGTTTGTATTTCTGGATCTAAGCATATTGTTTGGTACACTACTGACCCTCAGTGCTTACTAGGTCAGTTAGTAAACTAACACCTGTTTTCATGTTCAGCAAGATAAATTCATAAGTAGTCAGCTGACAAGTATTTGTATAGGAACTGTACTAAATTGGGAATAGAAATAAAACAAAAAAGAAAAATAATCCCTGTCCTCAAGGGACTTAACTTTCTAATGGGAAAAGAAAATACATAAAAGGGAACTGAAAAGGCGGGGAAGGGTAATGAAGATCCCCAGAATGGGCCATAGAAGACAGTGAGAGGTGAGTCAGCAGTGCAGCCTGGAGAGGAATGAAGACATGCTTGGCCTGGGCATCTTTCTTAAATGAGGTTCTGAGAAGAGCCAGGAAAGCAAAGGGAGAGGCCCCAGGAAATGAAGCTGCTTCCAATGTGAAAAATAGTGCAGGGGTGAAGTGAGCCTTTGGGGTGAAGAGGTTTTTATGGCACAATCGAGAAAGCCTTATGGAGACGAATCTGGACAAGAGCCTAGAGTGGAATAAAATTATGAATTCACTTATTTCAACTAATAAAGAGAGATATCAGTTAGAATAATCAGTTAAAATTAAGAACCATTTCAATAGGGTTTTCCTTTAAAAAATATAAAACACACATATATGTAAATTTTCAAAGGTCTAGGGGGAAGGGGAAGGTAATAAGAATTTATATAGCTCTTACTAGATGTCAGACATTGGGCTAAGAGCTTTACGAAACTGATCTCATTTGATCCTCACAATAACCTTGCAAGGAAGGTATTGTTGAGGTTTAGGGGTGTTGGGATCCTGAAATAGAGATGCCCAGATCCTGCCTTGAATGAATTCCACCTGTCTGGGAAGTGGAGATTTGAAAACTTCTCAGGATGTGTGTCTTAGAATTTGGTGTCAGTTTTGACTGTCAGCTGCCCCCTTCCCCCTTCTTTACTACGGGCACATCAGGAACAAGACCTTTTTTTTTTTTTTAACAACAGATTTCTATTTTTATTTATATTTTTTTTTTAAAATCAACGGGTGTGTGTGTGGGGGGGGGGAGGACAGAGTCAAGATGGCAGAGTAGAAACAGGACTACTGTGGGGCTCTGGCTTCCACCTCCTCCAATTCATGTAAAAGGTGAGTCTGAAGAAACTTTGGAGCTACAGAACCCACAAAATGACACAGAGAAGCTAACCTCCCACTGAGGACAGCCCAGCAGCCTGGCAGGAAGCAGCCAGCTGAGCACTCTGGGAGCCCAGCCCTGCAGGAGCAGGAGGTTTTAGCCTCAGGGTGGCGGGCCTGACCAGCCACTGGCTGGAGGGACTTAAGATCACTGAACATCATGTTTCAGGGGAAAATATGGTCATTCAGTGGAATAGAGGACTTTCAAGCATTCTTGATGAAAAAACAAGAGTTGAATAGAAAATTTGACATTCAGATACAAGAAGCAAGAGAAGCATGAGAAGGTAAACTGGGAAAAGAAATCATAAGGAAGTTATCAAAGTTGAACTATTTATATTCCTACATGGAAAAACGATAATTGTAACTGATGAAACTTTTCTCAGTATGAGAATAGTTGAAGGGAATAATATGTGTGTGTGTGTATATATATTATACACACACACATATATGTCTATATGGGAGGATATATGGGTGTATGAAAATATGTGAATGTGTGTATATATGTGTACAGGTATACATAGATAGAGGGCAGAGGACCAATTTAATAGGAAGGGATGATACTTAAAAGGTAAAATTAAGAGGGGAGAGAGGAATATAATGAGAGGAGATGGGGAGACACAGAATGGGGTAAACTATCTCATGGAGAAGAGGCAAGGGAAAATGGTTACAATGGAGGGGAACAAAAGGGAATGGGTCAACCTTATTCTCGTTGAATTTGGCTTAGGGAGGGAATGACATACACACTAAATAGGGTATCTCACCCTACAGGAGAGTAGGGGGGAAGGGAATGAGAGGGGTGATGATGGAAGGAAGGGCAGGCTAGTGGGGAGGAAAGTTGGAAGGACCCACTTTTGAAAAGGTCCAGGATCAAAGTAGAGAATAGAACAAGTGGGAGGTGAGATAGGAGGGAGGGAAATATAGTCAGTTTTTTACAATATATCCACTATGGAAATGTTTTACATAGCTACACATGTACAACCTATACTGAATTGCTTATCTTCCCAGTAAGGGTGGGTGACAAGGGAGGAAGGGAATGAATCTGGAACTCAAAGTTTTAAAATAGAATGTTAAAAAAAAAATATATATATATATATATATATATATACATATATATGTACTATTATTAATTTTATTTTACATGTATCTGGAAAGTAAGATATACAGGCTCTGGGGCATAGAGATCCACCATGCCCTACTGGAAAGTCAGAGGGGTATGGGAGAGAGCAGATTGGAGGAGGGGATATCCAGTGGGATGGCTATTTTGGGGTGGTAGGGAAGGGAAAAACAGGGAGAAAAGTTGTAACTCAAAATCTTGCAGAAATGAATGCTGTAAACTAGAAGTTAATGAAGCATTTAATTTAAAAATCAACAGGATTTCACTAAATATTGGGAAAAGGAATATTTTAAGATGTTTTTATATGGTATTCACTTATTTATGTATTTGTTTATTTATTTTCCAAATTTTTATTTCAAATTCTCTCCCTCCTTCACATTGCAAGGCAAGCAATTTTATATAGATTATATATGTGTAGTCATGCAAAACACATTCTCATGCAAGCCATTCTGTGAAAGAAAGTATGGACAAAAAAGAAAGAGAAAAATAAAGAAAGTGAAGAAAAAGTATCTTAAATCTGCATTCAGGCTCTCCAAATTCTTTCTCTAAATATGGACAGCACCTTTCATCATATGTCTTACAGAACTGCCTTACGTCATTTTATTGCTTAAAATAACTAAGTTATTCATAGTAGATTATTGTACATTATTGCTGTTACTGTGTATAATATCCTCCTGGTTTTGCTCATTTCACTTTGCACCAGTTCATGTAAGTCTTTCCATGTTGTTTTTCTTCTGAAAGCATACTGCTCATCATTTCTTTTTCTTTTATATATATATATATATATATATAATTTATTTTTTCTTTTTTATTATTTTTTAAAATTGGTTTATTTACTTTTAGTTTGCAACATTAAGTTCCACAGTCCCTTAAGTTTCAAATTTTCTCCCTCTCCTTCCCCCTGCCTCCCCCTCCCCCATTATGCACTCCAATATAGGATCTACAGTTATCTTCACATCAATCATTAGTCAGGTTGTAAAGAAGGATTATAACTAATGGAATGATCAGTGGGAAAGAGGAAACAAAACAAAACAAGAAAAAGAAACTACAATCTGCATTCAGACTCCACATCTCTTTCTCTGGATGTGGATATCTCTTTCAATCATGAGTCTTTTGGAGTTCTCTTATAACCTTATATTGCTGAGAGGAGCCCAGTCTATTGAAGTTAGTCGTCATACATACATTATGTCTGTGATTGTGTACAGATTTCCCCTGGTTCTGCTTCCCTCACTCAGCATCAGTTTATATAAGTCTCTCCAGCTTATTATGAAGTCTGTCTGCTCCTCATTTCTTATAGCACAGTAGTATTCCATTACATTCATATGCCATAGCAGCAAGCCCTTTTTAGGAGCCTTTTGACCTCCAGACTTGCTGGCCACATTTCTCCCTTTGCCTCCCTAGCTTCAGGACCCTTTCCCCTTTCCCTTGCTGTCAGTCAGCATTAAACTCTTAGCCCCTCCCTCATTCACTTTGGCATTTGCCAAATAAGAATTCTGCCTTTTGTAACCCTCCTCTTCCTCATGACCAATTGTGATAGTAATGGCAATTAAAGATTCCCCTGTATTGGCTTGGTTTTCAAATTGATTGTATTAAAACCCAGAGTTTGTTAATCCCACCTGTGGGATGGGCTTGTTGATGTGAAAAGAAAGTCCTGAAGTGGGAGGAGCTGGTGACGTAGATTTGGAGAGACACTGGAGAGAGGCGGAAGATCTTTTTTTTGGAAGCAGCACCTCGTGGAGAGAGAGAGAGACTAAGAGGATTGCTGGTGGCCGCTTTGAATTGCCCTGGACTTTTGAGACCTGCCCCCTGAGCTGCCAAGGACAGAGGAGACATGGCTGTTTTGCTGGTACTTTGTCTGTCTGTTTTGATG
>NW_027185784.1:16818223-16829788 GCF_028583685.1 Petaurus breviceps papuanus
CCAGGAACTAAGATTGCTGAGAACTTGCCTCGTGTCAAGATGAAGAAAAGACCTCCATTTGGGTATTAAGTGCTGTGTTTAAACTTGATGTAACTCTGGGGTAGATTCAATTGTGATCCAGGGGTGGGGAACTTTTGACCTTTTTGTGTTCTATGGTTGAGCAAATGAATGTATTTTACTTATGTTTGGAAACTAATCTCCATTTGAGAAGAGGGGCTTTGTGGTGGACTTAATTAAGGTATAGCCTAGGGGTGGAGAAGTATTTGGAACAGAGACTTTGTAATTGATTGAATGATTGGAAAGTCCTGGGGTGGGGTAGGCCTTGGAGATTATTTAATCACACTTAGTAAATGCTGTATTTTGAATGATGTCATGTTTTGATCTTCTCTGTTCTGGGTTTGTTACTGAATAAAATAGAGAGCACCTATGCTGGTATTTTGAACCTGGGAAGTTGCCTTTGCTTGATATTATATTACACCAATCATGGGGAGGACTGCCCTCTTCTCCTGGGGGAAAAGAATAAAATTTCCTGTTCTTATCCTAAGAAATCTCCATGTTCTTGATTAAATTTTGCATGGGGTTTTTCATCCCAAATAGACCCAAGCCTTCTTTCACCCAAAGACAATGTTTATTAGAACACCTGTTTGGGTAGTTGAGATTTTAAGAATCTGTCATATTTATGACACTTGTATTAACAAGCTGGCCAGATTGAATCTGAGCATTGAGCAGACATTTAAGGAATCTGAGCATTTTAATGGAGGCAAGATGGATCTTTTACACAGAAGAGACTGTGAACAGAATAGGGGTCTAGTTGGAATTAAGGAGTGGTGGTGTATGGTGAGGCCAGGTGCAGACAATGAAAGGGCAGTTAATTAACTGGGAACAGCCAGTTGTCTCAGGCAAAAACCAGGGACCTGGTCCAAGTGGGAAAGTTCAGGAGTTTTCCTTTTTGGGGTGCAGATCCCAAAGACATGGTCTTTTCCTTTTAGGAGTTCAGATCCCATCCCCATCAGGTATCTAGTGTCCTTCTAGATACCAAATACCCATCTAGTATCCTTATTTTACATTTGAGGAAACTGAGGCAGACAGGTTTAAGTGATTTGCCAAGGGTCACACACCTAGTATCTGATGCTTGATTTGAACTCAGGTCTTCCTGACTGCTATGTCCATCCCCTTTTCCCATTGATGAATACCTCCTGGAGCTTGTCTTGAGAAGACCAGACAGCCAATCCTCACCCCATTTCTGACTATCCTTTTGATTTTTTAAGACTTCAGCTGGCTTTCTACTATATGCCTTCCACTTCCCCTTCCCCTTTCCAGCTCCCTTGTGTTATCTTCCCCCATTACATTGTAAGCTCCTTGAGGTCAGAGACAGTCTTTGTGTTTATATTATGTGCTCAGTACTTAGCACAGAGCTTAGGACACAGTAAATACTTAAGTTTCGTTTGAGACCTTAAAAAAATGACTTTCCCCATGTTACCCAAATAAATTCCTCAGCTACAAATCTGGTATTCTTTATTTGACTTGTAATTTCCTGTCTTCTAAGTTCTAAAATAAAATAAAACAAGATCCTTTTGATTTAGTTAGCACTCTTTCCCCCCTTCTGCAACTTCCTTTTACATGGATGTTCCCAGTGACCAGAAAGAAGTAACAACTGCTTTTCTTTCTCTGATAAGGCTTATCACTTACTGGTCCCCTCTTTCCTCCCAAACCAGGAGGCAGAAAGGTTTACCTCCATT
This sequence comes from Petaurus breviceps papuanus, assembly GCF_028583685.1. NCBI lineage: Eukaryota > Metazoa > Chordata > Mammalia > Diprotodontia > Petauridae > Petaurus > Petaurus breviceps. The sequence goes on from NW_027185784.1 coordinate 16,819,963, forward strand.
TACCTCTTGCATTCAAAATAAAGTAGCTAACAATATCCCCCTTTTTTTTTACCTTAGGGTTTGTTCATACCCTTGGGTATATGTTAGAGGCAAGCTATCTGAATGTTAATAACAATGTATAAAGGAACTCAAACTTTTCTGCGCTAGTATGTTTCCATTAATTCCTTTTCAACCTTGAATTGATTGCTTCCCTTCCTCCAAAGCACACCCTGGACGACTGCTTTAGAGTGGCTTAATCAATAGACTACAGAATGAGTAATTTGTTTTCTGTTAATTTCTTTACTGAGTAGTTTCAGAGCAAGGCCAAGTGCCCAGGATACCTATAGACTGGATGGATGTGGGGATGGGAATGTTGGCAACTGCTTTCCTGATTCTAACATTGATAAGAAGTGTTTCAAACCTTTCCTCTTGGGTTTTTGGCATTGAAGTTCCAGATATGTCAAAATATCACAGGCTTTTCTGACCTCTTATTCACCTCACAATGAAGAGCTTTCCTTTTTTCTAATATGTGGTTCCTTTGATCCTTTGGTGATTCTCTGCTCTAGTGAAAGTATGGAGGAGGAAAGGACAGAAAAGAGGCTGTTGGAAAGCTTCTAAACTCTTAGGGCTCTTATTTTAGAAAGATGGCATGGAGGGAAAAGCAGGAGTAGACATATTGACATATTCCTCTTTCCCCATTGCCACTATTGCCATTTCTAGACTACGGCAAAATTTAGTCAAAGTGTACATTCTAATAATTCTATAGATGAAAAAAGGTCAGATTACTTGAATTGTGAAATTAAGGAATTTAAGAGAATACTGGGCAAATATTTCAGATTAAGATCTTGGTCACCTTTATTTTGTGGCACCTTGTACTACAGAAATGGTGCTACCTTTTTCTTGGGATTGTCTGAGGAAAGCTGTTGGTAAACCTTACTCTATCAGTCTGAATTCTTAGTGTTAGTATCTGATGATGCCATATGGGTCTGAGACATGAAATGTCACAGTCTTCAAAGGAAATTAGAATTGTGTATCATCCAGAGAGGGTGGTGGATGTAAATAAAATGCAACATATTACAAGACAACAAATAAGTAGCATCAGAAGATGTTGTAAAGATAAGGGATCTACACAACTAGAAAAAGGATGTGGATCAGTCTTGTTGGGAAGAGAGTGATAAAGCAGGGCTGCACAATGTACTGCCCACAGGCCGCTTGCTGCCCCCCACAAAAAATGTACAGAATGTAAAAGAAAGGATAGATGGAACGGGTGCTTTGTCTGTGCCCAGCCTACCCCACCCTCCACTAATATCTATTGTGTTCATCATGTAACTTGGTGGCAGGGTTACCACTGCGCACTCTCCCCTATTTGTCATGTTACCCATGGTAACCAACCATTGCCAGTCTTTCTCCAGTCTGAGAGGAGCGAGAGTTGTATCTTTTTGCTGTGTTTTTGGTTGTTACTGGCATTAAACAGGGACAAAGTGACTGCAGCCCTGTGCCAGCACAGCTGACACGAGATCCACAATGGGCGACAACAGTGTGAGACCACCTTCCTTTCCCTTACTGCGCATCACTCCAAGTTACATGACTTTCTGGCTCTCCCCTCAAGGTCAGGTACTCAGTTCATCATTTCTTTATATGTGAGCAGTTGCTGTGGAGATTTTTTGGTTCAAACATTAAAGTTTTTGGGGTGACTTTGTATAATGGGTAATAAAAAGAAACAGAAGGTCATGTTTAACCCGCAGTGGACAAATAGGTATTTGTTCACTTACTCAAGAGACAAAATATCATGCCTAGTTTGCCAAGAAATAATAGCTTTTCTGATGGAATACATTCTTAGTCATCATTTCAAACCAAAACATCCTAACTTAAGCAAACTGGACACCAATGAAAAACAAACTAAAGCATCCAAATTGTTGAAAAACCTCAGTGGGGAACAATGGTTTTTCAAGAAAGTAAACTTAGAAAAAGGAGGCAGCAACTAAAATTTGTTTTCAGGTTTCTAAAGAAATCTATTTCAAACATGATTCTGGAGTATGATAAACTGATTGCTGATGAGAAGTCTAATAGTCCCATTAACTAAATGTAAACAGTAAGAAAACCTGGAAAATGTATTAAACCACATAGCAAAGTAATTTTTTTAACATTAATGTGATTTCATGATTAATAAAAATCTTAAATAATAAGTACAATAATTTAATATTAATTGGAATTTCCCTTTTTTAAAAATAAGGTTTATTTGAAAAATAGTTTAATCATTAAATTATACCTTTACTTGAAAAGGGAACTGCTAAAAACTTATCTGTGATCCAAAGAAATTTAGTCTATTTTAATTTTGGCCACTACCTACTGCCAAGTTTTGTAGGTCTGTCATAAAGGATGACAGCCCATGTGGTCCATCATTTCCAGTGTCAAAGATATATAGTAGAGAATTGAAACATAGACAAGATTCATAGAAGGAAAGGAGTGTATGAGGTGCTATAGAGATCATGAATCCTTCAAACTGCTGAAAAATTGTTTTATTAATTTCTATAATAGAGATAAAGTATAGTTTCAAAGCAAGTAGCAAACACTTTCAGAATGTTGACTATTTGATATGTTCTCCCTGACACCTGCTGACATTGTTGCTCTGGGCAAGTCACTTAACCCTGTTTGTCTCAGTTTTCTCATCTGTGAAAAGAACTGCAGAAGAAAATTGCAAACCACTGGTACCTTTGCCAAGAAAATCCCAGATAGAGTTTCAGAGTCCTAAAAAAGGGGAGGGGGAAGGCTCTTATAAAATGAGAAAGAAAGATGTGGGAGTGGAAAAAATCCTTGTTTGTATATGCTACCAAAGCTTAGATATTATTAGTTGTTGTTTAGTTGATTAGTCATGTCTAACTCTTTATGACTCCATTTGGGGTTTTCTTGGCAAAGATACTAGAGTGGTTTTCTATTTCCTTCTCCAGTTCATTTTATAGATAAAGAAACTGAGGCAAATGGGGTTAAGTGATTTGCCCAGGGTCACACAGCTAGGAAGTGTCTGAGACCACATCTCAACTCAGATCTTCCTGGCTCCAGGGTTGGTACTTTATACCACAAGGTAAGTCTCTGGATACTTCTTCACCTCACAAATCTCTGATTTCCTCAGAATGTGCCTCCCTCCATGCTACAGCAAAAATTTTCTGTGTGGGGGCAGAGTCAAAATGGCAGAGTAGAAACGGGACCTCCATGTGGCTCCAACTCCCACCACCTCCAATCCATGTAAAAGGGGATTCTGAACAAACTTTGGACCTAAAGAACCCACAAAATGACACAAAGAAGCTAACCTTCCTCTGAGGACAGCCCAGCAAGCTGGCAGCAAGCAGCCAGTGTAACACTCTGGGAGCCGACCCCAGCCCCGCCAAGCCAGAGGTTTTAACCCCAGGGCAGGCCTGACCAAACACCAGCTAGAGGCACTCCAGATCAGCAGCAGCTTTGGTGGTCCAGAATTATCAACACACAGATGCTAAGGACAAAGTGAGAGGTCAGTGCAGTGTGGACTTTGGGACCCAGTAGTTGGGAGTACATTGGCTTTTGCCCCTGGGGTGAGAAGCTGCTGAGGGCTGCGGTGCAGCTGCCACTATGTGGCTGCTTCAGCTCCTGGCCTGCAGAGTGTAGGGGGACCAAGCGACCAGTATGAGGGGCAATCGCTCTTGCTTTAACCTGCTTGGATCTGGATTGTGATCTAGGGGGGAGGACCTGGGGTGTGGAGGCTTCAGTAAGGGCTCCCAACTAATACCTCTGACAGCTGAGATAACCCTAGCGTTTGGGACGGAAGCTCCCCTGTCTGGCAGCAGAGTCCTACTGTGGCAAAAAGCCCCAAAGTCAAGTAATTGAGTGGCCAGGCAATAAGGAAACAAAGTAAACAGAAGAACCCAACATTAGACTCCTATTTTGGGGACAAAAAGGATCAAAGCATGGAACAGGAGGAAGACAGTGAAGTCAGAACTCCTGCACCAAAAACATCAAAGGAAAATACGAGCTGGTTACAGGGCATAGAGGACCTTAAGAAGCAGATAAGAGAAGTGGAGGAAAAATTGGGAAGAGAAATGAGAACAATGCAAGAAAATTATGAAATGAGAGTCAACAGCCTGACTGAGGAAAATAACACCTTACAAAATAGACTAACTCAAATGGCAAAAGAGACTCAAAAAGGCAATGAGGAGAAGAATGCCTTAAAAAGCTGAATTTGCCAGATGGAAAAAGAATCTCAAAAGCTCACTGAGGAGAATCATTGCTTCAAAATTAGATTGGACTTTATGAGAAATCAAGATGCTGTTAAACAGATCCAAACAAATGAAAGAATAGAAGGCAATGTGAAATATCTCATTGGAAAAACCACTGACCTGGAAAGTAGATGCAGGAGAGATAATTTTTTTTTTTAAAGACAGATTGTATCAGATGTAATGAAAAATGGTAAAGAGGACATAAAACCAAACAAGAGAAGAAAAAAGATCAGGTATTTTGCTTCCACCTGGATATAAACTCAGTTCTTTCTAGTTCTTTCTCTGGATGCACATATTTCTCTCCATCATGAGTCTTTTGGGATTGACTTATATCACTGCATTGCTGAGAAGGGTCCAGTCTATCAAAGTTGGTCATCACACAATGTTGTGTCTGTAATTGTGTACAAATTTCTCCTGGTTCTACTCTTCCAGAAGAGATAATTTAAAAATTATTGGACTACCTGAAAGCCATGATCAAAGAAAGAACCTAGAAATCATCCTCCAAGAAATTCTCAAGGAAAACTGCCCTGATGTTTTAGAACAAGAGGGCAAACAGAAGTTGAAAGAATCCACTGATCACCTCCTGAAAAAGATCCCCAAAAGAAAACTCCTAGGAATATTATAGCCAGGTTCCAGGAATTCCCAGATTAAGGAGAGAGTATTACAAACAACCAGGAAGAAACAATTTGAATATGTGGAAACACAATCAGGATAACTCAGGATCTGGCAGCTTCTACACTGAGGGATCAAAGGGCTTAGAATATGATATTCCGGAGGGCAAAGGAGCTGGGATTAAAACCAAGAATCACCTACCCAGCAAAACTGAGTATCATGTTTCAGGGGAAAATAAGGTCATTCAGTGGAATAGAGGACTTTCAAGCATTCTTTTTATTTATTTTAAAAAATATATATATATATATTTGCCTTTTGTAGGGCAATTGGAGTTAAGTAACTTGCCCAGAGTTACACGGCTAGTTTTTTTGTGTGGGTGTTGTGTCTGAGGCTGGAACCGAACTCGGGTCCTCCCGACTCTGGGGCTGGTGCTTTATTCACTCTGCCACCTACCCACCCCTACTTTCAAGCATTCTTGATGAAAAATCCAGAGTTGAATAGAAAATTTGACATTCAGATACAAGAAGCAAGAGAAGCTTGAGAAAGTAAACAGGGAAAAGAAATCATAAGGAACTTATCAAAGTTGAACTATTAACATTCCTATATGGAAAAAACGATAATTGTAACTGATGAAACTTTTCTCAGTATGAAAATAGTTGAAGGGAATAGAAATAGATAGATACATATATATGTCTATATCGGAGGGAATATGGGCTTACAAATGTACACACATATGTGAATGTGTGTATATATGTTTACAGGTCTACATAGATAGAGGGAACAGGACCAATTTAATAGGAAGGAATGACACTTAAAAGGTGAAATTAAGAGGGGAGAGAGGAATGTAATGAGATCAGATGGAGAGAGAAGAATGGGGTAAACTATCTCATATAGAAGAGGCAAGGGATAATGGTTACAATGGAGGAGAAGAAAAGGAATGCAAAAGGAAATGGGTCAACCTTATTCTCATTGAATTTGGCTCTGGGAGGGAATGAAATACACACTAAATAGGGTATCTCACCCTACAGGAGAGTAGGGGGGATGGGGATGAAAGAGGGGATGATGGAAGGGAGGGCAGGCTGGGGGGGAGGGAAGTTGGAAGCATCCACTTTTGAAAAGGGATGGGATCAAAGTAGAGAATAGAACAAGTGGGAGGTGGGATAGGAGGGAGGGAAATATAGTCAGTCCTTTACAATATATCTACTATGGTAATGTTTTGCATTAGCTACACATGTACAACCTATACTGAACTGTTTATCTTCCCAGTAAGGGTGGTTGACGAGAGAGGAAGGGAATGAATCTGGAATTGAAAGTTTTAAAATCAAATGTTTATATATATACACACTATTATTGATACTATTTTACATGTAATTGGGAAATAAAATATATAGGCACTAGGGCATAGAGATCCACCATGCCCTACTGGGAAAGTCGAAGGGGGCTATGGGAGAAGATATGGGAAAGAGCAGACTGGAGGAGGGGATATCCTGTGGAACTGCTATTCTGGGGTAGTGGGTAGGGGGAAAATGGGGAGAAAATTTGTAACTCAAAATCTGCTGGAAATGAATGATATAAATCAGAAGTTAATAAAGCATTTGAAAAATGAAAAACAAAAATAAAAAAATTTTTCTGTGTGTTGCTGTGGCATATATAGTTCATTTTCTGGCAGTCAGCTTTTTGGTGATGAACCTTTTCAGGCTAATGCTGCTGCTCCTAGCACATGCAATGCATTGCTGGCCTTGTACTTGGAAGCTTTCTTCCATGGTAGGACTTCCTAAGCTTGTGCTCTGTTGGCATGGTCTGTCAGAATCTAGAGTTCTTCCACTTCACAATTAGACTTCCAATAAGAACTTTATTGGAAGAATTCTTGAGTTAGTATGTCCAAGCATTTTAAAAGGGAATGTGAAAAAGTATCTATAAAAGGGATGTATAGTCATTACACTTAGAATAACCTTTATTAGCAATAACAAAAAGCTAATTCTAAGAGTAGAGAAGAGAATGCTTTTCAGACAGCATTAAATGCTTGTTGTACTGTGGAATTGAGTTTAGAGTCAGGACTTTAAACCCCTGCCCTTCCACTTACTAATTACATGACCTAGTCCCTAACTAGCCACGTTTAGTAACAATCATGATTCCAGACCTGGAATCAGCAGGGAAGAAGAATGTACATGTTGTACCAATTCATTCCACCTTTCTGGACCTCAGTTTCCTCATCTGTAAAATAAAATTAGACTATGTCCAATGTTACCTCTGAGCCTAATATGGAATTCTGATTTTTAAACATATTGGCTTGTTGCTTCAAGCAGAACTTCTTGAAAACTCACCTAAATGTTGGTGTCTCAGCTTGATTTCAGTAGGTCTTTACTGAGAGATCCCTGCTAAGTAAGAGCTTGGTGATTGTCAGAGAGACATAATGTATAAGGGAACATTTGCTAAGTGATATGAGCAGTAGATGCTATAAGAAGTTCAGGGGAAAGACAGACAAGTGTAGTTTGTGGAAGTTCTCAATTATTTGTGAATATCAGTGGGCCCAGAGTATAGTATGTCTTTAGTCCAATGACCTGCCAAACTAAATTTAGAGGGACTCATCATCAGATTTGCCACAGGATTTGGTAATAACAACTCTTAAAAAAAATAATTTATTTTTATTTTTCAGCATTCACTTCCATAAGTTTTAAATTTTTTCCACCTCCCTCTCCCCAAGACAGCATACAATCCGATATAGGCTCTACATATACATTCCTATTAAACATATTTTCCCATTAATCATGTTGTATAGAAGAATTTGAACAAATGGAACCATAAGAAAGAAAAAAAACAAAGCAAAACAAAACAAAAAGACAGCCAATAGTATGCTTTGATCTATATTCAGACTCCATAGTTCTTTCTCTGGATGGGGATGGCATTTTCCATCATGAGACTTTTGGAATTGTTTTAGGGTCTTGCATTGCTAAAAATAGCTAAGTTATTCATAGTTGTTCTTTGTACAATATTGCCCTTACTATGTACATTGTTCTCATGGTTCTGCTCACTTCACTCAGCATCAATTCATTTAAGTCTTTCTAGATTTTTCTGAAGTCTACCTGTTCATTTTTTTTCTTTTTGGAGGGGAGAAGGTAGGGCAGTTGGGGTTAAGTGACTTACCCAAGGTCACACAGCTAGTAAGTGTTAATTGTCTGAGGCCAGATTTGAACTCAGGTCCTACTGACTTCAGGGCCGGTGCTCTAGAATTCACTGTGCCGCCTATCTGCCCAATCAATAGTGATTTAGAGCATTTTTTCCATATGATTATAGATAGCTTTAATTTATTTCTCTGCAAATTGCCTGTTCATATCATTTGGCCATTTATAAATTGGGGAATGTCTTATATTATTATAAATTCTTTTTTTTTGTTTGTTTTTTGGAGGGGGAATGGCAGGGCAATTGGGATTAAGTTACTTGCCCAAGGTCACTCGGCTAGTACGTGTTAAGTGTGTGAGGTCATATTTGAACTCAGGTCCTCCCGACTCCAAGGCTAGTTCTCTATTCACAGTGATACCTAGCCGCCCCTATTATTATAAATTCTACTCAGTTCTCTCTGTATTTTAGAAATGAAGCATTTAACAGAGATACTGGTTGTAAAAATTATTTTCCCAGTTTTCTGCTTCCCTTCCAATATTGGTTCCAATGGCTTTGTTTATGCAAAAAAATTTAATTTATTGTAATCAAAATGTATTTCATTTTGTTCTCTATCTCTTGTTTGGTCATACATTCCTCCATTCTCCTTAAATCTGACAGATAAATGATTCTTTGGACTCCTAATTTGCTTACAGTATCAACCTTTATATCTAAATCCTGTACGCATTTGGACTTTATTTTGTTATATGGTATAAGATGTTGGTCTCTGCCCAATTTCTGCTGTACTGTTTTCCAGTTTTCCCAGCAGTGTTTGTCAAATAGTGAGATCTTATCCCAGAAACTGGAGTCTTTGGGTTTATCAAAGAGTAGTTCGCTATAATCACTGACTACTGTGCTTCTGTACCTAACCTATTCCACTGATCTACCCCTCTGCTTCTTAGCCAGTACCAAGTAGTTTTGATGACTGTTGCTTTATAATACAATTTAAGATCTGGAAAGTCATATCAACTCTTGAAAACCTTGTAAGTTTTAAGGAGGTTGCAATGTAAATCATTGAATTTTTGCAGATATAATTATATCCTATCGAAATATTTAAGCATTATTGTCAATAATAAATATTCCTGTTAACTGAGGAAAAGAAATGTTAGGTGAGGATGGGACAAAGTAATAAATATATTAATTAACTCTCTAAAGTTCTTGTGCCACCACACCTTTCCTCACAATATCCTGAATGTTTAACCCATTGACTCAAAGTGTCACAAAAAAGTGTGTCAAACATGGGGATAAGGTATCCTTCCCTTTTTGGTGACAGAGAAATTGAAAGAGATGGGAAAAGATACTGTCTAAAAATTAACAGGTAACCCACAATGGGATGGCAAATATATACAGGAATTTTGCTTCCTGTCTCTCTCTGCCTTTACCAGATCTCAGCTTGGCTTGAAATGGGTCAAAACCGTTGTCTCTATTTTAGCAGGTGTCAGAGCTAACAGTAAGAGTTGCAGATCAGGGCTTTGTGTCTGCCTGTGTATATGCATGTGTGTGTACATACAAGCATCTCCTGATCATTGAGCTATAACCTCAAGTTAACAATTTTCCTACCTCAAAGAAAAGTCATTGGAAATGCTCAGTTCTTCATCTCAGCAAAAAGAAAAACAAACAAACAAAAAAACAACCGCAAGCATTGTTTTTTAAAGCCAGCATAAAAAGCATGGCCTGGCACCTCCAATCATATTTGAAGCCCCTTTGGCCAAAAATGGCTTTAAAATGCTGTGTCTTCAAGGCAAACCTATCCATGCCATTTGAACCCTTTCCCCATCTCCTAATGAATGAGCTGAAGATAAATCTATGCATAGTTTAGCTAAGGGATCCAG
>NW_027185784.1:16829888-16830393 GCF_028583685.1 Petaurus breviceps papuanus
CCCCCCCGTGAAATGCACGCCGTGCTCCGAGCTGCATTCAATCAGAGCTGCAGCAGTGAGCGAGTCATCCTGTTCTTCCCCAGTGATTTGCTTATTGAATAAAGGTACATTTTTTTGTTCACATTTACCTGTTTATTAAAATTGCTGTCAATGTTCATTAAAATAAGCCCTCCCCTGAAAATAAGCCCTCTGGTGTTTTTCTGTCCAAAAAAAAATTAATAAGACAGTGTCTTATTATCGGGGAAACATGGTAGTCTCTGTTAACTTGGCCACCACCAGGTGGTGATTTTCCTCCCTTTTGTCCCAGTGACAAGAGTATCAAATATATACAGTAAAGCCAAAAAAGAGCCTCTGAACTGTCTTTAAGGTGAATTGTAAGCTATCTTTCTTTTCTCCTTTCTTCTTTGTAAAAGGACTTATAATCGCTATTAGCAATATTGTGGCAAACTGTAAGAAGCTATTCCTTTCTTTGTAAAAGGACTTATAATCGCTATTAGCAATATTG
>NW_027185784.1:16830403-16923645 GCF_028583685.1 Petaurus breviceps papuanus
TATTCCTTTCTTTGTAAAAGGACTTATAATCGCTATTAGCAATATTGTGGCAAACTGTAAGAAGCTATTCCCTCCACCCCAGTAACAACTTGTATATGAGATGCAGCATGGTGTGATGCATGAAAGACCTCTCTTGGAAGTCAGGAGGATCTAAATAAAAGTTCTGCTTTTGACATATGTGGTTTTAGAACCAAGAGAAAATCACTGAATGATTTAGTGCTCTGGGCTGTTCTTTTAGACTTTAATATTAACTGGTTGCTGATCTGTATAGTAGAATTTTCTTTTTCCTCAATGGGAGTTTCCTATACCAGTGTGCACAGATTTAGCTTTAAAATCAACTTGTTGGCCATATGCAAAATGTATTCATTTGGTTTCCCAAACCAAACAGTAGATCCTGTTAGTAGTGTAATTACCACTATCCTCATTTTACTAATGACTCAGTCAACTAGCATTTATTAAAAATCTACTTTGTATATGGCACTATGCTAAGCACTGGGTATGCAAAGAAAGACAAAAGACAACTGCTCAGGGAACTCATAGTCTAAGGGAGTAGACAACATGCAAACAACTATGTACAAACAAGAAAAATTCGAAATAATCAAGAAAGAGAAGGAACTAGCATCAAGGGAGATTGGGAAAAGCATCCTATAGGACTGCACCTGAGACTTGAAAGAAGCCAGCTAGTGGAGGTCAGGAGGAAGAGATGTCCAGGCTCAAATTAGGTAAATTTCAGAGAGGTAGAATATTCAAGGTTAAGCTGCCTGTGGCCAAACTTGAATTTGAAAACATCTTTTGACACCCAATTCAGAATTGTTTTCCTTTGAATTTCTGTAGAAATAGAAACAATATTCTGAATTTCTTAAGCTTTGTCTGATATTAGAAAAATTGAAGTAAATTATTTTAACATATGGCATCTTTAAGATTGATAGTATATCAATCTTATATATATCATTCTACATATATAGTATACAACCTAGTGTATTCTAGTATATTTTCCATTATGAATTAGAATTCACTGTATGGAAATTCTTCCCTTTTTTAATCCCTTAAATGGCCACAGTAACCTATTCTTTGCTAAAGAGAACAGAGGCCTGGGAAGGTCTCAAGAATCAGGCCTTGGTCATATAGAAGTGCTATATAAGTCATGCTAGACAACTTACAGAGGTAGCTTAGAAAGAATATTTGTTCCTTCAGGACTGTTTGAAAGAAACTATGTGACAGTTAAGTTAGTACCATTTGTTATTACTAGGGGAAAATGTTACATTAGTAGTTGGCTGTTGATACATATTGGTAGCCTTTGTTCTTCCTTGAATTGTTTCCCCCTTTTACAAGTCTTTAAAAAAAAAAAGCATAACTTTGTAATTACTAAATCCTCTTACAATCACAAAAGCAGAGAAGTGTGTATTTTTTATAATTAGGCAATATTATGCAAAATATCATTCCCAGTGAGACATTCAGCTATTGTTTGTGATAGAGCAAAGGATAAAACAAAACAAAACAAAACCTACTAACCCAAGTTCTTTGATACCCAAATGGCTAAGTAGAACTTTTGATTCCATAATGCACATTTTTCTTTTACCTTTCATTATTAGTTCTTTTCCTTGACTTATCTGATCATCTATTTATGTCACAAAAACAGCAAGAATGAGAATCCACATTTCTATGATACTTTAGACTTTCAAAAATACTTTTCTGTCACAAGCAGTCCTGGGAAATGTGGGAATTATATATTATATTATTATTCCCATTCTTTAGATGATGAAACTAAGGGTATTAGAGATGTTGTATACTTATATAGAGCTATACAACTAATTAGAGGCAGCATTTTGTGTAAGAAAGAGTATTGGCAGACTTTGGTGCTGATCATTTAGCAGGAAAGTTTTTGACAGCTTTCAGATATGAGGTCCAATTTTATCCTAAAAGGAAATATGACAGCTTGGGACCTTGGTCTGTCAGTTCAGGACTCAGTTGCATTGGCTGTTACTTCAAAAAGCATCCACCTCAGCTTCAGAACTATACAATGACACAAACTATATTTAGTTTCTTATTATTGGATGACTTTTATATGTCAAAGGATTATGTTCTGTGTCTGACTCCACCTTTGGAATTTGAATACCTTTTGTAAAAAGATTCCAAGATTATGATAGTATATCTTGAGAACAACACCCAATAAAAAGTTATGCTAACCTGGGAGTAAGGAGCCTAGGGCTCATGCCTCTGAGTCTGCCACAGAAGAACTCATGTGCTCAGGGACCTGGGACCCCAGTTTTCTCATCTGTAAAATCAGTGAATTAGACTATAAGATTTTTAAGAGCCTTTCTAGCTCCAAACTGCCTTGGAAATCTGAGGTTCCAGTTTGGCTTTTGGGATTCCCAAACATGCACTTCTCAAACTATGTTATAATTTAAGGCAGGCTGGTGTTTTGGGGTACCTGTTCAGAATGTCAGTGTGACTTATGAATATTGCATTTTTAGTATTTGCTTTTCAGCTACTCAGAAGATACATTATTTCCCAGCAATTCTCTTTAGCAATACATTGCCTCCTGAAACATGAATCCTCCTGGATAATTGACAAAAGTAACATCCTCATTTGAGACAAAATAAAATTGTGGCATATTCCATTTCTATTAGTCTAGCTATATTGCTATTATTCCAAACTAGATTCTTATAGTCTGGCCAAAAAGCTCATTCTTGCTTTTCAATATTATACTAGTTTTAAAGAATCAAAAGGCCAACAAACACCAGACCATGTCTAATTGTAGCTTAAAAAGGAGAGGGGTCCCATGTTGTCAAAGCTAATTTAAAGACTCTAGTTTTCCCCTCCAGTCTGCAAAATTCATATTCTAAAAACCCATTTCTTTTTTTTAACCCATTTGCTCTTTTTTCAGTGCTAATTCATTTCATTCAGCTTGCCCCACATGCTTCACTTTTATAGCCCCATATAAAGTGGAGTGCTCTGCCATATTGATTTAGTGGTATGTTTCAATAAATTTCCCCTGTTACAGTGCTTTCTCCACACTAGGCAGTCAAGGGGAAAAACAGACATATGTGCTGGTTAACTAATTTTAGAAGAGAAGAATTCTATTTTCTCTGTCCTTTAATGTCATAGCTGTCCCACCAATGACCTGATTCTGAGATGTATTAGGTTCCCCCTGACATATGTTGCAGGAAGTAGTGACCTGACCTTTTAAAATTTTTATTAACATTTATAAATTTGTTTTAGTGTGTTAGGTTGGAGGCAATGATTTTTCACTGGAATGGATGGGGTGACTGGTGAATAGATTGATAGCCATGTCATAGACGAAGCTGGACATTTTGTGGAATATTGCAACCCTATATTTTTAATCTTGTTCTTACCTGCTTACCGCATTTATCTCTAATATTAATAGGAGTAAAGACATTTAGGCCTTCCCTTTGAAGCATTCTTTATATATGTGAAATAGTTGCTGAGACGTTACTCATCTGCACTGGTGTGAAAAGTTTCTGTATCTGAACGTCCCTACATTGATGAAATCATAAAGCCCTACCACCACACCCCAAAGCAAATGTCTGGGGTTAAAACCATGACCCCTCAGTATATAGTTGCAAATGTTTGTTTATTGCTTTTTTTGTGGAAATAGAAAATGAAATATTAAGAACACAAACCAGGCTTATTCACACCTCAATCCTATATTCATATCATAAAAATATATAACTTTTAAAAAATAATAATTATATCTTGCTTTCATATCATGTTTTACAGTGTGTTTTCCTTATAAACCCTCTTCTATTATTATGTTTTTTAGTATGATTGATTCATTGTCTGGATAAGGAAACCGAGACAGTAAGGTTAAGTTACTTGTCCAAGTTTAAACAGATAATCAAAGTCAGAACTAGGACTCAGACCTAGAATTGTGGGCTTCAAATCCAGAACTCTTTCCACAGCTACCTCTCCTATTGCATTTCTTCTTTTTCTTGGAAATTCCTTAATTGCAGTTGTTAATTTGTGAGTGTGATATTTGAAAATAGCTTCTTGATGAGTAAGGGAAACCACCCAAATTAACTGGCTCTCTTCAGACTTCCTGTCATTTACATTAGTCCCTTTTCTTACTATCTCCACAGAATTTGAACTCTGAGTTTTAACTTTCTGAAGATAGTTGTCCTATAATGAACCCTGTGGGGAAACATAGCAGCCATTAAAGCTAACAATACTGCCTTCTTCAGGGATTACATAACTTATCATGGATAATTTTTAATATCAATTATTGTGATTGTGATGATGCTGATGGTGGTGGTGATGGCGATGGCGATGGTGGTGATGGTGATGGTGATGGCAGTGGTGGTGTTGGTGGTTGTGGTGATTATCTGCACTTTCAGCCATTCGCTGCCATTTTCAAAAGGCCTCTGAAACTTTAAGCCATCTAATATTTTTGAGTGAATATGAATTATTAGCTTCATGTCACAATTAAGTATTTGTAAATTTTATAAACAGGAAAATGAAGACATTGAGAACTTACAGTATTGTGAAAAAAAAGTTTAGCGTATCTCTTACTTTTTTATATCCAAATTTAACAATCAAACTTTTAATTATTTTTAAAGACTATTTTTATATGCAGAATTCCCAATGAAAAGATCTAATGACTATGAACCAGATAAGAGTCACCTAGAAGATAATGTATGGAAACTTTATAGTGCTATGTAAGTATGAGCTCTTTCTACATTATGTGAGTCTGGGCCAGGATTTCAAGGGACAGAGACAAAGACCCACACTCAGTTGACCTAAAGATGAGATTTATTGAAAGCATGTGAGAGAATTTAGTGGAGCTATGATGCAAAGGCTGCACATACACTCACTGCCACCCAGGGTTTCCATATTGATTCTGGTTCTTGGAAATAAAGCGGCACGTGCCATATTTCCGAGGCTCCTGCTCTGCCCAGAACTTGCAGTCTGGTGGAGCTGGGATTAACATCCAACAGTACTGAGATAGACAGAAAGATTTGGCAAGAAAACCCAGGCATCCCTGAATATTCTGCATGCGGAGCAAGTAATAGGGAGGAAGACAGAGCTTACTGGCATTTCCTTCATGCTAGGAGCTGGGCTTCCTGGACTGATACATCAGTCATCCTCACTACTTCAGTTTCCATACTTATCCCTCTTTTCTTTATCTAAACAGACATAGGTCTTGTTTAATATAATGAAATTGATTATCCTCTTAGTTTTATAGAAAGTACAGAGTAAAGTGACTCTTGAGTCAGAGACCTGGGATATAGTCTCACCTCTGATAATTCCTGCTTTTGTGGGCAAGTCTCTTGACCTCCTCTGGCTTTGGTTTCTTCATCTTTAAAAAGGCAGGAGTTGTACCATAAGGCCCCTGAAATCTCTTATGGCTCTAAATCTATTATCCTGTGATTATGGGAGGAGTTTCTTGCATCTCATCACTGGTAGAATAGAGGGGAAGATGTTCCCACCGAGAGATATATAGCTGCCATTCCCTCTGCCTCTTCTGCTCTGCACTGTTCTTGACACCTTCCCATACCCCCACCCTGGGGAGTAGTTCTTCTGCTCAGAAGTACATCCTTTCCCCCCACCTCCATACCTCTCCCTCTACCCTTTTCTTCCCCTCCCCCCCCCAAGTCATACATACATATCCTCACTCCCAGGTTCTTTCCACCCGTGATAAATGGTATGGATATATCCCCTGTTACACATTATAGCCATTAGTTCTATTATTACTAGTACCAAAGCTCTTCCTTCCTTCCTTCCTTCCTTCCTTCCTTCCTTCCTTCCTTCCTTCCTTCCTTCCTTCCTACCTTCCTTCCTTCCTCCCTTCCTTGTCACCATAGAGGAACCACTCGGTCTAATTCCTTTAATATTTTGTGGATACTACAGCTACAGGTCACACTAGTTAAGCTTCATTCTCACTACATGACTGGTTACTTAACATTTCCAATCATACATTTTCTTGGTTATAGTTTTTATTCCACCTATGCATCTAATTCATCACTGATTTAGCCTGTTTATAGATACGAGGTATCGATTTTTACCCAACATCAAGATTCCTGTCCCTTCTGACCATCAGGACTGGCTATTTGGCCATCTTTCTGCCATGCCTCTCCATGTATGCCCTGCCCCTCCTGTTTCACCTCATGCTCTGGGAGAGTGATCAGATCAGTACCACTGTTGTTTCTGGATGGGATTTGTCAGCTGCTTCCCCAGTGGATCCACTCACCATTCCTAAGACTTCCCAAACTAGAATATCATACCCCAGTTACCACCCCCTTACTTACGTGTGTCTTTTCCTTGTGTAATGTACAATCCTTGAGGGCAGAGCCTGTCTTGCTTTTGTATTTGTATCCCCAGTACTCAGCACAATATTTGGCAATAGTAAGTACTCAATAAATGCTTTTCAGTCATACAAGTTGTTCACATGGTAATGGCGTGATAATATGAGCCAGCATTTATATAGTGCATTTGCAAAGCACTTTTACAAATGTTATTTGGTCCTCACAGCAACCTTGGGAAGTGGGTGCTGGTGTTTGAAGATGAGAAAATTGAGGTGCAGGTTAAGTACCTTACGAAGGGCCACACAGCTAGAAGGAGTCTGAGGTCAAATTTGAACTTGGCTCCTGGCATTTCCTCTGGCTCCCCCCTATGCTTAGAATGCTCTTCCTCTCCTCACCATCTGCTGATTTCCATGGTTTCCTTTAAGTCTCAGCTAAAGTCCCACCTTTTAAAGGATGTCTTTCACAACCCTCATAATTCTAGTGCCTTCCCTCTGTTAATTATTTCCTATTTTATATAACTAGCTTTGCATATATTTGTTTACGTGTTGTCTTCTCCATTAGATTATAAGCTCCTTGAGGGCTGGGACTGTCTTTTGACTTTCTTTGTATCCCCAGAACTTAGAACACTACCAGTGCATAGTAGGAGCTTAATGAATGCTGCTTGATGGCATCCTGACTTCAGGTTCAACAGTGCTACTACATTCAGGTAGCTGGAGACCAACACATTGAGACTTTGGGCACAGCAGTGATATAATTCGGGGGGGGGGGGGGGGGGGGGGGGGCAGTGGGGAAAGTAGGTTTTAAAATCAGTGAAGGCATCAAGATGGAATCACCAAACTGTCTTAAATGATATAAAGCTCTTATGGGAGCAGATGAAGGCAAAATCTCAAGGGACAGATTCCTGAGAAAATCTTGGCAATGCAAGTGCTGCAAAAGCTTTTTGTTAACTACTGAAGGCAAATTCATAACCACAAGCAAGCCCATAAAATCCCTGAAAGCACAGATGAAAGTGACAGTGGATTACACATATTACAGAAGATAAACATAGACACTCGTCCCTGCCCAATGGGCTTTCAACCTAAGACAAACCGATTAAGACAAAACACACAGTAATTAAGGCATGATATGAGGAAGCTATAGAGCTGGTGGATCCCTCACACAGTCTATTTTGTATTCCCTTGCTGTACTAATTGTTTTCTTTTAAGGTGTGAATTTTTTGCAGCCCTGTTGCATAGAGATGATAAATTCCCCAATGAGGTGCAGATGCTTAACCTCATGACTCATATGCCAGTTTATGTGCCCTGCCAACGGCAGGTAACTTCTAACATTGGCACCCATTAACCCAGCTGTCTTGCTTTATTGCTGCGATGTTACAATGAATGTTCCCTGTATTTTTTTTTATGGAGTGCCTATTAGCAACACAAAGCTTGATATAAGGAACTCTTTGAGTATATGAATACAGTTCATCTTGGTGAATGAATTTAGCACTTTAATGCTATTTATTTACTCCACACTATAAAATGCAATATAATAAATAATGGGTCCCATGGGGGTGTTGGAAAACTCAGTGATCATCTTCTCAGCAGGAAGAGGAACACAACTCGAGTGCAGAAATAATGATCAAAATTTTCCAGGCTCCCTAGGATGCCATTTATATACCTGAATCTAATAAAGGAAGAATTACAATGCTTAACACAGTGCTTAGTATTTGGCATATGAATGTAATGAGACTGGGAGAGGGAAAAGACACAGTCCCATTAGCAAAAGATCCTATTAACCTCAAATTAGCAGTCTGGGCAACCAGAAGTTTTTAAAAAGCCATAGTCCTTGTCTGTAAATGCACTGTTTGTCTATGTATGAAGAAGTTAGCGAACATTAAAAGAATGCAGAACGACTTTGCAAGCACTTTACTTCTGAAAACCATTGTGACAAACTAGAACTTTTCAAGCTATTGTCAAATCTTCAGCATCTGTGGGCCCCCATTCCAACCCTGCCATGGGGCATAGATTCTGGTGGTTCATTCCAGGAAGTTGTTTAAATCAAACTCAGAAGAGACTTGTGTGTGAAATGAGTGTGTTGATGGGTCTGGCCTTACTCCAGGCTACATAGATATATGTGTATTCTATTGTACTTGAATACTAGAAACATTTCTTCTAATACTCACCAGTGTCCAAGACAACTCTAAATGCTGTCTTTAGCATACAGTGAAAGAGCTATCTAAGCTAAAGGGAAATGAAATGTATCACTGCATTTTATTATAGTAGAAGTACTTCTTTCAGCATTTGACAGTTTAGAAAGATAATTCAACCCTATGAGTTTCATTTTGGCTCAACATTTACTTATCAAACATATATGCACTCTCATTGTGACCATGATACGGGCAGGTTAGAGGCCTCTACCCCAGGTAGTCCAGATAGTGACAAAGAGACAAGATGGACCATCCTTGTCCAAAGCTTTCAGTTTATTTTTTGTGTTACATTTTCTTTAAGTTTCATATTAATATTCCATGTGTCCATAGAATCTTAGTGGTATAAACCGAATTCAGTATGTCCAAAATCTAACTCTTTGTGACTTCCCTGTTACTTTTGTAGGCATCTATCCTTCCAGTCACCCAGGCTCTGAAGGAATCAACCTTTACTCCTTACTCTCACACCTCCCCCTCCTCCCAACATCCAATCAGTAGTCAAGTCCTGTCATCTCTACCTTCATAAAATCTCTTTGATGTACCCTTTTCTTGCTTGCTTTACAGCCACCACCTTGGTTCAGGCCCTCATGTCCTCATGCCTGGACTATTGCTAGAGCCCTCTGGTTGACCTCCTTGCCTCAAGTTTTTTCCTACTACAGTCCATCCTCCATTAGTTGGAAAACTTCATTTTAAATTGATCCAAAATATTCTTCACTGTATACTAGTTTTGTTTCTTAGAGCATAAGTAGCTCACAGCCTGTTGGCCCAGACACCCACAAAACTGACAAAGTCAGACCAGCACTCAGGCAGCCCACTCCAGAGCCATAGTGGGAGACTGGGTAAGTAATGCCAATGTCCAGGCAACACAGTGCTCAGGTAGCCTACAACTGAGCCGCAGCAGGAGATCTGGCCAGAACATTACTCAGGCAGCAACTAGCGGCAACCCAAAGTCCAGGCAGCTCTGCACCCTCTGAACTACAGTAGAAGACAAAGCCTATCCAGCCCTGGTTTAGCCCATGTCTGAGTTACAGCAGTAACCACAACAGGACAAGGGGCCAGGGATTCTATCATCTGGGAAGCAAAGCACATTGGGCCATTCAGTAAACTATAGCAACATTGGTTGGGACCTGTCTAGGTCACAGGAGGGCTGAAACTATGGTTCAGAACTATGTAGGCTGAAAGAAACAATGAAAGGTCCAAAAGCCAAAGCCCATGTGGAGCCATCAGAAGCCTAAGCCAACACCCAAGATTCCTTCAAAGAATAGGAGCTGGTATCAGCACCTCATCCAGGACCAAATAAGGCATATGCACACCATTCAAAGTATGTCATCAGCCCCAATCCAGAAGCTAAACTTAGAGCTAGGAGGAAAGAGAAGATAATTCTAAATACAAAAAAGAAATACCATAGAGTGTGAGAAACCCAAGAGGTAAAAACGAAAAGGCAGCGAAAAAACTCCTCAGCAAATCCAAGTAGAGCCTCTGAGAAAACAAACGCCTGGCCACAAGGACTGTAAGAAAGGAAGAAATAAAGCAAGGGATTCAAAATACAATGTGAAATGTATTGAGACCTTGGAAGAAAAGAATGAGAAGGAGAAATTAATAGCTTAGAAGGTAGCAAACCTTACCCAAGGATTGGATTCCCTAAAAATTAGAATGGGCCAAATAGAAAGCCCTGGCTCCATGAAATATTAAAGCATAATCGAAAGATTAGGGGAGGGAGAGAAGAAAATGTAAGGTGTTTGCTATCAGACACAACTGCCCTGGAAAGCAGATGGAGCAATCATTTGTCCTATGAGATTTTTTTCTTTTTACCCTTCACCATCCTGGCCACCCTTTCTTAAATACTCATTATCTTGTCTGTTCTTAAAATAGGATACTTAGAACTGAGCAAAATACTTCAGATTTGCAGAGTACCATGGGATTACTAAGGGACATCATGTTGATGGGGTAACTGGGGTCTAGGTCAAACCAACTTGTAAAACCAATTGTGAAGTTGTAATTTGTCCTTTCCCACCCTTGAGCTCTGCCCCTTCTCCCTATCCCATACTCCACCTAGGCAACACCCTGTGACCCCTTTTGTTCTTACTTAATCTCTTCATTTCTTCCCAGGCTTGGCCCACACCCTCCTTTGTCATTGCCTTTTGTCTCCTTCAACCTGGCCCAAATCTTATCTAAACTATCTATCTGACCTTTGTCTATGCACTGAGGCCCCTCTGGTCAGGTCAGCCCTGACAATGGCAGCCCTACCCTTTAAAGGTAAAAGCATGTACCCCTCTCACTCACAGGTCCCCTAAAGGACTCTTGCCCACTGTAATGGCGTAATAATAAACTCTCAACTCTAACTCCCAGCAAGGCTGAGCTGAATTCTTTCCAGACGCCCTTGCAGGTTTCCTGGTCTTGGATGAGATAGGTTCCTGCTGAACCTGTTGGGATCCCATCCCTCATCAATGCCTTATCATGGAAATAATACTGGATTTGGAGTCAGGGAACCTAATTTTGAATCCTTAGTTCTTGTGTTTATCACATCTGTCTTCTTGAGTGACTTAGTTCCCCACTGTGGTTCACATTTTCCTCATCTGGAGAAGGAGGGAATTGAACTTAGATCCATAATGTCTCTTCAGGACTTAAATTTTATGAGCCTTATTACTGTGATTCTTAGTGATCCCTCAGGGTATTTCAGGTGTTATTTTAAACATTCTTTCCTCTAAGAAAGAAAAAAAAAATCAAGTCTCAATTTCCATTCTTGCACCAAATAAATATTCTTAGTAACAAAGTAAAATTCTGCTTCCTGGCAGTAGACTTTACATAGTTACCAAATCATTGGCTTTCACCCCTAGGCCATTTCTTTTCTAGCAAACTTTCATTTTTAAGATGTTGTCTGTGATCAAGATTTTTTTTTTTTGGGGGGGGGGGTAATAGGAACTTTTTACCAAGCATTTTTTTTTTTAAGTTTTAAGAAAAAATTCAGATAAATTGTCACTCGGGGCATTCAGTTTACTTTTCTTATGATGAGAGCAACCTTTGAATCCCCAAAACTTCTAGCTTTTGCCTTCTTCTTGTTGGCAGCCAACACTGATTTATACTGATTTATCTGCTTTACTCAGCTTGCATATTACTCTGCCCCTTTTGGTCTCCCTTTCCCCCTGGGCATCAGAGTGAGATTGGCAGGTTTGGTAATCCTGAGGCTCAGTCTCATTTTAAAATTTTGAAACACATGAATAAAAAAGGGTTTTCCATTTGCATCTTTGTAGTCCTCAGAAATTGTTGTTGAACTGAAGAACAAATGATCAGTCCCCATGCTTCAGTCATTTCGGGCTGTTGCCCATGAAATCTGTGGGCCAAGTCATCCTATCTAGGTGATTTACTGTGCTTGATGTGTTCCTTGATTTCAGCTTTAGACACTTCAGTCTTTGTCCAGGCCACATGCTGCCCTCCCCCAAGGGATGTATGTATTTGAATATCTTACATCTAGTGTTTTGTTGGTGGTGATGGTTTTCAATTAAGTTTTGTTTGTCACTTTTTTCTTTTTTGGAGAAGGAAGAGAGGCTGCTTGATATCAAGGACAGAGACTTGGCCTTAAAGCCAAAAAGACCTGCATTCAAATTCTACCTCTGGCACATACTATTTGTGTGGCACTGGACAAATCACTGAATTTTTTTAGTGTTTTGGGGAATTCTCTGACATTGTAAGTCATAGGAAAGGTACAGATCTGCAGTGATAAGGAAATTATCTGAGAATTCCTTATAACTAAAATCATGTCTAGTTCCTATCTCTTATCTTTTGCTTTTACATCCAAATGTATTTCCCATTCTCTTCCTCTCTTCTTCCATTCCTTTTAACAAAATATAGGCGAAAAAAACAAAGGAAATAAAATTCACAAAACTAAATAAGCTATCAAACAAGTTTTAAATCCTATACCTGTGGTTCTATACTTGTGAAAAGGCAGGGAGAGATGTCTTTTCATATCTTCTCTGGGGCCAACCTTGGTCATCTTTTTCATCATTCAGTTTTAATTATGTTGTTTTTTGCATTTGCAGTGCTATATTCATTGTGTATATTGTTTTCCTGGTTCTCATTACTTCACTTTATATCAGTTGATCTAAATCTTTCCTTGTTTTCCTGTATTTATTGCTTCTTATTGCCCAGTAATGTCATTATATGTTTAACCATTCGCTCAATGACTAATATTTTGGGTACTTTAAAAAAAATCACTATTATTTAAGCTTTAAACAATCAGAATGAAACGTAAATTTCCCAACAAAATTCATCTATTGAATTAATTAACATACGGAACTTAATTTTGTAGGAGGCATTGTACTGAATAGTGGAGCTACAGAGAGAAAGCAAAACCAGTCCTACTTATAAGGAGCTTACATTCTAATTAGACAACAGACACAAATCAAGATTCAGTTATCAAGATTCAAGCTGACTGTATAGAAAGTAGGGAGAAGGCATTAGCTGCTGGGGGAACCAGGACAGACCTCCTGCAAGGAGTGACTAGAGCTGATTCTAAAAGGAGGCCAGGGATTGCTGCTAAGTGATGGAGGTGAATGGGGAAAGCAGTCCAAGTATGGGGAACAGCCAGTGGGACAGGAGGCAGAAAAACAAACAAAAATGACTGGGCTTTAAAGTGTGTGGAGGGGAGTTTTGTGTAAGAAGACTAGAAAGGCAGGGAGGGGCCAGGATGTAAAGAGTGTTATTTGTTAAAGCTAATTTTATTGTTTTGTTTTTATATCCCCTATATATAACCCTATATTCCATCTTTCACTATCTCCCAGAGAGCCATGCCTGATAATAAAGTTTTTTATTTTAAAGTAAGAAGCTTTAAATGCAAATGTTTATATTTGATCCTAGAGGTGATAGTCAGTCATGCAAAATTTTTTAGTTAAGTGGCTTATTGGTAAGGCCTGTGCTTTAGGAAAAAGTATTTGGCAGCTATGGGAAGGATGAATTGGAATGTGGGAGAGAGGCTTGGGACAGAGAGTCCAATTGCCATAGTCCAGGTGCAAAATAATGAGAGCCTAAAGAAGTGGTGGCTTCAAGAGCGGAGAAAAGGGATGTATTTAAGAAATGTTGTGGAAGAAAAACTTACTAGAGCTGGCAACTGATTGAGGATAATTGGGTGATCAAGAGGGAAGAGTCCAAGAGGACACCAGCAATTTGAATACAAAGCTTTCTTTAGTTCAGGTTTTCTTCCTTGTAATTCTTTTTTCCTGTTTCCCAGATTCTTTTTTTTCCCTCATTCTTCCCCGATTGTTTTCTCTTTCTGTTAATTCTCTTTCACTTTTCTCTAATTGTATTAGAGGGCTAGACTTCATTTATTCTTATCACTCCTAATGGTTGTATTTTATTCATTTTGGCTTCATTCCTTTCATTGGTTGATAAACATATTATGTGAAGGCAACTCTCTTAGTGAATTAGATTATTTGTTAAATGCCCAGTAATATGGTTAATGGTGCTTTCTGGTTAAAGTGTAGTATAATTGCTTATCAAAGTTTCATTTACTGCTTTGAACAAAGCTTTATTTACTTCCTTATTTATTGAATTATGTAGATAAGCTGTACCTAGGTCTTCTTTAATAGTACAGCAGTGGGTTGTAAACTCAAATAGACCCTCCTTTTGGTTAGATTTAATCTCATTGAGACCAAGCTTGCTATATCATTTGGAAGCATCCTAGATAGGCTACATTAGTTCACAGCCTAAACCCAATACTAAAAAATGGGGAAATCTTAGTTAACCAATCGAAACACTCATTTGGATGAGAACTTAAGCAAGGTTCAGTAATTCTCAATTTCCCACTTTGCTTGCAAAACAGTGTAAGTACCGAATTACCCTCTTCACAGCTTATTACACTGTGTGTTCGCTCACGAGGAAATAATTTAATGCAATTTACTCCCAACTGTTTCCCCCATGCTGACCCCTTTATTAAAGGAACTGATCTCTCAAGGTAATATTTTATTTGGAAATTATTTTGTTTTCTCAGAGGTCATGAGCTTAATCAGCACACTAACAACTATAGCCCCCCTAAGCTCAGGAGTCCCCTTCTCTTTTCTTCTGGATGAATCTGGTGTCTCTTCACTAGCAGATTGAAAAAAAAAATCAAAGGGAAATCTCTTTTCATTAATAAAGGTCCCACTTCCCTGAAACCAAGGCTCATGTTAAGTTAAATACACCTCACTTGAAGCTTGAGTTTGTCACCACTCTTCATTTTGTCTTTGAAGACCTTTCTGACTTTAGATCGGCAGCCTTTCTTTCCCAGGTTTTTCCTTAGCCGTAGCATACATCGCATAGTATATAACCTTCCATTCTTTTCTTTCTTCTTCTCGCCCTCCTCCCACTCCTCTAACTCTTCTTTTATTCTCCTGGTCTTTGTGCCAGTTTTTTTATCTTACTCCTGAGCCCCCTTCTCTTATGCCTCAGACACAGCTGGTTGAACCTCATTTATTCCCATTCTGCCCTTGTTTGAGCTTAGTGTGCCCCAACCTGGGCATCCCATATCTTTAAGTTTTCTTCTTGATGACTACACAGTATACATATTCAAACTATGCTCATTTATATCTAGCTATAGATAACCAGACCAATAAACCTAATGCTTTGCACTTTAAAATTTAGAAATGATCCCTGAGTTAAAAGTATTACTAGAGCAATTTTTAAAATCTTAGGAAAACTTGATGTCTTCAAGATTTTTTAAAGCCATTTTTACCTTTTGCCACTTGGTTCGACCATGCTGTTGAGCTCCTTTTCCCCTAAGCATTTTTTATGACAACAGTTGGTATCTTAAAGCTTTCATCTTTATTACTGATTTTGATCTATAAATCCTAATATTATTGGAGCTCTGGTTACCTTTGAGATTTCTCTTACTGTGGCCTGCTACCAGAGGCCAAACGAACTAGCATGTTTCCGACCATTTTTGTCCCAGAGCTCACATCTCTGGAGGATTTTTAGCTCAGAATCTCAACTTGAATTCTTCCTTTCCCCAATCCTCTTCTCTTGGAATGGTCCAGGCATTTATTAATGGCTTTTTAAAATTATTTTATTTATTTTGTTTATTAATTATTTTTATAATATTAATTATTATATATGCTTATTTTATTTATTAATGGTCCAGGCATTTAATAAGTGGCTCATCAGAAGTTGATTTGGGGTACTGCTGCTCAAGGCAGATATCTTTTTTTCTTAGGATTTGCCACATTCTCACCCTTAGGTTTTGAGAGAGAGTCTTACAAATGTACAAACAACAAATCTTGGTGAAATCGAAATGATCTTAAGGACCTTTCCGGCTCTGACCTCCAGTTTCTGTGGTTATTGGACACTACAGGAAGACCCTTGAGAATAACCAATCTATTTCACTAACAGAATACCTGAGACTGCTTGATTTCAGAGGTGAGAAAGTATATGACAATGGAGTTCTTGGTTTAGACTGGTAAAAAGTTAAAAGAACCAAGATTCATTATAATATCATTATTCAAATTTAGGCCAAAGGACTTTGAATGCTTATTGATTTTATTGATTGGGTTTGTATAGTGTCTTTCCTCCAAAGCCTTCCTTTTCCCTCAAGTGTTCCTGGGAGGTAGGCAAGGTCTAACATTCTTTTTTTGAATGTGGAGACTCATCAATGGATAGCCCCAATTAATGATATCAATGCATAACCCCAGTCACTTCTCAGGAAAATCGTATCTTTTATCCAAAAATTGAGTTCAATTTATTGTAAATGTAATGAAGATTTAGTTTCATCTGCCACCCAAACCTCCATTCAACTAAATCACATATAGCAATTTTTGGTTTGAGTTTATCTCTTGTTTCTTGCATTCCTTTGCCTCAAATGCTAGTATTTCTCTTAAAATTCATTTAATGCAAAAGCAAACATTTTTAAACTTTCAAAGTAAAGGATATAAAGTATTGTTCTGAAATTATGGGGCCCGTGGTTCCCAAATGTTTGTCCTAATATTTTCCTCACCTTACATAAATCTCCAGGAAAGCTTTAGGAAGGAAACATATTCCCCTGATATAAGACAGGATGTAAAATGGACATAAACCAATTACTTCTTGCAATTCTTAGAGCAGTCTAAGGAATACTGACCCTTCTGACTTCATTTTCAAGCAAGAACCCTCTACCACCATACTGCAAGGAAAAATAATTGAGCCTAATTCCTAGTCAGAAGCAAATCTGGCCTTTCAAAGAATAATTGTGTTAGGACCTATGGAACAAATCACCTCTGAAACCTGCTGAGGTTGTTTGCTTAAATACTTTTAAGCGCCTTATCACTAAGGCCTCTGATGAACTTTTCACACATTAAATACATTAAAGTAAGCAAAGGGAGTGGAGAAAGCCATTAGAAAATCATTATAATAAACACCAACATTGATCTACTTCCTTTCCTCTTTGTCTCTTCCCTTCTCAAACACACTTGCTGCCCACCTCCCTGTTTCCACTAACTGCTGAGTTTATTATACTAAAAGAACCCAGCCCAGCCTGTAGCTCTGAATTCTATATTAATTTTCTTTTTAAATGGTATTTACCAGCATTTTCCTTATTCAGGATCTTAAGGGACCCTGCCACTACTGCTAGTGCCCCATTTTCATCTGGGCCTTTCAGCTTGAACCTTCTTGATGGTAAATGCTCCCTCTTCCTTATGCCTCTGTGTTTTGGTTTTAAAAATCAATCTCTGAGAAAATGGGCTTCCATCTCCCTTTCAGCCCTGTCTCCTTTGATGATTGATGTTAATTCACTAAGCTGCTGACCCAAGAAAAAAGAATTGTTTGTGCTGTTGTTTTGAATAAATAAACTTACAAAAGAATCAATGGTGCTGGCTTAGAGAAATTAGATGGCAAGAAGCAGAAAGCTGCTCTCTGTCCGTGATTCCCATGTAAACAAAAGAGGCAAAGGGCAGTTCAGTTACACAGAGACTCTGAATGACATGAACTTGCTTAGACTTTCCACAAGTCTAAAAGAAAATGTTTTGTTCCATTTGCTGCAAAGGAGCTGGCTTTGTGTCATTATTTGGAAAGAATGCTGAATTTGGAGGCAAAGAAAC
This sequence comes from Petaurus breviceps papuanus, assembly GCF_028583685.1. Classification (NCBI taxonomy): domain Eukaryota; kingdom Metazoa; phylum Chordata; class Mammalia; order Diprotodontia; family Petauridae; genus Petaurus; species Petaurus breviceps. The sequence goes on from NW_027185784.1 coordinate 16,847,887, forward strand.
TGGGTTCAAATCCTGCCTTTTCATCAGTACCCGCTCATTCAGCCTGGTGAAACCCTCAAATATTTTTTTTAACAATGACCTTTATTATTGTGCTGGAAAGTTGAAGTTGGAATAAATGATGTCCCATTATGCTGCCATATTACATGCTCCCCAAATCAATGCTTGATTCATTCTTTGTTCACTCCTAAAATTAGTATAGTGCTCATAGGACCATGGGATTAAAGCATTAGAGGTCATCTAGTTCTATTGGGTCATTTTGTAGATAAGGTAAGGAACCCCAGAGAACTTAAGTGATCTGCCCCAAGTCACTCAGGTAGTCACTGTTAGAGGAGGAATTCTTTTCATTTCATTTCATTTTTCAATTAACAAGCATTTACTTTTTTTTTTCTCACTCCCACTCCCAATTTAAAAGGGGAAAAAAAAAAGAATATATGTAGTCAGGTCCCAATTCTCATTCTGCATCTGAAGCCCATCACCTCTCTTAGGAGCTATCCGCCTAGTTCATTATTAGTCTTTGGAATTGTGATTGGGCATTGCATCAATGAGAATTCTTAAATCTTTCTAAGCTGTTTGTCTTTATAATTTGTTGTTATTGTACAAATTATTCTCATTTGCTTTACTGTGTCATTGCAGAGGACACATTTGAATTTAGATTCTCTGACTCCAAATACTTTGTTCTTTCCTTGATATCAGTTGCCATTATAAAAACAATTATGTTAACTATAAGATAAAAGTTAGTTTCTTTTCATAATTTTTAACTTCAAAACTTTTAAAATTAAATTTAAAAAATTAAGTTTGAATCCAACTTTTTCCTCCCTCAATTTTCTATGAAATAATAGTTCCCATTTAAATGGCTTTCTTTTAGGTGAGCTTTTCCCAGTACCCATTGTCTTCAGATAAAAAGGACCTGATAATCCTGTTCTAATCCAGCAGAGGATTTGGCCTAAGTAATTTTTTAGACCTGGTTGCACCACCAGTGATCATGCCTTTTGCCTCCCTGTGCCATAGATTTTTAGTCCAGCCGTGACACAGAAGGCTACAGCTATAGATGGAGATAAAAGAATCAATGGTGCTGGCTTAGAGAAATTAGATGGCAAGGAGCAGAAAGCTGCTGTCTGTCAGTGATCCTCATGTAAACAAAAGAGGCAAAGGGCAGTGAGTTGCACAGAGGCTCTGTAAATGACATGAACTTCCTTTGCTTCCTTTTATCATTATATAATTGTTACTCTTTTCCAAAAGGAGAAAATGTAACATGGTTGTGAATGCAGCTAACTATGTAGTAGCTCAGATTTCTTTAGGGCTTTAAGATCTGCAGGGTCTTGCCTCACAACAACTCCAAAAAGTACATAGAGATAATAGTCTCCCTCCCAATTTTCAGCTGAAGAAACTAAAATTCACAGAAGCTGTACAGGGTCAAATGGGTAGTAAGCATTAGAACAGACCCTTGAGTTCAGATGTCAGGCATACAGCATTCCCTGCTACCTCCCAATAAGAGAGACCTAGGGTCATAGGGCAGCATCTGCCTTTAAATGAGGAACCTCTTATTGTTAAGTGTTCTAACACTTCTGACCCCTGGCCTTCGCTGCCAGAGCCAAATATGCTTATATACATGTATTGCTAACCACTCCTTTAGAGCTACCCATTAGAAAACCATATTTATTCTAAGACTAAATTATGAATATATTAGTGCCTACGCAGTCAGAATAAAGGCATAGTTCAGATTCTACCTTATGGCGATCAGCTTTAAGAAACAATTTCTAAGAGCATTCAAAAGCAGGGCATCCTTCCTTTGCCTACAGAATTGCCAGACACTAGATATGCTCAGGTGAGATAAGTCCACAGACGTTGTTGAAATTGCCCGTTCAGATTGGAGTACATCTGTACAAAAAGCATGTGTGTATGGCTTATGTGTACGTGTGAATATTTCCAGTAGTTTAATATTGAGTGTCATTCTGTTCAAAATATTTTATTATAATAAATTTTTTAAAGTTCACATACTTTTAGAATTTAGCAAAAAATTAAGAATTGAAAATCATTAGATTTTCATAAATTTATCACTTTTATCAAAGAAAGGAGGTTGATATTATTTTCATATCACAGCATTGATTCCTAAGCAAATCTTATGATTGGATTAAAGAGCTATGGGAAATACTGTCTCTGTAATTTTTCCCAGTCCATTTGGGTATTCAGGGGGATTTGTCCAGGAAAAAAAATCAAAGCTTAATTTATATTTTTCCTTAGGACAACATTTAATCTACTTAGATGATTCCCTGCATCTATTCTATTCCATGGTTTCAGCAACTATTTGTCTCCTTAGGTCCTAATTCAGGTTGTATCCTCATTCTCAACCAGGGCCTCCATTTATGATGAAAGCTGTTATAAATTTAGAGCTGGAAGGGACTTCAGAGGGCATCTAGTCCAACCTTCTCATTTTACAGATGGAGAAATTGAGGCCCAGGGTAGTTGTGACTTACCCAAGATTACCACAGTATTAAGCAACTGAGGAAGAATTTGAACCCAAATCTATTGACTGCAGAGTTGTTTTTTTCTGGTTTACTATGCTCTCTATGGCATTCACCTCAGTTGGTTTTCATAGAATGCAGTGTGCTTGTTTAATGATATATAGAGCCTGCATTATCATTTTAGAGCAGTTGTGTATATTTTATTTGGAAATAATTCCTTAGAGCAGTGTTGTTAATATGTTTTTGTTTGTGATGTGGTTGGTACAGTGATAAGATTGCTGGGCTCAGAATCAGGAAGACATGAGTTCAAATCCTGCCTCAGATACTTACTAGCTAGGTGACCTTGGGCAGTTTATTTAACCTCTCTTAGTGTCAGTGTTCTCATGAGTAAGTCCAGAGAAGGGTTGTGTGTCATTTTTGAGTTGGGTGATCATTAGTAAAGACTGATTGATTAGCTTTTGGAAACCCTTATCAAGGCCTTCTGCTATGAACAAAGAACAAACCTAATCATAGTACACACTTTGGTGTGATGGTCTCTAGTTGTAAAATACTTTAACCCACTTAATCTCATTTGGTTCTTAAAGCCTTCTTTCCAGGTATATAGTATTACCATATGTATGTGCCTAAGGCTCAGAATAGCAGTGAAGTCAGGGCTTTAAGCAGATATTCTAAGGGCACTATTTCCCATACATCACATGAGTCCTGTGCTCTTTATTTTTTTTAAAAGGTTAGGGAACATAATTTTTGCCTGGCGGTATTTCACAGCACAGCGCTTTCTCCATGATGGCTTCTAGAAAGGTTCTCTTGGAAGGAAGGGCTCAGGGAGCACAGCAAGGGCCCCGAAGCCTCAGGCCTCCCTACTGACATTGACAAATCCTTTCAGATCTTCCAGAAAGTTGATGTACTCCTGGTGCTCTAAGGCCGTGCTGAGCTCAATCAGCTTGTCTGCGAATGTGTTGTCCACTCCACGGTCAGCCAGGAAGTCCATCAAGTGGTCATACAGGGCCCAGTCCAGGGAATCTCTGTTGAGTGTGTAGTTTGTATCCTTCCAGTCAGATTCACTGGTGGGCTGAAAGCTAACTTCCTGGATGGAGAAGATGTCACTCATCCTCTTCTTCCTGTCCAACCTCATCCTCTGGATAGTGGCAGGCCAGCACAAGGGCCTTCTTGGTATATCTTCCTTCACAACCTCCACCACGAAGAAGTTTGGGGTTGATGTAAGTTCAGGCTCTTGCTGTTATTGGGTTTTCTGTCCCTCTGGTGGCATATCATTAAATGTCAGTGGGATACTGTTGTTAATATTGAATGTGACTGTGATCCTCTCACCAGCTACTCTCTGGACTGGCTTGGCTTCTGTCCCTTGCACACCCAGTTCCCAATCCCCAGACATCTTGGGGAGGGATTTATGTTTCTGGATCTTCCCCTCCTCTTTAATTTCATCTGTCAGGAATTCAGCAAAGGCCTTGTCCCCCTCCATGTGGAGCCCCCCGCACGTGCATGAACATAGACCTGGCCCGCTTCGGAGCGGCTGCAGCAGGCGGGGGAGCGTGGGCCCCTGCCCGCTGGCGACTCCTCCTCCCAGGAGGCCTCCAAAGGCACAGGGCGCAGCGTTGGGAGGGCGGCGGGGCGCAACAGCAGGGGCAGCAGCAGCAGTGGGGCCATGACCGACACACACGGAAGGGGGGTGGGAACAACAACGGAGACAGGAAGGACAGCAGGGAAGCGCAGAGCACACCGCGAGTCCTGTGCTCTTTGCAGAAGCATATCTGTTATGTAGACCCATAAGCCATTGCATCTCAGCTAGATGTTTAGGGCAATCAAAGGAAAGGGAAGTAAAAAAGTCCTGATTGAGTCAGTGCTTCCTCAGGCCTAAGATGCTAACATCTCTATAGTGAGCAGAGTCTAATGTTGTGGAGGATGAGACATGCACAGAATATGTTTCCGAACTGCCTTTCCCAAAATTCTCAAAAATAGAGTGGTTCTTAATTAGTTCCTGTACTTGTCAGATGCCAGTTTTTTTTTTTTTTATCATTAGACACAGCGGGTACCTACTATATCAGACTTGGTGTAGCAGCAAGCACCCCAAGCATCCTCAGGGTTTGCTGCCAACACAGGTTCTTAGATCTGCTTTGTTAAAGGAAAGCAACTCAAAATGGGTTAACAAGCTTACTTTAATCAGTCAAACATATATCCTTTACCTCGTTCAGGGAAAAAGGTCAGCACCCTGAACTTCAAAGTATACAGGCAGAATTATCAAGACAGAAACAGATCAAGTAGACAGATTTCCAAACTGTCCAACCATTACATCCATACCCAATCTACATCTGGGTTTCAACATCTGGGTTTTTCAAAGGGGGGGGAGGGGTGCCTCTGGACAACGGCTTTCCAGAGTTTCATCTGATCAAATCACAGAACACTTCTCAAAGTGAGCCCCAAAACAAAGCTACACATCAGGGCTGATATAGCCTGCTCCTGGCTCAGAGAATGTAACAACCTTTTGGACCCACTGGCCAATCAAAAAGTATCTACTGAAAAACAAGCCTCCCACCCTAGGCTCCAAGTGCACTTTAGCCTAGGGGCAGAGAAGATCTTTAAATTTGCATTTCTATTACACTTGGGCTACAAGGGAGTGCCTTGAAAGTCTTATCCTTTAGGTCTGAGATATGAAGGGACATAGTATATTTATCTCAAGGACCAATTCTGTACAGTTTTGTGATGTGTAGATTCCATTCTGTGGAATGGAGCATAAACATGAAAATACAAGATGTGTTCCTTTCAACTAAGTTGGTGCTCTGAGCTTGTGAACTCCTTGTCAGTCAGAGTCTGTGTTTGGGAGGGAGAAAAGTATGAGAGCAGTTGGCAAAGCCTGTGCTGCCAACTGGATCTTTTCAGATCTAGTTTTCAGAATTTTCTGTCATCTTTTGAATGTTGCACCCTCTAGAGCACTAGCCCTAGAATCAGGAGGATCTGAGTTAAAATCCGGCCCCAGACACTTAACACTTACTAGCTGTGTGACCTTGGGCAAGTCACTTAACCCCAATTGCCCTGCCTTCCCCCCTCCAAAAAAACAAAGAATGTTGTACCCTCCTACTTTTCTTTGCTCTATCTTTGTGCATCTCATCTTTGGTGCTATCCTTTCTTCCTTTGCTAGGCTTCACTGCCTTTCCTGGATATGTTTATATTATGCTTATGTTACATGGTTCTTTCCAACTGACACATTTTGTTAGTGTTATCAGACAGATTAGAGGGAATCAAATCAGTATGAATGTTGTTTCATATTCTTGCAGGTCAGCAGTCTTATTTTCAAGGATAACACTCCTTGATTGCTCTGCTAGGGGCATAATTGATCAATATCAAGTTTGCTTCTTATGCTACATCTGACTTGTTAATTTAAATCATGGTATACTGATTTTATATGCAATGTAGACTCATATCTTAGGGCATAGTACCTTAGGTGAATATTAAGCTCTCTGATCAGGCCAGCAGTGGGCAAATTTGATCAGCTAAACTACAGTGATTTTTCTGTTTTAAAAAAAATGTCAAATAAAAATTGAGTATTATTTTCTGGCATAACTCAAGAGATAAAAATAATTCTCACTAACACTCCTTTCTTTTGCCAGCCTCACATATTCCCTGCCTCATTTCCTGACTTTTGAGTCTTTCCCCTTATTCCTCCACTCCAAATACTTTAGACATTTCTTGTACAAAAACATCTTCCTCTGCTAAGTTTGTTCTCTCATTTTGTGAGATGCTTATTTGTGAGAACACTAATATATTTCCATAGGAAAAAGGAGAAAGTTTTTAACCACTCAAAGTCTAAACACATCCATTGTATTGGAAAAGCAAAGGGGGAAAAAACAACTACAACACCTTCATCGTCATCACCATAATTTTTTTCTTTTCTTTTTCATTTTTCAAATGCTTTATTAACTTCTGATTTACATCATTCATTTCTTCCAGATTTTGAGTTACAAATTTTCTCCCTGTTTTTCCCTTACCCACCACCCCAAAATACCAGTCCCACAGTATATCCCCTGCTCCAATCTGCCATCTCACATATCTTCTCCTATACCCCCTTCGATTTTTCCAGTAGGGCAGGTGGATCTCTATGCCCCAGTGTCTGTATAACTTATTTCCCAATTACATGTAAAATAGTATTAATAATAGTGTGTGTGTATGTGTATGTGTGTGTATGTATGTATGTATATATAAATATATATATATATTTATTTATTTATTTAAATATTTTATTTTAAAACTTTGAATTTCAGATTCATTCCCTTCCTCCCTTGTCACCCACCCTTACTGGGAAGATAAGCAATTCAGTATCGGTTGTACATGTGTAGCTAATGCAAAACACTACCATAGTAGATATATTGTAAAAGACTGACTATATTTCCCTCCCTCCTATCCCACCTCCCACTTGTTTTATTCTCTACTTTGATCCCATCCCTTTTCAAAAGTGGGTGCTTCCAACTTCCCTCCTCCCCAGCCTGCCCTCCCTTCCATCATCCCCCCTCTCGTCCTCTCCTGTAGGGTGAGATACCCTATTTAGTGTGTATGTCATTCCCTCCCCAAGCCAAATTCAATGAGAATAAGGTTGACCCATTCCCTTTTGCCTTCCTATTCTTCCCCTCCATTGTAACCATTTTCCCTGGCCTCTTTTATATGAGATAGTTTACCCCATTCTGTCTCTCCCCATCTCCTCTCATTACATTCCTCTCTCACCTCTTGATTTCACCTTTTAGGTATCATCCCTTCCTATTAAATTGGTTCTGTGCCCTCTATCTATGTATACCTGTAAACATATATATACACATTCACATATGTATTCATACACCCATATACCCTCCAATAGAGACATATATATATGTATATATGTGTGTGTGTGTGTATATATATATATATATATATATATATATATACATTTCTATTCCCTTCAACTATTTTCATACTGAGAAAAGTTTCATCAGTTACAATTATCGTTTTTCCATGTAGGAATGTTAATAGTTCAACTTTGATAAGTTCCTTATGATTTCTTTTCCCTGTTTACCTTCTCATGCTTCTCTTGCTTCTTGAATCTGAATGTCAGATTTTCTATTCAACTCTGTTTTTTTCATCAAGAATGCTTGAAAGTCCTCTATTCCATTGAATGACCATATTTTCCCCTGAAACATGATACTCAGTTTTGCTGTGTAGGTGATTCTTGGTTTTAATCCCAGCTCCTTTGACCTCTGGAATATCACATTCTAAGCCCTTCGATCCCTCACTGTAGAAGCTGCCAGATCCTGAGTTATCCTGATTGTGTTTCCACAATATTCAAATTGTTTCTTCCTGGCTGCTTGTAATATTCTCTCCTTTATCTGGGAATTCTGGAACCTGGCTATAATATCCTGGGAGTTTTCTTTTTGGGATCTTTTTCAGGAGGTGATCAGTGGATTCTTTCAACTTCTTTTTGCCCTCTGGTTCTAAAATATCAGGGCAGTTTTCCTTGAGAATTTCTTGGAGGATGATTTCTAGGTTCTTTCTTTGATCATGGCTTTCAGATAGTCCAATAATTTTTAAATTATCTCTCCTCTGGGTCAGTGGTTTTTCCAATGAGATATTTCATTTTGTCTTCTATTCTTTCATTTGTTTGGATCTAACAGCATCTTGATTTCTCATAAAGTCATTAGTTTCCAATTGCTCCGATCTAATTCTGAAGGAATAATTCTCAGTGATCTTTTGAGATTCTTTTTCCATCTGGCAAATTCAGCTTTTTAAAGGCATTCTACTCCTCATTGCCTTTTGGAGCCTCTTTTGCCATTTGAGTTAGTCTGTTTTGTAAGGTGTTATTTTCCTCAGTCAGGCAGTTGACTCTTATTTCATAATTTTCTTGCTTCGTTCTCATTTCTGTTCCCAATTTTTCCTTCACTTCTCTTATCTGCTTCTTAAGGTGCTCTATGGCCTGTAACCAGCTTGTATTTTCCTTTGAAGCTTTTGGAGCAGGAGTTCTGACTTCACTGTCTTCCTCCTTTTTGTCCCCAAAATAGAAGTCTAATGTTGGATTGCTCTGCTTGGTTTGCTTCCTTTGCCTGGTCATGTTGCCACTCAGTCACTTGATCCCTGGGCTTTTTGCCACAGCAGGACTCTGCCACAGGATAGGGAGCTTCGTTCCAAATGCTGGGGTTTTCTCAGCTGCCTGAGGTATTATTTGGGTGTCCTCTCTGAAGCCTCCACATGCTCTGGCAAGCTGGTCACACACCCCAGGACCTCCACCCTAGATCGCAATCCAGATCCAAGCAGGTTAAAGCAAGAGTGATTACCCCACTGACTGGTCGCTTGGTTCCCCTACACTCTGCAGGCCAGGAGCTGAAGCTACTACATGGCTGTGACTGCAATACAGCCCTCAGTGGCTTTTGCCCCTTAGAAACCGAGGCACTCCCAAATACTGGGTCCCAAAGTCCACACTGCACTGACTTCTCACTTTTTCTTTAGCATCTATCTATGTGTTGATAATTCTGGATCGCCACAGCTGCCGGTGATCTGGAGTCCCTCTAGCCAGTGGTTTTTCAGGCCCTCCCTGGGGCTAAAACCTCTGAGTGGGGCTCAGCTCTGCTCCCAGAGCGCATAAGCTGGCCAATTCCTGCCGGCCTGCTGGGCTGTCCTCAGTGGAAGGTTAGCTTCTCTGTGTCATTTTCTGGGTTCTGTAGCTCCAAAGTTTGTTTAGAGTTCCCTTTTACATGAATTCTAGGTAGTGGGAGCCAGAGCCCATGGAGGTCCTGTTTCTACTCCGCCATCTTGACTCCGCATCATCATAATTTAAATGTTTTTTCATTTCTTTTCTCAAGACATGCCATGGAATTTAGAAAACTCATCATGATGTATACTTAAGAGAATGTTTAAAGGGAATTTTACTCAGAACTAGAAATTTGTCCTAGGAAGATCTAAAAAGAAAAAATCTTATGGTATTTCAAAGATTTGGTATGAATTCTTTGTTCAGCTGACCTTAGTATCTCTGTAATTCATATTCCTCCTTCTAGGCAAAACTGTCCATGAAATTTTCTATAGAAGGAGGAACTGAATTTCAGTCTGGTAAAGAACCTCTGAGCTGATTGGGTCCAATTTATGCATGAGAAGACTTTGAATCTCTCAAGTAGTTTTACAAATGACCATCCAGCCTTCACTTGACCACCCCCTGGGATGAGAGATTCATTACTCTCCTTCTACCTTTGTACAGCTTTTCTTGTTAAAAATATTTTTCTTTATAATGAACAAATTGTCTCTTTATCTTAGACTCCGACCCACCATGGTTCGTGGTTCTGCCCTAACAATATGTGTTCATTTTTCAACCTGTGTGATTTAAAATAACAAAAATTATCCCATAACTCCAATATAGAATCTTATATTTGTCCACACACCATTAAGTAACTTTTTCTTTCCTTTTTTCTCCCTAACATTTAGCATAATTGTAAAGTAAGTGTTTGGTAAATGCTTTATCTTGGAATCACAGAATTTGTATTTGGAAGGGACCTCAGTGGTCATCTACTCCAGCCTATAGTCTAATTTTTCTATCAGTCCATTTATTTATTTTGTTAGTTTAATACTTTATTTTTGCCCAATTACATGTAAAAACAATTTTAACATTCATATAAAAATTTTTTTGAGTTCTAAATTCTCTTCCTCCCTCTCTGTTCCCCTCCCATTGAGAAGGCAAGCAATTTGATATATAATCTATACAGTATTATACTCCACTTTGCTCAAATACTTCCACAGAGGAGTAATCTATCCCTTCTTGAGGCAAGCCATTCCACTTTGGAACAACTGTAATTGTAAGGATTTTCTTCCTTTGGACACAATGCCTAAATTGATCTATTTTCCACTGGTATCCGCTGTTGTTTGTTCTACCTTCTGGAGCCGAAAAGAACAAATATCATGCTTTCTCCACATGATAGCCCTTCAGATACTTAAGAACAGTTATCTTGTGTATGTATCTATGTCATGTCCTTCACCTCCCAGTCTTCTCTTCTCCAGACTAAAAATGACATTGCCTTTAGTTAATCACCATATGAACTCAAAAGTCATCAGCAACATGGTTGCCTTCTTGTGCACTTTTTAGCTTATCGTTGTCTTTTTAAAATGGTGGTGACTAGAACTGAACACAATACCACACTAATGTGTTATTCTTTTTACCCTCCCTTCTCTTTTCTTTCCCCTCTCAAAACAATCAGAACTAAACTAATATACCTCAGGACCTGCGTTTATCTTTTTTAACTCTCTCAATACCCTTTGTAATTTTAATGGAATATAAGCTTTCCCTGTATTAATAGACCTAATGTGGAGCCCATTGAGGGAAGCTTGATTAGGGGAGACTTGTTTTTCAGGAAGGCCCACATCTTTTGTTACTTTGTAATTAGGAAGAGGGTTGTGATGCCCTCTGACCCAAAAGAAGTGTGTATATACTCTGAGATTAACATTTTGCTTTGTGGATCACTCATTAGAAAACTGTTATTGTGATTTGAGCAGATGAGACTCTGGGTAGCCATTAAGGCCCCCCAGGTTTGAAAAACACAGATGCTGGTACTTCTCTCTCTGGTAACTATGTATGTATTGCCTTTGTCAGACATTTGGATCTCGCTGTTGATCTGTATTAATTTCTCAGTCAGTTAGAAGCCCTGTGTGTTGGTCTTTATTTTTCTGCTAGTATTTTCTTTGTATTTTCTCTGAAGTGTTCAGGGTGCTGAATTTTCCCCTGAGCTTGTGAATATAATTTAAAAAGATTGTTGACCCCTTGGACAGCTGTCTTTCCTAGTACAGCAGATCTAAGAACCTGTGCTAGCAGCCATCCTGGGTACACTAGTATGGTTACTGCTATACCCTTTGAAGACATCATTGATATAAAAGGATGCTTGTTTTTTTCTTCTCCATAAAGCTTCCATCTATTTGTTTCAATAAATATACTTTTAGAAGTTTCTCAGAGCTCCTGTGTTGTATTTCAGAGTTCCTACTAAGATGTAGTCTTTTCATTGGAAATAATTGAAAGTCTTCTATTGCATTACAAATCTGTCTTCTCCCCCTGTAAACTTCCCCCCTCCACCCATTCCCCAAGGTTTTTTCTCATCTTTCCAGAGTAGATTTTTTTTTTTTTTGCTTTTTGGAGGAGGGAAGGCAGGGCAATTGGGGTTAAGTGATTTGCCCAAGGTCACACTGCTAGTAAGTGTTAAGTGTCTGAGGTCGAAGTTGAACTCAGGTCCTCCTGACTCCAGGGTTGGTGCTCTATTCTCTGTGCCAACTAGCTGCCCCTGGTTGTAGATCTTTATCTTTTATTTTTGGGAATATTATATTCCAAGATATCCTCTTGTTTTTAGTAGAAGCTGACAGGTCTGATCCTGACTGTAGTTCCTTGTTATTTGAACCTCTTCTTTCTGGATGCTTGTAGTATTTATTCTTTGACATGAGGACTTTTGAATTGGGCTATGATATTCCTAGTACTTTTCCTTTGGGGGTTCCTTTCAGGAAGTGATTAGTGTATTCTTTTGATTTTTTTACTTTGTCCTCTGATTCTGTTTTGTCATAAATTTTCATTTATCATTTACTGAAAAATAGAATTAGGAGAGATAATTTAAGAATTAAGAAAACCTGTGGCTCTTAAATTATTTTCTCCTTGACCTGTTATTGAGATTTGATAACAAACAACTTTTAAAAAACAACTTTTTTCCCTAATCTTATTCTAATGATTTTTGCTACCTCTTGGAACCATTACCTTTGACTTGGTTTGTTCTAATTTTAGAGGAATCCATTTCTTGGGTAAGTTTAACCATTTTCTTTTCTAAACTTTTTTCTTAATTCTTTTCTCAAGAACTTTTGCATGCATATGCATACATATACACATGTATGTATATGTGTGTATGTGTATATATGGTGTATGTATACATATACATACATACACATGTGGTTTTTGCTTCATTTCTTTGAGATATTCATTTAGTCCTTATGGAAAATCTGTTTTTTTCCTTTCTTGAAGTGTCTATTTGCCCTTTTTAAAGAGTTAGATTTGCAATTTTTATAACCAGTTGGTGTTTTCTTTGATTTACTTATCTCTCCAATTTTAATTCCCGAATTAGTACCTTATGTCAGAGTCCACATCCTGCTTTACTTTTGATGAGATGCTCAACCGTGTTTGGTCTTACCCTATGTTTTTTGGGTTCTTACACTGTCCTCTACCATCTGGGCTTAGCCAACTCCTCTTCCAGGATCTTTGATATTCATTGCACTGGATCTTTAGACCCCTCTGTGGTATCTTAGGACAGTGTGTTAGGGACTTTAGCCCTCAAACTTGGTTCTCTGGCTTTGAATGCCATGGCATCATGCTGGCTATTGCTGCAATTATCTGCAGCTTCTGTGGTCCTGGGACTTTCTACTTCCTTGGGATTGACTCAGGGGAGCCCTCCACTCTTCCTGTCTTTGAACACAGAGCCTTCCATGCTACACATGACACATATTTTATTGCATATGTCCCCTACTTATTGCTTGTGTGCTTCTGGTTGATTTTTTAATGCAGTTCTGGGATGGAAGAAGTAATTTACTGTAGTTCTCCTTGGATTCTTTGATCATTATTTGGTTTGATTCAAACTATAGGGTTTTGATGAAGCAAGCATTGGGAGTTAGGCTTGGCAGAAAGTCCCTGTTATTCTGTTCCAATAAACACATGTAGGTAAATCCTTATCCCTCTGTCCCTGCTAGCCCTGACTTGACTTTTATCTTATATACATGTGTAATTAAGCATATTCCTATTCTTTGTTCTCTTGTGTAGGAGCCTCAGAAACTAGCCTCTCCCACTTGTGCAAGTCTCATTTTTTCTCTGTCCCTCTTAGTATATAGATAGATAGATAGATAGATAGATAGATAGATAGATAGATAGATAGATAGATAGATAAATAGATAGATATAGATAGATATATAGATATATAGGAAATAAATAATATAGGAAATGGGTCAAACCTGTTTCCCTTACTGTGACCTTGAGACTCATTGAAAAATTTGGTTTCCATGCAGTCTACTACTCATCTATATGATACCTAAGATTGAGCCTCTGTAAAAGACGTGTTTATCTTCTGATGATGCAATTTCCACTGGAGATATCCCTTAACCTAAAAAAAAAAATCTCCATATGCCCAGTAGATCCTTTTCCTACTCTAGTTGGAATAGTCTTTCAGAAATCCCTATTTTCCCTTTATTGCTCATAATATTATTCAAGAATATGAGATTTATATAGAGAGGGATGTGTATGTATGTCTACATGTATACCTCTATAAGCTCTAGTTTCACCTTTGGAAACTCCTAATGAAATTAGAAGCATATAAAATGTTAGGGTTGAAAGGGACCTTAGATATCATTTAATTAATCTCCTTCATTTTACAGTTGATAGGACTGAATCCCCAAGAGGTTAGGTCTTAACAGCCAGGTCCCCTGAATGTAGCAGAAAATTGGACAATACTAGCCTTGCTCACTGCTCTCTGCATTCCCTGTCCCACTGGGACTCTTTGGGAATGTGTTGGTAGCTACTTATTTGGAGATATGTCAGTGAATAAAATCAGTCCCTTAGTAAGCATTTTTTATGTGCCAGTTACTGTGCTAATCACTGGAGATACAAAGATAAAAGTAAAACCAGGGCTGCTTCTAGGGAGCTTAAATTCTAATGGAGGTGGAGCAAAACCTTTATACCTCCAAGTATATCCAGAATACACCAAAATTTATACAAGCTAAGTGGAGAGTACCATGTTATTATCTAGGGGGATCACTAGAGGTTTCTTGAAATAGGTAGTGCTTGAAGTGATTTTAAGGGAACCCATTTTTTTAGAGGTGGATCAGGGAGCAGAAAGTTCATCAGATAGTTAGAGAGGGAGATGGGACTTCATCTGTAAGCAACACAGAGAAGGCCAGTATAACCGAATCACAGACAGTAAGGAGAAGGGTAAAAAATAAAACAGGAAAGATAGAAAGGGTTGTGAGGACCTTTACATGTCAAGCAAATGAATTTAGGATTGATCTTCTAGCTGAGCAGTTCTCAAAATTTTTGGTCTTGATTTTTTACAGTCTTAAAAATTATTGAGGAGGGGCGGCTAGGTGGTACAGTGAGTAGAGTACTGGCCATGGAGTCAGGAGGACCTGAGTTTGGATCTGGCCTCTGACACTTAACACACACACACACACACACACACACACACACAGCTAGCCGTGTGACCTTGGGCAAGTTACTTAACTCCAAAAAGCAAAAAAAAAAAATTATTGAGGAACTCTTTAAACTATTAAAATTATTTTAAGGATAAAAATTTTTAAGGACCACAAAGAGCTTTTCAAATGTGTGTTAATATCTATCAATATTTACACTATTAGAAATAGAAAGGATTGATTTTCAAAATTTACTAATTCATTTAATGACAAACTTCTTATATTTTATTATAAATGACACTTTAATGAAAAACAATTCTATTTTCTAAAACAAACAAAAAAGGGAAACATGGCATTGTTTTATGTATTTTTGCATATCTCTTAATTTGTGACTTACTAGAAGACAGCTGGACTACCATATATACTTCTGCGTTTAATCTGTTGTAATATGTTACTTTAGTTGAAGTTTACAAAAAAAAAGTATGGCCTCACAAATATACATGCATGTGTGTATGTATCTGTATGTAGATAGATATTAAAATGCTCCTCCCTTTTCTAAATATAGACAAATAAATAAATGGATGGATGTTTGGAAATATATAGATATGTGCTTAGAAATATATAAATATAAGTATATACTTATTTGGAAAATGAGGAGCATTTTATATGCATACATGTATACACATGCACACACATATGTATATATGTATGGGTGTGGAAAAGGGAGGAGCATCTTAATAAGTAAATCACCTCTTAGTGTTGCATTCTGGGAGTGCTAGGAACCCCAAAATCCAAGGGTACAGAATTTGACCACTTAAGCCTTCTTTCAGTCTAAGTACAAGATTATTTTCACACCAATAGAAATGGACCAAACTCCTAGTGAGGGTGCATATTTGTGATGCTAATACACGTGGACCAGGTTTTAAGAATCTGCCCATTTGATGAGGGTAAGATTGATATTTTATATGAAAGACTGCGGGAAGCTCTGGTAAGATTAAGGAGTGGCAGGTGCAGACAGTGGAAGGAGTTGAGTGGCAGGAGAGCCCCAGAGAAAGGAAACTTAAAAGGATTATTAACTGGGTGGGACTGGGTGCCTCTGATGAATGCCAGACATCTGGCTTCAGGGGCTTTAGGATCCAGGTCCCAAAGTCATGGTCTTTTCCTTTTAGGGTTCCATCATTAGTACATAGAGGACCCCCATAGGTCCTGGAACCACACCTTGAGAATTGCTTCTCTAGTCAATAGAGAGCCGCCTTAGTTTGTTGAATGGAGATGGTAGGGATTGTGGGGGTGATGACATGCTCAGACTTAAGATTTGGGAAGATCACATTGGCAGCTATGTAGAGGATAAGATGAGACCCAGGCTGAGGTGGGGTGGTGTTAATGGTTATTTGAGTGGAGAGAAGGGGACATATTCCAGAGATCTAGAAACAGAAATAATAAGATATGGAACTGATCAGATATGTAGAGTCAGAGTGAAGTGTTGAGGACGCCAGTGAGGTTTTAAATATGGGTGAATATTTAGATTTAGAAATTTTCTAGATAGAAATATAACTGAACCCATGAAACTTGAAGAGGTCATCAAAAGAGTAGAGAAAAACACAGGGAGCATAGCCAGCTGAGAATGAGTGGTTATGATGAGGTATGGGAAACATAAAATGTTGAGGTATAGGGTTAGGGGTGCTCGAGACCCCAAAATACCAACACACCAGGTCCTGCCAAGTGAAATCGCCTCAAGTCTTCTCTCAGCAAAAGAAAAGCAAAGTTTATTAAAGATTCACCATATTGGGTAGACTCTCAAGGAGCCTAGGTATCTGTGACACTTGCATTGGATAAGCAGGCCAGAATCTTCTGACACAGAGTGAGTCTGCCCTAAATAATTCTCTGGCCTTCCCTCAGGAACAAGATGGGTCTACTATACCAAAAGGTTGTGGGAGGAATCTAGGAGTGGTCTAGAGGAGGAGTTTGGGGAGGGTCTTCAGGAGGAGTCAATGAGGTAATGAGTGATTAAGGGTGGGAAGTTGCTGGAGGCTCCCTGGAGGTATAATACAGATAATGGTGGGCTAGGCCAGTTCATGGGTGTAACCTATTTGGGTATAGATATTTTGGGAGCATCTAGGGTGGGAAGTTGGTGGACAAAGGAGGACTAAGATTTGGGCAGAGCCTCAATGAAAGGCTTATGGCCTCAGGCAAATGCCTCTCCTGGGAAGATTCCCCGAGAACTCCAGGGGGTTCCCAAGAGCCTGCACCTCATCAGCTAGATAGAAAAACCTGGCCGCAGTGTTACAAAAGCTCAGAGAGGAGACTAGTCCAGTGTCAGATGTACGAGAGAGTTTAAGAAGGATGAGGATTGATAAAAGACCTTTAGTTTTGTTAAGAAAATTTCTGGCAACTTTAGAGAGTGCAATTCAAATTGACTGATGAAGTTAGAAACCAGATGTCAGGAATTAGTGAGATTATGGGCAAATCTCTTAACCTCCCCAGAGCCTTGATTTCTACAGTAAAATGGAATAATAATAATTCTGATATTATTCTGCCTTACTGTTGTGAAGGAAATGCTTTGTAAGTTTTAAAATTTTATTTGAATGAAAAGATATTGATCATGAAGAAAAACTGCATATAAATAAATATCATTATATAGGAGAGCACAGTGTAAAGTCCAGAGCTGTTTACAGCCCTTTGGATTCAATGGCCTGTTCACTTTGCCTGTCTTTACCTTGGTTTTCTCCTCTGTAAAATGAGGTAGTTTGACTAGAATGGTTTATAAGGCTCCTTCCAGTTCAAAATCCTACAGTCTTATTTGATGGAGCTGGGAGAGGAGGAGATACATAAACATGTAAAATCTATGTATATGTATCTACACAGAGAGATTAAAATAGAAAGGACTACCTCATTTGCCTTGAAGCTATCTCAAAACTGTCTAGAATAGAACTACTTAGCATTACTTTACAGGCCATTGAACTCAGAGTTAGGCTCATGATTGAGACACCCTATAATGTAAATAGAAATGTCCTGAGGTCATTCAGCTATTTTATAAGGCACTTCACCCAAGCCTAAAAGGGGTGTGCAATAGGTTTATAGCACAATTAACCCTAAAAAAACTTCCTGAGAAAAAGCAGATTTTAGAACTGAATTCTTGCTATTTGAATTCAACACTCTGTAAAGTCTGCACATGCAGAAATTATGCATACATCCACATGCAGTTTATCTTTGTACAAGGCTCATATGTTTAATAAAATCTAATGGAAACTTCTACAAGATGAGAATACATTTTGAAAGAGTGATGAACGAGGGCAGCAGTAAAACAACAGCTTGCAGCATTTTGCTTTGAGTCCCTCTAGATTCCTGGTTTTTTATTTTACATTAGAAATGACAGTATAGTGATGATTATTGCTCCATGGGGACTGATGGGAAAGGAAACAGTGCCCAATTATATTAGTCATTAGTATTCTCTGCAGAGTGGGAGTCTCCATAAGGAGAGCAACACAGGTTGAGATATGGATCTGAGTTGTATATTTTTTTAAACTAGTGAGCCATCTTTCCCATAGGTAAAAATAGAATTTCAGGTTTTTGTTTTTTTTCCTGCCTTTGAAAGAGAGGGGGAAAAAAACCTAGTACCCAGAAACCTTTGTAAGACATCTACTTTGCTTTTTATTACTTAAGTATAAGGTATATTCCAATAGTCTGTGCCTTATTCCTATTTATCAAGAGATGGTCCTGTGGGTCCCATGTTGACATTTTTCACTTTAAATATGGTAGTCTGGATGTTTTGAAACTAAAAAAGCAAGCAACCAGTTCTTTGGGGAGCAGTCAGCTGGAGGCCATTTATCAGTCATCCTCCTCACATGCTATTAAAGCTACCCAAGGAGACTATAGTCCTATGACAAAGTGCTCTTTCTCAAACTAATTTTTGTTGTGTGTTTGCATTACCCACCCTCCCCTCACTGGACTCTACCAACAAACAGGCAAACAAACAAACAAACCAATCAATAAAGTTGATTTTTTTTTTAGGTTTGTACCTGAGTATTAATTTGAAGAAGAAACCCAAGGAAAAGCTTTTACGGAGGAATCAGATCCATGCTTCCCAAAATAGGTCCTAGCTGTCACACAGCAATATGACAGTGAGAGGCAGGAGAGCCTCTTTGACTTTCCTTCTCTTCCTAATTTCTGTAGTACATATTATCTATAGAACTCATTTTGACCCTCAGTTATTCTGAACTTTTACTCTTTGAAGAGATTCATTGTCATGATTCATGTTTTCCTACTCTCATGTGTGTGTATGTGTTTAATTTTGTATTGAGTCTTCATTTATGGCCTAAATTAGTTTCTAGTTTCTTCTTTTAAGAGTTTCATTCCTCTTTTGGTGGGGGTACAGTTGAAAGAATGCTGAAATCAGAATGTTTACTGAGGTCATAGGACTGTTGGGGAATTTCTCAACCCAGAGAGGTCCTAGAACCCTAGAATAATTCTTCCCAAGTTATCCCTTTTAATTGGAGGTCAATAAATCTAGAGAACAAGCTAAAAGATTAAAAGTTTAATTGGCATCAGCTAAAAACCATAGCCTAGTGAATGGCAGCTCTTCAGAACAAAGAGAAGGAGGTACATAGAATTTAAAAAGCTTTAGGGAAGTATTGTAGGCTGCAAAAAAGAGCCATTTAGTGAAGCTGATTGGCAGGCCATTTTCCTAATTTGGGAAATTGAGTAATAGGCACTGTATATCAAGCGGTGATTTGGTGGGGTGAAATGTCTTAATCTTGAGGTTGCAATTTGTCAAACTTGTTATCCAAAGTCTTTTCCTAAGTTAATTTGACCATACCTTTTGGGTGAGACGACAGGTAGTAGAGGTCTCCAGTCAATCTCAACAGAATATCCAGGTGAGCTAGGGGTTCTTGTAGGTAGAATCTGTGGGTGTGTTTCATTAAGATACAGACTGATGGTCTATTTACACAGAAATGTAGCTCCTTTTCTCTGATTTTTAGGGCTACTTTTTATGGAAAGATGTTTCTCTGAAATTTATAGTACACAGTTTTTATCCATTTATCCACAGACCTTCCCGTCCTAGACCACTACCTTATTGTGATGGAGGGGCTTACAAAGCTCTGTGTAACTATGAGCTATGCCGCGCAGAGTTACCCAAAACAGATAGATCATAGTAGAGAGTTCTGACAAAAAGTGATTCCCTGGAGAATGAAATGGCAAACCATTCTGGTATCTTTGTCAAGAAAACCCCATTGACAGTATTAAAATGATTAAAGAGATGACACTGGAAGGTGTCCAATGGGGAAGAGTGGAGGACTACTATAAATTGCTCCAATGTTAATAAAGTGGCTGGGCCAAAGCAGAAAAGAAACTCAGCTGGGGATGTGTCTAATGATGAAAGGAAAGTTCAGTGCTATAAAGAACAATAAAACATAAGAACGTGGGAAACTTAAGATTCTACATGCTAAACTTTAACAATATGTGAACTGAGAATTGCCAAGCTGATTTTCAAAGAAGCAGAGGAATTAGAGACCAAATTGCCAACATTTGCTGGATTATGGAGTTCCAGAAAAATGTCTACTTCTGCTTCATTGACTGCACTAAAATCTTTGTGTGGATCACAACAAAATGTCACGAGTCCTCAAAGACATAGGAGATCTCTTACCAGATCATCTTATTTGTCTCCTGAGGAACCTGTGTATGGTTCAAGACACAACAGTGAGAATCAAACATGGAATAACTGATTGGTGCAAGATTGGAAAAGGAGTAAGACAAGGCAGTACATTGTTACCTTATCTAACTTATATGCAGAGTATATCATGTGAAAGTTCAGGCCAGATGAATCAAAAGCTGCAATTAAATTTGCCTGGAGAAACACCATCAGTTTCCGATATGCTGAAAATACCACTCTGGTGGCAGAAAATGGGGAAGATTTAAGGAGCTTCTTGATGAGGGTGAAAGAGGAGAGTATAAAAGCTGACTTGAAGTTTATCATCAAAAAAACTAAGATCTTTGCAACTGGGCCAATTGCTTCCAGGGAATTATAGGGAGAAGAAATGGAAGCAGTGTCAGATTTTATATTCCTGGGCTTAAAGATTGCTGTAGACAGTGACTACAGCCATGAAATTAAAAGATGCTTGCTCTTTGGAAGGAAAGCTATGGCAAATCTGGACAGCACACTAAAAAGAGACATCACCTTACTGACAAAGGTTCATATAGAAAAGCTGTAGTTTTTCTGATAGTAATGTATAATTTTGAGAGTTGGACCATAATGAAAGTTGGTACTTTTGAATTGTGGTGCTGGAAAAGACTTTTGAGAGTCACTTGGAAAGCAAGGAGATGAACTCAATAAATACTTAAAGAAATTAATTCAATATGACCAAAGGGCTATAAATAATTTCATACCCTTTGACCCAGCAGTACCACTTCTAGGGTTGTATCCCAAAAAGATCATAGAAGTGGGAAAAAGACCCATATGTACAAAAATATCTATAGCAGCTCTTTTTGTGGTAGCAAAGAACTGGAAATTAAGGGGGTGCCCATCAATTGGGGAATGGCTGAACAAGTTGTGGTGTATGCATGTTATGTGATACTATTGTGCAATAAGAAACAAGGAGCAGATGGACTTCATATTTACCTGGAGAGGCTTATACAATCTGATGCTGAGTGAGAAGAGTAGAGCCAAGAGGAATTTGTAATATAATGCCAAAAGAAAGGCAACTTCCCAAGGTTCAGAATACCAGCATAGGTGCTCTCCATTTTATTCAGTAACAAACCCAGAACAGAGAAGATCAAAACATGACATCATTCAAAATACAGCATTTACTAAGTGTGATTAAATAATCTCCAAGTACTACCCCACCCCAGGACCTTCCAATCATTCAATCAATTACAAAGTCCCTGTTCTAAATACTACTCCACCCCTAGGCTATACCTTCATTTGGTCCACCACAAAGCCCCTCTTCTCAAATGGAGATTAGTTTCCAAACATAAGGTCAAAAGTTCCCCACCCCTGGATCACAATTGAGTCTACCCCAGAGTTACATCAAGTTTAAACACAGCACTTAATACCCAAATGGAGGTCTTTTCTTCATCTTGACAGGAGGCAAGTTCTCAGCAATCTTAGTTCCTGGGGAGACAAGGCTTAGCAAGGCCATAAGATACATTGCCAGTCCCTTCATGAATTTATCCTCTGTCTGTAGAACAGTCCTAGAACCCCTGAACACATTAGCAAAGCCCTCTCCCAGGATTTCTGTAAACATACAACAAGAAAATCCTTCTTCAGGGCTTCTGAACCAACAGAAAGGCTCCCAGACCCCTGCAACAACAGCACTGTCCTTCACCAGTGGACAGTATTCACTCTGTCTGCAGGACAGTCTCCAGACCCCTGCAACAACAGCACTGTCCCTCACCAGTGGACAGTATTCACTCTCTGTCTGCAGGACAGTCTCAGGGCTTCTTAGTGAACAGCCAGGTTCCAGGACTTCTTCAACAAAAGGACTGTCTTTCACCAGTGGACAAATCTGGCAAAACAACATCAAAACAGACAGACAAAGTACCAGCAAAACAGCCATGTCTCCTCAGTCCTTGGCAGCTCAGGGGGCAGGTCTCAAAAGTCCAGGGCAATTCAAAGCGGCCACCAGCAATTCTCTTAGTCTCTCTCTCTCCACGAGGTGCTGCTTCCAAAAAGATCTTCCGCCTCTCTCTTGTCTCTCCAAATCTACGTCCCCAGCTCCTCCCAGTTCAGGACTTTCTTTTCACATCAACAAGTCCATCCCACAGGTGGGATTAACAAGCTCTGGGTTTTAACACAATCAATTTGAAAACCAAGCCAATACAGGGGAATCTTTAATTGCCATTACTATCACAAATTTGTACACATTTACAGACACAACGTTATGTGTGACGACCAACTTTGGTAAACTGGACTCTTCTCAGCAATCCAGAGTCTTAAGTCAACCCCAAAAGACTCATAATGGAAAGAGATGTTTACATCCAGAAAAAGAACTGAGTTTGAACCCAGATTGAAGCAAACTACCCGCCCTTTTTCTTTTTCTTGTTTGTTTTGGTTTCCTCTTTTCCATTCTTCATTACATCTGATACAATCCTTCTTTATCACCTGACTAATGCCTAATGTGAAAGTATATATATATACTATACTTGATTGTATGCTGCTGTGGGGAGGGAGAGAAAATTTGAAACTCAAGGAATTGTAGTAATGAATCTTATAAACTAAAAGTAAACAAATTAATAAAGACCAAAAAAAAAAAAGAAATTAATTCAGACTATTAATTGGAAGGTGAAATACTAAAGCTGAAACTTAAATACTTTGTTCATGTAATGAGAAGATGGTACTCATTGGAAGAGACCCTGATGTTGGGAAAGATTGAAGGCAAAAAGAAAAGGAGATGCCAGAGGATAATGTTATAGAAACAGTGAACATGGACCGACTTCAAGAGATAGTGGAGGATAGAAGAGCCTGGTGTGCTGTAGTCCACGGGAGGACAGAGAGTCAAATGACTGAATGACTGAACAACAGCAACCACAAGCCCTTAGTTCAAATCCTAACTACAGCTGTTTGGCCAAAAGATGTGCATTTGTTGTTTCTATAGATGTATGTTTCCATTTTATAATCTAAATTACTTGAAAAGTTGTCCAAAGCACCAAAGCTCTGTATTATCAAAGAACTTACCTGGAGATCTTGGGGCTTTTATCATCTCACTTTTCCCAATTAGGTCTCAATCTTTGTAGTACTGGAAAGTATGGGGTTCCATAGATTGCCACCAGTATATAATCTTTTTCAAAACATGGATTAGTTAGCAAACCATCATGGTTCATACCTGAAATGGATGCCACTAAGCAAAGGGAATGCCATCTTTTTGGTTTTCCAGTTGTCCCACATTTGATCCAAGATATACCCTAACCAGTTGTGTTAAGCTCATCTTTGAGCCTTTCTAAAGGATCCTTCACACCATATTTTCACTGACCCTGATTTTGGATTTCTGGCTATACTTTGGGGTAGATTCCTATATCTAAAAGTAATTGATTGATTTTTATTTAGCTTTTTCTATACAACTCAACCAGGCATAAGTTTTGCTAATGGTCCTAAGCCATATACTTATTACTGCTTTGGGCAATGTTCAAGAACTTTCAATTTGTCTCTAGGGTTTTCTGGTTTTGTTTTATTACCAGTACTATTATTAAAGCCAATAAGTCAGTCCACAATGTTTTCCTTTTTTAGATTCATACTGACAGATATGGTATAAACCCAGCAATGGTGAAATTATAGCAGTTGTATTAGTGAAATAAGAATAAGCTATGTTCATGAAATTGTATTATACTATTACTTTTTGTGTGGCTCATTCCCTGTGATATGACATATTCTTAGGTTGCTCCATTAGGCTTTGAATATACAATATTCTTTTCTCCTGTGTGACTATTTCATCTTCAGTTCAATTTCTTTTAAAAAAAATCACATTCTTCTTTTCCATGACTAGAGCTGCCACTGACCAGTCTCTCATAAGTAAACTTGGAACTATTTGTGATAGGACTGGCAGATTCAGAAAATATGTACATCATTCTAGAGACTGAATAATTGATTTCAAACTCAATTTACCAGCATTAAAAGAATTTTGGAGGTTATATCGATCTCTACAATATACCTAAAAATTTAGATTCTCCTTAATAAGCTTTCATATAAGACTGTGTGGTAGCAATTGCTTAAAGTAAATTAACTTTCCTTTGTATGGATGCAAAATAAAAGGGAGTCAGATATTATCCACCTTATTTTGCAGGTGGAAAAACTGAGTCACAAAATAAGGAAATGACTTTTTTAGGACATTGCTGATAATTGAGCACATGTGACTTGTAATATCATTAGTCTGGCATAAGGTCTTTTTATCAGTCATTCCTGCATATTATACATGAGTCAATATTATTCCCTGTTTAAGCTAGATTGTTATAGTAAATAAAAGGAACTTAACACAATTGAGTGAAACAGTATTTTGCAAATATTGTTTGGTTGCATGTTCTATCCTTATTCTGCTACTGACTTTCTGTGTGACACCAGGCAATTCTTTGGGAAAATTCTTAAACTGAAGATTAAAAATTTTTTTTTCTTAAGTAAAAAGATGTTTCTAAAGAAGCCTATGTTCAAATGGTTGCATTAAGTTGGATTAGTAAATTTACATCTAGAAACTTCTAATGAAGGGAGGCAAATCCTGTAAATTATATTATGTTCTAACAAATGCCAAGAGTTGATCACAATTCTTCTGTTGTGTTAAAATTTTACCATCAATTTATTGCTTGAAATAATTGGGTACAGGGGCAGCCAGGTAGCACAGAGAGTGGGACCACCAGCCCCAGAGTCAGGATGACCTGGGATTGTATCCGGGCTCAGACACTTAGCACCCACCCAGAAACACCTGGCTGTTTAACCTTGAGCAAGTTACTTAACCCCAATTGCTTAAAAAAAAGAAATAAGTGGGTGCATCACTGGTCCTGGAGGACATGAGTTCAGACTTGACCTCAGATATTTGTCACTTACTAACTATGTGACCCTGGGTAAGTCACTTAACCCCATTGCCTCACTCACTCAACCCCTCCATAAAGGGTTCTGCTAGGTTCTACAAACAGTTCTGTTATAAATAGATATCATTGTGTCTATATTTATATAGACACTTCATTGTCTGGGACAGTTTTCTTTTGGTGGTCAGTTATTTTAGTTTTGAAATGGCAAGGTGACTGATATTTTTGCTTTGACAGGGGAACTATGTGGTCTCAAAATTGAAATTTATATTGGGGTTGTAGCAATATCTGTTTTAATAGGATTCAACGTTTAATTTAAAATTTTCTTTTTTGGAGGCAAAGTATGAAATTTTAGCATCTGTGTGGTGAAAGAAAATCTGTAGATTTTTGGAAGATAAATCATATATAGGTTGAATGATGAGAGAAAAATAGTTTTGCTAAGGGAGAAAAAAACTAGATGAGAAAATATGCCAATTACATTATGTGAGCAATAACAATGATCACAGGAGGAGCAGGTTTTTGCTCTAACAATGGAAATAGGCAACGACTTTATAGAAATTTCTTCTTGGAAGTAGCAACTAAATTCCATTATAGAAAGGGAAAAAGCAAAAATTTTTGAAATTAAGGGACAAATAGGAAAACAGAACTTGTTGAATTTGAAAGTCAAGGGAAAAGAGGAAGCAGAACATTGTGAAAAGATCACTGGACTCAAAATCAGGAGATCTGGGTTCCCTCTCTCATTAAATAAATTTATCTATGGGTAAAATACATATCTCTCTGATTTTCAGATTTCCTAATCAGTAAAATGAGGGAAATAGACTAGTTAATCTACAATGTTCTTTTCAAATTAAAAATATCATTCTGCTATGGAAGTATGAAATAAAAATGAAAGTAGAATTTGATGTTCATATGAAAATGTTGAAAATGTGACTATAATAAAATATTAATATTAAATTGAAAATAAATATACCAGAATCTACACGTACAAAATAATTATCTTCAGAAGCAATACCAACACAAGAATGTTATCATTCACTATTCAAAACATTTTTAGAATATCTCTTAAGCACATTTCTAAGCCACACAATCAATCCAGTCTCATTACATTATAGTCTTACCTTGTTTCTGTGAACCTATCATTGTACCCTGTTTGATCAGTTACCTTATTTAGCAAATTCATCTTCTAAGAGCCAAAGCTTTACTGCCATTAAGGATATTGAAAGGGGGGCAGCTAGGTGGTGCAGTGAATAGAGCACCAGCCCTGGAGTCAGGAGGACCTGAGTTCAAATCTGGCCTCAGACACTTAACACAAAACTAGCCGTGTGACCTTGGGCAAGTCACTTAACCCCAATTGCCCTCCAAAAAATAAAACAAACAAATAAACAAAAAAGAATATTGAAAGAAATCTGCCTTTATCTCATTAATTTTGAGAAAGGCTCAAAAATCATAGTGTAATGATATTTATTACCATAGTACATCATTTAAGTATATATTAAGGCAGGTATTGAGGCCTAGTCAAGAAATGATTAGTGAATCTTTGCTTCGGTGGCATGTGTTTTTCTCACACCTTATTTTCCTTGTCTCACAGCTCATTTTCCCTTTCATGTAATCTCAGAATCACAGAATTTTAGAGCTGACCATCTAGTCCAGCCTAAAGAACTTTGCATCTTTCCTTAATTAGATTTTATTTTATTCATTATAGCTCATGGATCAATCTTGTATTCCAGTCTGCTAGCTATCCTTCCAATATTTATTTGGAAATTTGCCAAACATGCTTCCTGTGCAGCATGATGCAGAGTGCTGTACTTGAAGTCGGAAAGACCTCAGCCCTGTCCTAGGTGTGTGATGCTGGATAAGCCACTTCATCTGGCTGGCGCAAATTTTCTCATCTGTAAATTGAAGGGCTTGAATTTGATGACCTTTATGGTCACATTCAGTTCTAAATCTTTGACCCTATGATCTTGTGATCCTTTATGGAATCACTGAAGAAAATGTTGACTAGTATAAGGCCAAGGACAGATCTTTAGGATCCTTGACTAGAGAATTCTGTTAAAGGTGATATTAAGCCACTAATGACTACACATTGAGTCTCGTCCTTTTTGGATAGCAAAACTTTATACAATAATTTTCTGTAACATAAGTATACTATGTATATAGTCCCTAGGAGAGTCCCTGTCCTCATGGAGCTTACAGTCAAATGGGGAAAAACAAAAAACAAAAGGAGACTGAAAAGTGTTAGGGTAGAGGTATCCCCACTGGGAGAGTTAAGTCAGAGAAGTTTCAAATTAGTGCAGCCAGGTGAGAAATGAGGAGATTTCTGAGCAGAGCTCTTTCCTTAAATAGATATCTGGAGTTCATGGTCTCATACTCCAATCAGAGGGGCAGGAGTAGTGATGAGGTAGACTACCAAGACTGATGAGGTTATCCCAATAATGAGGAATCTGTACAGTTCCTTTAGTCCATCACCCTAGTTACCCCCATCAAAAAAAGGTTAATCTGGAATGACCTCTTCTTCATAGAGCCATATTATGTTGAATTTTATTGATTATTATTTAACTTTCTACATCCTCAAAAATCATCCCTTTGAAATGTGTTGTAGAATTTTAACAGAAATAGAGGCTAACCTTACTTATACATAATTTTCAGCTTCTGTTCACTTGTTACTTGTTTGTACTTGTTTTTTTTAATCAGGTCAATATTTTCCCTTTCTCTAGTCTCTTGATGCCTCTCCCATTCTTCAAGTCCTTCAAACATCTTTGATTTCTACTTAGAAGTTATATCCACTGGTTATTTCAGTTCTGCAGAATGTGATTTGTTGGGTCCTGGTGACTTCAGTACATCAAAGGCAGCTAGATCCTGTCTCTCTATTCACACTTCTACATCACCTCCAGTCCAAGCCCTACCATACATACCCTTCAATTTGGGTTTCTGTTTCCTGCTAATAATGTTTGTTCCAGACTCTTCAGACCAGATAAAATGGAGTCCTCAATGATCATTATCTCATCCTTTCTGAACAATGGTTCTAGCTCATCTTTGATCCTTTGATGATTTCAGAAATAGTGAAGAAAAAAAAGCAAAACAAAAAGCTTCACTTGTCTATTGTTCGTAGCAATTAATGCCAATCTCAGCCCTTCTGGATTTTAGTGCTCCTGATATTCAGTTCTTATAAGATTCTGTCATTCTTTTGTAATTAGTCTCAGTTATTTGCCCCCTCTTCCATTTGTGTATCCATATTGGTCCTTTTAGACAGATTTCCTTTTTTTCCCCTCCTTCTTGGGATAATTTCAGTTTGAATCTCAATTCTTAAAAGTTTCCCATCTCTCTTGGAGCAATTTTCCTTGCAAGACAGTAGACCATTGAATCCTAAAAGTTTGTTGTTGTTGTTTTTCTGAACCCTTTGAAAACTGCTCTTCCCAAATCTAGAGTTTCTGTTCTAACTACGTAGCTTGTTTATTCTCTAATACATATTCTGATGGAATAGTCACTTGTCTCCAAAGCACCTGTCATTTTTATTTTAAGAAGTTATTCTTTTTGTATGTGCATTTCCTTTTCTGCATTTGGTCCTGACATACCATTGCATCTCTTTGTCTAGAGATAGCTAGAAATATCCTTTATATAGTTAGGTATCCTTTACATAGTTTCCATTGTATCTTTATACATATATGACCTCTTATTTAGTGTATATAGTGATTTATGTTTGTACCCAATTGGCTGTAGGGACTACAGAGGGGAAGACAGCCACCCTTCTGAATAACCAGTATGCTCTGTATACAAGCCTAATATAAATTCCTTTTTTTTTTTTTTTGCCTAATATAAATTTAGGACGAAGACATGCATCTCAGGATTGGAGGGCTTCTTTAAGACCTTCTAAGCCTTGATGTAAAAAGTGACACTATCCTTTTAGGAGTCTTTTCCTCTGGTGAAAATATAAGAGAATAGATGACAAAGAATAAGTGGACTTAGTCTTGACTTTTGATTCCTTGTTAATTGGATGCTTACTACTTACCTCAGAACAGAGAATCCTGGTCAAGAAACTATATGGTAGATAACACTTGTATACTTATATATACTTCAGTTTAACAAACACTTATTATTATTATTATTATATACCCTTTTCTGTTTGTTATTATTGGAATATCTGACACCTTTGGAATATCCAAATGAACTCCATTTCTTTGCCAAACTATGAAAAGAATCTGCTTATCATGACCCTACAAATCAAATTCATCAATAATGTACCCTGTGACTAAGAAACCCCCAGCCTATATATGAACAATTCAAACACAGAAAGGCAAAAATTTGCTCAGAAAACTGAGAACCTTTAGCAAGGTCATGAATTTTCAGTGATTATTTTAAAAGTGCTTTTCAGTTACTTATTTAAGGGGATGCTGCTGACAGTACTTTGGTTGAGCCTGATTTTGGCATCCCCTTCTATTCACAATGAATCTAGCGTTTTATGCAGTAATACACATTGCCCTGCCATAATAACTACCTTACAGT
The DNA here is from genome assembly GCF_028583685.1 of Petaurus breviceps papuanus. NCBI lineage: Eukaryota > Metazoa > Chordata > Mammalia > Diprotodontia > Petauridae > Petaurus > Petaurus breviceps. Next base: position 16,877,505 of record NW_027185784.1, read on the forward strand.
TATAAACACTTTTCTATTTATTATTACATAATTATAAAATTATTATATTGTAACTTATAAATTTATTTTCTTTATTATAATTATAAAACTTCTAATAATATGAAACTAATACTCAGAGAAATTAAATAACTTGCCTAAGGTCACATGTTTAATAAGTGCTTGAGCCAGGACTCAAACCCACATTGTGTCTGGCTCCAAGGCCAATTGTGTTTTTGTTTGTTTTTACTGTACCATGCAGAGGGTAAGATGAATACAAAACAGGATAAACAGCTGGGTTATCAGAAGAAATGGTGAAAGAATACTGGCTTGCCAGAGGAGTTAGCTAAATTAGTTCTTTTGGTTTGCTGACAGAAACAGAATTTTCTAAAATTTAGGTAGCTATGAAAGCAACACAAAACTGTAGTCCCTGCTGAGCCCTTTGGAATAGGGGAAGAAAAATTTGCCAGTATCAAAAGTTGGGGACAACCTGCAGAGATGGCATGTCTGCTGCAGCCTGCTAAGCTTTCCATTAGCATTCTTGGTATGTTGGTTTGGGGCCTAATGCTGTACGGGACAGGTTGGGAGTAGTTTGCGTAATTTGTTTCTGCAAAGAGATTGCAAATGGACTGCAGACTTTTAAGGCCAATTAATATGTTCATGAAAATAGGCAATGTGAAGAGAAGGCATTTTGAAACTCTTAGCTTTAACTGGATGCATTACAATATTCCAGGCTCTGTTAATATTAGATAGTATGCTAAATGTCCTTTCTCCCCAGCCTGTTCTTTATTAATATAAAAGCTGAGGCCTAGAGACTCACTTAGCACATAATTAATTGTCAAATATTTTAAATGGCTTCCAGTTAAAGTACTGGTTCATGAAAGCAAAGATATAAACTTAGAATAGTTATGAACTAAGAAAATGTGAGACAAACTATTGCTAGACACATAGAAGAGATTGAAGGGCAATGACCAAACATCAATTATTTTTGCCTTTGAATTAAAAAAAATAGAGAGATTCTGACTAGTTGTTTTTTTTTATTTTTCCAAAGGAGGTTTCAAAAAAAAAATTAACATCTGTTTTTTTTTTACTTTTTCTCTCTCTCTCATATGTGTAAGTTTAGTTTTTGGAAGTCATAAATGGATGACTCCTTCCCACTTAAAGAATTACAGAATTAGGCTGTTGGGAGGGACTTTAGGCATCATTTGACCAGTCTATCTGAATCTGAGTTTTTACTTATATTGTTTCTGAATTGCCTTCCAATAAAGCTTACCATTGGTTTTAGTTTTTTCCTCTGCAGCCATGTCACATGGATAATTCCCTTTTCACATGACAGTCTTTCAAATATTTGAAGGTGGTGATTTTGACCTTTATAAAGTTTTCTTCTTTTTTAAGCTTAACTTAGTCAGTGCAGTCAACTGTTCTTCATATGTAAATAGGATTGGTTCAGAGTTGTATAAATGGTGCCAGCATTCAAGTACAGGTCATCTCACTCCAAATTTAATATGCATTACATTTTACCTTCTGATTAGATTCTTCTCATTTCTCTTCAACAGTTCTACAGCTTCATGTATTTATATCAGTCTTATACATAAAAGGAATTACTTTTAGAGTCTTTCAAGCCCAAGATGTCATGTAAATTAATATATACAATGAAACCTCAGTAATGTTTGGGACAAAAGACTTATATATATATATAACTCAGCATTGTCAGTATAGGCGATATTCATAGTTCACACAGCTAAATGTCACTGAAAACTTTCAATTCTTTCCTTGTCTAGCTTGTTCTTTAAGGTTTCATGCTGAATCTTCTCTCTCTCCAAACTCTTACAGCTTTGGACCAGTCAGTCATCTTCTGTTCTTCCAGTTGTATGGTGATTAGTTAGTTGTGAAATGATTTAGTTATAGAAACTAGTTGAAGTACCAATTCATGGGGTCAGAAGCTAAATGCTAGTATCCTGAAACATCCCAATTAGCAGTTAAGGAGACAAAAGTCTTGTGTACCAGCACATAGTAGATAATTAAAGTCCTTTCATCTATTTTATTTAACATTGCTATATAGCAATCTTTTTATTTCTTTCCTTTATGGAATAATCATGAATTGGAATATTATTCCATATAAGACACTTTTTAAAATATCTGAGATTTTTATAAAATGCAATAAATATCATATAGCAACAACAAATGAAGGGAGAGGTGGGGCAAATTAAGAATGTTGCTGATCTAATGGCATTCCATAGATTGGGATACAATATGCCACAGTGTCTCTGTTGAACAAAAGCAATAGAAAATGAACAATATAATTTTTCACTGACTTGTTCTGTTGGTGATTGAGGCATTTCAGAACACAACCAGGAAAATAATAGGTTGCTCACACAATGGTAGAAGTTTAACAAATGCTCAATCATTCACCCTACATCATCGCTGTCATTGGTGAGGGCTTTCGCGTATGATATTGATGCCTTGCTTCATTCTTATTGCCGTATTCTTTTCAGATTCAATCAATCTGTCTGCAATGGACCACTAAACATTTCAATTTGCTACCTGTAGAGCTGGATTGCAATGCTCAAGCTAAAATAAGAAAGAAATGGATTTAGTGAGACAGAAAGTAGAGGGTGTTTCATGGATTTCTGTGTAAGGCATGCACAAACTGAAATTCACCGATAAGACACACGTTCACTTTTGAATGGCTTATATAAGGGTACATGGTATTAAGCAATTCAGGGATGTTTATAGGGAAAAATATGCTCAGTCGGATCCTGATAAGACCCCCTGCCTTTTGAGGAACTCGGAATCTCTTGTCAGCCAGAAGTGTACTCTTCTTATCCTTGATGCTGTTATAATAACTTATCTGAGGTACATTTCCTCATGTGCACTGCTGTTATCATAACCTGTGAATTATTCTACAATGATACTTGTTTGGATGTTCTTAAGAGGGAACTTACCTAAAGAGAAGTGCGTCATCATCAGTGATTTGGCACCTGTCTAGCATAGTCCCTTGAATAGAGGAGCCATTCATCATATTTTTTTAAATTCAGAGATCATATAAAAGTTGATTTCTTTTCATATAGCCAATTGTTTTGATTAAGATCTTGAAAAGTAAGATTTATAGACTACATTCCCCCATCCTTAGATTCTTATTTAGTATTAGACTCTGTGACATTGAAGAACTAGAGCAGGGGTGGGGGACCTGTGGCCTCAAGGTCACATATGGCCCTCTAGGTCCTCAAGTGTGGCCTTTGACTGATTTGGATTTGCTCAAAGGGCCATACTTGAGGACCTAGAGGACCACATGTGACCTCGAAGTCTCAGTTTCCTCACCGCCTAGAGACCATGAACTCTCTTAAAAATTTCTCTCCCTTTCTGTTGTCAGGGTTAGTTTAGGTATAACTCTGACTTTGCCCTTTGAAAATAGGTGAGAGGCACATGGTTCATGCTGCACTGTAGAGCATGTTTGACCCTTTGTCCAGACACCCTAAATATTAACAGCTATGTCCCCTCTATGAATAGCTAGGAGAGTCACTGAAAAACTTAAGAGGATGCCCAATCTTTTAATCCATTATAGTTTTGGTTCCATTGGTTACTGATTCTGGCCTCCCATGACCTCCTGGCTTTCTTTTTACTGTAAATCTTTTGTGTTCTCTGATATGTGATTCAGTGACCAGTCTTTGGCCTCCTCTGTCCTCACTGTTTTTTGTGCCCCAACGATAAGCTCACTTCATAGCCCAGGTTGTGCCTTGACTGCTAGTTTCTAGATGCTTCCTTTGGTTTATTCCATGCCTGTGCCTGTTACTTACATTGCTTCCAGCTTGGTTGTGGCACCCTTAATGCCAGGCCTGTGACCAGTCTCTAAGATCTACTGATATGCCCTCACCACCCTACCTATACCGTGTTTCCCCGATAATAAGACCTATCCCGAAAATAAGCCCTCCCCTTACTGTGTAAGATTCCTCTAAAATAAGCCCTCCCCCGAAAATAAGCCCTATTGAGATTGCTACTGTAGTGAAGGTGATCCTCTGCACCAATCAGAGCTGCAGCAGTGAGCGCGTCATCCTGTTCTTCCCCAGTGATTTGCTTGCTGGCGCCATTGAGAGCAGTGCCGCAGAGGAGAACTGAGGCAGGACAACATAAGCCCTCCCCTGAAAATAAGCCCTCTGGTTTTTTTTCTTTCCAAAAAATTAATAAGACAGTGTCTTATTATCGGGGAAACACGGTAGTACATGCAATACTGTAGATAAACTGAGGATGATAATAATAATAATCCTATGCAGACTGAGCAGTATCCAAATTCATCTTAACTTCTATGCTGTGATCTCTAGTTAAAACAAGTTTTATTTAAGGAAGAACAAACAACAAAAAGGAAATCAACAGTGACAGAAAGTGTATTTGATACATCTAAGTCTAGAGACTTCTTATGTCATCATTACCTTCTGACTTTGTATATGGATTTATCTAAATTCTCAAGAGGAATAGTGTGCTCAGAAAAATGTTTGTGTTAATTATAAGAGAGACTAATGTATGAAAATCCATAAAAGTCAAGTCTAAAGGAGAGTAGTAAACAGGAAAACAAATTCGTCCCCATGATGAAATTTATGATGGGAGAGTCAAGTCTCTGAACTAGCTAATTAATGTCCATCAGTCTTGAGAAATCTGATAACTCTGCTCATGGTGATATTTTTTGTTTCACTTCCTAGCTTATTTAACTATTGTCCGTTTTAGGAACTCCAAATAATTAATCCCCCATTCACAACAAACAAATATGAACTGTCAAACCCTGAAAATAAATGACCGCTTAGTCACAGAGGTTATGTAACAACCACTATTAACTCTGAAAAATAACAAAGAGCCACAGAGGTAATCCCCCAACTATTAGCTCTGGAAAATAAAATAAAACCAAAGAGTTAACAGTGGGTATAACAAAAAGCTTTCTTTATTCCATTGAAATAGGGAAACCAAATGTGTGCTGGGGTCTCCTCTAGGAAGGCAAGCCTTGATACGTATAGCAGTGACTCCACAGTGAGTTTTAGCCATGACAATGAGGAGGTAATGGCAACAATGAGGCAAGTCTGATTCATAGCAGGGTTTCATGACTGAAACATGGTTTCTGTAGGTGCTTGTCCAAATTTAGGAACCACCTGGGCCTGGTATGAAACAATTCTGGCATTTTGCTACAGCAGAATTCATCCAGAGGGTGAGCACAAAGGATTGTTAATTATGGCAAACTCAGGGCACAGCTCACTTGCAAGGCCTTTAGCTCTGGAGTAAAAAGAGAAGGGTACTCTTGGCTTGGGGATCCTGACAGAACCTAATTTAATTCTTTGCCAGTCCCAATATACTTAAATATGGCTCATAAAAGGAGAAAAACTATCAATCAAAACAGAAAAATTTTAGGTTAAGAGAAGAATTTCAACATAGGCAAAATCTTCTGATTTTTCATTTTGGGATACGTTAGCCCACTGAAGAGGCACATGTAACTATAAGATTAGAATCTTAATCTTCTATGAAAGAAAGAGTAAAAAATGAGGAGGGAGTGATATGTGAATGATTTACAGTTGATGAATCATTTGAGCAAATTATCTCACTGATCTTCAGTTTTCACCTGTAAGATGGGAAGGGAAAATCATATTTTTACTAGCTTTCTCATAGAAAAAAAAAACCAGCACTCAACCTTAAAGTGCAAAAGAAATGAGTTGATATCATCATCATCATTACCATCATTTTTATTAAACTTGATTCTTTGTTCCTTAATGCCAGTAGTAAAGAATGTGTATTTGTATATTTCTCTAGGTGTTGGAGCATAGGTGGCAGGGAATTGTGGATATAAAGCAGTGAGCCAATACTGGGAACATTCAATTAATGGTTTAAAGGACCATATTCTGTGGAGTTCAAACCAAGGAGAGCAGCAGATGGAAAATGGAGAGTTAGCTAGAAAGTGCAGATTCAAGCTTTCTGTAAAGGAAAGCTTTGGGAGAAGTTTACTGCTTCACCCTCCAACTTGCTAATCTGAGGAAAGAGGAGGCTGAGGGGAGATGGGAAGATGTTGAGTATCCAGAACTGAGTTAATGGCACGATGATGAGATTTCAGTAATTGACCTATTAAATATTCTCTATGAAATACAGAAGTGCCACCAGTCTGTCAAAAAAGAATTACTCCCAAGTAGTGTTTTTAGTAGTAATTGTTCCACTTAGTTTTGATCAATTGTGTGTGTGTGTGTGTGTGTGTGTGTGTGTGTGTGTAAATATGTATCAATTGGTTGATTGGTTATTTTCCTTTGTTCTCAGAGAAGACCAAAATGATATTACTATGCTAGAGACAAGTTACAATGTGTCCAGCTGTGACTGATCAGACCAGTATGAGCTCAGAATGTTCTACCACAGGTGGGGCATAGTCCTTGTGAACATTTGGAGTGGATTCTCTAAATCTGCACATCTCATGTTTCTTTTGAGCTACTTCAATTCCGCTTTGCTCATAGAACATAGCGCCTTCTCTGATGTGGGCACACTATGCTAAGTCATCCTGTGCCAGCGTCTCCCATGTCACACGATCCATTCTAAAGTTCTTGAGAGTGTCCTTGTATTACTTCTTCTGACCACCATGTGAATGCTTGCCATGTGTGAATTCTCCATAAAATAGTCTTTTTGGCAAACATGTTTTGCATTCAAACAACATGGCTAGCCCATCGAAGTTGTACCCTTTGAAGTAAAATTTGAATGCTTGGCATTTAGTTAAAGAAAGGACCTCAGTGTCTGGTATCTCTCATACACACACATACTATATATATAGACATATGTTCATATACACAAATATATTTAATTTCTCATATATTCATTTAAATTATAGTCAGTCATCATTTGCATTCAGCTATGCAGTATGTTCTCTTAGGCCCAGATTTATGTGAAGAAATAAGAAATGGAGTTATCACTGATGATTAATCAATGAAACCTATTTGTCTTGTTAGTATGCAATTCTGTTTGGCATATTCTATAGTTCCAGATTTTCTACTTAAAAAAAAAAAGAGATTCCTGACAATGATTGATTGCTTGAAATCTACAACAGGTGACCACCATTCTGGTTCTTAGTCTCTTCTACCAATGAATGGAATCAGTATAATGAAATCAGCATTATTGGTTATTTCTGATTATTAGCTCATTCTTGAACATTTAATGATATTTATCATTTTTGCAAATGGTATGATCCAATTCATTTTAAAAAAAATTTTTTTTGTTACATTTTAAAGTCCAAACTGTCTCCCTCCCTCCTTCCTCCCCCACCCCACATTAGAGAAAGCCACCATTTCTCTCTCTCTCTCCTCTCTCTCTCTCTCTCTCTCTCTCTCTCACACACACACACACACACACACACACACTCACATACATACACAGCATATTATGCATACTTCTGTTTATCAGTTCTTTCCCTGAAAGTGGATAGCATCCTCTTTCATAGGTCCTTTGTAGCTGATTTGAGTATTTACAATATGCAGAATAACTTAGTCATTCACAGTTACTCTTTGAATAATATTGCCATTACTGTATTCAGCATTCTAATTCATTTTTAAATGGACAGAGTGGAGTAGTGGGAAAAAAAACCACTGGATTGATTCTGGAAAACATGGGTTCCATTCCACCTCTGGCCTTTACTTACTGATTTCTCTCAGTGTCCTCGGCAACGCTCTAAGATCATAAGTTGTGGAACAGTTGCTGATCTGAGTTAATAAATGGTGTTTCCTCACTGGAAGTTCCCTACATAGATGAAATCATAAGTTGAAGGCCTTCCCCCCTAAAAAAAAAACAGTTTAATGATAAACCTAAAGAAAATAAATTACCTTACTTCTTTCAGTTGTAGCTCAGAATAATATGTACATGCACACAAAAATGACAACTAAAGTTAATGCCCATAAGCATAATGAAAAATAGCAAATTAATCAGGATAGTATTTTTGCTTCCATTATGTAATTAACCCATATTGAGAATTTATTATATGAAAGTCCCTATGTGTAGGGGATAAAAACAGTCCCTGCCCTCAAGGAGTAGATAATACTGTTGGAGGAAAGACCCATACACTCTAACACAGCTATTAATAATATCTCATATCCTAATATTGTTTTGCAGTTTATTAATTATTTTCCTCATAAGAGCCCCCGAAAGTAATTCTTAACCAGCACTTATCACCATGCTCTGCACACTTCCACATCTGTGATATGGGTCCTCCTTCCCATGTTACAAATAGTAATAACCCAATCACACCTTCTCATACTGAGTGACTCTTGTCCAATTCCTCTGATAAATTCTCCCCGGGGGATCCAGTCTATTCACAATTTTGGTAGGTCAAATACTACTAAATTAGTAAACTAAATAATAATACTGGGTAGGAAAGGATAGGTGCCCAGTGCATAGTGATAAGATTCTGACAGGCAGGTAGAAAAGGATTAAATTATTTAGGGAGATGGATGTTTTGGAGCTGGGAGTGTAGGGAATGGTGGGGGGCTGCATTTCTTTAGTTACCTTGACTATAAGACTGAGGACTTTGTAATTCATCTTATAGACAGTGAAGAGCTATTGAAGGTATTTGATCAAGGCAGAAACATTAAAAGATGGTTTTAGGAAGAAGAATATGACAGTGAATTGGAAGTAGAATCTATTGTTGCCAGGAAGACTGTCAAAGGATATTGATGGGTGTTCTGCTTACCACCTTGTATGATTTTGAGCAAATCACTTTGCCTCTTCTGGCTTTTCCTCATCTTTAAAATGAGAGGATCAAACTAGATAACCTCTATAAAGTCTCATCCACCTTTGAGTCTATAATCCTCTAAGGAATTTTAGAATTTTTGACTAACAGTTATCTCCTCCCCCAACCCCTACTTTCTTATTCTCCTTTATCTATAATTCTAATTAGAGTTTTCCTTTTAGAACTTTATCATTTTGTTGACCTTCCTTTGTTAGGTAGGGTTAGTCTTAATGGAAAGTGTATTGGACTTGAAGTCAGAAGAGAGTTCAATTGTGGCTTAGATATTTACTATTTATATTATTTTGGCCAAGTCACTCAAACTCTTGGCCCTTGTTCCCTTATATTTTAAAGTATGAATGAATAAGAGCCCTTTTACTTTCTTCCCAGAGATGTAAGGGAGCCACTCTGTATATTCCAAAGTACTACATATATGAGTTTTTATTATGAACATTGCCATAAAAAGGACTCAAGTCTAGAAGGAGTTTGGAAGATAAAACACCATTTTTGGTAAAACTTCATACTCAGTTTAGATATGATGATATAAAAATTATATTCTCAAAAAAAGTATTTCTTTAATTTGTATTCCTGTGAAGTTTTATTAAGACTTATTAATAGAATCTCATCATTTTCCATAATAATGTGAGAAATACTGTTTTATCAGAATCTTCAACAAATTTAAATGGGTATAATCCAGAATCATCTAGAATTTGCATTTGGCCTAGAAGATATAAAGTATGGCACTAGCATAAGTCCAGACTAGATTCTTAACCTATGAATGTTTTTTTTGGAAATCTATGATTGAAAGTCTATGAACTTTAAAAAAAAATTATTTAGATAATTTTTATAAACTTTAATCAAAGTTTGATAATCTTGATTTTGATAAACTAAACAGAATTGGCTTGTAATCATGTATATTTCCTTGGTAATCCCATGTATCTTATTTTAATCATTTTAAAACATTTTTCTGTACAGGGGTCCATAGACTTCACTACACTGTTGAAGGGGTCCATTACACCAAAAAGGAGCCCCTGTTCTAGGCCCAACAGTAGTCATGTGGTTATATCTGAGCCATTGATCCTACAGGAAATAGACCCACTGGGGACATTACTTGTCTATTAGAGAGAGCTTTGTTTTTGTGTTGCCTCAACTGCTTTATCAGTGTCTCATGTGAGTCACATATAAGTAAGCCATCTGAACTGTCATTCTCCAGACATTCTCAGCAGCAAAGAGGTGATGACTAGTTACCCTCTCTTACTACATGTTTACATACCTATCTTATCCTTGAAGTATTTTATCTTTAATTACAGGTGGACAGAGAGAGTGGCATTTACTTTTTTTTTTTTTTTTTGCCTTTTGGAGGGCAATTGGGGTTAAGTAACTTGCCCAAGGTCACAAGGCTAGTTTGTGTGTGGGTGGGTGTGGGTGGGTGTGGGTGTTAAGTGTCTGAGGCCAGAACTGAATTCTGGTCCTCCTGACTCCCGGGCCTCCGCTTTACTCACTGAGCTACTTTGCTGCCCCCGTTTACTTTTTAGAGTCATCTGAATTATATCAGTATCAAGATGTGGGGTTCTTGCCTCAGTTTCTCCCTTTGTAAAAATACCAGCTTCCTTAAAGCTTCTTGTGAAGCTTCATGTTTTGGCTTCAATAACCCTAGACCTCTGTCTCCATAGCACCCCTCCCCCCCCATACACACATCTATAGACAGTGAACGTAAAAGCAAGAGTCAGATTATTTTAATATATGCCTTAATATCTGCTTGTGGCAGTGTTATTTTTAAAGCAAAAATAAAACAAAAAAACCCAACAAAACAAAAATCCTTCATTTTTGTAACATGAATTGTAGGAAGCTATTTTTTACCCTGCTTTTAGATCAACTCAGACTATTGGATATTGAATTAATGCCCCCAAACTGCATTAATATTTTGCACTCAAAGCCTAACAATTTTGATCAAAGTAAGAGATTGTGATTCAGATCAAATTGAATTCATATTTGAGAGAAGAAATATCTTTGGGCTTAAACAAACTTCATAGGACTAAATAGAAACCTTCAACTCCTTAAAATAAATACAAAAATAAAGATGAAATTTGGGAAATACATTTTTGCTTCATCTCTTTTTACTTTATACTGCCTTTGACTTATGTTTATTCTAAGATTCTAATTAGGGAGGAAAATGGAGAAATAGAAATGCAAAAACTACCTTCTTCCTGACATTGCATTAATGGGTAGCCTTTGGTTTGGGGTGAGAAACTTGGAGCATTATTTACATTTTTCCACTAATATTAACAGCAATAGTCTTATTTTGTACATTTTCCCAGCAGTGGTCTCATTTTACAATTTGTAATTATCGTGTACTCAAAAGGGCTCATTAAAAAGGGACTTTAAGACATTATAAAGCACACTTTTCTTTGTTCTTTTTACCTGTCCAAAATTCCTAAGCCCTTAAATTTCAATAATGGGAGTCATTAGTAAAGCCTTGTATAAGGGAAAGACCATCATTAGTGTTATTGGATCTAATACGGACTTTGGTACTGTGTTCTGACACAGACAACTTTGTTTTCAAAATTTAGAGAAATGAGGCACTTACAGTGTGATCTTCAAAGTAAGTTTCAGTTAGAATGAGGTTCTAAGGATAAAGATCTATGACAGAATTAATTGTGTAAGACAACACAACAGACCAAAACATTTCACAAAATTCATGAAAGGGTTATATTGAAAGTAGTTTTGTTCCTTCTGCCTTCCCATGAAAGCAGCCAGTCCTTTGGGATCTTGGACAAGTTCCTCAACCTTTAGTAAAAGGAATAGGGATGGACCTGGATGATTACTTAGGTCCCTTTTGGATCTACATCCTTTGATTTCTACCACTTTTAAAATTCTGTGATTATGTGATTTTAGGTTTGTTTGTTTATTTGTTTGTTTTTACTCTCTTGTTATTCTGCAGAAGAATATACTAGGTGTCCTCAGATCATGCCTCTAAAAATTTTTTAAGCTTCCCATCTAGCACAAGTGCCAGGAGTAAGCCATTGGTTTGGGCTTCTCTGTCATTCAGAATATCTATAATTTTATACCATCATGACTACTTGGGAATGAAAAGGAAATGGAAGAAAATTTTATGTAACTTTATTTTAAAACTGTTCTGTTTGTTTGAAATGAGTTTAAAATGATGGGTGGGAGGGGCAGGGAGGGAGGGGAAGACTATTTGAAAAACAAAAAAACAAAAACCAAAGCTGTTCTTCCCAAAACTAGAATCAGGTAGTTAATGATTAGACTTGCCAGGAAAGCTTAGCTATTCTGTGTAAAGTAGCTGTTATACTAAGTCAGGTAAGTTAGTTGGGAGGCCTGAATGCTTAAACAGTGATGGAGGAGGGAACTTGGGGTGGGAGGAGGCAGGGGTTGAGGTGAGGTACCTTTTTATGACTGGAATGAGTATGTAAAGGGATAGCAACTGGTTTTGTTTATTTAGTTGCTGTTGCTATCCTCAGTTTACCACAAGAAACATGGAATTTAAGAATAGCATGGAGAAAAACTATATGGAGTGTAGACTTTTCTTGTCCAAGAAGGTGTAGGAGTTTTGGATACCTGGCAGTGGCAGGTAACTAGAGAATTAACCTAAGAAACTGAAAGCTTTCAAGAACTGAGGGAAGGTTAGGTTAGGTCAAACCAGAAAGCATTTATGTTCAACAATAGTGCTACTCTAAAGTTACAGACACTGTCAGAACAAGTATAGGCTGAGAGGTTTCTGACTCCAGAGAGGAGTCATTTGGGAGAAATAAGACCTGTATGCAGAAAAAAATATATACATATATATCCTAACATAATAATTATTATATTATTATAATAATATATGCACATAATAATAAATACCCTATTATAAGTGCAAAGAAGGAATTAGAGATATATGAGTGATTTGAGGAGAAATAGATCACTTTTAGTTGATGAGATCCAGAAGGATTTCTGGGAAGGCATGGTATCAGAACTGAGTCTTGAAGGAATGGAGAGATTTCAGTAGGCATTGGATTGGTAGATAAGAAGGAATTCCATACCAAACAAAAAGGATGGTGTGACCAAAAAAAGAGATGAAACAGAATAGCATGGGAATGGGGGATAGTGAGTCCAGTTTGGCTGGAATATAGAGTGTGGAGAAGAGCAAGATTTGGTTCCAGCTACTTTGTGGAAATACCTGAGTCCTAACCTGGAGCAAGGGAGCCACTGAAGGAAGTGCGGTGATCCAGTTCTGTCCATTTTTTAGACAAATCACATAGACTTGAATATATAGATTAAAAAAGGAGAGAGAGAGAGAGAGAGAGACTGTTGGCAAGACAACCAGTTAGAAAGGTGTTGTAGGGATGGTGAGGTGGCACAGTGAATAGAGCAGTGGCCCTGGAGTCAGGAGGACCTGAGTTCAAATCCGGCCTCAGACACGTAATACAAAAACTAGCCATATGATCTTGGGCAAGTCACTTAACCCCAATTACCCTACCTTCTCCCTTCCAAAAAAAAAAAAAAGCAAAAAAAAAAGGTGTTGTAGTAGTCAGTTAATAAAGGTGATGAGTAGTCAGAGTGAAGAGGGAGCATGTATGAGATCCATTTATAAAGATAGAACAAACCAAAAGCAAAGAGAGGTAGAAGTTGAAACTGAGAGGGTCCTTTTGTATTGAATCATTGATATTGATTTGTGTCTTGTTCTGTGTCATATCACTTTGTATGGAAAGATTGACATTTAGAGATTTGTTAGTGATTTATGTATTTATCCTGTGATTTCAGTGTGGCACCAACATTCACCTAATGGTAGTTCGTGGAATTTTGTCAAGAAGAAAGCAATCAGCTATCATTGGACTTTTGAAAAATTCAGACTTGTTGAATTGTAAACATTACGGGATTCCTGAAAATCTAAGACATAGAAATAGTTTAAATTTATATAGCACTCTATGGCCTACAAAGCACTTTTCTCACAACAGCCTATGTAAGAGAGCTACCGTGTTTCCCCGATAATAAGACCTATCCCGAAAATAAGCCCTCCCCTTACTGTGTAAGATTCCTCTAAAATAAGCCCTCCCCCCAAAATAAGCCCTATTGAGATTGCCACTGTAGTGAAAGTGATCCCCTGCGCTACACGCTACATTACGGTACCCTCTGTATGCACCATCCCCCCCGCCTGTGAAACGCACACCGCTCTCTGAGCTGCATCCAATCAGAGCTGCAGCAGTGAGCGCGTCATCCTGTTCTTTATTGAATTCATTATTGAATAAAGGTACATTTTTTTTGTTCACATTTACCTGTTTATTAAAATTGCTGTCAATGTTCATTAAAATAAGCCCTCCCCTGAAAATAAGCCCTCTGGTGTTTTTCTGTCCAAAAAATTAATAAGACAGTGTCTTATTATCGGGGAAACACGGTAGCAATCAGTGTCCTCATTTTATAGATGAGGAAAGTGTTGCTGAGAGGAGCTGTGACTTCACAGAATCTTAAATTTGGAAAATACCTTAGAGGATCTCGTTTTGCAGGGACACCATGTGGTACAGTGGGAAGAATACTGGATTTTGGTGTCAAAAGCAGTTGAGAGTCTTGGCTCCATGGGACCCTGTCACTTAACCTGTAAAATGAGGAGGTTGGACAAAGTGACTTTTGAGGCCCCTTTCAGTTCTCAGTTTGTGATCCTAGGAAATCAGGCCCCAAATGAGTGTTAATAGGTGGCAGAACTAGGGTTTGAACAGAGACCTTGCAAATCCTGTGCTTTGTTACTAACCCATGAACCCAGAGTTAATCATTGTTGGAATCAGCCCTGAAGTGTAGGTCTTCAGACATCAAGTACAACACTCTTGCCAAGATCGCTTCTTTCTGCTTAGGGTATACTTCTATCATTTATCCTGTCTCCTAAATTTGGATTCACATTTCCTACTAATAAATGCCCATCCATCTGGTCTGAGGTGGGAATTGGCATCTCTGACCTACTTCTTTTTTTTTTTGCAATACCACACATAGACCTGTCGATTTTTAAGTTTCCTAAGCTTCATTTGATTCTAAAATAAAACATGGGTCTGATCTTTATTATGTATTTTTATTAACAGATGACCTTTTAGTAACAGTGAAGATTTCCTCTAAAAGTTTGCTATTCACTTCAGTAGCAAGTGGACATTATCTTTAGTCTCTTTGCCTAATTTCATTAATTAGAATGGAAGAAATATTCTACCCAAATAGACACAGCTTAATATGATATATAACCCCATTTCCCCCCCTTTTTTGTTTTTTAAACTGTTTTGTGGTCAGCAACTCTACAGAGCAAATGCAGCTGAATTGTGAATTAGAGAAAATAATTCATTTTGATCTGGTGAGAAAGGGGGTGTTTTGTTTTGTTGTTTAGTAGTGTCCATCTCTTCATGACCCACCCCATTTCTGGTTTTCTTGGCAAAGACACTGGAGTGTTTCCCCATTTTCTCCTTTTTTTTTTTTTTTTACAGATGAGGAAACTGAGGTAAACAGGGTTAAGTAACTTGCTCAGGGTCACACAGATAGTGTCTGAGGCCAGAGTTGAAGTCAGAAAGAAGAGTCTTCCTGATTTCAGGCCTGGCCTTCTATCCACTGTGCCATCTAGCTGCCCCAGAATGGGGTGAGGGTGTTTCATTTTTCCTTACTTTGAATTAGTTGGTAGGACATGTCTCTTGCTACAGAGGTATCAGGGATATATCAGCCCACCCCAGTTGCAGTACTTTGGCTATCCGGGCTTTTCTACAATCCAACATTTTTCTTCAGTTGCATGTAACATTTTCCTGATGAGGAGGATTTTACCATTTCTACCGGAGAGAAACTCACCCCTTGTGTAATGCTACAGTGCCATTGGGAACTTTGCAGCCTTAAAGCCATTATTTTTCTCAAAGCAAAACCACATTTTGTAAACCTATTCAGAAATCACTTTGTATTCAAGAGTTTAGAATAAGACAAGTGACCTTGGCCACACATTTTCTGACAGTTGCCCTAGATTCATTAAATTCTTACCGCCATTGACTTTACCTAGGGTTCAGTGGAAAATCAAAGTTTTGAAAGAGAGAGACATGTTAATTCCTTTCTCTCTTCCTTCAAATCAGGACTCTGCAGATAGAGGTATTTTGGGGGAAACTATAGATTTCAAAAGAGTAGGAAAAAAGGTATTGTTAAACTTAGCTTTAGGCAATTACAGGTTCTCATCAGCAGCCAATCTCTGGCACAGTATTAAAATGTTAGGACTATGGGATAATAAAACTGCTGCAATAAGCAAAAGGTGATAACTGTTAGAACTATTTAACTGGAGTTTTAGGGGTTTTAGAGGTCATTGGGAAAGGGAAAATAATCCATTAATTCTTTTACTAGTGTGTTCTTTAAATGTCTTCTGTAAAGATCAATGTAAAATTTCAGTGCCATTCAAGATGCAAAGTGGTATACAATATCTCTGTTCAAAACTGCCCTAAATTGTTGCATTTTTAAACAAGCTGCCTTTGAGTTAATGCCCTCACCACATAAATTCAGCTTTGAGATTGGATTATCACCATGTGTATGCAATAGCAAGAAAAATGAATTCCTGTCAGTCTGAATTTGACTTCAGCATTTATTATTAATACTGCGCTTAACCTTTTCCTAGGTCACTGATCATCTTGCAGATTTGCTTTTATTCTCATCCCTTGGCAAATAAAAATTCCTTTCCTTAGGAGGATTATTTATAAGCCAAATGTTACTCCTCCATTTACATTAATCGTAGTAAATTATTTACATACTTTGGAATTCATATGTTACAAATTTGCTAGATGAAAGCTGTCAAATGAATGAATATATTTGTTGCTACCAGACTGCTACTCATTAATGAGGTAGTCCTCAGGGTCATTGGTAAGAAAGTATCGGGGTGAAGGGCAAAGATAAGGAGTAAAGGGACAGATGGCCCAAATCAGGGGAATCAGCATCATAGCTAAGAGCAATTGTCTTTGGGGCAGTTTTTGCCGAACCCTGAGATGCGAACTCACCCTCTTACCTCTTTTGCTGTCTGTTTGACTAAACTTCATGTTTAGTGATTGGTCAAGTTGGAGAAATTTCGTTCTAGTGAAAATAGATTGGGCTTCCAATATAGACTCTTTATCTCTGAAATAAGTTATTTTGAGTTAAAATTGATCAGACAGCTACGTAAGCCAATCATAGCAATCAAAATTACATAAGGGCCATGCCTAATATTATCAGCATTAATGATTAGGCCCAGTCTCTGAGCCTTTCCAATGGCAAACCCTGTCATTGACCAGGGAAATGCAATTTGTGGCCTTAGGCTGATAGGTCAGCATCAGTTTTCACAGTGTGACATTTCACATGACCACACAACCTGTGATCTTGAATAGCCATAGGGAATGATACTCATTCTCTGAAATATGCCGAGAATCTTTCTTGTGCTTTTTTTCTACAAGTCACCTGAACAGAGATCTCAGACATTCAAAATAGTATCAAGAAGATATATTTATTCTTCTTTCATATGTATTAGAATGGTTTCAAAAGCATCATTAAACACTCTTTGGCAAGGTAGTGGAGAAAAATGGTAGAGTAATAATGAATTTCTGTGAATTTATGGAGTCATGTATTGATTTCCCCTTTGTATATTGGGTTCTTTTAACACAGTAGAACATGAAGATATTGGAAACATGTGATACTTGTTTCTGAGAGATCTTTAAGCATTGTTATTAAATACAGACTTGGAATTTTTAACACTAACTCATTGACAGGTCAAGGGACTTCTCAGATGTTCATGTGAAGTTAGATTAATATGATTTCTAGATATCATATAATTTAACTAGTCAGTGCTTGAGAAGTTCTTTTAATATAAACAAGGCTTACTTTTAACTATTAGAATCCAAAGTCTTAAATTAATTGTGGCAGAACTTTTCTTTTCTTTCTTTGTTTTGTCCTCCAATCTAGAAGTTAATACTAAACCTCAGATTCTTTCTTTGCTCCACAACACTGCTTTTCTGGTCAATCAACAGAACCACACATGGTAAGGAACTGCATCTAAAGTGAGTACCCAGAATTTTGGTATTAGACCTTAAATCATTATGTTAAACATTTATCTTGGCTAAGAAAAGAAGTACATGATGGGATGAACCTTTGGTTTATAAGTATCAGCTTTCTGCTACAGGATGCATATTTGTTCTTTCCTGCAAATGACTTTTTTTTGAGACCTTGTCTTTAAATGATTGTTTCTAAGATGAAATGAAATAGTCAAGTTTTTGTTAAGACTTTTTATTTTCACTTGGAATTTATAATTATGTATCTGAGGATTATAGAATAGAGAGAGACAGACACGGGTGGGGGAAGAGAGAGAGGGGGGATAAAGGAAAAGACAGAGAGAGAGAGAAGGAGAGAAAAAGAGAGGGAGAGAGAGAGAGAGAGAGAGAGAGAGAGAGAGAGAGAGAGACAGAGAGAGAGAGAGAGAGAGAGAGAGAGAGAGGGGAGAGGGAGAGGTAAGGGAGAGGTAAAGGGGAAGGAGGGAGGGAGGGAAGGAGGGGCAGACAACATTGAATCTTTCAAAAATTAAGTAGGGATCTGTCAAAGTTTAAGTGGGATATCCGATGCTTGAGAATTTGTTCCATTTATTACTAGTCAGTCAGGTGTGTATAATGTTCCCTTTCTCTCCATATTTTCATCTTGTTATTTATAACTTGTGCAGTGGCTACTTATAACATGATGGAGAATTCATTTGGTCTACAATCAAATATGATGCTTTTATGTTCACTTGGATGCTTAGTGTTGGTAATGATGAATACTATTTATTCTGAGGGTTTTTGTTTGTTTGTTTGCTATTAATTTTCTACTAGAGTAAACTAATGCCACACCTTCAATTCTTAACTGAGGTCCAGGTCAGATTATATAAAAACTAGGCAGAATTAATTGGAAAGAGGTTAGAAAATGAGAAGTTTGAAATGTAGTAATATTGAGAGGCAGCATCCTTTAGTAGTAGATAGAGGTCCAGAAAGACCTGTGTTCAATTTCTGTCTCTTGCTCATGCCAAGTCATTCATCCCCCCAGAGCTTCCACGAAATTTTATAAGACTTTAAATTACAGTTGAGTTGCTTCCTGTATCAGGAGGGATTTTCCACATCCAGAGTTCTCATCCAGATTTTCCACATCCAAAAATCACAAGTCTAAATGGACAATAAGGCAACAAAGAGAATCCCCAGCTTCTTCTTGTGCTAATGTGAATTTAGGATGGGATAGCTTCAGATCTCAAACCAGCAAACCTTTCATTATACATCGCTACCTTCCCTTTAGAAACTTCCAGTTAACCAGTGACTTTTATTGATACCTACTCTTGCACTGTAGTACACATATTCAGACCAAGGTGAGTTGTGATTTTAGAACTGTTTCCTCTAGTTTTGTCTTCCTCTGCACCCAGCATGTAGCACTCAGGAAGAACTGCTGTGTAGCCCATGGGTGACTCAATAAATGGTTTTTACTCACAATTTCTTGCCCTTTAATTCTTTCGCAGATCTAATTTCCAGAAAGACCAAAAATAAAACAACAGCCACAGCAGCAGCAGCAACAACAACAACAAAATAACTCAAACCTAAACACCCTGGTGGTCCTGCATAAGTAGAAGTAAAGGAATGATTGACAGCTACTTCAACTATGGCTCCCCCACATTAAAAAAACCCAACACTTGGGCCATTTTTCTAAAGTTTTGTGTTTATAAAAAGCTAGTAATTGCATTTGGTATGGTGTATAATTGTTAAAATACTATTATTTATGAGTCTGACACTAATCATGCCTTTGGACTCATTTTGGGCTATTATGCAAATCTCTTTGGAAATTCTCTTTAAAGGGGGGAAATTATTATGTATCTTAGATGAAAGATGCTGTCACATAAATACTTATTTATCTAGAAAAAGACAGCCTTGCCTGGGACCTGCACATCAGGGGGCCATGTAAGGGCTTTTTTGTGTTTATATATTGTGGAAATTGTATTCTTTGGGATTCCTGGGAGGTGGCACTAAACTATCAGTTGCCTCATTGTGTCGGTATGAAGGAAAATTTTTCTGAAACTTCATCCACATTTTATTTTCACTCCATCGTAGATATGTGTTCAATTAAAATAAAATACATCATTTAATGCCAATACACTTGCTGCCCCTAAATTTTAGTATTTCTTAAAAGATAGGGTTGGTTGGTTGGTTTTTTAGTTAAAATAACAAAAAGTTTTAGCTAGCCATGGACTACCATGTGAGATAGTGAACTCTTCCTCACTGGACTTCAAGCCAAGACTGGATGTCTTTTGCTCTGGTGGGCATGTTGTAAGGGCTCTCCTTGTTCAGGTACAGGTCAAATTAAATGGATTTGCCTTCCCTTCCATAGCTGAGATTCTGTGATATCTTGGAATCTTAGGATTCAGACCCGGAAGCTCAGAATTTTTACTAAAGGAGCATTTTAGAACATTAGAAATCAGCTTGTTTGACCCCCTCAATTTACAAATAAGGAAATGGGTAACTGACTGATTTAGGTCACAGTTGGTAAGTAGTTTCACAGCCAGGCTTCTCCCCAGGTACTCAGGGAAAGAGTCAAAGTTTCCGTTTCTTCAGGGGCTAAGGAAATCTCCTTCCTGTAGCTTTCCACTTGCTTGGCCTTTATACCTCAGTGTTAAGTTGTAAGGTTAAGGTTATAGGTGTAAACCACTAATAGGTCCTGTGAACCCAGTTGCCTGCCAGGGCATTGGTAGGTAGGTAAAGGGGATGTTGAATGGATGGATAATTGCCCAGATTAACAGCATACTTGCGGGTCTCTGAAAATCAGATATTGACACTAGTCCTAGGAGCAGCAAAAAAGTGATTCATGTAGCTATCAAAGATTAAGAAAGTTATAGATCCCCAAGCTGGTTCTCAATGATCACCAGCAAAGAGATGTACTACAAAGGAAATATTAAGAATAGGGTGATGATTGATGGAAAACTGTCAATAGAAAGAAATAGTGCTATTGCTAGTAGGAATCATATATTTGCAGATATGCCTGTAACAGAGCTTTGCACTTCAGGGAGCATAGGATCATATATTTTAGAGATGAAAGAGACTTCAGAGATCCTTTAGCCTGACCCTTTCATTTTAAAAATAAAGAGCCAAAGTCCCCAGGCATCTGAAGTGACTTGCCCAAAGTCACCCAGGCAGTAAAAGTAAGAGAGCTGATATTTTTGTAAAATTAATGTTTGTTTTTATTCTAAACATTAATACCAAATAGAGTAGGCATTATGTATTTATGTACATAGCAGAACAGAAAAAGAAGATTGCATTTGAAACTGCTTGTCTCTACTATAAAAACCTTGCTTTCCTTTTTAAGTATATAATAAAATCAACTTGTAACTTTCAAAGCTGGTCTGCTTGTCCAGCATTCCTTTTGGACATCCTTTTCTTCTATTCTTTCCATTTTTAAGAAAGATCCTTCAGTGACCCCTTTTTTTTTTTTTTGATATATTACCCTTTTTCCTTTCACTGATTCTCTGTTCCCCAGTTGTAGTGGGGGGTTGGGAGAAGGAAAACTTTGTGATTAACATAGATCACATCATACAAAAATATGAAAATGGTAAGTGTTTTTTTCTCCTTAATATATCACCTCTCTGGTAGGAGGTAGGTAGCATGCATCATCATTCCCCTGGAATTATGATAAAAGTGGGTATGGGCACTTCTTCCCCTGATACAGGTTGCAATCCCCTCCACACCTAAAAAAGGACAGTCCTGATGAGTTGCTGTGGCAAAAAAAAAAAAATTGTCAACTTGTAGCCAACCTTCTGGCGATGAGCCTCTCTGAATGTGGCTAGGCGAGTGTCCAAATAATAGAGAGACACAAGATGTTGCTAAGTCTTTCCAGCTTGGAAAAACCTACTGGAATATACATACATCTATTTTGAACAGTTATTTTCCTAATCTTTTCCCAGTACAAATGCACTAATTATTGGGTACAGTTCTAGCTTTCATGCCAGGTCATATAGCACTCTGCTAAGACAATTAAAATGTCCCTATCCTATCTGTCATAGTTCTTTATCTGCTAAATGTTAAGTCCCTTTTCAATTTGAGGCTTATGTTCTCCTGATTGGCCCTGTGTACTATTTATTTCCACTTAGAGGGGAAGTTGGAAACCCATTGGTTGGAACCCAGGGGAAACCCAATCATTGGCCTTGATCTTAACTCTTGGTAGCAGATCATTATGCATATGTAAAAAAATAATGCCAGATGACACCAACACCCAAAGTCAAACCTTTTAAGATTGTTTTTTTCTGCTTGCTTTTTCAATTGCATAGTGATAAGTAATTTTCCTTTAATTTAGAGAACTAAAGGGATTGACATTTTTCCATAGGAGAAAAGTTTTAGAGAAAAGAGATTCAGGAAATTCCTCTTTTGAACTTCATTTGATTTCACTGAACTAAATAGCTAAAGATAATTGAGGGAGTGAGTGTCTGTAGGGGGAAGGGGGAGCGGAGGGGGGGGGGAACCTGGAGAGCCATAGGATATTGTTTGTATTTCTTCAGACTTTACTAGTAACCTGAATAGTACTTAGATGGATTGGCCTATACAGATAATGCAGTTATTCAAAGAGATAATCAGATCTTACCCTGTGGTAATTTTTCTTCTGTGCAAAACCTTTTCAACAGAACATTTTCAGTGTTTATTGCCTTTGTTGACTTTCTTTTGTTTTACTGGAAACCAAAAGGAAAGAGCCTTGTGCTTTTGGTCTCTTTTAGGTCCTAACTCAAATCTTTTTTTAAATTTTGTACTGACAGGACTAGAGTACAGTGAAAAATTTATTCTTGATGGCCATATCCATTCAAATCAAGAAGGGCCTCAGAAGGGTGGGGAAGAGAGGATCAGTGAGAATTTTCTAAAAATAAATTAATCATATTTTTTATTAGTAAAGGCTATAGAAAAGCATTCTTCTTACATGTCTCTTCAACTATGCTTATGAATATTATCACACAGACAATTGCATCTTTTAATTGCCCCTTGGCAATTGAAATAGCTTACTGCACCTGCTAATTAATCCAACTAAATAAAATCCCTCTTCACATTCTTTTGCCAATTTTCAAAATACAAATCAACATTTGTGAAAATGCGAAGACTCGTATGTGTAAACATGCTCACTCTTACTCTCTTTCACTGGTCCCTTAAGGGATGTTAGTGTTCCTCCTACCAAAAATTACTCTGCCTTGTTGAGTGAACCAGCTGGAAATGTTGACAAACTTAAAGTGACTATAATGCTACTTTATCACAACTTGTAAAAGCCCAGTTTTAAAAATATGTCTCTAGTCACCTAACCCTGACAACATTTTCTTTTAGTTGTGGAGTAGTAAAGATTACTCATAGTAAGAGAAATTCCCAGGACCTGGAGCGACCATAATTCTCTTTTCCATGTAATTCCAAATTGAATCTGACCTCTTCCATTTTACTCAAGTTCCCCCTCCCCTTTTTGTTTTGCCTTATGTGAAATATGCATGGAAGAGCATTTCACCTTCCATGTGGGACCTTTTCTCAAGCTTGATGTTGAATGATGTGATCCCCAAATTCCCGGAACGAATACCTTCTTGCATATCTTTAATCACTTTCTTTCAATTTAAAGAAACAATACAAATAAATAGCTTGGATCCTGGGCACACCCCATTCCCTTCTGTCATTCCACTTAGCCAAATGACCTTTATTTCTTCTCCCTTTCCAGAGTAGGTAGCAAAACTATGCAAACTGGAATTATTCTCATCTTGAATTCAGCCTGCGTTTATTAAGTACATTTTATATGCAAAGCTTTCTGTTATAACATGAAGGAAAAATTGTCCCTACCTTCAAAGAGTTTATATTCTACTAGGGTTTTGTAGGATTTAGGCAGAAAACAAAACCACTTGAGAAGGGAGACTATACTAACAATTAGAAAGATCAGGAACTCAAACAGTAGAGTAAATAAATGTTAAATATATAAACACTTATCATCCCTCTAATCCCAATTTCTTAACTGTGGATCTGCCATCCTTGTGCCTAAGCAGCAGGAACACTGGCTACAATAGGCCCACCCAAGGCAAGGAGCCTAGAGGCAGTAGCCTCCAGCTGCCAAATAGTGATAGGAGCTTGAGGCTGAATTCTCTGGTGTCTTAAAAGAGTTAATTAGAAGATTTGCACCTAGGATTGAGGCAGGACTTGTTGGGATGAGAGGGAAACTGATGGAATCGAAGGACTGAGGGGCAACAAGAGGCAGAAAGACAGAGCAGGTGAGCTCCTCTTCTAGGGAGAGGGCAGTAGCTCAGTGTAAGGCAATCCCAAGGCATCCACTGATGAACACACAAAGACTATGTCTAGGTGCAGGGGTGGGGAACCTGCAGCCCCAAGGCCACATGTGACCCTCTAGGTCCTCAGGTGCAGCCCTTTGATGGAATCTAAACTTTATAGGCCATAGGTTCCCTACTTCTAGTAGAGCAATGGTTTTTAACCTGGGGTCTGTGAACTTTTTTTTTAATCTAATATCTTTGTTTCGGTATAATTCATTTCTTCTGTAATCGTATTAATTTTATCTGACACATTTAAAAATATGATTCTGAGAAGTGTTCTGAAGGCTATGCCAGACTCCCATAGTTATTCATGAAATAAAATGGGTTTAAGATGCCTTGGTCTAGGGGGAGTCAAACTCATATGGGAATAAGACAGCATAATAAAATGCAAAGGATGAAAGTGGATTTGGAGTAAAAAAAAAAAAAACCAAACCAAAAATCAGACTCAGCTCTTTGCTCTGATGATAGCTTTGTGCCATTTTTTTTGGTCACATTACCACTTGTGTTCTCTGTTCATTTGTAAAAATGAGGGGTTAAATTAATTAATCTCTGTAGTTCCTTCCAGCCCTCAGTTCTATGACTCATAAGGAATGGGAATAGGATTCCAAGGAGGCATGATTGTCAATCTGATACTGGCTAATTTAGTGTTTCCCTTATAGCAGTGACTGAGAAAGTCAGAGAGGCCCATTGACCAGCTACCTGCCTTGCCTTCTTTATTTAATGAGAGACAGCTGCAACTTGTGGATAGCTATCTGTGACCAATGCTACCTTGTCTCAGGAATCCACAGAAAATCTTAAAAATAAAAGTTTTTTACCACTTGCTTAGCAATATGCATTGTTTTAATACTATGCAAATGACAGAAACATGGTGTGACATTGCTTTGAGGAAGTGGTTTTCCTGCATGTATGTATACCTTTAAAAAAATGTTTTTATTAAGAAGCCTCCCCCCCAGTAAAAACAATTCACCCTAAAATGATCATTTTTCTTCTGCCAAATTCTATGTTTTTTCACCTAAGTATGGCCCTGTGATAAGGAATATGAAATTTAAATCAAATTCTTATAATCTAGAAAGTGCCAAAGTTAACAGCTTAAAAAGAAATGAAAGGGCTGTTTTACCAAGGCCATAATTGACATTCTGTCACTGCTTAGACTTTATTTCATTTCTGCCCAGCTCAATATATGGATTTTTATCCAAACCATTTACCAAGCAGTAGACAATAGCGCCTTTGGCAGATCAGATCTGAACAGGTAAGTTGTTTGTTAGCCACAGGAGAGCTTCCTTTTGTCACTTAGTTTCAGCCAGCTGCTCAGAGTGACAGTTGGTAACAGTTAAGGACTCACCTCTTGACAGGAACATCTCAAATAATAGAAAAGCTTTGAAATTAAATCATTTGTGTTTGTGTGGTCATTATCACATTTAGAAGGGAGAAGGGGGTGACTTCTACATCAGTTTTCCACTTTATTTAAATAAGACCTGGCCAAATTTAAATGGAATATTTGAAATTTATTCATCTGATTATAATTCTTCACTTAAAAAATATCTAGAAGAGTCTGAAACTGAGATGATCTTTATATACTTTCTATGGCTCAGACACTATTTGGTGAGAAAATTAGAATTTCTATTTCTCTAGTAGAATTTCTCTGTGGCTTCTAAAGGCCCAAAGATTGCTTTATAGTCCTTTCTTTCCATAGTGTTTTTATGATTTCATCTTACTTTACAAAGATTTGAGAAACATGAACTTCATTGTCATCACCAACTTAAAAAAAATGATTGCTGCCCTTTGTTTCTAATATCATAGTCTTTTTACCCTGGAATCCACCTCCCATTGAACCCATCTATATTACATAGAAAAAAGATTTAATAATAAATATAATAGATAACATTGATATCACACTTTAAGGTTTGTAAAGCACTTTACATATGTTATTTCACTTGATCTTCATGACAGCCCCTGAGCTAGGTGTTGCCAAAAAAAAACAAGAAAAGAAAAGCTGACTAGCTTACCAGCTACATCTGCCTTGGTGTTGACCAGAGCACTGTATGTAAGGTTTTGTGCCCCTGGCTCCCACCCTTTTGCCAAGGAGAAGAGAATGTATCTGACATTAGCCATTTTCCAGACCTGAAATTGTCATCAAAATATGAATGTCTTTAAAGCTTTTGTCATTTACAGCATTATAATAATTATGCATGTTCTTTTGATTCATAAGCAGTGTTTTCATAATGAATGAGTTTGTTGGACTGATGGATCCTTCTGTGGCATTTCCACCCAAATGCATATAACAGAGCTTTCATTTTCCCAAGATTGTGGATAGTGGAGAGCCGTTGAAAACATAACTCAACCAACTCCATCCCTTTCTCACAGTCATACCCCTGGAACTCCTAAGTTTCTTGAAAACTTGATCCAGGTGGTCTACAGACTGTCTTGAGAGTTTACTCTAATCATCTTTGGGACTCCCTTCTAACTCATAGGAGTGATTGTTTTATTTCATGGTTATTCAGTCAACTTTGTTTACATAAGGTCTCTCAGAATCATTGATTCATTGAACCTGTTTCTGGATAAGTACAGATATCATGTCCAGTCAGGTAGCATTGACTAGGCAATGATCACAGCCACAGCTGGAGGAATGAGAGGAGATATTTGTGTGTTGTGTAGGAGGATGAGGATATTCACTGAGAAACTGTGTCAGAAGCAGAAAGGAATGACTATAGGCAGCATAGAAAACTGGGGACTCTAAAAGGGCCTGGCATATAGGAAATGCATATTAAATGCTACTTGACTGACAGTCGGAGAGTCAGATATCAACACTGCAGTAGAACTAGCAACTGTGAGAGGTGAACTTTAAGATTAGATAAGTACCATTAGATTTTGTAAACAGAAGCAAAATCAGAAAGCGATGGATTCAGTTTAAAAGAGCAAAACCATGGAAAGTCATTTCATTGACAGTGGGCAGGCTTGATTTATAATCTAGCAAAGAGTCCCCAGCGTAGTCATATCTGCATGTACTGGTCCTGCCTCTGACATTTTGCTGGGATCCATTACAACAGAAAATAATAGTTTAGTTACTCTTATGATGAGTGAAATCACCCACCTACTTCCCTACTATAATAATTCAGTCTTAAGTAATTGAATGGGGAAAAAATACCTTTGAATCGAGTATTTTTGATAAGGTTCTGATGACTAAGATATATGAATAACTGACCAAAATATATGACCAAAAACCATTGCCTAATAAGATGGACAAAGGATAGGAAGAAACAGTTCTTAAAAGAATTACAATCCATTCATATGGCAAAATGTTCCTAATCACCAGTATTATACCCATTGGTTGGGGAATGGCACAACAAATAATGGCACATGAATGTAATGGAATATTATTGTGGTATGAAAAATAATGAAGCATGAAAAAATATACATGCAAAGCAAAGTAAGCAGAGCCAGGAAAACAATAAACACGGTGGCTACAGTAATATAAATGGAAAGAATAACAACCACAAAATAAAACTGAAACATTGTAAACTTATAATTACCAATTGATCCCAAAGAAAGAGATATAAGAAGCCACTTCCCACCCCTACCCTCTCTTTAGTAGGAATGTGGAACATTGCATATAAGGTTTATCTTTGTCATTGTGTTGATTGGTTTTTACTTAGGTTCAAAAAAACTTCATTGTACATATATGTAAAATATAGACGTACATGTAATGTTTTTTGTTTTTTTTGTTTTTTATTTTTACAAGGGATGGCATTTTGGGAGGGATTAAAGAGAGGACTATAGTAGGGAAAGTAGTATCAGAAGAAATCTATTTTATAAAAGGAAAACTGAACTTTCATCTATTCCAGTCTTGTGAGATCTTAATAGTGTTTCTACCTACACCTTTTCTCTATTCACAGCTGGAAATTAGGCCTGGTTTTTTTTTTTCATGTACAGTTGCACCTCATCTCATTACCACAGCTATAGAATGGGATCTTTTTGCTAACTGAAATTTTCTATTAATTGCAGATTAATCTTTTTATGTAGCGTAACAGTTGGGGCGATGATATCCTTTGGGGCTTTTGACCTCCATCCATTGGCTCATTGTGCATAGTTGTATTTGTTGATCTCTCAATTATATATTCATAGAAATAGAGCACATAGCCACAAATTTCCATCAAGTAATGTCAACATAATTTAAAAATGACCTTATAAAAACATTTTTGTTAACCTTATAATGCATTTAAGCAATCATATACAGAGTATCTAGAGATAAAAAAAAATTCTCTTCCCTCAACACCCCCACCCAGTCATTTTACATAGAGGGAATGCATTTTTATTTTAAAAAATAAGCTTGATTTAAAATATAAGAAACTAGAGATGATTCTAAAAAAAAACTAGGATAATTGGGAAATACTTGATAAAGTAATCTTTAAAAAGTCCTTAGCAAATAAGTAAATGTCAGGTTGATTAGCTTTCATAGATAAAAGATGAAGAATTAAATTAATTATCTTTATGATCAGAACAGTTATCTTTATATTGAAAGGAAGGGGAAAAGGAAAGGAAAAAACATTTACATAGTGTTTTCTATGTTCTGGGCACTGTGTTAAGTACTTTACAAATGATGTGTTAAGTACTTTGCAAATATTACCTCATTAGACTACTCACTGAAACCCTGTGAGGTAGGTGGCATTATTATCAACATTTTACTGTTGAGGAAACTGAGGTAGGTAGTTAAGTGACTTGGCCAGGGTCACTGTGTTATGATGATCCAGGCAAGCAATAACAACAACATAAACTCTACTGAAAAAAATGAGGGAGGAGATGGATGACTGGAAAAAGACAGGAGAGTTGTTAAGTCCTATTGTCAATTCAGGCTTACAGATCTATGTATGGTTTTATGTTACCTGCCCCTTAGAGAGATAATAGCAGAGTTCCTAGCCCCCCTTGAGAAGAAGGAGAAGGAGGAAGAGGAAGAAGAAAAAGAGTTAATTACCAGAAATTTTTCCTAGAATAGTGAAAGGATTGACAGATTTGATTATTGAGTCACTATCTTGAATATAGCATTGAATACAGGATGTGGAAGCAGTCTAGCATTTCCCCTTCCAACCCATTCCTTTTTTTTTCATTTTTAGAAATATTAAGAAAGTATTTTTAAATCATCCTCATTTGAAATCTTTGTTCTGATCTGAAAGAGAAACAAATGTCCTGTTCTTCTTTCTCCAGATCAACCCAGGAAGAATTTCTGTGTGTAGTAATCAGAGTATGACTAGGCAAGGGCAAGGGACCCTTACTTGATCTGCCATGACCTTACTCAGATAGAGGAAAAAGGGAAAGGAACAAATCTCTCTGATTACTTCAAATAATGAAAATGACCTTTTTTTTCTTTTTTTTTTTACTGGCTCCAAAGGAGAGGGCCTTAAAGCGAGTAGTCACAGGAAATAGATTCTCCAAGGGTAGACTGAAAGTTAATTGATTTGGTTTGTTTGATGAAACAAACTCTTAACTGAACCCTTCTTTATGTTACCCTGAGTTCTGTAACTGTTCCATCATCTTGTGAATTTTCCTTGTTCAGGAATACTTATAAATATTAACCTTAAAAAGGGCTTGTGAAAGAGGCATCTTCAGAGACACGGGGCAGCTAAAGTCAGGATTAGAAGCAAGCACCTGTTATGTGCTGTGCTGTGCCCACTATGTAAGGGAGAAGTAGTAATAATGATGATGTGGTGGTGGTGCTGGTGGTAGCTGGCATTTGTATAGTGCTTTACAATTGTCTTGTTTTATCCTCACAGTAATCCTGGGAGGAAGATGATATTGTTATTCCCATTTTAAAAATGGGAAACTTGAGCAAGAGAGGTAAGGGGACTTGCCTTAAATCCACATAGCTAGTAAGTGTCTGAGACTGAATTTGAACTTGATCTTCCTGACTTCATATCCATTGCTCTATATTCTGGCCTACCTGACTGTCACTAATGGGGAAGACAACATGGAAACAATAGCTACAAACAAGGTACAATTAGAATCAATTGAAAATCAGAGGGAAGGCACTACTTGGAGACAATATGAAGACAATATCCACAAACAAGATCCAGTTAGGATAAATTAGAGATCAGAAGGCAGGCACCACTAAGTTTAAAGAGAACTTGTAAAAGTTTCTTGTAGAAGGGAGGATTTTAGCAGAGACTGAGAGGAAACAAGGGAATCCAAGGTAGAGGTGGAGAAGGAGAGAATTCTCAGCATGGAGGACAACCAGGAAAATCACAAGGAGTGGAGAGATGGAGTGGCTTGTGTAAGGAAAAGCAAGGAAGCCAGAGTCACTGCAGCGTACAGTGCAGGGAGTGGCGGTTCAACGGGAACGGAGAGAGACTTGAGGCAGGGAGGCAAAACAGAAGCTCCCAAAGTAGTTCAGGCATGAGCTAATGAGTGTCTGTACCAGGGCAGTAGCAGCATCAGAAGACAGAAGGGCATCTGTCAGGTTTTGAACTTCTTTCTCTCCAAGCAGAAATGCTTAGATTAGAATAATAAAAATGATTTTCTAGAAGGCTTGTGCCTAAAACTCTGTATTGTGTTTTCTTCCATATGTTTATGAGATTTACTCATAACACAAAGCTATCATGTTAGTTGACAAAGTTGGTATCCAGTAACAAACACCCTCAATATTGTTGGGTTGAATGAGGTGACATTTTATAGGAATAAATGTAAATTTTTATGCTTAAACTAAAAACCAATTTTCTGAGCCACTGTGAGTAGAGAATGAAATATGCTATATGGATTTCACAGGGTCATTTTATAATCATTAGTGATTGTAGTGATGACATCTAAAAGCCATGTAGTGTACTTTTTGAAATCTTTTCCATTTGTTTGAAGACTGAAGCTAGCTATCTTTGATGTTCACATATTCTGAGCAATGTCATATCTTCTTGTTCCTTGACTAAAGTCTTAGGTGATTTAGTATTAGTTAACTAATCTTTAAAAAGTGGTTTGTTGAAGGCCATTTGTAGCACAAAGCATTCTGGCACTCTTTTAACATGTGACTTAAAGAGACTTTTCTAGACAGAAGTGCTTTCTTTCCTTTAGTCCACTAATGTCCTGGGAAGAGTATCCTAAGACCCTTCCCTAACCTGGCAGAACTAATTTTTCCTTGAAAGGTAGAAAACCATCCATTCATTGAGTCTTAATTGACCTAAGGGACAAAGACTCTCAGGGGCTCATCCCTTAGGCTTTTGACCTATGCACCAACCAGTATGACTAATAAAGGTATAAGAAGCTATGCTTAACTGAAGAAATGCTATATTCTTACTGAATATTCTTTCCATGCTAAGGTTAAGTAAATTTCTTCTTGTTAATTGTGTTTTGGTCTAGAGTGTCTCATTTAGTTCTAGTCTAGAACCTGAACCAATACACCAGCCTGAGTGGCATCTGACCTATACCTCTTTTTCTAAGCTTGAATTAAAAGCCAATATATCTGCCCAAAAAATATCTGTATTTGAAATATAACATTCAGACTTTAGGTTTGGTAGCAAAATAAATATCATAGAAAGATGAACAGAAAAATTTTAGGGTCTTTAGATTTCCCCTATCTTTCCATGCCTTCCAATTACTGGATCCAAAATGTCTTTATGCCGTCTTGAAGGAAATGAGATTTCTCAGTGCTAGCAAACAACAGTGTCAATCTATTTGAGAGTGTTAATGACTCATTTATAATGCTGGCAGACACATGAATGCAGGAAAAATTAAATGTGTGGCATCATTACCTTTCTTAGCATTGCTGGGAAACTGCATATTCTTTTAATGTAACATTTCATAAGCTTGGAAGAATTCTCTTACCCAAATAAACTTTCTACTTGAGGGTTTGGATAATGACTGAGAAACTGATAACTTTTTACACTTTGCACTGACTGGCATAGAACTCTCTCAGTGATTAGCTGTTTATATTCTGCAAGGGTTTTTGTATCATTATAGGCTATTTTGCATATAGTTTCTTGACATGTATTTTTGGAAGTTTGAGGACACTTCACAAAGTATTTAAATAATGTAAGAGAATTCTGTATTAGAGCTATTCTAAAGTATGTTCATTCTTTCAAATTTGAAGGTAATGCTACTGACAGGGCTACTGTGGAAGGCACTTCCAACACTGTAGGAGATTGAATTGATGACCTCTGTAGAGTCTTCCAAATTTAAATTCTACAATTCTGTGACTCTCTTTCCTCATAATCCTTTAACATTTCTGTCAATTTAAGCCTAGCAATTAGGATTAATTTTTCACTTATTCCTTTGTGCTAAATTGCTGCCTCCTTCAACCCCATGCACAAAGCATAATGATAAAGCTACATTGTTTTTATTGTTATTAGCACTAAACAAATGGTTTAGTCATAATGGATTTATTTAATGGAAATATAGATTTATGATAGTGATTGAAGACCAGATCATTCCTACCAGAAATTATAGAAATTCTCCTGACCAGCCCTCCATTCATAAAAGAAAAAAGCAAAAAGATCCTTGTAAAAAATAGACATTGTCAAGCAAAACAAAATCACACATTGGCTACGTCCCAAAAGATATATCCCATTCTTCATATTGTTCTAGCATACCTTTGTCAGACAGTACTTCGCATCCTTTATCATTTGTCTTCTGGAGTCATGGTTGATCATTATGTTGATCAAAGTTCTGAAGTTTTAAAAAATTGTTTGTTTTTACAATATTGGTATTTTAGTGTAAATTGTATTTCTAGTTCTGTTTCCTTAAATCTGAATCAGCTCATACCAGTCGTCTAACGGAAATGGTCTTTTTTCATTCCTGTGGCATAGTGACATTCCAGTATATTTATATGCTGTAATTATTCAACCAGTCCTCAACTAATGGGCACCTCCTTAGTTTCTAGTTCTTTGTCACTAAAAAAAAGATCTGCTACAAATATTTTTTATACATAAGGATCATTTCTTTAATTTCATTTGGGAATAGGCCTACTAGTGGGATCAGTCAATGGGTTAAAGGGTATGTCTGGTCACACAGTCAGGATATATATCAGAGGGAGGATTTGAACCCTGACCTTCTTACCGTACAGTGTCTTGTTCTCAATATTTGTTAGCTGTTTGATTTCTATTTAATTTGTATCTCTTGGAGTATAGCAAAAAGTCAAGAAATGCTTGTTTGAATTTTTGGGGATGTGTTTAAACAAGAGATAACTCTATAGTACCTCCCTACCCCCCCAAAAAGGTGAGATTTCCTGATTGCAACCACAAACCTATATTCCTAGAACAGTTCTTTTCAAGTAAGCTTTCTTTTGTGGAACAAAGTGACTTTGAATTTCTCCCTGACAAAGATGACAGAATGACTGTTAAAATCAGGCTCTGATAATGTCCTAATATTCAATGCAAATACACAATAGAGCTTTCTTTAAAAGTTGAAGCTTTAAATACATCAGCACAATATCTTTAAAAGGAGCACAGGAACCTCTGAAAGATATCACCTTCTGCCTTTGGCTCTTCTTCTCCCTGGAGTTGTGGACCTGAGAGTTCTCTGAGACCATATGCTGAAGGCTGAGCAGAATTTCATCCTCACTTGCAAGGCAGAATAAAGCAGGAGGGACTGTATGCTTTTTCCCAGTTGCGCCCTCCCTGTGGCAGAAAGATAGTTATAAGATGGGAGACTGGAGGCAAGTTTAATAACAACAACAGCAACAACAATAACAGTAATAACTAGCATTTATATAGTGTTTACTGTGTGCCAGGCACTGTGCTAAGAACTTTATTGTTATGATCTCATTTGACAAAGATGCTTGCAGGATAGGTACTCTGCTAGTGATTCTTAGCAGTAACTCTTGCCTTCCTCTGCATTTGGTTTGGTGCAGCATAACCCCAAGTGCTCCTGAAAAGGAAGAGCAGGATATTGGGTTCCCTAATTGCATTTTGCTTCCCAACGGCATCTGTTCTTATCATAGCAGCACCAGACCCTACTGGCTCAGTCAATACTTGTATATTAACAAGAGGCAATCGATAGAAAAATTAAAAAGGAAAGTCAGGGTAATTAGGCTAAAGCTGCTGCTTATGAGTTTTCAATAATTACTTTAGCTTCCTCTTGTTTTCCCATCTCCAGAAAAATGGGGCCTGATTAGAGAAGTGGATTGAGTTTGACTGAGGACGTGTCAAAATTACACAAAGCCGAGTAGGAAATGAAATTAAGCCATATTTGTATTAGAACAGAAAGGGCCTTTATAGAACAGTGTGGAAAGAATAGACTTTGATTTCAGTGTGCCAATTAATGGCTGGGCCATTGTTGCTACCTGTCTTGTGTCATGGCTTTTTCCCCTACTGGCAGAAGCCCTTTGAAACTATTGCAGGATCTCATGTTTCTGAATGGAGTTTTAGGGGCCTAAGGTGACCGGATTTCTTAAAGAATGATTGGGAAAGTACTCTCTCTTATAAAGCTGCTGTACAAGTCAAAACCCTGGAGTCTGGCTGTGCTGTTGGAGCTAACCTATGCTATTGTTTTATGTAGTCACAGTTGAAAATTATCCAGGCATAATTAAAAAAAAAATCAAATCCTAGTGAAGAGGCGTGTTCTTATGGGGCCAACATAGCCTGACCCCTGGCTTATGGCTCCATCCATGAATTACTTGCATAGGCTGACATCATTTGTAACTGCTCCTGAGACTCATATTCTTCCAGTACCTTCATTTATGAAGATCCGCTTTATTTTTGGCTGTTGTATGTTAGATTTCTTGCCTACCTCTCTAAGGGAAATAAGATGTCAAGAATCTTTAATTTGAGAGAAAAGAAACTAAAAGAGAAAAAGGAAATATTCCAGGCTTTATTTTCATACATAATATTGCCATTCATCTGGAAGAATTTAAAAGTACTTCCCTAACTTTACAACCAAATTATATACCAATATTATCACATTTACTACTGTGAAGTAGCTGTTATGCATCTGCCAGGTGCATATATCCTGATGAAAAATGAAAATGAGTCTCAGTTCCACTTAAATCCATAGAACAGATTTATGGATGGATGAATATAATCAATAGATATCCAGCACCTGCTGTGTACATGGTATTCTATTAGAGAGACTAAGAAGAGAATTACTTTTTGCTCTGGTGAAACTAATAATCTAGTTTAGTCCTATAAGATATAAAAAT
This sequence comes from Petaurus breviceps papuanus, assembly GCF_028583685.1. Taxonomy (NCBI): domain Eukaryota; kingdom Metazoa; phylum Chordata; class Mammalia; order Diprotodontia; family Petauridae; genus Petaurus; species Petaurus breviceps. The sequence goes on from NW_027185784.1 coordinate 16,912,605, forward strand.
ACAAAACAAGTAACTAATTACCCAAGGAAATAAATAGTAAGTGCCCAAAGAGTTGTGTAGGGCCACTGTAGAACCATTGAGGAAAGGAAAGAATGCATGCCATGATTACTAGGGAGGAGCTGGGATTTTTGTTGAATAGAGTTCAAATGAGTGGAATGAATGGAGATAGCTAGGGGTACGTAGTATAAACAAATGCCAACTTTCACAAGGACTATTGGGTCACATAAACTAATTGGGCCAGAGTAGTAGATTCAGTTTTGAGTTAAATTTATTTTTATGGCCTAAGAAGTAAATGAATCTTACCACTGTCTTCCTCCTACCTCCTGTCCTGTCACTAGACCTTTAAGTCAATGATAGGAGGCTATGCAGAAGTAAGAGCTGCATTTGGGGACAGATTGTGGAAGACCTTCATGCCAGGAGTCTGGCCTTTATTTTTTAGGCAGCAAGGAGTAGTTGAGAGTATTTAATCAGAGATTCTGCCTTATGAAGTGGCGTCCTGGCTGTCATGTACTGCACTAGGGACCTAGTGGAAACTGAAGCCCAAAGAGATGGTTTAGATATTTAGATATGCAGTAGTTGAGGTGATAAGGATTTGAAGGAGAACAGGGGCAGTGGTAAAGGAAAGGGAGGGAATGATTGGGTTAGGTATGGGAAGGAAAGGGAATGGGCAAAGATTACTTTGAAGTTTTGCTTCTTTGTATCTAAACTAATAAAAATGCTATTAATAGAAACTGCCAACGTAGGAGGAAAATAAAATTTTTAAAAAATATTTAATAATTTTGATAAAATTAATTTTAATAATTTATATAACACCTTAAGGTTTGCAGAGTGCTTCACAATTTCTGATTTTCCTCTTACAGTAACTGCAGGAGATAGCTGTTACTGTTAGCTCCATTTTATAGATAAGGAAACGGACTCACCCAGAGTCACACAGCTAGTAAATACGAGAGGTTGGATTTTAACTCAGGCCTTCACCAGTCCAGCATTCTAACCACTGTACCACTAGCTGCCTCTAGATGTCTAAATGTGGACTATGGTGTGATCCTGGCACAAGAAGAAAGAAAATTCATAGCATTTGTTTGGAGATGTAGAACTAGAATGTGGGAGGACGGCATCCATCTTAACAGAAGTGACACCTGAAGCTGTGACTTGGGATGAATCCTGCCTGCTAGAATGTCCCAAAGAAGTAAATGGCAAAAATTGAGCCTTGGGAATGCACTTGCATTTAGGGACCTGGAGGAAGAAGAGGAGCCTATGAAGTAGACAGAAATGGAATAATCATTGCAGCAGCATTAAAGCCAGAATGTCAGAGAAAGACCCAGAATGAGCAGTCAAGTCATAATGACCCCAGGAAGCCTCAGCTCTAAATGCTAAATGAATGAAGAGGATCCTAGAGCAGAATATGGCAGAAGGGTCCTTTACCTAGGAGACAGAGCTCTATTTTAGTCCTGGCCCTACCATCTGCAAAGTGTTCTTTAAAAAAAATCACCTTGCTGGTTCCATCTGACAACACCTTCCTATGACTGAAGATGTGATTAACTGAAGAGAGCTGTGGAAAAAGTCAACATGGCACCATGAGAAGAGGTCTGAATTTAGAGTTAGAAAGACTGGGTTCATTGCCAGCTATGCCACAATCTGTCCCTCTCATCTTGGGCTCAGCATACCACCTTTTTAAGACTCAATTTCTCCAGACCCAAAAAAGGGATAACAATCCTTATTTTACTTAATGGCTGCCAGGTTGACAGGCACTGAAGGTCTACAAAATGCCATACATGTATTATCTTTCAATAACCCTGTGAAGTAGGTACCAAAGGTATTTCTTTCCCCATTTTGTTGATGAGGAAATGAAGAGTTTAAGAAGTTAAGTGATTTGTCCATGGTCATGTAAATAGTAAGTGTCAGAAGTGGAATTAAAACTCAGGTCTCTCTTGACTCCAAGTCCAGCAGGCCTTTCTTTTAAAAAACAAAACTTTTTTTTTTTATATCTTTTATATAAAGCATCTTCATTTATTTCCTACTGTATTCTTCCTTTAATCACCTCCCAGAAATCCATCTTATAATGAAGAAAGCAAAGAGAAAGGAAAAATAGTATAGTAAAACTAACCAACATATTAAAACAATATGACATCATATGCAGCATTCCATAGGTATCCTCTCCTGTCCTTGTACACTGCCATAGCTCTTATTGGTGGCCAAACTTGGTCATTATGCTTTTACAACATTCAGTCTCTGCGGTTTTGTTGTTTCCATTTACATTATTGTAGTCATTGTGTGTATGGTTTTCTGCTTTACTATGCAGCTGTTCATTAAAATCTTTATATGCTTTTCCTTATTCATTATTTTCATTATTTATTATAGCACACTAACATTATGTTGATGTACCCCAATCTATGGACTTCCACCCTGTTTCTGGTTGCTTCCTTCCACAGCAAGTGTTATCTATAATTATTTTAGTGCATAAAGGGAATTTTTTTTTTTTTACCAACCTTCTTGGAGTCTGTGCCTCAAGTAGTGGGATCTCTGGGTCAAAGTGTAAGGATATTTTCATTAGTTTCTTATCGTAATTCCAAACTACTTTCCAGGATGGTTTGACAGCTTGACAGCTGAATGTGCCCATCTTTCTACAGCCCTCTGAATTGAACATTCTCATCTCTTGTCATGTCACCCAATTTTCTGGATGTGAGGTAAAACCTCATGGTTGTTTTGATCTCAATTTTTCTTATTATTAATGATTTGGAGCATTCTTTCCTATGTTTTTTTGTAGTTCCCAGGTCTCGCTTCACCATCCCATGGTATCTCTCAGTACTTACTCTGCAGGTATGTTTCCACTTGGGAGTATCAGATGAGATACACATTCAGCAACATAATTTTATGAGTGTAAAATGCCATATAAATGTAAGCTTTATATTATTTTGAAACTATCTTTATCAGCTATTTCCTATGTAATGCTTCTAGCACATCAGGATTGAATTGCTGGTATAACCAAAATTGATTTTCTCCACACTAGATTTTGCTGTCTTTTTTCTCCTACTAAACAACATTGTTTTTCTGTATAAAATTGTTACATATGTATGTGGCTATGGCGGGGGGGGGGGGGTGGAGTGGGAAATGATGCTTGGTTATTTTATACCAGCTTTACTTTTCTGTACAATGAGGCCTTGACACCCAGCACTGAGGTTCACATAGTTGTAGTTTTTATAACTCTACCATTCAAAATTCTTTTTTTTTTCCTTAGCAAGCTTCCTGGAGACAAGGTTGTCCTTATACACAGCCCAGCACATAGAGAATTCAAACTGAATGTGAAAACCTTTTTATCCTATTGCAAAAAATAATCAAAGTAACCCAGATGCAGTCCATCTCTTCCCTACTTTCACCATGCATACTGCCAGACTGAAATTCTACCACACTCTTTTGGTTCTGAATAGAATAAACTTGTATCTATAGAAATTTCTCTTCTCTATGAAGGTTGTCTTTAAAGCACTTTGGAGGAGAGAGAAGATGAAGAAGTTGGGGACAGGAAGGGGATAGTTCAGGGAAAAGTTGATGCCTTTGTCTGACCCACCTCCTTTCCCAGAGTTGAAATGTAGCTGAGAGGATTCAGGTTTGTTGAGATGGAATGCCTCTCCAAGAAGCATCTGCAAAGTATCCCTATCTCCAAAATACACAATTTGGCTGCCAGTATGACTTCTTCTCAGTGGCACATTATTATCCTGAGGATTGACGCAGCTTCCCTCTGAGCAGTTGGATCAGGTTACCCAGGCCTGCTTTGTGTTGGATGCAGTAACCATTAGATAAGCAGGATAGTCTTTATTTGGATTTATCTGTACCTCACCTCAGGATAAGTAGGAGTGTTTGCATTCAAAAGCAATTTGTCATTAGTAATATACTTTATATTCCCTGCAAAAACTTTGGAGGAGTACTCTGAAGTTAAAATATAGGAGTTTAAAAACTATAGTGACTTATTCTTTTACCTAATTAAAAAATGTTGTTAGCGCACATTAACCATCCACAATTATGAGAACTCCAAGAGATAATGTGAATGTGTTTTGAAAGCTGTGAAGTACCCTGGGATATCACAATCTGGCTTCAGCCCACTTTTCCAACTTTATTACATACTGTTCTCCTTATGCCCTCTGCTTTATAGCCAAAGCAGCTGCCCTTCTGATCATCTGTACAAGATGGTGCCATCCCCCATCTCTGTGGCTTTACATACCTGGGATGTACTTCTTCATGTCTACCTCATCTAATCCTTAGCTTCTTTCAAAGGTCAGCAGGTCAAGTCATGCCACCTCCTATAGGCAGCCTTGCCCAATTCTCCTCACTTTATTTTTTACTCTAATTTATTTATTTATTTTTAGTTTCCAACATTCATTTCCACAATATTTTGAGTTACAAATTTTCTTCCCAACTTTCCCCTACCCCCACCCCAAGATAGTGAACCTTTTGAATACCCCTTCTCCCAATCTGCTTTCTCTTATATCCTCCTTCAGAACCCCTCTAACTTTCTAGTAGGGCAAGATGTATTTCTGTACCCCAGTGCCTGTGTATCTTATTTCCCATTTACATGTAAAAGAAACATTTTTTTTAACATTTGTTTTTAAACTTTGATTTCCAGATTCTTTCCCTTCTTCCCTCCTCACCCACCCCCACTGGGAACAAGCATTTCAAAATAGGTTATACATGTGTAGTTACACAAAACATTTCCATAATAGTTATATTGTGAAAGACTAACTATATTTCCCTCCATTCTATCCCACCCCCCACATAATCTATTTTCTCTTTTGACCCTATCCCTTTTCCCTTTTCAAAAATGTTTGCTTCTAACTACTCTTCCCCAATCTGCCCTCTCTTCTATCATTCCCCCTCTTATCCCCTTTCCCCCTACTTTCCTGTAGGGTAAGATACCCAATTGAGTATGTATGTTATTCCCTCCTTGAGTCAAATTCAATGAGAGTAAGGTTGACCCATTCCCTTTCACTTTCCTTCTTTCCCCCTCCATTGTAACAGTTTTCTCTTGCCTCTTTTGTATGAAATAATTTACCCTATTCTATCTCTCCCTTTCTCCTTCTCCCAATATATTCATCTCTCATCTCTTAATTTTATTTTTTAGATATTGTCCCTTCCTATTCAACTGATCCTGTGCCCTTTATATATACATGTACATACATATACACACACTCACATATGTATGTATACATACAAGCACCCTCCTATGCATACATATATACACCTATATATTCCCTTCAACTATCTTCATACTGAGAAAAGTCTCATAAGTTACAATTATTGTTTTTCCATGTAGGAGTGTAAATAGTTCAACTTTAATAAGTTCCATATGATTTCTTTTTCCTGTTTACCTTCTCATGCTTCTCTTGCTTCTTGTATTAAAAGTCAAATGTTCTGTTTAGCCCTGTTTTTTTCATCAAGAATGCTTGAAAGTCCTCCATTTCATTGAATGACCTTATTTTCCCCTGAAACATGATACTCTCAGTTTTGCTGAGTAGGTGATTCTTGGTTTTAATCCTAGCTCTTTGACTTCCAGAATGTCATATTCCAAGCCCTTTGATCCCTTAATGTAAAAGCTGCTAGATCTTGTGTTATCCTGATTGTGTTCCACAATACTCATATTGTTTTTTCCTGGCTGCTTATAATATTTTCTCCTTGACCTGGGAACTCTGGAATTTGGCTATGATATTCCTAGGAGTTTTCTTTTGGGGATCTTTTTAAAGAGATGATTGGTGAGTTCTTTAAATTTCTATTTTGCCTTCTTCTAGAATATCAGGGCAATTTTCCTTGAGAATTTCTTGAAGGATGATTTCTGGGCTCTTTTTTTTTAAGGCTATTTTTTTTATCATGGCTTTCAGGTAGTCCAATAATTTTTAAATTATCTCTCTGGATCTATTTTCCAAGTCAGTGATTTTTCCAATGAAATATTTCACATTGCCTTCGATTTTTTCATTTGTATGGGTCTGTTTTATGGTATCTTAATTTCTCATAAAGTCATCAGTTTCCATTTTCTCCAGTTTAATTTTGAAGGAATTATTCTCCTCAGTGAGCTCTTGAAATTCCTTTTCCATCTGGCCAATTTGGCTTTTTAAAGCATTTTTCTCCTTACTGGCTTTTTGGGCCTCTTTTGCCATTTGAGTTAGTCTGTATTTTAAGGTGTTATTTTCTTCAGTCAGGCTGTTGACTCATTTTTCATGATTTTCTTGCATCATTCTCATTTCTCTTTCCAATTTTTGCTCCACTTCTCTTACTTGATTTTCAGAATTCTTCTTGAGCTCATCTATGGCCTGTAACCAGTTCATATTTTTCTTGGAAGCTTTTGATGCAGGAGTTTTGACTTTGTTGTCTTTCTGTGGTTCTATGTTTTGATCATTTTTGTCCCCCCAAAAAGATTCTTTGGTCTGATTATGCCTCCTCTGCTTGCTCATGTTGCCACTCAATTACTTGACTTTTGAGCTTTTTTCCACAATAGAACTCTGCTTCTGGAGTGGAGAGATCTGTGTCCTAAATTGCTGGGGTTTTCATAGCTGTGTCAGAGCTATGAGGAAGGTGCCCTCTCTATAGCTGCCACAAGCTCTGGCACACTGGCCACACACCCCAGGACCACCACCCAAGACTGTGACCCAGATCCAAACAGGACAAAATAAGAGTGATTACTCTCTGAATGGTTGCTTGGTCCCCCTATGATCTGCAGGCCAGGAGCTCCAGAGGCAGCCACAGGGCAGCAGCAACCACGCCTCTGCTACCTCTTGCCCTGAGAGCAAGGCCTGGACCACACTCTCTCACTCAGTTCCAAGAGAATTCTCCACTGACCTTTTACTTTCTCTTTGGTGTTCATGTGTTGAGAAATCTGGAAATTGCCACAGTTGCTGGTGATTCACTCTCCTGAAGTCTGCTCTGGCTGGTCTGGGTCTGGGTGGCTCATGCGGGACTGGACTTGACTCCTAGCGTGGTGTGATAGACTGTTCCTGTCGGCCTTCCAGACTGCCTTCAGTGGGAGATTTGTTTCACTTTGTCACTTTGTGAGTTCTGTAGCTCTAAAATTTGTTTAGAGTAATTTTTTCACAGGTATTGGAGGTGGTTGGAGTGGGAGCTCGCTCAGACAAGTTCCTGCTTTTACTCTGACATCTTGACCCACCCCCTTCTCCTCACTTTTTCATCCTCTGCCCTCCCTTCTTATACTTTATGCTTTACATATAATTTGTTTTTATTTTTCTGTATACTTTGTTCTCCCCAGTAGAATATAAACTCCTGAGGTGAAGGACCTTTTAGTTTTTGTCTTTGTATGTCCAGGGCTTCACATGGTGTCCAACTATGTAGGTACTTTTTAAATGCTTATTGCCTGAATAAGTGAATGAATGAATGAATGAATGAATAAGGTCTTTAGTTCCCCTCTGCTTGCCATTTTTGAGCTGGGTTCAGAAGTTTTCACTAATTTGCTTATCCTAGGACCAGCCTTACTTATAAGCATATGTAGGTGCCTCTAGGTGCTTACAGCCTGACATCTGACACCTTGTGGATCATAATACCTTGTTCTTCTAGATTGGGTCCTGGGGATTGATTGATGGTACAAGTGGGAGCTCCCTATATAGTAAGCTCCATAAAGACAGGCTCTTTGTCTTACTCCCACTGCCTCCAAGTGCTTTGCCTGTGGTAGATGCTTAATAAATGAGGGAAAGGAGGAAGGAGGCAAGCAGTGAAGCAAATTCTGCTCTCGGGGATGCCCCATAACCTCCCTAGTCTGTGCACAGACTTTTCCTTGGTCCTCATTTCTCTGGACCCCAGACCCCATCACATCAAAACTAGACAATTCACTATGAATTTGGAGCTATATCACAAATAGCTGGCTAGTTCACATGCTTCCAGCATTTTCCTTCCACTTATACTACTGTACCAATCTCTGACTTCCCCACTTATTTATAGATATTAGAAAATTGCTTTATATCTCAGATTTAAATATTTGTGTAGGCTGCTATTTTAAAACTTGCTTATGCATAAGTTTGAAAGGCAGCTAGGTGGTACAGTGGATAAAGTCAGGAAGTCACCTGACCTAGAGTCAGGAAGATCTGTGTTTAAATCTGGCCTCAGATACTAGCTATGTAACCCTGAGCAAATAACTTCTCCCTGTTTGCCTCAGTTTCCTCATCTACAAAATGAGCTAGAGAAGGAAATGGTAAACCAGTATCACTGCCAAGAAGACCCCAGATGAGGTCACAGACAGAATTGAAATAACTGAACAACACATAAGTTTGGGGAAGCAATATCAGAATGTAATTTATAAATAAATAAATACTACTTTGCATTTTATATCAATTCACTTTAAAACCTTTTCTTACCTGTTATTTAATTTAATTCTTACAGTGAGCTGATGAAGTATCATTATTTTGATGAGACAGATGTAAAGATATTAAGTGACTTGTTTAGGTGGCCTAGCTAGGAAATAGTGGACATGATACTTTAACTCTTATCTCCTAACTCTAATGTTTTTGCCAGTAGACTACTCTGCCAAGTAAATGCCGTGAGCTTTTATTTCAAATTCATGAGGCTATCATATTTAGACGTTCTCTGTGAAAGGAGAGCTTGCTACTTTTGAAAATTGGGGGAGAAAAGGAGGGGGAAGCACAGGGATGGATTACTTTCCATTAGCACACTAGACAGTGTTTACATATGAGATTTACCACTTATCACCCTAGAATGCAAAAATACCCTAGAAAGATACATTTCAGTGATGAGAGAGAAGGGAGGCAGCTTGCCAATTAATCCCTGGACTGAATAGGAGAAGAGCATAAAGGTCTCACTGGGATGTCTCAGTGCCTTGTACAAAATGGGAGTACTGGTAATCAGGGAGACTAGAACTACCTTGAATGGTAGGAAACCTAAGTAGGTGCATAAGAAACATGATGAAAATTTGGTAATGTACCCAGAAGAAATAGATTAGACTCTCCCAACTCATTTTTTTCTTTTTCTGAAACTTTTTTGGATGTCCATTATTAAAGAGCCTTGTACATTCTTGGTCTAAAGAATCCATGCCTAGTTTAAATATGGGTCACATATGTAGAAATGTGAGCTTTCAAGGATGGTTTTTGATTTTGATTCCTCTGTGCCATTGGCAAGGCCTCTTCTTACTTAAGGTGGTGTGGAGAAGCTGTTTTCTCAGACAAGATTCACTATAGAGATTTTTTTCTCATTCTGTTTCTGTGATCACAGATGCATGGGGACTCTTACATCAGATTATTGGTCCTTTTTCAAAACATCTCTTATCATTTTGCTACTTGAAAATCATAACAAACCAAAAAAACTCCAGTAGAACAGAAGCTCCTTGATGTCATGGATTGTATGGGTTTTTTTTTCCCTTTCCTTCTCCATAACCTAGCATAGCTTCTTGCACATAGTAGGTACTTAATAAAGGATATTTTAAAATTGAATCAGATCAACCTCTAGAGCTCTGCATCGCCCCCAGTTGACTTTTCTGAATTTATTTCTCACTGTTCAGTTGATTTTTTTTTTCTCCCCTACTTTCCATTGTCGTGAACAATGAACTGATAAGCATGAAGAAGCATTAAGGTATCCAGTGTGGAAGAAACAAACCTGACTAACAGCAATATATTTGTTATACATTTTGTGACAGAGGATGTAAATTGACTGAGGACATGGCTCAGCAAATTCTGCTCAAGGCCTGGGCAATACTGGCTCAAGTCTAAGGACACATTGTCTGATAATGTATCTGAGGGCTCCTTTCATTCCTATTTTTTCATTGTGTTCCTTAAAATTCTAGTTCTTTTGCTACTCCAAATAATTTTTTTTTAAATTATTTTGTTTAGCTCTGTAAAGTAACCCTGTTGTAGCTGGATTGACGTGACACCAAATCTGTAAATTAATTTAGGTACTATCTTTGTATTTTTTTTATGTTGGCATGGACTGGCCTTGAACAGTGCCCATCTCTCTGATCATCTAAATCCTCTGTAAATTATGTTTAGTCGTTTTATTTATACAAGTCCTGAGTGCAGCACAATTATGATCCATCATTGTCACTGTCAGTAGACTTAACCTAAGAAGATACTTTGTGTCCGTATGCTTCTTCCTTCATTTGAGTGAGTAAAATTGGAGTTAAACTTTGTGTAGAAGTTAGAGTATCATAATATCTGGTCTTTTTCAATATCATTCATTTTTCTAAATATAATATAATAAGCTAGTTTTAAAAACTACAACTTTTAAAAAAGAAATAATTTGAGTACAGATTTAATGGTTTGAAATGTTGAATTAAATTTAAATTTTATTGTCTTATTGTAAAATTTTTATTAGAACAGATTTTGTCAATAAATGTTTAGTGAATAATATTTGTTATAAATTTGTAGTTGTTTTTGAATAAAATAAGAACTACAGAAATTATTTACACAGACTTTTATGAAAGGGTAGAACTTTTAAAAACTCAAATGGGCCATGGCATATTCTATACCACCACTATACCATGCTGCCAACAATCACTGTCATAATATACATACTATTTTGCTCAAATGGGTGTGGCTAACCCATGCATGTATGGGGAAAAGTTACATAATTGTTTCCTATTATTCAATGAGATATGATTTAAGATAGTTTATTTTTATATAAAGAGACAGCACCAACTATGTAGCTTTTTGAGGAGCAAAGGCTTTTCTTGCTGATTTATTTTTTTGGTTTTCTATTTTTTAATTCTAAACAGATACCAAATAAAATAGTCATTTGAGTGTACATAATGGAAGAGAATAAGAGGATTGTACATGAAAGTGAAGAAATCCATTATGCATAGCTTACTTTTTAAAATACAAAATAAATTCAACTCTTAACTTTCAAAACTCTCTGACTTCTCTGTGCTCCTTTCTGGGTTTCCTTCTGCATCAGTGACCCTATTTTTTCCTTCCCCCCCCCCCTTTTTTTTTTTTTTTTATTTTTATTTTTTCCCTTTTTTTTTTCCCCCCCCCCCCCTTTGTAGAAAAAAAAAAAAAAAGCCCTTTTACAAAAAATTCTTATTTCATTCTGAATAAATCTCCACATT
>NW_027185784.1:16923745-17152940 GCF_028583685.1 Petaurus breviceps papuanus
CCCCCCCCCCCTTTTTTTTTTTTTGCTATATTATAGCTATCCCTTCTTGTTCTCCCGCTCCTCCCATTAGAAGAAAAAAGAAAAACAAGCCCTTGTAACAGATATTCATAGTTCATGCAGAATAAATCTCCACATTGGTGTGCCTAAAACTGTTTGTCTTATTACATATCTTGAGTCAACTATCTCTCTGCAAGGAGGGAGGTAGTCTGCTTCATCATCTATCCATTAGAAGATCATTGAATTGGTCAGAGTTTTTAAAAATCTTTGCACTGTTTCTATATAAAAATTGTTGCTACTCTATAAATTGCTTTTTTGGTCTGGCTCATTTCACTCTGTGTCAGTTCATAGAGGTCTTTCTAGTTTTCTCTCAATCTGCTTCATCATTTCTTATAGCAAAGTAGTTTGCCTATTCACCAATGGATGGGCATCCTCCTTCGTTTCCCCTTCCTTAACACTACGAAAAGAACTTCTATAAATAGAATTGTACTATGGGTCCATTTCCTCCTCTGATCTCTTTGAATTCACCCAGGTTTAACCATCATCCGTATACCAGTGACTCATAGATCTATATATCCCGCCCTAGCTTCTGCCCTAAGCTTCATTCCCACATTCTCCCTTGTCTATTGGACTTTCCAGAATGCAGATCCTAGAGACATCTCGCTATCAACATGTTCAAAACAGAACTTAGAACTTTGCCCCAAAAGCTACTACTTTTCCAAACTTTAATATTTCTGTCGAAGGCATCACCATTTTTCCAGTTTGCCAGGTTTATAACCTTGGCATTTTCCATGATTCCTTACTCTCCCTAAGTTCATGTGTCCTGTCATTTGTCAAATCTTTCTGCTTCTACAGCCACAACATCTCTTGCTTCTGACCTCCCAGTTCATACTGATAATTTCCTACCCTCACTATCTGTCCTATCACATAGACAGTCTCCCTGCCTCATTTTCCCCCACTTTATTTGGTCCCCCACACAGCTAGCGATTATCCTTACCATTAGTCCCCTTTCTAATCAATTACCTGTTGTGTCTACCATCAAATACTCATCTGCTTAGTTTTTAAAGTTTTTCTCAGCCTTACCCCATGCTCTTTTTCCAATCTTATTTGCTATTCTCTTTCTTGATCTCTGGGATCCAGCCACACTGGCCTTCTCTTTGTTACTTTCACAGGGCACTCCATTATCTGTTTCCTCAACCTTGCTCAGAGCCCCACTTTTGAAATGCTTTCCTTCCTTAACTCTGTCTCATAGTGTACCTTTCTGCTTAAGACACAATTCAAAAGCTGCCTTCTACTGGAAGCCTTTCCTCATCCCCCAGTTATTAATGTTCCCACTCAACAGCATTGTACTTAAATACTTTGTAATCACTTGTACTTGTCTTTGTAGTTATTCTGTGTGTGTGTGTACACGTGTACACATATACATGTAAAATATACACCCCTTAGAATATAAGCTCCTTACCAATGGAAATAGTTTCATTTGTTGCATTTTTATCCCTAATGCTTATACTGTGCCTGGCAAATAATAATTAGAAAATATTTGTTGATAAATTTTAGAAATCACTGCCCTTAGTGGAAGCTCAGAGTCAATGGCACATATACTGGTCTTCCCCCTGGGAAATGAGACCATGTTGTTGGAGATCCCAGAACCCTCCTTGCTACTCTGGTTCTATGATTTCAGATGGGGGGGAGCCCGAACACCAAAGGATGCAGGAAAAGGGAGACATCGTTGGATTTTTCTGAAAGGGAGATTTTGAAAAACCCTTATCTGAAGAACTTTAAGACTCTTCAAACATCATCACTAGTTCATCTGGACTAGAGTACCTTGGGTGTTTTCCCCCCTCCACATTATTAGCACCACCATGACAGAGGGCCGTCATTCAGCATGTGTTTCCCACCCCCACAGCCACCCTTTGGAGACCTTTGTTTCAGCTACAGACAGAATCATCTAAACGTTTGGAAGGCCAGCTCATCTCTCTCTGCCTTCCCCCCGGCCCCCCCCCCCCCCCAAGAAACCTTTAATTGCTTGTATGAAGTTGGTACTTGTCTTTCTCTTTTCCCAACCAAATGACATTTATTAGCATTTCTATGGTGGTTATTAGTAATTGCACTGCTGTTCACAGTGCCCAAATGTTACAATTAAATTATTTGTGATCCTAGTCACATTGCTAAGCAGCTGCACCAAATTACAGCTGAAGACTTCTGCTTAAAATCTGGAGTTCCAATTAGTAAAATATCTGGGGTGGGAAGGGTTTGCAGAGGGGAGGAGGGGTTGGAAAGACCTGAGAAAACATATGGCCTAAAATAGTCCCAAATTCTATTGTTGCTCTCCCCCTGCCCAGCTTTGGGTTTGTCAGCAGTGCAAGGCTTCGAAGAAACTGCTTGGCTTCTTTTCTTTTCCCAAAGCTTAATTTTGTCTATGTTATTTCTATGAATTCAGTAAACTTCAGTCTTTTCCTGTTTCCTCAAGGATCAAATATAAAATCTTCTGTTTGGCATTTAAAGCTTTTTATTACCTGGTCCCTTCCTACCTTTCCAATGTTCTTAGACTTTGCTCCCCTCTGCCAATTGGAAAACTCAGCTGTCTTTCTCTACTCCCTCTTTGTTTCTTTGCACATGTGCCTTCACCTCCTGTTTCCATGCATTTGCCCCATGCCTTCCTTTAAGTCTCACTTTCTGTAGGAGACCTATTCTGGACTCCCCACTCCAGCTACAGATGTGCTATCCCTTTGACTTTGTCTCCCCTCGACTGTGTAAATTGTGTGTATCTAGTGATTGCCATGTTCCCCTCCATTTGAAAGTGTGAGCTTCTTGAGGACAGGGACTATTTTTACCTTTCTTTGCATCCTGAGTGCTTAGCACAGCCCTTGTCATATTATAAGTACTTGTTAAATGATTTTTGATTAATTGATTCGGTGGATTAAGCTAGAGTGAGAAGACCAAGATTAGACTGATGATATATGTGAAGGTGTGGGGGATAAGGAGAGAGAATGGGAGAGGTATCAGATACTGAGAAGTTTGTTTGATGAAAGGACTGAATGCTTTCTGCTTAGCTTCAGAGGGAGTCACAGGGAGAAGTTGGCAGAGGAAGATTTTGACTTCCTAACAGTAGAGCCACAAGACATGGAAAGGGCTGCCTTGAGGTGGACAGGTTTCCAGTCACGGAACTTATTTCAGCAGAAGCTGTATGTTCTACTCCCAGAAGTTCTTATTTTTTTTTTTTTTGGAGGGGGGGAAGGTAGGGCAATTGGGGTTAAGTGACTTGCCCAAGGTCACACAGCTATTTTTTGTATTAAGTGTCTGAAGCTGGATTTGAACTCAAGTCCTCCTGACTCCAGGGCCAGTGGTGTATTCACTGCACCACCTAGCCACCCCTCAGAAGTTCTGTAAGAGGGAAGTAGTCTTCCTTAGGCACAAGAGGAGTACATGTGTCACCTGCACATTGCATACAACATATTTAACTGTCAGTGCAGTAAATTTTTATTAATTTATCATCCAGAGACCACAAAGATTTAAAAAAAATGGATTCCAGGTAGCACAGTAGATAGAGGCCTGGACCTCCCATCAGGAAGACTTGAGTTCAATTCTGGTATCAGATACTTAGTAGCCGTGTGATGCTGGCTGAGTCATTTAACCTTTCTTTGCCTCAGTGTCCTCATCCAATATAAAGAAATACAATAACGCCTACCTCCAGGGTTCTTGTGAGAATAAAATGAAATAAAATTTGTAAAGTGCATTGCAAACCTTAAAACACTGTACGAGTGTTAGCTATTATTATTTTCTGAGAAAGAAACAAATGACAAATGAGCGGACTATCCAAGATTTATACTAGTAGCTTATATTCATGTATTACAGTATGTTTACAAAATACAACTGCATCTCATTTGATCTCCAGAGCAATCTTTTAAAATGTGTAGTCTATGTATCATCTCTTTCAACTGATAAGAAACTGAGACTCACAGAGGCCATCATTTACTGCCTGCGTCCAGGGGCTGGTTAGTATAAATTCACTTCATTGAATAAACATCTTATAATTGTGGAGATGAAACAGGGTATGCATGTGAGAATATTTTGTAAATCTCTCAAGGCCTAGAGCTGGGGTGGGCAACCTGTGGCCTGGAGGCCTCGCGTAGCCCTCTAGATGCTCAAGTGGGCCCTTTGATTGAATCCAGACTTCACAGAACAAATCCCCTTAGCAGAAGAATTTGTTCTGTAAAACCTGGACTCACTCACAAGACTGCACCTAAAGACCTTGAAGACCACATGTGGCCTCAAGGCAGCAGGTTTCCCACCCCTTACCTAAACTAACATAATGTGTGGGTGGTAGATAACAGCAGCAGTAGCAGCAGCAGCATTCCTCTTCTGTTACTGCCCAGCCTTTTGAAAACCATGTTATAAAACCTATTGTCTTTAAGTAGACCATACTTCCCCATAGTAATGGAAATAATGATAAGATGAGAATAATTGTAATGATAACTCATATCTACTTTACTATCTCCTTTGATCCTCACAACAACCCTGGGAGGTAGGTTCTGTTATTCCTATTTTACAGATAAGGAAACTGAGGCTTAAAAGAGGTTAAGTACTTAGTTCAGGGTCACAGAGTAAGAATTTGAGACAGTATTTGAACTCGAGTCTTTCTGACTACAAGTCCAATATTATAAAGACTATACCACATAGCTACTGTATTTCTGATAAAAATTTCAACTAACAATAAATTTCTGTTATAGTTTTTAAATGTAAAATGATGTTTACATCCTATGCAATGGGAATAAATATATTTGAAGCACAGGTTTTACAAGGGGATCTATGTACATTAAGGGATGAATAACAAAATAATATGGTACAATAAATGCAACTTTACCATATCAAATTTTGTTTCAAATTAATATACTACAAAAAATATGACATTCAGTTATTTGAGGGAACAATTTTTGGGAAAATTTGGTTGGTATATCTTTAAAAATATGTTTAAGGAAGTTTGATATTGTTCCCTTTGTCTTTTGATAGACTTCTCAGTGCCCAGTGAAGTCTTTTTTCTAAAGACTTCCAGAGATTCCAGAAGTATACCCAAAGTACTGTTGGAGTTATCAATCAATGTTTATAGTTGCTGATAGAGTTTATTCTACTCCTCTAAAGAGAAGAGCCAAGAGCTTTCTTCTTCCTTTCCCATCATCTTTTCAATACTACAAGTAGAGCTACCAATAAAGGTCCTTTAGAATCAGTAAGTTATCTAAGGTTTCATCTTTTTCATCCTCTAGTATCTTAAGGCCCATTTGATGCTTTTATTCACTAGCTATCAGACCATATCACACTTCATTGAAAAACAATAAAACAAATTTTAACACAACCTTTTCTAAAAGTCTATCTTTTAGATAGACTATCTTCAGTCTATCTCACGGAATTTCTTAGACAGGCAAAAGACAATATCATGATATCCTAATTTTTACCTTCTTTGTGTTTTCACAGTGTCAGACACCATAGACTCAATCAACAATTATTTAGCACCTACTGTGTATAAAGCATTATACTAAATTCCAGGAATACAAAAAGAAATGAAAACTACCCCCAGCCCTTCCTGGGGACAGCAGCCATAGCTGTGTTTGCAAAGCACTGTGCATATATCATCTCATTTGGTCCCTGATCCTCCCAGCACCGCTGTGGGGTAGATGCTGTAATTATCTCCATTTCCAAAGAAGAAACAGAATGTTTAGCTTGTTGGCCAGAGTCACATAGCTATTGTGCTTAAAGTAGGATTTGAATCCAAGGTATCCTCACTTCCAGTTTAGCATCCTATCCACTACACTATGTATTTGCCTCCCAAAGGATCAGTACGTGTCAGATCATGTGAGCAGCAACTTAGGGGAATAAGGAAGTGTCTGTAAGATATGGCACCCACGTTTAGCCTCGAAGAAAGCTAAGTATTTTGAGAGGTAAAAGTGATAAGAGAGATCCTTTAAGTCATGGACCAGGTGGCTGGTGCAGGGACAGGAAGGGAGAAGTTGAAAGGTAGAGTTTAGAGAACAGTAAACAGGTAGATCAGCTAAAACACAGAGTGTCTAATGGAGAGTAATATGATTTAAGCCATTAAAGTAGGCTGAAGGGTTCTAAGTGCCAACCTGAGGAATTTGTGGCACTTTGAGAAGCAGGGTTCAGAAAACATTTCATGAAGTTAACATGAGAGAGATGGGTTGACCCAGTTGGGGCTGAAACCATTGCTTTGGGTTTTAATCCAGACATTGAACATTTGATTATTTGATTGGAGGCAAGCGTCTGAGACTTTAGTTGGTTCATTAATATCCCCTGATGCTTAATCATCTTGTGAAGTTTAGGTTTTTGACAGTTATACCCACAGAGTACTAGTTCCGACACAATCCACAAAGGCTTTGAGGACAGAGGCAGTAGTAGACTCTTGTCCAAGGACCAAACTAGTTAAGTGAGAAGAGACTTATCACTGGAAAATTGGCTAATGGGTAATGAATAGTTTGGGACAGGTCAACTCATTAAAATATCTACTGAAGCATAAAGAGGTTGCATTCTGCATTGATGGATAGAATACTTACATGATGAATCCACAGATTCGTCTTTTGAAATATTGAAAAAACTACTGTCTTCACTGTAACCTCATTTAGTTAAGTGGTAACTGAGAGAATGGTCTAATGGATAATACTCTGTAGATTGTTAAGTCAATATTGGCTAAAATGGATTGCAATAGATTTAAACTATTTGGGGCTAACATGACAATTATTATTTAGTTTACAAGGGTTTCTGGGACTATAGCTAAAGTAATGGTGACATTTGGATCTGGTCACATAATTACCAAGTTTAGACTTGTAGTAGAAATAGGGGGAAAAAACATGGACAAGATCATGATTGCCTTGCTGCTTTCTACAAAGAGTTTATTAAAGAACTAACTGTTGCATTCCCTGTGCATTAGAAAATATATCTGTGCTATTGGCTATTATAAGAGATTTTCTTTCCTGTGAAAAAAGGGATGAACAAATATTAACATCCTGGCTTAGTACAGATGAAGCCACTTTATCTTGTAGGCCTTTCTCCCTTTATGGGAGAACAGTGAGATCCATGCTTTTGAGTGAGCTTATGGTGGGGGAAGGGGTAATGTTAAATGTGAGTCCTTGAAGATCAATGACATATCGTAACTGGATAAATAGCTTAAGATAAACTTAATTTTATTTAATTTTTACTTAATTAAATAAAAGTATTTTTTATTTTATTTAAAAATAGCTTTTCTGCTAAGGTAAAAGAAATAGGCTGGATAAAAGCAATTAAACACCCTCCCTCTTTCCCTCATCCTCCCCCCCCCCCATACACACACATGCAGCTTGTTATTTGGAGGGATGACTGAGACTGTGTTGCTTTGTGATTTGATATTTAAAGTAATGTCATGAGGATCCTTCAGCTTGGAAGGGCCTAGCTTAATAAGGAAAAGAAAGATGTCAGGTAATTCCCCCCTTTTATTTCCTGATGGATTCTGGCATTAGTCATTTTAAAAGATAACTGGAAGAACTGTCTGTAGGACATCGCCCCCCCCCCCCATTTTGTTTTAATTATAGCTCCAAAAAGAACAATACTTTAAGAATGGGATCTGAAGGTCTTTTCCCATTGCACAACAGTATGTCCTTATCACCTCAATTTTTAAAATAATGTCACTTGAATATTCTGATGTTCACTTTTCTCCTGTGATTTGATTGGTATCGAAAACTTCCTTTAAGGAACTTCTTCCACTATTGTTAGTTAGCACCTTCTCTGCAATTTATTGTCTTAGACTTCAACATTGGTGAGATATTAAGTGACTTGCCCAAAGTCATATAGCCAGTAAATGTATGAAAAATATATAAAAATCCAGTCATCCTTGCTCTAAGACCAACTACAAAACCACATGCATTCATTCCCAGCTTCACTGTACATTGGAAAGTGCATCTGTGCCACTGTACTTTTCTCTTATGGGAGCACAAAACATATAAAAATAAATGCTTGTTAGATTTCACCAAATGAATCATCTCCCTTTCTCTGGACAGGTTTCCCAAGTCAGGTTCTGCTAAAGCATTAGTGATATTATTGCCAATTTTACAGATGTGGATATTGAGTCAAAGGGAATTGTGAACAGTTTAGGATCACACAATAATCCATAAGCAGAACTGAAACTGAAACCAGGTCTTTTCATTTCTAAACCTGTATTATGCTAGGCTTTTAATCCAAAACAAGTAATTAGACATGATTCTTGTCTTATCAGATAGACTGACAGCATATGCAGACTCAGCCAGTGACACTGACCTTCACTTATTCTCTTATGACAAACTTGTTATAAAAGAAGGAGACCAGGGTTTATATTCAAAAGACTTGGGTTCTAGTCCTCTTTTTCTTTTGTACTTCATTGGGCAATTTATTTAACTGCTTTGGGTCTAAGTTTCTTCACCTATAAAAATAACCACATGATACTGAAGATCCCCTCCAACTCTCACTTTCTATGACTTTCCAGGTACCTGTTGTTCTCTGGTTGAACGGATGCAAGGGCCCGGACATGTCTCTCTATCAGTGAGCTAAGACTTTTGTAATTTAAAATAGAATCTTGCAAGACTGGAATGAGAAGGGAGCAACCAACCTATCAAAACCTACCTGAAGCCAATATTTTTTCCCCTTTGTCCAGGGGCATCACTTCATGGTAGAGTCAAATGACTTGATTTTGAGTTACAGTTCTGACACTTAGGAGCTATATGACACTGAGAAAAACACACATGGGCATGGACGTGCGCAAACACACACACACAGACACACACACACACAGACACACACACCTATTCCTATCCTTCTTCCCCATTTCTACCTTAGTCACTCAGTACCTTTGGGTTATATTGAGCATCTTCCTTTCACAGAAAAAAAAATGATCACATAAAATATTCAATCTAAAGTGTTATTATCAGGGTTTCTAGGAATATCTGCATTTTAAAAGTGGCATAGTTTAGCTTCTCCAAGAAATGTCCTTGGCTACCCTGGCTCTCTTTGGTCTCTCCTCTGAATTCCTGGGGTATCTAGTCAATACCCTGTAACCTAACACCTAATTATGTACTACCTTCCTCATTTTGCTTCTGTATTAGTTATGTATCTGCTGGAGAGGAAGCTTGGTGTAATAGACAGACAGAGCATTTATTACATACACATTATAGACCAGGAACTGTGCTAAGCAATCAAACAAGTAAACCATCCCCTCCAGGACCTTACATTCTAGTGAGGGAAGACTGTAGCTAAAGGAAAACTTGAAAGGGGGAAGTGAGGGAGAAGGCTGGGCAATGGCATGGATAGCTGGTATTAGGCTAAGTATTTACTTCTCAGAGGCCGCATCCCAAGAGTAAAGTCCCAGATTCCAATTAGTGGGGTTGGGGCCAATATAGGTATGATGACAATAGAGGTATGATGAAGGCAACATGTTATGAGTTTGGCTGAGAAGGTTGAGGGCTATACTTGGAGTCAATTAGCCTTGGGTTTAAATCCCATAGCCACCTCCTGCACTTACCCATTTTGTCATACTGAGGAAGTCACTTGCCTTCTCTGGGGCTATTTCCTCATGTGCAAAATAAGAGAATTGAACTTAATGGTTTTTGAGATATCTCCCACTTCAAAATCTATCATCTATGCTCTCCAACTAGACTGTCAGGTGCTTGATTTACAATAGTTCTGTACACCCTAACTTGTTGTTTGATCGATCTCTTGGATAGGACAATACTTAAAAGAATGACATGACTCGGGGAGGGTTTCAGCATTTAATTCAATTAAATTTAATAGGCATTTATTTATTCAGCACTTAGTATGTGCTGAACATTAGGATAGGTGTTAGAGATGCAAAGACAAAAATGAGACAGCCCCTATCCTGTAGGATTCTCATGGGAGAACTGGCATTTTACTTCATCTGAATAGGGGAAATATTTTGGGGGTGTTCACAGATCTAACACCAAAGAGAAGCTTTAAGGACAGCTAGTTTAATCATATCATTTGACAGGTGAGGAAAATGAGGCCCAGAAAAGTGAGGTGTAATAAAAGATGATAAATCAGAGAGTCCTAGCAGATGCCCCCTTCTTTCTAATTTTTATATTTTGATTTCTATACTTTTATCTCTTCTTCCTCCTCTCCTCAATGACTGTATGACAGTGTTAGTCACAGACATACGTATTTGAGTCTGAAATTTTCAGAGCATAGACTGCATTGCTAAATAAAATAATAGTGCCTGTAAGTCTCATTTATATAGTTTTAAAGTTAACAAAGCACTTTCAAGATCACAAACAAAATGATGAGTGCTTTTTTTGGTTATAAAATAAAACAACTTGTTTTGATGATCATTCTTAGGTACTCTTGACAAGAACAAGTGGCTATTATTAGATCCCCATCATACTTAAGCTATAAGCATTTATATGTTAGATACTTTGTAGAAACACCAAATTATTTTAGGTTGTAGGAGTGATATGCCTTTAGGAAGCTTAGTATTCTTAGGGGTATAAGACAAGCTGAAACAGTAGTAAACAATGTAAGAGAATAAATTCAAAACAACTCAACAGACACTTATTAAGTGACTGCTGTGTTTAAGGAAATTTGGTACTAGGTACTAGTGATTCATTGATGAATCCTGCCCTCTAGAAGCTTACATTCTACTAGGGGTGGAATTGGGGAGGGGGATTGAGAGAATACAACATATACAGAAGTAAGTAAATAAAAAGTATATATACAAATCAACAGAAAGAAATTATAAGAGGGGGGAGAGAATGCAAATAACCTAGGACATCAGAAGAAAACCCCTTGTAGGAAAGTAGCACCTGAGTGTGTTTTGAAAGGAGCTAGGATCCTAGGAGACAAGGGTCAGGAGGGAGTGGATACCCTATAATAAGTACCACTTATGCAAACTTATGCAGGTAGGAGATGGAATAAGACGTATAGGAAATGACTCTCATGTCCCTAGCTAACAGGATTGGAGAATGGAGAAAAAATGAAATGGGAGCCATATTGCAGAAGACTTTAACTGCTTGGCTGAGGAGTTTATATTGATCCCAGGCTTAAGAGGGATCTATTCAGTTTGGGTTTTGTTATTTTGG
Source organism: Petaurus breviceps papuanus (assembly GCF_028583685.1). Classification (NCBI taxonomy): domain Eukaryota; kingdom Metazoa; phylum Chordata; class Mammalia; order Diprotodontia; family Petauridae; genus Petaurus; species Petaurus breviceps. The sequence goes on from NW_027185784.1 coordinate 16,934,842, forward strand.
GGGTTGTTTTTATTTTTGAGTTTAGGGAGATGTCATTAGATGTGGGTTGTAGGAATATCAATTTGGTAGCTGTATAGAAGATGTATTGAAGAGGGGAGAGGCTGGGGGTAAAAAGACTAATTAGGATTCTATTCCAGTAATCCAAGTAGGAGGTAATAGGACCCTAAGCTATATTAGAGAATGTGTGAGTAGGAAGAAGAGAATGAATTTAAGAGATATTGTGAAGGTAAGACGAACTGTACTTGGATAACTGATTGTTTATGAGATTGAAAGAGATGAAATGACTCTTAAGGATGTGAACTAGGGTGACTGGAAGGATGGTGTTCTTCAACAGAAATGGATAAATTTGTGGAAGGAATGGGTTTGGGAGGAAATATAATGAATTAAATACTAAATTTTCTCATACAGACATTAAGTGTTCTTAACACTTCAGAGAGAGAAATCAGTCCTTACATAGTTACAGAAGGTGTCAGGGACAAAGGAGAAAATTTCTGAGAAATGGAGAGATAAAAGTTGCAGAGGAGCAAATTTTAGGTCAATGAAAAGAGGAATTTTCTAACACTTTATATTGTTCAGAAGAGGAATTAATGAGTTTGGAAAGTGGTACATTTGCCATCAATGAAGGTCTTCAAACGAGGCTGGATGATGATTCCTCAGATTGTAGAGAGAATTTTTGATCAGGGACTGGTTTAACTACATTACCTCTAAGGCCCCTTTCAATTTTGATCTGAGTCAGAAATGACAAAATTTTTATAGCTTGTGTAAATGATAGAATGCTATAATTTTTTATTATTTATAAGTTTAAGGAAGTGGGGAGGAGTTATTTTGTAAACTGTATTTGTATGGCATAATGACTATAATAAAATGTTTTATTTTAGGTAATAATTTTGCATATTAATTAGAAAATATAAGCTGTATGTTGGCAAAAATATTTATGTACCATCTGTAATAATATGATTAAAAGTACCAAACAACTAGCAATAAACATTCTAAAATTGCATATTCTAAAACAGCCAACCAAAGTCACATGTTTCAGTGTTTTACTTAAGTAAATAACATACAGTGTTTTAAAAAGCAAATGAACATTTTTTAAAAGATAGGTTTTATTGTACTTAAATTATAGCAGAAAGGATTAGAACAGGGTAAGTCTTCATGGTACAGAGCTCTGGAAGCAGGAGTCATGGGTTCCAAATCCACTTAGATCAGTGGCACCTTGGATAAATCACTTTGCTTTCCTAAGCTTCAGTTTTCTTATTTATTAAATGCAGAAGTTGGACTAAATGGCCTCTGAGGACCCTTCTCACTCTAAATCTATGATCCTCTTATCCTAGGTCTTCCACAAGCTTTTGTTTTAGAAAACTAAAATAGCCCCTTTCCTGATTTCTCTCTCTTCTTGTAAATACAATATACAGAGAATATTAATTGATGTAAAAATATGCATTAATACTTTAAGGATCTGTAATTTTGAAGGCATGAGTGCACATGCCCTCTACTGATGAAGATTATAGTCTCCTCCATGCCTTAAGAGGTAGTATTAGTGAGTTGCTGCAACTAAAAAAAATAAAATCTAAACTTAGCAAGATTGGTCATTGTATAACAGACATATGTCCATAACATTTACCTGTACCTGAAACTTCAAGCTTGGTAGGATCTGCTAGAGTTTGTAATACAGTCATAAAACATTTGAGAACCTGAGGATATTTCTGTGATGTGTTGAGATGTTATAATAAAATTTTAGTGGCAAAAGTATAAATAAGTACTCCATTAAAATGCAATGTATTTTCTCTACGATTGCATCAATAAACTTCCAGTCTAGACTTTTGAATGTCAGCTTTGATGTCTGAGCATAGTTATTGGATTGGACAACTTATAAAATATTCAACAGTTGACGAGTGCTTTACCTATGTTACTACACCTGATCCTTATAGCACTCTGAGTTAGTTAAGACATATATTTATAAGCCAAATTTTTATATAACAAAGACTCAGCTATTGGCTTTGTTACGTCTGTCAACATTGGAGGCAAAAAAGTGATGGTAGACCAGAAGTGTTTTTCCTTGTCCTTGTAATTTCTTTGTAAGAGAATTTGACTTGTAGTGCATAGTTTTGCCAGATGCTGCTGCTGCTACTGCTGGTGATGATGATGATGATGATGGGAGAGATAGAGAGAAAGAAACAGAGACAGAATAGACAACTTCATCTCTAAATAAGGAGTCAACCTATTAATGCTAACAAAGGGAGCAAACAAACCAATAAACTGAGAATTTGATGCTTATATGACATATACCCAGGCTTTGGCCTTCCCTGATTAAAAGATATTTTGAAAGATTATTGTTTTTTTCTCTCGTTTACCTTTGGAATTTTGAAAAAAGACAAAAATGTGAGCAAAAGATGCCCCAAGGAGCATTTTTGGAAAAAATGCAACATTGCATGGAGTTATACAGATGAATTGATTTAATTAGCTTAGATAATACCATTTCTCCTGAAATATATGAAACAGATTCATAAAACTCATATGTGACTTGCATTTGGCATATTATTTCAGAACTTAAGGATGCTTAAGAGCCCACTTATGCAGAGCTGCTGAGTCTCTCTTGCTAAAATAAGGCCTTAGGCAAGTATCTAGAATGATAAAGAAATAGCTTTCAGGCCAAGTCACTCTGATTTATCATTAAAATGTGGAGCTTGAGAAGTATTTGGAGGTCATCTAGTCCAGACCATCTTCCTCATTTTCAGATGAAGAAACTGAGACCCAGAGCTACAATGACCCTGCACCCCATACACTGAAATATATTCTTAGTTTGGAAATTCCATCCCAGAATCCAGGAACCTTATGCCATAGACATGAATAGTTTCCAGCCCATTTCTCTGAACCCTATTTTGGGGAGGTCCATTACCGTGATTTTCCTCCCATCCGGACAGAGACACTTCTGACTTTACCATCAAACTCCATAATTAGGACAGTTCTCACATCAGAAACATGGGCACAAGTAGGCTCTATGCCTTAGGAAACTGAGGTTTCTGACTGATGTTTATAGTTAGTGGTTGCCTTCCTTTTGCTACCTACCCATAAACTTCGCTTTTCTGTCTTGATACTAGCAACACTGACATTGCTGGATCAAATGATCTAAGGCTGCAGACCTGAAATACAGGCCTGAAAACAGCTCTGATGAGCCTGACATTGCTAGTTGGCTCCCAGCTCTGTTGGCTTGGGGTTTCTTGCTTATCCATCCTTACCCTTTAGTCCTGTGATTTTTATGCTCATTTGCTTTTCTACTACCCACAGGACTGGATGGCTATGTCCATCAGTTCTACTAGGAATTGATTATCTGAAGCAAGTTGTGTTGCCAAGCAATCTTAAGATCTTTGTCTGTGCTTTAAAATTTCTTTAAAATTCTACCTCCTTCCAGGACAGACTATTTTAGTGACAAATACTGACTCTTTCCACACTCTGTCCCTACTATTGATACTCTACTATATGTTTTCTATGTGTGACATCTAATTTTTCCATGGAATGCCATTTCAAAGAATTGATGACATTACTTTGGCGATGACTTTGCTTTCTCCATCTAGAGTACTGTCCAGTCAAGTGCAGCCTTTTTCAGTTTCTCAACAACAGAAGCTACCCAGGTTCAATCTACTGAAGATGCTTGGGCCTTTGTCCTTAAATCCAGTTAGCATTGTATTTTCCTGCCCACATGAATAGGGATATAATTCCTGGGAAGCAACCTATACGCAACATTGTTGCTAAGATATGATTCTTGTGTTCAGTGCCTAGCAGCTTTAACTCCTTTCCCAGGTTTTTCCCCGTGCCCAACAACCCATCTAAAATGACAGCCCTCTTGTAGCGAAAAGAGTCATAAAAAGGAAATTTCTCATATGGATAGCAGGATATTTCTCTTTTTTTTAATTTATTTTTTATTTTTTTATTTTTGAGCAATCGGGGTTAAGTAACTTGCTCAAGGTTACACGGCCAGTTATTTCTGGGTGTGGTGCTGAGTGTCTGAGCCTGGGATTCGATCTCCAGGTCCTCCCAACACTGGAGCCGGTACTCTTACTCGCTGAGCCACTTGGCCGCCCCCCAGGATATTTCTCTGTCTTTCTGTTTCCTGCCCCCCTCCTTCTTTCTCTCCTTCTCCCCCTCTTCCCCTCACTCCCTTCCTCCCCTCTAACACAGCAGTTTCCCACTCTTCTGACAGGCAAACCAACATTAATACTCAGCACACTGGTCAAATAAACATTTGGTAGTTGGCTGGTCCTAGTTTTTAAGGTTTTCTTAAATAAGCAATGCAAAGAAATAGAGGAAAATGATCGAATGGGAAAGGCAAGAGATCTCTTAAAGAAAATTAGAGTTTTCAAGGGAGAGTTCATGCAAAAATGAGATGATGAAAAATAAAAATGGTAGGGATTTAACAAAAGTAGAAGAGATTAAGAAGAAATGGCAGGAATACCCAAAAGAACTATACAAGAAAGATCTTAACATCCTGGATAACCACGATGGTGTGGTTACTAATCTATTTTCCATGTCAGTGGTTTTTCCAATGAGATATTTCACATTGCCTTCTATTTTTTCATTTGTTTGGATCTGTTTAATAGTATCTTGATTTGTGTGGTTATTAATCTAGAGCCAGACATCCTGGAGAGTGAAGTCCAGTGTGCCATTTCTCCCAGTCAGTGGTCAGTTACTGTGGTGATTGGAAAGATAACCTTTATTCTGTTTAGACATGTTTTATTTTTTCATGTTTAGACAGCATGGTACCAAGACACCATCAATGTAAACTAGTTTGGAACATTCTTCCTTTATATGTCTCCCCACAACCAATCTTTGTTTTCCTATGAAGCAGACAAATGGTGGATTTAATGGAGTTCATCAAAGGGACTGAATGTCCAGCTAGAAACTAGACTAGATGACTCCTGAGGTACCTGTAGTCATATAGCACTTAATGTGATCCCACTAAGCTGAAGCTGTCTCATGTTGTGAGGTGTTTTTTCATCTCTTTAACTAGAGATGAGATAATATAGTGGAAAGAGATACTGTAGAGTCAGCAGATCTGGATTCCTGCCCTGACTCTGTCCACTCTTCCCTCCCCCTTATGCACTGTGGTCTTAGCCAAGTTAGTTCCCTATCTTTGAACCTCAGGTACCTTTTCTGTAAAATGAAAATTTAGAGACTCCAACTTTAAAATGCCATGCTCTATGAGAGTATGGACTATATGTCATTATGTACACAAGACCTTGTTCATAAAGGAATCTTAGTAAATATATATTGATTAAGTTTTTTGGGAACCTCCATTTCAGATCACAATTTATTTTTCAGAAGACTTGCTTTCAAAAGAAAAAAAGAAACTATAAATAAGGCTCTCAACTCCTTTATAGCTTCACCCCCTATGGCCACAATTTCTCTGGAAGTATTGGAATTGAGAATATTAAATTCACTCACTATGGAGTGTAACAACCAAAAATGTGTGGAAATTGCTGCATTTGCGTTTTGAAGTATTTAGTCTTAATAGAAAACTCTTGTGTATCTACAGCTGTTTCCCTGATTTATCAACATATCATTTGAGGATCTTTTTGATTACTGATAAATGTATATAACTTTTGTTTAGTGTAATAGTATTGTATAGACATATAAAATAATGACAGACATCAAGGTAGATAGTATGGTAAGTATCTAGCTAGTAAGCTAATAACAGGACTCTGTGGTCTTTTTTGTCATCCCATTATTTTACTGTGTAATACTGGGTAACTAATCTTGCCTTTCTGTTGTCATTGAAATAACTTACCTTGAACCTATTATCAGCACATCCCACCCTGTAGGAGACAAGGAAATATAGACTGGTTTCTCATTAGGAATATGTTTCTATTTTCCTTGAAGGCAAAGAGAAAGTAATGTTTAGATAGAATTGGAATCTATATCCTACTTTGACTCCATTTTGTTGCTTCCATTAACACTGGGTAAGTAGGCAGCAAGAAAAATAGATAGGGAGCAAATGTCCCCTATTCTCCAATAATACAGAATGCTTGGGGTGTAGTTGACCTGCAGTCACCTGCTTTTATGGGAATATAGAGAGGTTACTAGCTCTCATGTAAATATAACTCAATATTACAGATTTAGAAATGAGAAGGACCTTCAGAGACCATCTAATATGAGAGTTAATAAGTTTTTAGTGCCTATTAATATTTACATAGCCTTGTCACTGTCCATCATCACCAAGGCATCTGGGGAAAGGCTCTTCTCTTGGTCCAGGAAGAAGGCAGATTCATTCCCATTTGCCCATGCAAAACTGCAAATGCATTTTCCCTCCATAGAAAACAATGGTATAAGTGTCTTGTAACTGTATTTGAAATCTACTATTAGGCCTTTTAGTTCAGGTACATAATAGGCTAAAAAACAGACTTTTGTGGGGCTGCCTAGGTAATCTGACCACCACTGATAATATGATTTCATGAAAAAGAAAACATACTCTGAGTTTCTAACACCTGATTTATAAATGAACTTTTGAGGTTCAACAACTTTGTTGTTATAGACATGTTTATATATTTAATATACAGGACTGCCTGACTGTTGAAAATGAAACAAAAAAAGAGTCATTTTCAAGCTTTTAACAAAACCTTCGACCTCTAAGTACCCTTCTGAGAAAAGGAAATGGCAATCCTTTTATTAAATAGAGAAACTGAGACAAAGGATTCAATAAGAGGAAAGAAGTGAAAATAGGACTGTTTCTGAAAGGTCATGTGTGTGACCGGTGACTCTATGGGCTGCTTTTAGTAGCACTTCTAAGATCATACATTCCCCTGATTTGTTACACAGTCTCCAGTTTTTATTGAGGAGTTTTTTCTTGGGCATCTGTGACAAAGAAAAGGAAAAGTACATTATGAAGTAAAATGCCAACTGTGCAGATTTAGCCTTGAGGAGGAGAAAGTACATTTTGCACTGGGACGAGTAAAGTGGCTACTTAATTTTAAAAGTTAAAAAGCCAGTCTTAAAAAGAGAGGATTTCTGGGTTGTTCCCTGGGACACCCAGATAGATTCCACGAAGAGAGACCATCCAGAGAATCATGAATGGGAAAATAAATGACCTTCTGAGGGGAGATGAATCCATTGCTTTATAGCAGGAAAGGTGATATCTGATAGACTGAGGATTTTGGAAAGGGCTCCAGAGGTCAGGTCAGAAAGGTTTGAGTTTAGGTGTTATCACTTACCAGCTGCTATCAGCTGCAACTGCTCCAGTTCCTTCCTTGGCCCAAGAACTCAATTGCTTTGCTATCTCCTTCACTGCCTACCATCATTAGCCCCTTGGCTGTAAAGGTCTTCTTCCTGGGAATAGAGTATTGTAACTGTAACCTGATCTAAATAATTTTCTCTTTTTCTGTTCCCTGAATACCTGTTTTTAGCCCCCTTTTAAAGGATAAGCCCAAGATGATAGCTCAGTGAATTTCACCTTGTCAGGGAATCCCAAGGGTACCTGTCTGGCTAGAACAGGGAAAGTAATCTCCATTGAACCTATCTTGCATAGTTGTTTGAAGAACAGGAGAGAAGCTATCTATAAAGCCCTTTATAAACATTGTCTTATAAACCAGCTGTTTTCATTACTGATTTCACTGGGTTACACTGGACTCCTGACACCTGGAATGGATCATCAGACCCTAGTATTTGAAGCTAAAAGGGACCTTAGTGATGATCTAGTCTCATTTTACAAACAACTGAATTGAAGTTTGGAGAGACTAAGAGATTGCCAAGATCATACCTGTAGAAGTGGAGGAAGGATATGAACCAGGTCCTCTGAAATTCTGTGCACCCACAGAGCACCCAATAACTATGTGGTGTTCTTAATATCACTCTTCTAAGAGTAGAGAATTTCACTGTATAGGGACAGCCATGCTTGGATCTGGAGTTCTGTATATTGAATATAGCCAGATGTCCTCAGCAGAGTTCATTTCCTTTAAAGTAGATTGAGAGTTTTATAAAGTTTTCATATGCACTCAGTTGCCATTTAATTTTCTCTCACTAAGTTTTGAAATAATAAAAATATTTGTGTATTTTCAAAACTGATGGCTTTTCCAGATGAAAGAGATTTATTTGCAATTACCTATTATTGATTGAAAACTTGGTTCCCTGGGAAAAGATACCTGTACCTTGTCTTTGGTGCCCAGTGACTTTCCTGCCTGTGCCATCAAAAAAAAAAATCTGCTATTTTACTCTCTAGTACCATCCAGTTATCAATCTAGCCACTCTCTGGAAAAACTCTATATCTCATAGTCGTCCTTCTGGTAAACTAACTTAATATCTCCCAAGACCTCACACAATGTCTTGCACTCAGTCTTTTTTCAGTCTTAAGACAATTCACTTACTCTCTGGATTTTACTTTCTTCATCTGTAAAATGAGGATAATAGTAGCACCTACCTCATAGAATTGTTATGAAGATCAGATGAGTTAACATATGTAAAGCACTTTGCAAACCTTAAGGCAATATATAAATGCTAATGATTATCATTATTATTAATTTATATAATCAGTTATTATTAATAAATACAACAATAAGCCCAGCATTTATGTATTGACTGTAATGTTACAAATAATTAAATACCTATCAATGGTTATTATAGTTTAATAATAATGATAATAATAATAATAATCTGTGATCCATCTCCCTGTGGAAACTCATCCTGCACCCCTCTGTGGAGTTCAACAACTCATCAGTAACTTATGGTCCTGGAGAGTCACCTAGGGCACTGAGAGATTAAGTGACTTGCCCATGATCAAATAATTAGTATGTATAAGAAGAAGGACTTGAATAGAGGTTTTCCTGATTCCAGTGCCAAGCTTCTACTACTACACCTTACTGCTTTTAGCAGATAGTGGGTACTAAATAAATGTTGGTTGAAGGGAAATAAATTTTGTAAAAAGTGGGAATGAATGGGGGCATGGCACCTTCTGGCCTCAAATTATCCTACAAAGCACTAATCATCAAAATTACTTGGTCTTGATTAAAAGTTAGAAAGGTAGATCAGTTAAATGGCCCAGAGAAGGATAGACCAGAAACAATTTAATCATATACGCAAGAACATAAGGTACTTGGGTTAAATTTCCTATTTGAGAAGAACTTTTGGGAAAACTGGAAAGAGATTTGGCCGATAATAGGTTAAACCAATATCTTATATCATATACCCCATATATCAACTCTAAATAAGCTGTTAAGGATAATACCATAACATATTAGAAGAGGAGAGAAGCCAGTACTTTTTAAACCTATGGATAGAAGGATAATATGTATATAAGCAAGGGATAGAGATAATTTTAAGTGATAAAATAACTTGATTTTACCCCCCAAAATTTTTAAGTTTTTTTCATTAACAAAGTGGAACTAGAATAAGAAAAGAAGTGGTTAACTTATTGGGGAAAAGATTGTTGTATTAAAATTTTTAGATAAAGTTTGAATAGCCAAGATATAGTCAGTCCTCACATTCATGTGTTTAACTTTTTCAATTTGAAACATTCTCAGAATTTTCTTAGTAACCTCATTTTCACTTTCCCATTGACAGCCATGTACTTTTGTGGTTATACACAATAGAAAAAAAAATTAGAGGTGCAATGTGTGCAAATTTGTGGAACAACTGGCATTCTATTAGGTACTGGACTGCTCTTGTTCACCCTACCATTGGTAACAGCTTCCTGTACATTCATTGCATATTTTCATTGTTTGCTGAACCCATCGTTGATCCAATTTGCCTTTTCTATGCTTCTGTATTCTGAGACCCTTAAGGATCTCAAACAGGTACAGGAAGCACACATGACTAATGAATTATTTTAAACTGGTATGTCCTTCACAATCTCCAACGCCATCTACCACCTGTAAAGGACAGAGTGTCAGAGTGATGTTGAGACCTCACCAGCCTTGGTGTTTTCTGACAGCAAAGACTAAAGTTCCAGCAACCTCTCCCATGGTTTTCAGAGAACCACCAAGGTAGAGAAGTTTATAGCAGTGTAGTATACAGTACAATGCCCTCATATTACCATTTCACACAATGGAAGGTAGGATGCATGTTAAAATATGTTTAGTTTTAAGAGTTTTGTTTGCTGTACAGTATTTATAGTACTGTAGATTTCAGGTGTTATATAAAGTAAATGTTGTCTGAAATAAGTAATTTTTAAAAAATTGAGATGCTAGCAAAGAGTTACAGAATGACTAGGGGAAAATGTTTTGCATGTTAACGATTTTATTTTGTGTACCACATTTTCTGGCATAATTCATGGTTCCTGTGTTATGAAAAGTGTGTATTATCAGAATTAATATTTTGTTATTAAAGAACTGTATGCAGAAAAGTGTATTTTCAGCCATCTGGTAAAAGGTTACAGTTTTTGGTGGTTATGGAAGCCTAACCCCATATTTGCCATAGACTGTCATTTTCTAGGAATGTTACCCCCGTGAAAGTTGAGAATTGACAGTATAGACTATTAAGAGAAATATAGAAGGCCAAAAACAGTTCCCCAATATATAATTGGTCAAAAGTTATGAGCACTTCACAAAACAATAATTTTTTTGCCATATAAAAGAATGTCCCGAATCAGTAATAATAATAAGAGAATTCAAATCAGAACAACTCTTGAGGTTTCACTTTACACACAGCAAATTGTAGCAAACTGACAAATATGACAGAGATAAGAATACTCAGTTTTGTATTTGAAGTAAAAAGATGGCCATTCTAATGTATTGTTGGACTGTTGGTGGATCTGTGAAGTAGTCTAAAAATTGTGTAAAGCGATTTGGAATTATGCAAAAACTGTCTATGCTCCTTGACTACTTAGAAGAATTCAGTGGACATCAAAGGACATTATGAAAGAGGAGAAAAATGACTCTTGATCCTGCATGGGTATCACACAGAAGTTAAAAATATTTAAAATGTGACTTTGTAGGTCTGCCCAACGTGATGAAGGAGCTAAAATCCAGTAAAGCGTAGCAAGTGTTGACCATAAAAACTGGTATAATTTTTCACTAGGAGTTCTGGATGAAAGCATATTTCTCTCTCATCTTCAAATTGTCATTTATTTGGTTTCTGTGACTTTAGTATGGATTTTTAAGAGGGTCTTATCTAGAATTTCTTTTTTTATGATTGCTTCATAATTACTATGTAAAAACTATGAAGAAGGGAAGACTATATCGGCAAGGCATATTACAATTACTTTGTCATGCATCTGGTTATGTTGGCATATTTGTTTAATTAAATTCCCTGCTAATTATAACTGTATGTACTTGTGTTAATTATTATTTGCTTAACACAGTCAACAGTGTAATTCTTTTAAGGAAAGCAACATGCTTTCTATTTAAATTAAATTACTGATTTCATATGCTTTCTGAAATAATTGTGATGCCATTTTGTGAAAATGATGGCTTAAAAATTAATTTAATTAGAACTGAATTTGGCTAGAATGAAATCTAAAAGTAGTTTTTCTTTTAAATAGCAGCTTAAGACATTAAGAAATCACTAACTGATTTTGTCCCTAGTTCAACCATCCAATGATAGATTTCACCCTTTATGGAACATTATTCTTGCCCTTTTGAACTGCTGTATCACCTGCTATTTAAGAGGAAAAAAGTTTCATGATTCAGAGACTATGCATGTTTAATACAGTAGCACTCTCTTCTGGTGTGCTCCTAAGATATCCTCTGAAGTATTTGCATGGGGTCATTTTCTCCAGTAGTTTTGATTCTGAGTGCTTGCTTTAGAGATTTAGTCCTTTTGTAGATAGTCTTAAGGTTAAAGAGAAATCTTTTTCATCTGCATGTAAAGCTAGCATCCACTGGTGAGCAAACGCTCTCCCATCACATTTTCTCTTAATTCCTCTCTTTTAATTCTCCTTTCCCAGTCTTTACTACACAGTGAGTATGTTAACCTTGACCTCTTTTATCATTTTCCAATATGTATAAATGATTAAGGATCACTTACAACTTGGAAATAATAACTGAATATATTAAGGGATCATCTTTCGTTTATGTATTCATATTTATATATAATGTTTTGTCTTTCTCTTCTTTTTCCATACTGTCCCCATCTTTTCTTATGGCATGTTACCCTTAAGCAACGTTTTATTTAGGTGAGCTTTGTTGTGTGCAGAAAAGTGCTTTCTTAATTTTTATTTTGTTGGGGATCCTGTGGAGCTTCTGGATCAAAACACTATACAGTAGTCAGAAAGTTTTCTAGTTCTTTTCTTAGGACATCTCTAATCTAAAACCAATAACTTGGCTTCCTTTTTTTTTCCCCCTTTCCCTCCTTTAACAAGACTTGAGATCAATAGGAATACCAAGTTCTCCAGGGGAATGGCATTACTTCCTTCAAGTCTGTTTATTTCTGTAAAGTTTACATTGTTCAACTGACGCGGCATTACTCTTTGGTGTATCTGGAATACAAATTGGCATTATTATCTTCCTTTATTGGTGCCCTCTGAGATTGTTTGCCAAGTGGTTCTTGATCCTCTTGGTGTTTCTGGAAGGAAAATGTAAAAGAACTAAATGAGTTAAGTTGTTTCCAGTAGATTGAAAAAAATGCAAGTACCAAGTTCAGTGAAGTAACATTTCTTTATTTTTTTTTTTAAAGGGAAATTGGGGTTAAGTAACTTGCCCAAAATCACATGGCTAGTAAGTGTGTCAAGTGTCTGAGGCTGGATTTGAACTCAGTCAGTCCTCCTGACTCCAGGGCTGGTGCTCTATTCACTGTGCCACCTAGCCGCCCCTGAAATAACATTTCTTAATCAACATATCAACATATACAATATCATTTCCATAGTATAAGACAATTAGATGAGTGTTCTGAGTGACAAGTTAGAATAATCAGATTTTTGTTTTATTAATTAAAGGAGGCTTCCTGGAACAAGTAATTGAAGAATAGGGTCTTGAAGGGCATAAAATGGTAAAGATGAATAAGTACACTTCTTATATGAATGTAGGGTACAATGAAGAAATAAATATATAACAAAAATAATAATGATAATCACTGACATTAAAAATGCTTTCTAAAAGCAAATAAAAATTTTAAAATGCTTTATGTTCATTATCTCATTAGATTTCTTAAATTTACAGAGGACGACTCATCAGAGAATGTACAGGGGAATGACAAGATGGTCTTGTCTGGATTAGTGTTCAACAGGAAATGGGATGGGAGAACTAGGAAGACAGTTGATTGAAGGCCTTGAATGTTTGGTTAAATGCAGTAGAGTATAAAGAATGCTGGATTTGGATTCAGAGACCCTGGGTTGAGGTCCTAAACTTAGTTACTGACCAGTTGGTCAATTTGATATTGCATAGTGATTGAAATGATATTGCAGTGATAAGCATATAACATCTCTGAGCATGTTTCCTCATTTCTCAAATGGGGATAGTAGTACTTGAACTATAGATTACAAGGATTTTTGTAGGGGAAAGCTTTTTATAAATCTTAAACCCACGTATAAACCAGATTTAGAATTAGATAAGTTCTCAGAGGTCATCTATTCCAGCTCCTTCATTTTCTTTTAAAATCTATCTTGTTATGTTTTGTCTTTTATACAACTAGTTTCTCCTACTATCACTTCTCCCTTTCCCTTTGAAAGCTGTCCTATATAACAATATTTTTAAAGAAAAAGAGAAAAAAGTTAACAAAACCAATCAATACATCAAAAAAGTCTGAAAAATATGAATTGTACCACACCACTTGTATGAGGGCACAGTCATATATCTCTTATTTGGGGCCACATTTATTCTCTGTAACTTTGCAAGATTCATTTTTAAATGGGTTTTGACTGTTTTTTAAAATTTATATTGTTGTAGTCACTAAGTAGATTTTTAACTTTTCTTCATCCTATATAAAGTCATATAAATCTTTACAAGCTTTGCTGTATGCATTGTGTTTATCATTTCTTAAAGCACAGCACTATCCACGTTACACTCATATACCACAGTTTGGTTAGCCATTGCCCAATTTATGGGCATCTGCTTTGTTTCCATGTCTTTGCTACCACAAAAAAGTGATGCTATAAATATTTGGGTGTATATGGGGACTTTCCTCTATGAATTGCCTCCCTGGGGGTATACCTAGTAGTGGAATTGCCGGGTCAGGGGATATGGATATTTTAGTCACTTTATTTGCATAATCCCAAATTATATTGATTTTATTAATGAATTCATAGCATCATCAGTAATGCATTATTGTTCCTATCTTCCCACAACACTTCCAGCACTGACAATTCTCAGCTTTTGTTGTCTCTGCCAATTTGCTGGGTGTAAAGTTAAACCTCATGGTTGTTTTGATTTGAAGTTTTTATTGGTGACATGAAACATTCTTTCATATGGTTATTAATAGATTATACCATCATTTCATAACATTTGACTATTTGTCCGTTGAAACTGTCTTCATTTTATTTCGAGGAAGTGAAGGCCCAGAGGGGCCAAGTGGTTTGCCTGGTTACATAAGGAATATACTACTTACTTAAACCCCAGATTTGAGCCCAGCACTCTTCCCCACTACACTGGTCGCCTGCTTCTAATATTAGTTCTCCCTCTTTTCTTTGTTGTGACAGGCAATATACTGATACTGTGTAGACTTTTAAATAGGTAATGTGATTGCAGTGGTCTTTACAAAAGATTATTACTGTCATGTTATATGAGTTTCCTAGCACCATTTGGGGCCCCCAAATAACTGCTGTATAATATTTAGCGGCAACTATATGTAAATTTTCAATTCAATTCAATAAGCATTTATTAAGTGCCTACTATATGCCAGATACTCTGTCAGGTTCTGGGAATAAAGTTGACAATGACCAAACAACCTCTGTCCTCGTGGAGCTTACGTACTACTAAGAGGAAGCACAGTATACACACATAAGTACCAAATAAACTTGTAATTTCCAGGGCAGGATGGTGGTATTGAAAGGCAACACCACCTGGTTTTTGTTGATGATTCTTGGTGTTCTCCCAAGGGAAGCTCTTTAAAATCAATGAATCCTTCTTGTGGGAACTTAGAGGTAGTCCAAGTTCCCCTTTACTTTCCACCTATTGTCAAGAAAATGCAGTGCCTTTAAAATAACCAGATGCAAAGCTGTTACCTTATGGCTTCTTCATATAAGATATCACAAAAGGGAAATTTAGTTACTATGTGATGAGCAATCTTAGCCCATGTGGAAATCATTTCTTTTTGCCCTGTTACTATAATGATTATTCACCAGCTTTTAGCAGTGAATTTAATACTGAAATTCATTGCTGAGCTGATGGGTTGGCTGCTATTTAGTGGTGCAGTAGACACAGTAGACAGTCTTCACACTAAGACCATGTTCAAACACACTCACCCCAAGTCTTGAAAATTAAAGAGAATGTTCTGACTGCCAAGAAAGCCAACTTTCAGGCCTTGATAACAGCTGAATTTGCCAACCGCGGTAGCAAGTGATTATGCCTGTAGAATAGAAATTTACAACCCCAATTAATGCACCCTTTTCTCAGGGGCTTTACCCAGACAAGTTCTTGATCCATCAACTCTTTCTGTCCTGGGGTTGTGTCTGGTTTTCATTCCTGTTTTAAGATCTGTCTGCACGCATTGTGCCGTAAGCCATGTAGCACCATAGAGGGACAAATGAGATAATTTTGTGCAACTAAGGGGAATATTTAACATTTATTCAAAGATGACTTACTTGAGAGGGACTTTTGGTTATTTCTAATGAGAGAAAATCTCCCAATGAAATATTTCACTGCCCACTGTTTCCTGGATAACAAAGCAAACCTGAAACAGTATTGAACTTTTCTCTTATTCTCTCTCTGTGTCATGAATGTTTAATAACTAAAGAGTACAGCCACATTTTGTTCAGAATTAGCTTCCAAGTTTGAAGGGCTGTTAGTAATTACCCCAGGAAGCCTTGGGCTCTTATTATAATCACCACCCTTCTCTTGAACGGAATTCTTTTCTGTGTGGATCTAGAAACAGTCTTTGTTTCACCAGCCCTGGGTCTTCTTGCTCTTTTTCAAAGTATATTTAATTCAATTCAACTAGCATTTTAAGGGTCTAACGTGAAATGCGCTATGCCAAGCACAGAGGTACGTGTAAAGTCTAGCTAGGATACAGTCCCTTGTATTCATGTACCTTAAGAGTGATAAGATTGAAGCTTAAATTCCAACTTTGTCTTTGGAGGTATAATCACTATGAAGTGACTGAACTTTTCCAGGCCTTGTTAATCTTATCCACAAAATGGGAGAAATAATGCTTATGTTATCTCTCTTATATGGTTGTAATAGTGAAAATACTTTTTGAAGCCTTTTTCTTGGTGTGGGGGCTTTCATTCTTACTCTATTTGAAGCTTAATTGAGCTATAAACCTTAATTTGAGCCACTAAACTTCCTGATTTTTTTGGGCTACTAAGCCTGTTAGCTTGACAACTAGGTGGTGAAATGGCTGGCATGCTGAACCTAGCCTCAGAAAGATCTGAGTTCAGATGGGGGGTCAGATACTTATTAGACCTTTTACAAACCTTAAAGTGTTATATAAATTTTAGTTTTTACTATTATTATTAGCTGCTGAGTTTAGAAATGTACCATACTCAATCTCTAATTACCTTTCCTTTTTCTTCTGCCACTACCATTGTGTCTTGATACATATTTCTAGCATCCAAAACTTATTGGCTATATGACCACAGGCAAATCACTTAACTTCTCTGAGACTCAGTTTGCTTAACTATAAAATGGGTGTATTAATATTTCTAGTATGTACTTTACAAGGTTATTGTGAAACTCAGATGAGAAAGAATGTATGTAAAGCTAGATTAATATGATAGTGAATGTGGAGTCTGGAAGATAGGAATTCAAATCCAGCTCCAGACCCTTCTCAACTATATGACTCAGGGCTATATGACTCAGGACATAAAATTCCTCGTCTTCCTTACCTTTCATGATTCTTCTTAGACTTGATCTCTCTTAACCTCTGTTCTCTGTAAAATGAGAGTAATAATAATAGTACCTGCCTCAAAAGGGTAATGGTGAAGATAAAATTAAATAATACATGTGAAGGCTATGCAAATAATGCACTCTATAAATGTACTCTGTTAGTAAGTATAAAAAGCTGTAAGTGTTATGGAAATATTTGTTACTATTATCTCATCTTTTTCTGTGGGGTTTAGATAGAAATGATTAAAGGATAAGTCACTCTTCTGTTATATTTATCTGATATTGCAGATTGATTAAATGACTATTTTTTGAAGTGAAATAAGAGTATTTGGATATAAATTCATCTTTAAATTCAATGATAGCATTTTGGGGACAATTCCATTATTAGATAGGATGGCAAAGATAACATACAACTCATCCCGCTCCCAAGTGCATTCAGCTTCTTCTGCTAGGTCTCTATATTTTGAAAGCTTCCATATCACGTGATTTAGAGATATTGAGTCTTTAGTACGGTATGGCCCAGGATTATGCCTGTGCAACATCATTGCTTATTATTGGTAGCATGGCTGCCATTATTGCTAATACTTCTGCTGCTGTCTTGCCCTCCTTACACCTACTTCTTTACTCTGCAGATCACAGATGCACATTTTCTAGGGTGTATTTTTTTTGGAGGGGGAAAAATGGGGCAATTGGGATTAAGTGACTTGCTCAAGGTCACACAGCTAGTTTTTTTTTGTGTTAAGTGTCTGAGGTCAGATTTGAACTCAGGTCCTCCTGACTCCAGGGCCGGTGCTGTATTCACTGCGCCACCTAGCCTCCCCTTTAGGGTGTATTTTAAAGGTAAAAAAGTTATCTTCTGAGATAATAACAGTAGTATTCTGAATAATCAAGACATATAAAACTATCCAATACTTGCTAAACTTTTTTGAAGTTAAAATTCCCCAAGCCTTCATGATTCTTCCTAGAATGAGAACTTATTCCCTTTTTGGCCTCCTCCTTTTACATCCTGCTGTGTGGGGTCTCTCTCTTTCACATCAGATTTCTCTCACTCTTGGGGTGATTATTGGAGCAGAGGTTATTCTTCAGGTCCCACCTTATCCACAACCACTCAGAAAGCCTTCTGATTGTTGAAAGGTGGTTTTTATTTTTTGGCAGGGGCAGGATCATACTTAGATTCCTACCTAATCATAAATAATTAGATAGTTACCTTTCCTAAACCCAAAGAAAGAAGTGGGGAGGGAGAAGAGAACTTAAAATAGATGTTTTACCCCATTATCAAGGTTAAAATATTCTTAACTCAACACCAAATTCACCCTTTACATTAATAAAATATAGCCTATCTTTTCTCTCGAAACCATTGAAGAGTTTAAATATCAGTGGTGTATGTAGCTAGTGTTTCTATAGCTCTTTAAGATTACAGAGGACTTTGAATATATTGTCTCTTTTGATCTCACAAAAACCCATTCAGGCAGGTCCTATTATTATCCTAATTTTAGAGAAAATGAATTCAAAATCTTGCCCAGAGTCACATAACTAATAAGTGTCTAAGGTAGGATTCAAACACAGGTCTTCTTGTTTCCAAGTCCAAAGTGCTATCTGCCATACTGCCTTGTTTCTCATGACCAGATCTTTGCATTCTGAAGATCAAACTAAAAAAAAGATGTGAAAGATAAATTGGAGCTTTAGGGGATGAGTGGATATGGGAAACCATTTATCTCAATAATATCATAATACTGGGAGATGCAAGGTTGTCTCTTCCGCCACCACATCCCCCACTTACATGAGAGGAGAGACCAAGACTCCGAGAGCGGACTCAGATTTGGAATAAAAAACCAGGTTCCCTGACTTGAATGCTCTTTCTACTAGTCACCACACTTCCTATATATAAAAATGTTTTTAAAGCATCCTAATTCCCCACACTCTTCTTCATTCCCACATACCAAGGATAAGTCACTCTTCCGCTACTATTATCTGATATTGCACAGATTGATGAAATGACTGTTTTTCCTTGACGTCATCTGGCTTCTGATTTATGCAGTACCTGGACTTCCGGTTACTCCTAGAGTGAGGATATTGAATTTTTTAAATGTTCAAGCCATCTATAAAGTTCGTGTTTCCATTTAAAAAAAATATCTACCTTTGAACAAGCTATATTTTAGGACACTGAAAGAATTTGCATGTGTATTTGCTGAACTTGTCCATGATCCTTGAGGGTAAATATTCCAGTTTGGTCATAATGGGAATTCAGAGGAAAGAAAAACCACAGAAGTCTGTTCAGAGCATAAGTTGGAGGAAATTGGTGATATACAATATGGAATGAAAATAACATCAGAATTTCAAGTGCTAGAGACAGAGTAAAAGACTGTGCAACTGAGAGAAATAGTGAACTCTGAGGGAAGAGTAGGTTTCAGAGGAAGGTAGAAAATTGGTGGCAAAGACAAGGAGAACAAAAAGAGATACTAACTTGTGAAGAATATAAGGCTGTTTTTGAGGGCACTAGAACAAACCCCTTGTTTGTCAGGTATTTAGTGAAATAATTAAGCTTCTGAATACTAAACAAGTTATTCTACATTCTCCGAGTGAAGAGGAAAGGAATTACAGAGGTGATAGACCAATGAAGGAGAGAGAATACAGAGAGAAAAATGAGGGTCAAGGAAAGAACCTTGAAGGCTACCCAGTCATCTCAAAGATCAGAGGGAAAGGAAGGAGACTGTGGAGGAGAGAAGGAGCAATTAGAGAGAGAGAGAGGAGGGGAACCAAGAGAGTTGGACTTTGAAAGTCAGAGGAGAGTTTGTAGAAAGAGGGAGGTAGTGAACTGTGTCACATAATACAAAATGTCAAGAAAATTGAGAATTGGGGGAGGGAGGCTATTAGATTTTACAATTATGATATTAATGATGACCTTAGAAACAATTGTTTCTGTAGAGTGCTTGAGAAAGAAGCCAGACTTCTAGGTATTGATGAAAAAGTGCATGGTAGAGACCTGGGTACCTTAGGTATAGAAGTTTGACAGTGAGGCAGGGGAGAGAAGTGGGATAAAAGCTATTTGTAGTAGGAGGGTTAAGAGAACTTTTTAAAGGATATGGTTGTAGGTGAATGGAAAGGATTCATTAAAAAGGCATCACCACCTGACTCCAGCTTGCCTCCTAGGCTTATTATTCTCCTTCATGTGCTCTTCATGCTAGGCAGACTGGCCTACTTAACTGTTTCTCAACTCAGCTGCATGTTTCCCTCTTGTGCACACATGCTGCCCTCCCTGCTTGGGAGTCACTCTCTTATCAGAATCCCTAGGTCTCTTAAAGGCTCAGATAATGTGCCATTTATCTTTGGGAAACATTTACTGACCCTCTTACTTCTATCTCCTCTTCAAATTGATCATGTATATACTTAGCTGTTCCATGTTATATCCCCCTGGTAGAAGTAAAGTTTCTTGAGGATGTGAGCTGTTTTTCTATCCTTAGCACCTAGCACTGTGTCTTTGCATATAGTAGATGCTTAATACATGTTTGTTAAATTCAGTTGAATTAGATTGGAGCCAAGGGAGAAGTATAGATTGAAAATACAAGAAAGAAAGGTGCTAATGTTGGATTAACTCCCTGGTAAGGCAGGAAAGGATAAAATAAGGGTAATTTAGTAGAATTAACTGTAACAAGTAATAACAGTGCTTCTAGGAGAGAGTAGGAGATGATGCTAAGAAGTTTTCAGGAGGAGAGAGTTGTTGAGGGCATTCTGGTTCAATAGCCTCATTTTCATCTGGGGAGGGCTAGTCCTCTCATTATTATGGGGTGCAAGGAGTTCAGTTTGGGGCTCAAGGTTTGAAATGGTAGGTTTAGAGGAAGAAAAGGAATCAGTAAGTATAAAATACAAAGACTATTAAGCAGTAGTGAGGCATCACTGTTATGTAGCAAAAAAAAAAAAAAACATGTAGAAAGTGAGAATTCAAGGGTTCTA
This sequence comes from Petaurus breviceps papuanus, assembly GCF_028583685.1. Classification (NCBI taxonomy): domain Eukaryota; kingdom Metazoa; phylum Chordata; class Mammalia; order Diprotodontia; family Petauridae; genus Petaurus; species Petaurus breviceps. Next base: position 16,955,691 of record NW_027185784.1, read on the forward strand.
GATTAAGTGAAAGCCCCAAAATTTGTACATGCACACAGTCAGTCAGTCAAATAGCATGTATTCAGTGCTTATTATCTGCCAAGCACTGGGAAGAGAAAGTCCCTGCCTTCAAGGAACTTAGATTCTGATGATGAAATGTTGGTTCATTATGCATGCATTTTAGTAATACCTTTGTATACTTTCCTTCAATCGCATTACTATTTTGTAATCCTTTAAAGCAGTGGTCCTCAAAATGTGGTCTATGATGGTCCTCAACATGATCCTTGGGTTAGCAAGGGTATGATGGGATCAAGAGTTTGCTTGTGATGTGATTGATGGCTACTTTTGATGTTTAATGATGAATTCCTTCTTTAAAAATAAACTATAACCTCTCAGCATGTCATCAAAAATAGGACTATTTTCACTTAATGGTTTTGTATATTGGTTTGCACTTGAGAATGAGTCACCTTTTGGACCCATTCCAAATGCTGCATGGATCCAAAAAGTCTGAAAACTCGGTTAGTTGTCTTTTGGGGTATATGTGTCCAGACCTTTGATTTCATCTTCATAGGGAACTCTGAATGTGGAAATTCTCTCCTCCAATACAGATTGATGACTTCTCTGCAATTTATCGTCTTTTAGATTTGTGGGGAAGCTCTGAGTGGTTAAATGCTTTCCCTGCTGCAACCCATGAATTAGAGGTTGGACTTAAATCCATTCTTCCTGATTCCAAGACTTCTGTCTACTATCTATGGTACCAGAAACCGCTGCTATAACCCACACCCTCTTTCATTCAAACAGTAATGTTTAAGCCATGTACCTATGGGAAAAAGTTATGTAAGGTTATCTTCTGTCCTGTTGGAGGACATAAAATAGTTTATTTTTGCATAAAGTAAGAAGAGAAAGCTAGGTTGTACAGTAGATAGTGTCAGGCGTGCAGTCAGTAATCCTGAGTTCAGAATATCCTCAGACACCTACTAGCTGTGTACTTTTAGAGAAGTCATTTTTCCTCTGTTTGCTTCAGTCTGTTTTCCTCATCTGTAAAATGGGGATAATAAAAGGTATAACCAGTTAAGGTTTCCGAGTCCTATCTAGTGGCCAGGGGCAAAAACCTCATGCTCGTCTCTCTCTCCTTGCTTCTTCTCTTCCAAAGTGTATGAACTAACAGAATTTTCCATCATTTTTATCTCAAAATTTTTCCCTGTTTTAATAGAAGCTTTAGGATTTCCCTCAAACCCAAGACCTACATCTCATTTCCTTTTCACATTCCTGATGGGAAAAGTGTGTGTGTGTGTGTGTGTGTGTGTGTGTGTTGGGGAGTGTTACAAGATCACTCAAGAGTAAAATGAAGTTAGATAATAAGGATTGGGACATGGGGGCGGCCAGGTAGCACAGTGAGTAAGAGCACTGGCTCCAGTGTCAGGATGACCTGGGGATCGAATCCTGGGCTCAGAAACTTAGCACCCATCCAGAAACACCTGGCCGTGTAACCTTGAGCAAGTTACTTAACCCAGATTGTTTAAAAAAAAAAAAAGGGATTGGGACTATTTAATTCATATCATCTGTAATGATTATAGCTGATGGTCCAAAGTCTTTGGGTGCAAGGGCCCACCAGCTGTTTAACAATATATCCCCTTTATATTGCAATAGCCTTTCCACTCACTTCTAACCTATGGCCCAGCTCAGCCTTGCTTAGACCTTGTACTGAATTACATTGTCTTATAGATTATATTGGGTAATATTTTGAGCAGCCTTGAGAGGCCAAATAATTCCCTTTCCTCCTGGATTTACCTACTTCATCTTGATCCCCCTGGCCCCCTCCCACTTAGAGATACCACTGATGATTCCCTTGCCATCACTCATCCCAAAATAAAATTAATTGGAAACTGGGTAGTTCCCTAAACCCAGAAAGAAGAAAAAAGGATTAATTTCTTTGTTCTCATTAATAAGAATTAAAGCTGAATAACAATCTGTGGTGTAGTGAGATGAGAGAAAATAAGTCTCATAAGTAATTGTCATGGTTGTTTAGGTATAATTGTTTCATTATTGAGTTAATAGTTTTTACAGACAGCTTCCACTTCCATATCATATTTCTGCTCTAGCTCTTCCCTGCAATTGTCTAGTCTGAAGATGACAAGAAGTTGTTTTAGATCCATCACTTGTCTAAAATGTGAGCTCCAAAGTGGTTGGGGGGGTGGCATGGAAGGGTAAAGGGGGAGGAGTTGGGAGTGGGGTTGGATTGAAATCAGTTGATTAATAAGACAACAAAATTCATTCACCATCTTGTTTCAAAGGAGACTCTTATTATTCTGGAGAGAAATTAGACATCAGATCCCTCATAGGCCCCAGGCTCTGACATGTGTTTTATAATGACAGTTAATTAGATGCTGTCTGCAGCAATCATAGGCTGTCATTCCTAATACATTTCTGGGAAGTTGAAGGACAGGAGAAGTCACCCCCCCCCTCCCCATCTTTCCCCTTCCCGTAACTGAAATCGGTTGCCAAAATTAACTATGAATATATGAGGCACGAGTTCAACAATTATACAGCCGTTCTGCACATTTTAGCTCCCTGCTTAGTATGTGCTCTGCATTCCAGGCTATGATAGGCCTCTTCTTGCAGATAGACTAGTAAATGCCGTTAAAGTCATATTTAGGAACATCATACACAGCACTTTCTAAACACCTGGTCTCATGAGAGATGCTACCTGTCATTGCACCTTCTGGTTTCCAGCATGAAGAATCTTTTAACCTCACAAAACTGCCCCAGATACTTTCTCTGAAGTCAAAGCAGAGCCGAGAAGACATTGCCAAAGAAAATCAACTCCTGTGTAAATAAAGAAGCACATTTTTAGTCAGTGCTGGAAGCATTTTGTGAGTCAGACTTGACTTAGCTTGGTCCAGTGGTTTAGGCTCAGAATCGGAGCAAAGTGTGATATGCATAGTCCAAATAACATTTAACAGAAATGAATTTAGCTAACAATAGCATGGAAAGGCTACTCAGCAAGGATACAACATTGATTCAGTCAGGCACAGTTAGCCTGCCCTTATTTGTCATAATGGTGTAACTAATCAGCAGCATGTATGAAGCTTGAGGGCCCCTGACTGTTTATATCTTGGGCTTATGACTCACTCAATAAGAAAGGTTTCAATAGTTGGAGCCTTAGTCCTTGGGGCCAGTTAAGTCTCAAGGATAATTAGATTGCCTTTGGCTTACAGATTGTCCTCTCCGGCATGAAATAGAAGTTGCTCTTCTCACATCCTTCCGCTTTTTTATCCTGAATATCATAATTGCCTTCATTTCTTGTTTATGGGATATTATCCCCTGTGTCTGTGTACCTGGCAAATACCTGCCTACATACTGCATTCTCCCCCATCCAAGATGAATAAGTCCTTTTTTATATTTATGTCCTTAGGCCTAAGACTGTGTATTGCCCATAGTAAGCATTTATTGTTTGTTGAATTGAATTATATTTCACTGAATGTTTGTTTCCCAAATTGAGTTGGTGTTTCACTGATTGTTTTGAAACTGGAATAGAGAAGATAATCCAAAAAGAGCTTATGTTCCTCATATCAATGGAGTAAATCTCTTGTTGGTCAGCTGCAAGGAAAGAACGAAGGAGGTAGATGTTGGGATGAGAAGAGCATGAGGAAAAGAAAAAAAGAGATGTAATTTGCATTTCTCTAATCAATAGTGATTTAAAACATTTTCATATGGCTACAGGTATCTTTTCTATCCATCTTTTTTTTTTTTAAAGCAATTGGGGTTAAGTAACTTGCTCAAGGTTACACGGCCAGGTGTTTCTCGGTGGGTGCTAAGTGTCTAAGCCCAGATTTGATCCCAGATCATCCCGACTCTGGGCCAGTGCTCTTACTCACTGTGCTACCTGGCTGCCCCTATCTTTTCTTTCTTTATCTGAAAATTGCCTGTTTATGTCCTTTGACCATTTATCAATTGGGGAATGATTTATATTCTCATAAATTTGGCTTATTTCTCTATATATTTGAGAAATAAGACCTCTTTCTAAGATTCTTACTGTAAAAACAATTTTTTTAAACAGCTTTCTGCTTTCCTTCTACTTGGCTGTATTTGTTTTGTTTATACAAAATCTTTTAAATTTAATATAATGAAAAATATCCATTTACCTCTCATAATACTCCCTATCTCTTATTTGGTCACATACTTTCCTTTACCCATAGATCTAAATGTGATTCCCTGATTTGCTTATGACATCACCCTTTATGTCTAAATCATGTGCTCATTTTGACTTTATCTTGGTATATGGTGTGAGGTATTGGTTTATACCTAATTTCTGCCAAACTGTTTTCTAGCTTTCTCAACAGTTTTTGTCAAATAGTAAGTTCTTGTACCCAAAGCTTGAATCTTTGGGTTTATCAAACATAGGATTATAATGGTCATTTACTACTATGTGCTGTGTACCTAATTTATTCTACTCATCTACCACTCTATATCTCAGCCAGTATCAGATTACTTTGATGATTACCACTTTATAATACAGTTGAGATCTAATACTGATAGGCACCTTCCTTCACATTTTTCATCAATTCTTTTGATATTCTTGACCTTTTGTTCATCCAGATTAATTTTATTGTTATTTTCTCTAGCTTCATAAATTTTTGTATTTTGATTGGTTAGGAAATGAATAAATCAATTATTTAGGTAGAATTATCATTTTTATTATATTGACTCAGCCTATCCAAGAGCTATTAATATTTTTCCAGATATTCAGATCTGATTTTATTTGTGTAAAAATACATTTTGTAATTATATTCATATAGTTCCCGGGTTTGTCTTGACAGACTCCCATGTATTTTATATTGTCTGCTGTTATTTTAAATGGAATTTCTGTTCCTGTCACTTGCTGCTGTACTTTATTGGTAATTTATTGGAATGCTGATGCTTTATGTGGGTTTATTTTATATTCTGAAACTTTGCTAAAGTTTTGTTAATTATTTAACTAGTTGTTTAGTTGATTCTTTAAGATTCCTTTAGTATACCATTTGTGAAGTGATAATTTTGATTCCTCATTGCCTATTTTTATTCCTATACTTCTTTTTCTTGTCTTATTACTATAGCTAGCATTTCTAGTACAGTATTAGATAATAATGATTATACTGGGCACCCTTGCTTCACCCCTGTTCTTACTGAGAAAGTTTCTAACTTATCCCCATTACAGATAATTCTTGCTGATGGTTTTAGGTAGCTAGTACTTATTATTTTAAAGAAAGTTCCATTTATTCCTATATTTTCTAGTGTTTCTAAAGAGTGGGTGTTGAATTTTGGCATTTATTTATTTCTGCTCTGAAGTATTTGCCTGATTTACAGGGAAATGAAAACTTAAATCTATTAGGTCAACTATGAAAGCCCCAACTTACAAATAGACTCACTGCTATTTATTAGTCATTCTTTGAGACTAGCAATGCATTTCTTCTTAAAGACAGTGCTATGAAGGAACCATCCAATAGAAGGCTATATTATTCATGCTTGACTTCAGATTTTAAGGGATACATGATTTTACCCCATGTGGATCCTTCCTTCATTAATGAAAATTGTCTTACATGTAAGATAGCAGACATCAATGGTTTGTGTGGTTAAAAGATATAAAAACTCAATGATCAACCTCTCCAAATTTAGTCAGCCTGGCCCTAAATTTGCAGGACCTTAATACATATGAAATAAAAGAAGAACAATTCACATTGATATTCTTTCCTTACGTTAACCCGGTGAGGTATTTAATGCACATATTATTACCCCCAATTTACAGATGAGGAAACTGAGATCCTAAAAAGTTAAGTGACTGGTTCATAATCATACACAGCTGGTAAATGTCTGAGGAATGATTAGGTTTTATGATTCCCTTCACTTCCCAAGGAATTTTTTTGCTGTTTCTCAGTATTATACCTTTGGAGAGGAATACAGAAGAATAGGCCTAAAGCAATCAGCAAGGCCTAGCTCAGAAATTCACACCACAGTGTAAGTCATTTACAGTAGATTATTCATTGATTTAATGGGAAAATGCCAGTGCCTGAACTCACTAGGTTCTTAGACCTGGGAGAGCGGGAATAAGACAACTGCAGGTATAACATAAAAGTAATGTTTTCCCAACAAAAATATGCTGCAGACTTTTAAGATAAGATCTCTATACTACAAGGCTATGCCCTTGGCAGGGTCAGCATAAAAGGTTTTTTGTTAACTTAGAAGGAAGAATGAAAAGCAATAAAGAAGTTAGGTAAGGAGGAGTGGAATACAAAGAAGGAGAATTCAGGTTTTTTTTTTTAAGTTTGTAAGTTTTTAAGAAAGAAACCTTTTGAGAGTAAAGATTTTATGAGCCATCCAAAATTTGTTACTTACCAAGTTATGGGGCAGAAACTGTGAAAATACAAGTTTAAATTTCTTATTCTGTGGTCTTGTCATCCACACTTGGCCACTGTCATTAGCTATTCATGTATGGCCATTATACTTTGTCTTTTTTTTTTTTTTTGGAGGGCAATTGAGGTTAAGTAACTTGCCCAAGGTTACACAGCTAGTTTTTTTGTGTGGGTGTTAAGTGTCTGAGGCCAGAACCGAACTCAGGTCCTCCTGACTCTGGGGCCAGGCTTTACTCACTGTGCCACCTAGCCGTCCTGCCATTATACTTTGTAGGGGAATAGTCCATATTAGGGAAGAACAAGTTTTCTCATCTGGCCCTGTCTCTTTCGTATATTATATGTCCCATCTCCATTAACTCTTCCTCAAGCTCAGATGCTGGTCTACTTATAGTAGTCTATAAGTACTTACTACTTTTAGTAACATATATATATATATATATATATATATATATATATACATACATACATATACACACACACACACACACACACACACATATATACTAATAAGCAGTATAAGTACTGCCTCCTTATAGTCAGGGAAGGTGATAAGGAATATGGTGAAGTGTAACGGCAGCCACACATGCATACCCAGGATGGCTGCTAACAGAGGTTCTTAGATCTGCATTACTAGGGAAGATAGCTGTTCAAGGGGTCAACAGTCTTTTTTTTTTTTTATCAAATGCTTTATTAACCTCTAGTTTACATCATGCATTTCTGCAAGATTTTGAGTTACAAATTTTCTCCCTGTTTTTCCCCTACCCACCACCCCAAAATAGTGATCCCACTGGATATCCCCTCCTCCAATCTGCTCTCACCATACCCCCTCCAACTTTCCAGTAGGGTACGGTGAATCTCTATGCCCCAGTGCCTGTATGTCTTCTTTCCCAGTTGCATGTAAAATAATATTAATAATATATATGTATATATATATATATATATTAAACATTTGATTTTAAAACTTTGAATCCCATATACATTCTCTTCCTCCCTTCTCACCCACCCTTAGTGGGAAGAGAAACAGTTCAGTATACATTATACATGTGTAGCTATGCAAAACATTTTCATAATGGATATATTGTAAAAGATTGACTATATTTCCCTCCCTCCTATCCCACCTCCCACTTGTTCTATTCTCTACTTTGATCTTGTCCTTTTTCAAAAGTGGGTGCTTCCAACTTCCCTCCCCTCCAGCCTGCCCTCCCTTCCATCATCCCCCTCTCTCCATCATCCCCTTTCCCCCTACTCTCCTATAGGGTGAGATATGCTATTTATTTACTTATTGATTGATTGCCTTTTGGAGGGCAATTGGGGTTAAAACTTGCCCAAGGTTACATGACTAGTTTTTTTTGTGTTAAGTGTCTGAGGCCAAAACTGAACTCAGGTCTCCTGACTCCAGGGCTGGCATTTTACTCACTGCGCCACCTAGCCACCCCTGAGATACCCTATTTAGTTTGTATGTCATTCCCTCCCTAAGCCAAATTCAATGAAAATAAGGTTGACCTATTCCCTTTTGCCTTCCTGTTCTTCCCCTCCATTGTAACCATTTTCACTTGCCTCTTCTACATGAGATAGTTTACCCCCAATTTGTCTCTCCCCATCTCATTCTTTTCTCACCTCTTAATATCACCTTTTAAGTATCATCCCTTCCTATTAAATTGGTCCTGTTCCCTCTATCTATGTATACCTGTACACATATATACACACACATATATATATATATATGTATTCATATGCCCATATACCCTCCTATATAGACATATGTATGTAAGTATATGTGTGTGTGATACACATTTCTATTCCCTTCAACTAATCTCATACTGAGAAAAGTTTCATCAGTTACAATTATTCTTTTTCCTTATAGGGATGTAAATAGTTCAACTTTGATAAGTTCCTTATGATTTCTTTTCCCTGTTACCTTCTCATGATTCTCTTGCTTCTTCTATCTGAATGTCAGATTTTCTATTCAACTCTGGTTTTGTCATCAAGAATGCTTGAACGTCCTCTATTCCACTGAATGACTATATATGCCCCTGAAACATGATACTCAGTTTTGCTGGATAGGTGATTCTTGGTTTTAATCCCAGCCCCTTTGACCTCCAGAATATCATATTCCAAGCCCTTCAATCCCTCAGTGTAGAAGCTGCCATATCCTGTGTTATCCTGATTGTGTTTCCACAATATTCAAATTGTTTCTTCCTGGCTGCTTGTAATATTTTCTCCTTGATCTGGGAATTCCAGGACCTGGCTGTAATATTCCTAGGAGTTTTCTTTTTGGGATCTTTTTCAGGAGGTGATCAATGGATTTTTTCAACCTCTATTTTGCCCTCTGGTTCTAACACATCAGGGCAGTTTTCCTTGAGAATTTCTTGAAGGATGATTTCTAGGTTCTTTTTTTGATCATAGCTTTCAGGTAGTCCAGTAATTTTTAAATTATCTCTCCTGGATCTATTTTCCAGGTCAGTGGTTTTCCCAATGAGATATTTCACATTGCCTTCTATCTTTTCATTTGTTTGGATCTGTTTAATAGTATCTTGATTTCTCATAAAAATCACTAGCTTCCATTTGCTCCAATCTAATTCTGAAGGAACTATTCTCTTCAGCGAGCTTTTGAGATTCTTTTTCCATGGGGCAAATTTGGCTTTTTAAGGTATTCTCCTCATTGCCTTTTTGAGTCTCTTTTGCCATTTGAGTTAGTCTGTTTTTTAAGGTGTTATTTTCTTCAGTCAGGTTGTTGACTCTCATTTCATAATTTTCTTGCATTATTCTCATTTCTCTTCCCAATTTTTCCTCCATTTTTCTTCTTTGGTTTTCAAGATCCTTCGTAAGGTCCTCTATGGACTGTAACCAGCTCATATTTTTCTTGGAAACTTTGGTGCAGGAGTTCTGACTTTGTTGTCTCCTCCTGTTCCATGCTTTGATCATTTTTGTCCCCAAAATAGGAATGTAAAGTTAGGTTGCTCTGCTTGCTTTGCTCCCCTCATTTGCTCATGTTGCCCCTCTATTACTTGACATTTGGGGTTTTTGCCACAGTAGAACTCTGCTACCAGACAGGGGAACTTTGTCCCAATCTCTGGGGTTTTCTCAGCTGCCGAAGGTGTTAGTTGGGTGCCCTCTCTGAATCCTCCACACGCTCTGGCAAGCTGGTCGCATACCCCAGGACCTCCACCCTAGACCACAATCCAGATCCAAGCAGGTTAAAGCCAGAGTGATTACCCCTCAGACTGGTCTCTTGGTCCCCCTACAGTCTGCAGGCCAGGAGCTGAAGCTTCCACGTGGCATCGGCTACACAGTCACGGCACCTCAGCTGCTTCTTGCCCAGGGGGCAAAGGCCAACCACACTCCGAAACTATTGGATCCCAGAGTCCAGACTGCACTGACCTCTCACTCTGTCCTTAGCATCTATGTGTTGATAATTCTGGAAACCACCACAGCTTCTGGTGATCTGAAGTTCCTCCAGCTGGTGACTGGTCAGACCTGCCCTGAGGCTAAAACCTCTGGCTCGCATGGGGCTTGGCTCAGTTCCCAGATCACTTCGCTGGCCACTTCCTGCTGACCTGCTGGGCTGTCCTCAGTGGGAGGTTAGCTTCTCTGTGTCATTTTGTGGATTCAGTACCTCCAAAGTTTTAGTGTCACCTTTAACATGAATTGGAGGAGGTGGAACCTGGATCCCTGAAGAGGTCTTCTTTCTACTCCACCCTTGACTCTGCCCCCCTCAACAATCTTTTTTTAATTACATTCATTAGTTTAGGGGAAATGTCAACACCCTGAACACTTCAGAGACTATCCAAAGAAAGAAAATAGAGAAAATACAAGCAGAGAAATACCAATAGACAGGGCTTCTAACTGTCTGAGAAATTAGCACAGATCAACAGACACATCCAGTTGTCTGGCCAAAGTAATACGTACATAGTTATCAGAGAGAAAAGCACCAACATCTGAGTTTTTCAAAGCCTTGGGACTCCTTAACATCTATCCAGAGTCTTATCTAGTCAAATCACAACAATACTCTTCCAGTGAGTAAGCCCTAAAGCAAAATGCTAACTTCAGAGTATATATACCCTTTCTAGAGCCAGAGGGCATCACAACCCTCTGACTCATTGTTCAATTAGAAATTAACAAAAGGTGTGAAAGCCTTTCTACAGGCAAGCTTCCCTTATTGGGTTCCACTTGAGGCCTGCTAATGGGTAGGGAAGATCTTCTATTCCATTAACAATATAGAAGGTGATAAAAAGGAGGATAGATTAAGGATACTCTGGTCGGAAGCAAAATAGACCTTTGAGAGGGGAGACAGGATAAAAAATAAGTGAGAGTAATAAACAAGAGAAAATAGGATGGAAGGAAATGCACAATAATAAAAACTGTGAATGTGAATGAGATAAGCATACCCATAAAAGAGTGAATAGCAGAATGGATTTGAAAAGAGAATGCAACAATATATTGTTTACAAGAGACATACTTAAAACAGAAAGACACGCATAGAGTTCAAATAAAGAGCTTAGCAAAATTTACTGTGCTTCAGGTAAAGTAAAAAAAGTCAAGGGTAGCAATCATGATCTCAGATAAAGTAAAAACAAAAATAAACCTATTAAAAGAGTTAATCAGGAAAAGTACATTTTGCTAAAAGGTTCCATAGGCAGTGAAGTAGTACTAAAAATAATTATAGCAAGTTTCTCTGATAAAGGCCTCATTTTCCAAATAGATGGGAATCTGAGTCAAATTTCTAAAAATAAGAGCCATTCCCCAACTGATAAATGATCAAAGGATATAAACAGGCAGTTTTCAGAACAAATCAAATCTCTATTCATATAAAAATGCTCCAAATCACTGTTGATTAAAGAGATACACGTGCAAACAACTCTAGAGTATTGCTTTGTACCTACCAGAAATAAATGCTGGATGGGATGAAGGAAAATAGAAACACTAATAAACTGTGGGTTGAGTTGTGAACTAGTTGGTCCATCCATTCTGGACAAAAATTTGCAACCATTCCCAAAGGGCTATTAAAGTTTGCATCCCCTTTGACCCAGCAACACCACTATCAATCTGCATTAGAAAGAGATCAAAGAAAAAGGGAAAGAAGCTACACTCAAAAAAATGTTTATGTCAGCTTTTCTTTTGTGATGGCAAAGAATTGGAAAGTGAGGGGATGTTTATCAATGAGGAATGGCTGAATAGCATGTGGCATATGATTTGCGATGAGGTATTATTCTTCTATGAGAAATGAGTGGGATAGTTTCAGGAAGAACATGTTAAGCCCAATATGAACTGATTCAAAGTGAAGTGAGAAGAACTAGGAGATCATTGCACACAGTAAGAGCAATATTATAATGATAGTCTTCTATGAAATACTTGATTACTCTCATCAGTACGGTGATTGAAGATAATTCTGGAGGCTTTATAGTGAAAAAATGCTATCTACCTCCAGAGAGAGAACTAAGGAACTCTCACTGCAAATTGAAATATGACTTTTCTTCCTTTTTTTATTTCATCTTCTATGATATGGCTCTTATGGAAATATGTTTTGCATGATTGCACATATGTAATTGAAATCATTTTACTTGATTTCTCAGTGGATGGGAGAGGGGTATGAGAGAGGGAGAAAATTTGGAACTCAGAATGTAAAAAGAAAAGATGCAAAAATTAAATTAATTTGGAAAATAAGAAATTTATTTGGAAAAAAATGCTTTGGGTACAGAATGGGTGGGATTTGACTAAACAATAGTTCTTGTGAAAAGAAAATTTGGGAGTTTTAAAAAACAGCAACCTCAGTATAAGTCAACAGTGTGACATGGCAGCCAAAAAATTAAATATTATCTTGACCACATCAAGAGAGGCATAATATTCTTCACTATTAGCTCTCTAAAGGACTGCCATGTATAAGGGATTATATTTGTTCTGCTTATTCATAAATGTCAGAAGTAGAAGCAATAGGTTGGAATTTCAAAGATTCAAATTTAGGCTTAATGTAAAGAAAAAAAGTCCATTCAATTGCTGCAATTAAAAATCAAGTGTCCTTACAGGATGGTAGATATTCCCCTCAAACAGTGGCTGTTATGCCTATTTGTCAGCAGTGGTATAGAGGAGATCCTAGGTCAAATGTGAATTGGAACAGATCATCCCTGAAGGTACCTTCTTTTTTTTTTAATTTAATAAATTTATTTATTTTTTTAATTTACTTTTAGTTTACAACATTCAGTTCCACAAGCTTTTGAGTTCCAAATTTTTTACCCCTTCCTCTCCACTCCTCCCTCCCCGCCCATGGCAGCATGCAATCTGATATGGGTTCTACAAATACCTTCACATTAAACAATAGTCAGGTTGTAAAGAAGGATTATAACCAATGGAATGAACAACGAGAAAGAAGAAACAAAACAAAAAAGAGAGACAACAAATAGTTTGCTTTCATCTGCATTCAAACTCAGTAATTCTTTCTCTGGATGTGGATAGCCCTTTCTATCGCGAGCCTTTTGGAATTGTCTTATAGCCTTGCATTGCTGAGAGGAGCCCAGTCTATCAAAGTTAGTCATCACAGATACGATATGACTGTAATTGTGTACAAAGTTCTTCTGGTTCTGTTCCCTTCACTGAGCATCCATTCTCTCCAGGTTATTATGAAGCTGTCTGCTCCTCATTTCTTATAGCACAATAGTATTCCATTACATTCATATAGCACAACTTGTTTAGCCATTTCCCAATTGATAGGCATCCCCTTGATTTCCAATTCTTTGTCACCACAAAAAGAACTGCTATAAATATTTTTGCATATTCGGGTCCTTTTCCCACTTGTATGATCTCTTTGGAATACAGCCCAGAAGTGGTCAAAGGGTATGCACATTTTTATAGCCCTTTGGGCATAATTCCAAATTACTCTCCAGAATAGTTGGATCAGTTCACAACTCTACCAACAGTCCATTAGTGTTCCAATTTTCCCACATCTTCTCTAGCATTTATCATTTTCCTATTTTGTTATGTTAGTTAATCTGACAGGTGAAATGTGGTTCTTCAGAGTTGTTTTGATTTGCTTTTCTCTAATCAATAGTTATTTAAAGCATTTTTTTCATATAATTATAGATCTCTTTAATTTCTTCCTGTGTAAACTGCCTGTTCATATCCTTTGACCATTTATCAATTGGGGAATGATTTGTATTCTTATATATTTGACTCAGTTATCTGTATATTTTAGAAATGAGGCCTTTATCAGAGACACTGGTTATAAAAATTCTTTCCCAATTTTCTGCTTCCCTCCTAATCTTGGTTATGTTGGCTTTGTTTGTACAAAACCTTTTCAATTTAATGTAATCAAAATTACCCATTTTGCATTTGTACTGCTTTCTATATCTTGTTTGGTCATAAATTCTTCCCTTCTCCTTAAATCTGATAGGTAAACTATTTCTTGTTCTCCCAGATTGCTTACAGTATCAGTATTTATATCTAGATCATGAACCCATTTAGACTTTATTTTGGTATACGGTGTAAGATATTGGCCTATGCCCAATTTCTTCCATACTATTTTCTAATTTTCCCAGCAGTCTTTGTCAAATAGTGAGTTCTTATTCCAGAAGCTAGTGTCTTTGGGTTTATCAAATGGTAGATTACTGTAGTCAATGACTACTGTGTCTTGTATACCTGATCTATTCCACTGATCCACTACTCTGTTTCTCTGCCAGTAGTAAGTAACTAATGACTGCTGCTTTATAATACAATTTAAAATCTGGTATCACTAGTCCATCTGATGGTACCTTCAAAAGCTTTCATAATACACCTCTATTCTTTCGTGAAAATTTTCATTTCACCTTTATGGTTATGCAGCTGTTTTGTTTTGTTTTGTTTTGTTTTTCTGCATTAAACACTAATCTTTAAAGAACTTAAACTGAGGATCTTAATCATCGTCTCTCAGATTCCTTAGCTATAAAATGAGAGAGAGGTAGAGAAAGGGGCACATGCTGGCTTGGGTAGATGCTCTTGAAGGTTCCTTTCAGGTCTAGCAATCCATGAGACATCTTGTGCTCTTCTTTAATCATCTGCATTTATCAGTAATCTCAGTGATGGAGAAGGAGCAGGAATCTAGGCTGTTGGGCATCCCTGAGGATCATCACACTTTATAGCTCCCTGTCTACCTGGGCATGAATAGAAAATTTATACAAAGCATGGTCCGCATGTGTTACTTTAATGACTGCTTGAACTATAGAATGAAAACACATGCTTCTTATCAGGTGCAGCCTCTTAATGATTTTCAGGGGCTTAAGGTTGCTTCAGTTTTCCTTTGCAAGATGCTTAATACTTATTTATATATTTATTTGCTTGCTTGTTTATTTTTCTTGATGTTTATTGAGCAAAGATGTTGAGAAAATGTATGTTGGTTATACAACCTGAAGGCAATCAAACAGCTAAACAGTAAGCAGGGGGTTCTTGATGAAGTGGTATTCATTTAAAGATAGCAGATATTTTGCATCTTCAGAAAATAGAAACCTTTATTTGTCAAAATGACAGTGTGACTCCTGAAACCTATGAAACCAATTCTTAGTTCATTTGCAGAACAAAGATGAGTGACAATGCTTGAACCAAGAACACTGGAACTATTTGTGGTTCATTCATTCCATCACCTTCCACCTTCCAACACACCTTTCATGTGTTGCTATGTAATGGAATGCATTATGTACTCTTCCCTGAGCCAACCTTATATCACTGTTTTACCAAAAACCTGCTGTGCGTTATGATGATTTTTCCTCTCATAGCCCTGGTTTCCCATTCTTTGTTACCATTCTTTCAAATTAAACACATAAGAATTTTTTAAACAAAAAGAAAACAGGGGGCGGCTAGGTGGCACAGTTAATAGAATACCTGCCCTGGAGTCAGGAGGACCTAAATTAAAATCTGGCCTCAGACACTTAACACAAAAAACTAGCCATGTGACCTTGGGCAAGTCACTTAACCTCAATTGCCCTACCTTCCCCCTCCAAAAAAAAAAAAAAGCAAAGGAAAGTAAAAAACAAAACAAACTGAGGTCTGTTTTCCCCCTAGAAATCCTGCAGGTCAATAGAATATTATATCACCTGCATCCATCGTGTTCTGGGCCTGAGTTATTTGAAGGACTTCTGACTGGGGAGAGAAGGGACAGAGGGTGTATCAATGTGACACTTTGGGGCAGGGTATAGGAAATACTTTATATTCATTTCCCTTCTGTGTGTTGGCATGTGTTTCCTACATTATGTAGTACCACATGTCAAAGTTCCTTAGTCATAATTCAGCCATCCTTGCTACAGTCCTCTCTATTGGGGAAAAATGCTGAAAGACAACTAGGCTGACAGGCCGATCTTTCACATGTATGGACTGTCACATAAATCAGCAAAGTTTGCATATGCCATGCCAGGCTGAATGCAAAAAGAATGACGTCTAAGTCACTTGTCATGACTTCCCTTTCATGTTGTCAGCTCGAAAATCCCACCGGGAAATTTGTGAACACGGGAGTGCTTCAGCCTGTGTCCACAGCCAGTGTCATCCTCACTATGCTCCTCTGGTTTTTCATCCTCAATAAAGTCAGACAAGGAGATAAATTAATTTCTTCTGCCAACAGTCATAACAGGTGCATCTAGCAGAATATTGCTATAATAATGTTGTCTGTAATAGGCTCACCCTTACTTTTCTCTAGCTTCAGTGCAGCAAGGGAAAAATGTGTCTCAGTCTTAGACTTGAAACATGAAGTGCACAATCTATTTCTTTGCTTCCAGAATCCCACAAACCTACCCATTCAATCTTCTATCACCTTAACCAGGAATTGCTAAAAGAAAGTCTTTTCAATTTCTCTTTTTGACATTGGGTGCCATAATATACATGAGTACATTGGAAATAGGGCTTACTGCCTAACTGTAGGTAGTTAATGATTCCAGGCCATCTGTGAATTCCTAATGTCTGCTAAAAGTGAATTGTAGGTTGGTTTGTCATTCTCCAGTAAAGCATGTGCCAGAAAAGATGAAGGATGCTTAGTTATTAGAACAAAAGGAACAGCTTTGTTTTTCTGGAAGGCAGCACAGCAACCTTCCTCTTATTTACAGTTTGACAAATCTTAAAGTTCTTTTGTTATCTCCTGGTGATTTTTAGATGAAAACCATTCTATAAATAGGATAAATAAAATAAGAAACCAAGGCATTGTGGGAGGAAGAGCTTAAAGCTGGGGCAAGAGGCCAGAGCAAGGAAAGAAAAGAAGCTGTTAGCATTATATTTTAAATGATATTTTAGCTGGTTGAAAAAATCAGGTTGTCAGTTCCCTTGCTTCAGTGTCACCTATTGTTAAATTTCCTTTCAAGTGTCAGATCAGAAGCAATAAGTTTCCAGCCTTACTCTGAACATACAGCCTTCAGTGGCATCACCCTCCTCCCATGACTAAGGCTGGCTCAGTAGAAATGCTGCAGCAATCTCCAGGCAGGCTACCTTCCTTTCCACTCCCCCTCTGTGTTGCCATTAGCCTCTGACACTGTGGCCTCACAAACCCATAAATCTGTGTGGTTCTACATGAATTAACCCAATCATGCTTAGGAGTTAATTGAACATCTCTTTCCTTGTTCCAGACATTCTGTAGCCTTGCCCCAAGCCCTCTTTCATCTTGTGGATTACAGGACAGCCAAAGAGGCCTAATTGAACTCTTTGTGAATGAAGGACTTTAAAAACTGAATGATGAATTGGGTTTTATTGTGAATTGTGGACCTGATTCATTCCCTCTTCTCTGCAATTTTGAAGATAGTGTATAATTTATGAAAAATTCAATCCATGTTTGATTTGTATCCACTTAAATCATCAACCTATTATTTTTTAAGAGTTATCAAATGTTCAAGTGCTAACATTTGGCCCAGAATAAAACTACCCAGATGCCAAATGATTTGGGTTAAACTGAGAAGTCTCTTGTCTTAGGTTTCCAGATGGGTCTCCATAACAAAGCAAGGTTCCCTTACTCTCCCAATTGCTAGATGGATCCACCATGTCTGTTGCATCATTGAGATTTTCTCTTCCACTTTTAATGTGGTGATACTGGCTCTACCCCTAACTGTAAGACTTCAGTTTTTTTAGTTGTCCCATAATCTTAATGCCTTTGGAATCTTCCTTTGAAGTAATCCTGGTAGAAAAAAGAAAATGTAAATTCACCCTACTTGGGAGTCTTTGAAGAGAGTCTAGATGATCCCTTGAGGGGGATGTTGTAGAGAGAATTTATGCTCAGTTTGGACGAGCTGACCTCTGTGGTCCTTTTCAAATCTAATATTCCTTAATTAACTTAATTCTAATTATAAGGCCATTTGGTACCATTGAATGTTGGAGCTAGAAAAGATCCCCGGAGATCATTTACTTCATACTCCTCTTTTATAGATGAGAGGAAGTGACTTGTCTGGAGCCACTCAAGTAGGAAATGGGAAAGCCAGGCCTTAAATACTGGACTTTGGTATTCTGGGCCCAGGCCTAATTCTACTATACTAGCACAAAGAAAATTTATTAATTTATTACTAATTTTTTTTAATTTTATCTTCTTATAAATATGCTTTATTATTGATTTTACTTCTATAGTTTGTCCCCAACTTAAAATGTGTTTTCCTTTATACCTCTCATGGAGAATTAATTCCACAGAACATCAGAGAAATTTTTTTGAGATCAGCATCTGTTAGAGGCCCTGTCAAAATTGAATAATATCTACCCCACTTTGCTCATTCTTCTAGGTCGATGCTAGTTCTGCAGGAAGCATATTTCTCTTTTAGTGAGTACGCAGCTTCTAGGTAGGGGTACTTTTCAGAACCAATACCTGTGGACCACATTCTTGGATTCTAGTTTCTCGTTCTGATTCAGGCAGTCTGCATGGGGGAACAGAGAGTAGTCCCCTTTTGGGCCGTACTACATAGTAGAAAATTGACTTCTCTCACAGGAATAGTATGAGTAGTTGTTACTACAGAACAGAAAAGTAAGTTCAAGCTCTCTCTGAAGTGTACCTACCATATGAAGCAAAGCATTATACTACCAGTGCCAACCTCTCTGCCAAGTTTCACTCCTACATTTCCACCTGCCTGCTCTGTATAGCTCCACCTCACTGTTATAATAGCATTTTAAATCCAGCATATGCCAAACTGAACACATCACACTCCCTTCCCAAACCTGATTGATTTAAGAAACCAGGAATCTTTAGCATCAAGAAAAGAAGACTCAATGGATATAGCAAAGCTATCTTCAAGAATTTAAATATTTGCCATGTTCAAAAAGAAAAGATCTATTTTTCTTAGATTCCCAAGGGACATCTAAGAATGAGTAAGCCTTGTTTTTGTTGTTGTTTAGTTGTGTTCAGTGATGTCTGACTTTTTGTGACCCCATTTGGGGTTTTCTTGGCAAAGATATTGGAGTGGTTTGCCATTTCCTCCTCTAGCTCATCTTACACATGAGGAAACTAAGGCAAGCAGGGTTAAGTAACTTGCCCAGGGTCACACATCTAGTAAGTGTCTGAGGCCAGGTTTAAACACAAATCTTCCTGACTCCAGACCTGATGCTCTATTCACCATGCCACCTTACAGAGAGAGGGGTTTAAACTCTATGCACAAACAAGCAAACAAACAAATAAAACTTCTTAGTAATTAGGGCTATCCAAAAGTGGGATGGTTTACCTTAAAAGCAAGTTGATCCCCCCTCATTCAGGTCTTTAGCTGGAGGTTGAAAGTTTTTGGCCAGACACTGAACTAGACAACTTCTGAGGCCCCTTCCAATGTGGGAAATTCTGTGATTCCTCCTAATGTCTCCATTTCTATCAATGACATCAAGTCACTGAAGGATGTGAGGTCTTTGAGGTAAGGAATTCACTTTTTTTTTCTTTTATATCACCGAGGCTTTAAACCAAATAGTTGCGTGATAATACTTGTTCAATTTAATTAAACTGAATTCAAAGTCTCTCATAATTTGTGACTAAGCATTTTCTTCTTTTTGTCTAATATTCCATTTGTTCAGACTAGTCACACAGTTAGAGTAATAACTCATAATAGCTCCATACCATTTCTGCACCCTTTCCCTTTCCTGACGGCCCTGTACTCTTCACCATCAGGACCACCACCACTACCAACCTATGAGGTTATTGTTTTCTCTACTTTCTCTCCAGTCACACTTTTTTCTTGAGAAAGGATCATGTAGCAGCAAGCACCCTAGCATACATACCCAGGTGGTGGCTGCCACCAGGTTCCTAGGTCTGCTTTTTCTAAATGAAAGCAACTCAAAAGGGGTTAACAATCTTGCTTTAATCAAATATATGTCATTTACCTAGTTCAGGGGAAAAAGGTCAGCACCCTGAATTTCAGAGAATACAAACAAGTTGCAAGCAGAAGTTACAAGCAAACAGAGAAACAGATCAGCAGACAGGCTTCCAGCTGTCTGCCCATTACATCCATACCTAGTCAGTTACCAGAAAGGAAAGCACCAACATCTGGGTTTTCAAAGCTGGGGGCCTCAATGGCTGCCCAGAGTCTCTTCTGGTCAAATCACACAACTCTTCTCCAAGTGAGCCCCAAAACAAAACCTCATATCAGGGTATATATATATAGCCTTCTCCTGGCTCAGAGAATGTAACAACCGTCTTGACCCACTACCCAATCACAAAGCAACAAGGTGTGGGCATTCCTGAAAAACAAGCCTCCCACCACAGGCTCTATGTGACCACATTAGGTCTATTATGGGGCAGAGTATATTTTCAAATAAAGGAAGGTTCTCAGAGTTCTATAAAACTTGGACTCAGTCAAAAGGCCACACCCAAGGACCTAGTAGGCCACAGGTCCACCCTCCTGGCCGAATCTTTTCTTCTCATTTATCATGCGCTCCCGGTTACATTTACTTGTAAATTTTTCTGCCTCTATTAGATTATATGGTCCTTGAAATCATGGTCAGTTTTACATCTATCTTTATGTCTTTAGGGCCAATAAAGGGTTAAAGTTTCATCCTACCCTAACTTCCTGTTTTTTAAAGGTCCACTAACTCTTTTTGCCCAGTGACCAATAAGGGAGCCTCTCAAAGTGCCAACCCTACTGTACTGAATAAGACATGAATGAATGCAACAAACTTCACCGTCCCCAAAGTACCCCAATGCTGACTTAGCTCACCTTGAGTCAGCTGGAATTAGGAACAGCATTTTTGCCTGTACCTTGTTCAGTCCCTGTTAAGTGTAAGTAGAAAACAAACATGATGTAAAGTAAATACAATATAATTTCAGTGGGGAGGAGGCATTAGCAGTTGAGGAGGGAGGTGGTTCTAGAAAGACCTCACCTCACTTGGGAGGTGACCCTTAGACAAGGAACAGCAAGTAGAACTGGTTGCCTGGTATGTAGAATAAATATGCATAGGGGAGTAATGTGTAATAAGCCTGGAAATTTAGCCCGAAGGCCACACTGATCTTAGAGTCAAAAGAAAGCTGGCAGAGACTCCTGAATGGAACAGAGGTGACCTGAGCAGTCACTTGTCCACAAGTCTCTGTCATTTCTTCTCCAGCAACTATTTCTTCTTTGTTCTTCAGATCAACTCTGGAAGAGCAGCCCTTCTTTTTCTTCCCCCACCAACTAAATGGTCATTAAAGCAAGTCAGAAATGTGTCACTGCTCTGTTGTTGGCCAAGAGACTAGCAGATGTCTGTAGAGTCCAAGTGCTTATCACTTCTATTGTTTCTCTGGGCCTGGTTTGTGGTCTGCTTCCTGAACTCCTTATCTAATTCCTCCTTCCTTCTTATACCCATATCATTATTGTCTCACCCTCTGCTGATCTCTCAAATATTTTCCATGTTTAGAAACCGTTATGGTTTGTAAATTACTTCACATTAGTACATCTTAATACACTAGGACTCTACCACCCCTTTGAGCTGGTCTTTTGCCTTTTGACTTTTGAATAAGGTTTGTCTTCCTAAGGACATAGGCTTATCATGGTCCCATGGCACAAAGTGTCAGGGATGCCTGTGTAGTTGAATTTGTCTCCTTATATGCCTTCTCTGAGTAGAATTGAATCTAAGATCCCAATTCAACTAAGACTTATCATTCTTTTCTAGGGAGCAGATTCAGGCTAAAAAGAAAAGGTCAAATCCAACCTTCTGATCTTAGACACTTTAGAAAGCTGTGCCTTTTTTTCTGCCACATCTCATGACAAAACTAGTGCCCAAGCTATAATTGCTTTGTCTAAGCCTTTATTAGTCTGTAATGTGGTTTCTTCCATGTCAGATTTTTTTTTATTTAATTCTAATAAAACACTAACAGTGTTTCCCTCCTGATTTATTTCCATGTAGGCTGCTTCAGAGACGTCAGTTGTTACAGCATTAATTATGATTTCATGGTCAGGCCCTGTTTGTCTGTAGCAATGATATGATTTTGCCCCTTTTGCATCTTCAAGAAAGGAATCCTCAAACATCCTTGTGATGTCTCCTACTGCTTTAGAGGATTTGATATTATGGAGGGATGATGAAGCAATCAAACAAATTCTATTGATTCATCTCTGTGAGTATAATTCATGCATCACTGAACACCTTGGATGGAAAATTACCTTTGGAGTTTAAATTTTCCATTCCAGAGTTGAGTTACAAAGGTAATTTTGTTTTGGTAGGCCACAGGGTTTTGCTGTTATAAACCATGAAATTTATATCCAGTTGCTAACTTCATTGTGTAAGTGAAAGGTTTAAATACTATGTTTTTAATGTCCCAGTCTATAAAAGTGAGATTTTTTTATGGTTTATTCAATACTATTAACTCTTACTTTCGTTGCTTTGCTAGGTCAGTGGTATGGATTGATGGCCTCATAAAAAGAAAAGTGTAGGAAGAAGAAAAGGAACAAATCCAGTATCCTGGAAAGTGGTCAGAATGGAGTCAGGCCTGTGGTTCACTTAGGAAATTTCCATTAGAAAGTTCTTTAAGATTAGGTCATAATACATAACCCCATGATTTGCTGGAGAGCAAGAGAGTTGGTACTGCAGAGATTGAAAGGGCAGGAGTTTGATCCTGTAGGGATGGATTTTCCTGACTGATGATAGTTCTATAATAAAGTTCAAGTTCACTGGCTGTACTTCAGAATCAGTCATTTTCATGTCTTGTTGTCAAGCAGGTACTTCACTTCTTGTGGTCTTAAAAGTTGGTGTGCATTTCACAAGGTTTTTATTTTCCTAATACCTTAAATAGTTTTGACTCCTTGGACCTGCTATCTAAGCATCTCAAAGCTCTTCATAAAGCCACATCTTGTTATCACTTAACATTATTGGGTGAACAGAATAGATGAAACAGTTTTCCAGTCTGGAGGATAGTACTCAAAAACCTTAGATGTGTGTTGTGAATACTCTTAAAAATGATTGTGGAAGCTGGTGACCAGATGGGCTTATTAGTACATGAATAAAAGAAATGCTATTTAGAATTAACTAAAGTCATCTCTCTTTCAGCCTCACTATCTTTCTCTGATTCCCCAAGAGTGTAGTAGAGTTTTCTGATATGCTCCCAGCTAATAGCAGAGATAGATTACTTTGAGTATCTGAGGAAGTAAAGTAGCCTGACTGCCAGGTAGTAGAATGGTGGGACTCCCTCCCAGTGTGCCCAGACTTAGCTGAGAATCTAAGTCCTTTACTCCCATGGTATTTTCCATAAAGGAGCTGATCCTATAGAATATAAGGGATATGCATTTAGGGGAGAGACCACTAATAGAGGCTGGCAAAGAGGATTCTGACTTTAGAAGGGGGTGAGCTTAAATGATGCATTTTAGGATTGAGTTTAATCTCCTGGAAAGAAGAAGTAAATTAGGTTGGCAAAGGTATCTAGATCATATCATGCCATATGAATATACAGCTGAAGTAGAAGGTGATGATTAGCCTGGAGTAGAGGAGGGTTGAGAGAGAGGAATGACATCTTCCTGCAAGTGTTTGAAGGACTGCCGTGTGAAATGGACTTGACTTTTTCTTCTTGGCCCTCCAAGCAGGACTGGGAATAATAGCTGGTGAAGAAGGACTAGCTTTCCGTTCGTCCCTTCTAATCCTGGAATTCTGTGAGAATTAGTAGGAGTAAGGATAACTGCCTTTGTGATAGGATGTCATAGGGATCAGTAAGCATTCCTTAGCTCTTTGGCCATTTCCTACCCACCCACCTTCCTCATTCCCTTTCCATTTCCCTCCAAAAGCAATATACTGCTGATGTTGGGAGTTCTTTTTAATAGGAGATAAACATCTTTCCATCCAGAAATAACAAATTTAAATTCACACTAAGGTATAAATATTGATATATAACATTTCCATATATTATTTTTAGATAGGACAAAAGCAGTAGACATCTAGTAATAATGGGAAGCATCCTGACAAAGGACAAAAGTGAAATGGGTTGTGGTGGCAATGGTGGTGGTGATTGCAGAAGAGAGGTGTTGTCCTGGTCAGCCATGGCTGGTAGACTAAGGAAGTATAATGGTAAATAGAAGCACCTCCTATAATTTAAGCCATGCTGTCTCTGGTGACCAACTGGTAGCATTGCAGCCTTTTGGAAATAAGGAAACAAACTGAAATATTGTTCAGACTACTTTCTCTTCTTGGACTCAGAAGGGAATATTCATAGTCAGCTGGAACTCACAAGCCCTGCCAAAACAGAAAGGACATTTAAATGCTAAAGCTTTTTTTTTTTTAATCCCCTTTCAATACAGTTCAAGAAAATGATCTCATTTTAAAGAGAATCTCCATGTCTAGAGGCACAGTCAAGCAACATATATTTCTTTTTACATGGCAGTTCTTCTTTGCCAAGGACAATAAAGTAACAATTTTTTTTTCCTCCTCAGTAGCTAAGAAAGAATACAGAATAGTCTTAAAATGGTTTTGTTGCGGCATTACTGCTGCAGGTATTTTTTCTCATTATCTTGATTTCCATTGAATTAAAACTTTTAAGGTTATTCAAGAAAACAAGGTTAAAGGGGAACATTGAAAAACAAACCACACACACACACACTCTTGGAATCATAGTGAGTGGGGGATGTGAAAACTTCTCAGACTATATCCTAAAATCTAGTAAGGTTTCTTGTGGGAAAAGGCCTGAGTTTCAGTTTCACCCTTCCTCTTCCCTTGCTGCCACATCAACATTAAGCCCTTTAAGAGTGTTTCAAGACCCTTCCCTCTCCCTTGCTTTAGCGCTTGCCAAATAAGGACATGTACATTTGGATTGGCTATACCCTGTTTCCCTGTTCTTTGTCTTTTTTTGCACCTAGACTGTAAGCCCACCTCCCAGCCAGTGGGAATAAGGGTTAGTGGTGGGAGGGGGTTTGTCTGTGTCAGTGTATAAAACCTTGCTTTGTGTTCTGTAACACACCTCCTTCCACTGGTCTGACCTGGTAGAGGTGATGCCCTCTTCTTTCGAGAACTGAATAAGAACTTCCTATTCTTACCTTGGGATACCTCTGACTTTTAAATTTTGGGTAGGGGATTTTTGGGGTCCCAATACCCCACATAGTAGGTATAAAATATATCATATTTTAAACCTGTTCTAAAGCAGAATATATTATAATATGTATTCCTTGTAGGATATATCTTCTGTGTATCTGTTATATGTATATATTATGTGGTGTATATATATATGTAGACACACACACATATATACACACACATGCAAACCATATATTTTGTAACTTTTTTATGGTGGGGGAGGGGGAGAGTATGACTTAAAGTCTTACTTAGTGTACTGAGAAGTTGTTACTTGCCTATGGTCTCACAAATGTTTCCAAAGGACTTGAATTTAGGTCTTGTTGACACCAAGACAAGCTGAGATGGATCTCTCTATCCCCTCTGAATTTCTCCAGTTTTTATATACAGATATAATACATACACACCTACACTTAAATACACAGACACATATGCTAATCCAGGTAGACGGCTTCTCTGTAATTGATAGTCTTAGAGAATTGCTGGATGCACTACAAAGTTAAATCAGTTAAGCACAGCCACAGAGCCAGTACATGTCAGAAGCAGGATTTGAAATGAGGTCTTCTTGACTTAAGTCAGCTTAACCCACTGTAGTGTTCTTAGGCTTGTAGAGCTCTTTACATCCATTATCTCATTTGATCCTCACAACTTTGTGAAGTAGGTGCTATTATTGTTCCCATTTTATAGATAAGGTAACTGAATTGAGGCTTGTAGAGTAGGTACTCGTGTATTTTCTGTTACCATGTTTAAATTGACATAAGTGTATTAGGTTGAAGTGATGTAGAGAAGACATTTATTCTTTGAACATTTCAGAAAATTCACTAATTTTGTTTAAATTTGGTATGTAAGTGGATCTGAGTATATCTTAAATTTCTCTACGACAGGTTTTCCAGAGCTGTTGCCCACCTCCATCATTATGGCTCAGGAGGGAAAGAGCAGGGAGGTGGTAAGAGAGCAGCCAGGTCCAAAGTAGGCCTACACACATATATGTTTAACTTTCATTTGGATACACTAGGAGGATAATTTTGCTATTACTGCCATGTTACCATAATGGACCATAATCAGTGAAATACTGCTTTCCCCCCAAAAAACTGTTTCTAAAGGCTATTTTTAGTGCAAGACCCCCTTCTCTTCAAAGGAATGTTCATTAATAAAGGGTTTTCACTTTGGGGGAAGTAGATTGTTCTGCAACCCAAACTGGACCATTTCAAACCTACTTGTTGCCAATGAGAAGTGCCTCATATGCAATATTCATAGGTTAGCTCCTCAGCAGAGAGAAAAACAGTCCAGGAAGCCTTCTTAACCTTCATAGTCAGTACCAGTCTTAATGAAATCTGTGCCTGCTCATTTGAATGCTTCACCACCAGGGAATCACTTTATCTGAGATTCACAAATTATTCATCACAAAATTAGTAAATGAAGGTTGCTTAGAAATGTCAGGTTAGTGTCACTGTCCTGAGGGTCTTCTTTTTCTGGGGAAAACATCTGTCTTTAGTTATGATGACTGAAGTACTATGCTTACTCACCAATTGGCCCTATCCACTGGCCTTATTGGCCCTATCCTGTTTTTCATTTTTTCCCAGAGAAGCAGGTAGTTCACAAATAAAGTAATTCTGAGACAATGTACTCTACTGAATGAAACAGGATTGGATGTTAGAGGTGTTTGCTTTGGTTGTGGGTTTTGCTATTGATGCCCATGTCTATTTGGAAGAGTGGCAGCTTTCCCTTAGATTCTTGTCCTGTGAAAGGGAAACATTAAATTTAGTCATCCTCCAGCATCACTGAATATAATGCATTTGACACTAGCTTACATTTCAACAGAGGTTTTGTATATAGGTATATGTACCAATAATTAAATTCTTTAATGTAGTGAGGGGAAGGACAATTCCTTTTTAAGCAGCTGGTGGTACAGTGAATAAAGTGCAAGGTCTGAAGTCAGGAATATCTGACTTCAAATTTGGCCTCAGACATTACCAGTCACTTAACTTCTATCTGTTTCATTTTCCTCAACTATAAAATGGGAGTAGTAATAGTACCTACCATGCAGGGTTATTGTGAAGATCAAATGATATATTTGTTGGGGGGAAAAGCACTCAGCATAGTGCTTGGCTCCTAATCAATGTTATGTAAATATTTATCCCCTTTCCTTACCTTCTCCCCTTCATTTTTGAGAAGGTGAGCAGCTCCTCAAACCCTGTTTGTTCTCTAACTGACCATTCATGCCTTGATGATTTTCTGATTGATGTTGATCTATTCCTGCAGTGAAAGTTGTAATTGAGAGGATAATCATTACAAGTAAAAGAATATTGGAAAATAATAAATTACCAAGATATCCTTTAATAGAGTGGATGTATGGATATATTATATAGCTTCTGTTGGTAAAGGTCCTGTGTTAGAACCAAGAGTGCGCATTATAACTGGCCTTTTAGATAACTGTTGTGTTTAGAGCTTGAATTGGTAGGTTTTGCTTTCTGAGGTCTAGAGTGAGTGAGTGAATGGATCCTATAAAGGTTGCACCTATAACAAGACCATTCTAAGGAATGGAACTCATTCTTCATGGTGTTCCCTCATATAACATTGTCTAGATGCACAGGTGAATGCTTGTTATTAATCCCTCACCTTTGAGACACAACATGCTTGCTGGCCCTTCCTTACTGCAAAATACTCCCAGTGGTGAGAACTCAGCCAGCATGATTTGTGCCTGGCATGATTTCCTTTTGACTAAATACAAGTAAGGTCTTTGTTTCAATTCAATTCAACAAACATTTTCCCTTTGCCTACTATGTGCAGAGCACTGTGCTATGTTTTGAGAAAAATACAAAAGTTTAGATGACAGAGCTTTCTGCCCTGTAGTCTATGGACATAATGAAACAAGTTCTATGAAGGGAAGAATTTACATTTTTCTATTTGATCTCTATCTATCTTTATGTTCTTTGAACATTTCAGAAAAGTGATGAATTTTGATGAAATTTGAAATGCTACTAAACAGATACTACTGTATCTGGGTGTATCTTAAATTTAATTTGTGATGCATTTGCCATCTTGATTCACAATGGTGATCAGTACTGTTTTTCAAGTGGGCATATCCCCTGTAGTTTTTATACCAATTTCAGTGAAACTTCTTATAGGATCAGAAATCACAAAAGCATATTATTGTATCAGATATGGTCTGTAATTCACAGAATTGGTTGATGGAACATGTTATAGGAGTAAAAGCCCTAGATTAAAATTCAGGAGTCTTGTTTTGAGTCCCAGCTGGACTACTAAGTAAAGTGTGACCTGGAGCAAGTCAGTTAATTATTCTCAGCCTCAGGCTGGTTTTGTGTGTGTGTGTGTGTGTGTGTGTGTGTGTGTGTGTATTTGTTGCTGCTTGTTTGTTTGTTTTGTCCTTTAAACTTTATTACCTCCAGTTCTAAAAAACCCAAAATCTTTGGATCATTAGGCTACTTTTAAAATGTTTCTCTCCTCCTTCATCCAGAATGTGCTTTTGGCGACAGTTTCATCTAGAATAGTTCCACTAGTAAACCCTGACACATTGGTTTTTTAAGAGCCCTGAAAATAGCCATTTAGGGAGTGTTACCTGTTCATGCCAGGAAAAGTAAAAGAGAAAACTGGTTGCATTAGTTTTACTACTAGTGTTCCAGAGACAGAGAAAGAGAGACAGAGTTTAGTAAGAAAGTATTAGCTGGTAAATAATTTATGTATTTTTGCAAAGCAAATGAAAATTATCTAGCTATTAAGGTTCTTCTGTGTTAATGTAGAATAGCCCTTTTTCTGGAAAAGTCTAAGGCTATATTTTCCTTTTTTTTTTTTTTCATTTGAAGCAGAGACAGTTCTAGTCATGTGTTTGACTCAAGGCATATGGAAGCACATTATTTTTTTATTCTAGTACTTTGTAACATGATTTGTAACCGTCACCATCCAAGCTTTCCTCCATGTTTTTGCCTGAGCATTGTATCTTTATTTTATATTTCAGAGATAGCTATCTCCTGGGCAGTGTAATAATTATTTCATTGTAAACTCTTAAGCATTAGGAAGGCCCAGGTATTTGTCATTTCCGGGGAACTCTTTGTAGTAGCTAGGATTTTCAAGGCCCTTGTATCATGTCATTGGCTCTTTTTAATCGTGGGTGATGACTTTGCTAAGTAAATGACATTTAAACAGATTCTTCCCTTCCTACTGGGAAGAGAACAAGATATTTCCCAAAGCCAAATTGGGGAGAATGCTGTCCAATTTTAATGGGTATATACCTAGCAGATAGTCTTGGGGGTTATAGGTAGCTGAATTCCTTCACCTCATAAACCTTCAGAAGGCTTATTTTATTCTGAGCTCAAATTTTCAGAATTTGATTTGAGCTCAGTTTGATTCATTGCCATTACCTTTGCCTGTTTTGAAAGGTTTTTTTGTTTGTTTTGTTTTTGCAGGAGTAGGGAGGTAGGGAGATGGGTCTACAAAGGGGCAAAAAAAAAAAAAAAAAGAACTATCCATGGGGCTATAGGAATAAATTATGAAAGGTTGGGATTGGCCAGTCTGGTTGGGACTGTCCCCAAAGTGTCTAACCAAGCAGTGATCCATCCCTAGTTTGGAGGAGGATTCCTGGAAGGTTCGAACAGTTTTGATGGGCATTGGGAATCCCCCAGTAAGTTTTGGGAATACAAGAGACAAAAGTGATACAATTCCTGCCTTCAAGGAGCCTTACATTCTAAAAGATGAAACAGCATGTACATACATAAATATGTACAGAAAGGATCTAGACTCCAGGTCTGATCCTGAAAGTTTTACGACCTTCAGGTCTGATCCTAAAAGTAATATGACCTCTTATGGGGCCTGAACGTTCAGTGTGGTACAGTGGAAAGTGCCACTAACTAGGCAAGATACTTCATCACCCTCCCAGTTCCTCTTCTGTGAAATGAGGAGGTTGGGCTAGATAAAAAGCCCCATGTTAGAGAAGGCAAAGCTGAAATACTTGGACTCCATTCCTGAGTCAAGCTTCATAACAAACCCCATTGGTTGCTTATTATCTGTAGTATAAAATATATACTCTTGTGTTCAGAATTTAAAGCTCTTCACAAGTCGGCTCCTTCCAGAGTTTTCACACTTTTTTGTCCCCTTCTGTGTACTCTAAAATTCAGCCATACTGGCCCATATGTTTCTCCTTAGGCTCCTGTCTCTGTGCCTTGAATGTACTCCTCCATCCTCTCTGCCCCATGGGATCCTTGGTTTCCTTCTCTTCTAGACTTGCCTTAAACAAGTCCTTCAGCAGGAAGCCTTTCCTGAGCCCTCAAGCTAGTAGTGTCCTCTTTCCCAAATCCAACTTGTATTTAATTTATGTATGTTACAGATACACACACATACACACACATAAATATTCATGTGCATACATACACACATATATGCACACACTTAAGGACATAGAAAGTGTCTTCCCTGTTAAAATGTGAGCTTCTTGAAGTCAAGATATCTTTTGTTTGCTCAGCTTACAAAACAAGTGATGCTCCTTGTTGATTGTTTGATGGATTGTGTGACCCAGAGCAAGTCAGTGCCAAATGGGGATACCACTCCCTATAGTACAGACCCACTGTGTTATCACTAACATGTGCAGGCAAGCACTTCACAAGCCTTAAAGTGCTACATAAATGTCACTTTTCATTATTATATCTAAATTCTTTTCATTATGAGTTCAATTGCTCCTCCCTGGAGGAGCCTGTTTCAACTTCTAGTACACCTTCTCCCTAAAACATACATATGCTTGTGTGTACACACACACATACACACACACAAATACACACACACACACCACAAACCTTCCCACACAGAACTTCTATTTAGTGTGAGACAGTGTCCATGACTCATTCACATTGACCACAGTCAATTCAAGATGAATACTGATGCTCAGTAAAGAAAGGACTATTGGTATTAGAAGTCTTGGCATTAGAACTACTCAATTGTATTCTTGGCTCATTTGACTTTGGATGAGTCATTTAATCTCTCTATGTGACCATTTTTGTACTAAGAAAGATGCTTTCCTCTTCTGAGTGCTATTCATTAGGTGAAATACTTTATGAAAACCCTGTCTTCCAGGTTCTTACAGCCTGTATATCCTCTTTGTCATATTTTCCTGTCCATGCCCCATTCCTCCTCCTTACCCTCATCGTCCCTGGTCCTTCTTTACTTTGGAAGATGAAGAAGTTCTACCTGTGTAAAAAGTAAGTCATAGACTCAGGAATGTTGTGGAATTTTTTATTTCCTTTTATTATTCAGGACTCAGGGCCATTGCTCTTGCAAATTGTGGTTAATATTAACCACACCTGATTAAAATCTGTCCTAAAGGATGTGAAATTTCACTTAAACTTTCCTTAGATAAGACAGAGGAAGAATCTCAGCTGTCTCTACCTCCTTGGTGACATGTTAATCCTCTTCCTTCTCAGTCAGCCTATTTGTGAATCCTCCAAATGTAGTTTAATCTGTAACCTGATGTAGTTTACCAATAGAGTTTGTTTGATGAGGTTTGTTTCCTTAGGAGGTTTATGAGATTATGACTTTGTTTAACTAAGATTACTCAACTTCTATGACTTTGAAAGAAGCTCTAGAATTATGACTCTATCTCTTCTTTAATACTTTATGGCCTAAGAGGGATGTATGAGATTGAAATGTATAAAAGAAATATTTCTCTATCACTCTGATGTAATTTTGCCTATTAAGAGGGCTTGTGAGACTGCTCATAGGGAAGGTTTTCTCTGAGGCCTGAATTTATGCTTGAGCATAATAATAGCACCTAGGTTTTTATTTCGATAATTTCTGTTTTGAGTTAAATACATATATTTGGCAGCAGTTACCCATCATGTGAACTCAAAGAGACCTTTTTCCAGTAGCAGGATGAAGAATTCCTGAGGAGTTGACTCCTTGGGTATTTCATTGAGAACATGAGGCTCCTTTTAGCTTGGAGGGACCTATCAATTGCTTGTTGGATAGCACTTTCCTCCCAGGGTTTTTTTTAAGATCAAATGAGATAACATTTGTAAGTGCTCAACTCAGTGCCTAACACATAGTAGGTATTTACTAAATGCTTATTCCCTTCCCTTTCCTATTTATTTGCCCAAATAATAGCTTAGGGAAAATGTCATCCTATTTATATGTAACAAGGTTTCCTAAAAATGAATGTCATCTCTAAAAGCATAGTCAAATTGGCACTTAAGTTACCTATTGGCAACTACTCCTGAATTAAAATAAATATCACACTTTCCTTTTTAAAACTCAGAATGTAAACTCTTCCTGTTACTATTTCAAATAATTAAATATACCCATCTTTGGGGACTTAAGGGCATTAACATTAGTCAGTAATGCGAAATTCAATTAGAATTTATGTGAAGTTTCCTGCAAGCCAGTCTCACCAGGCAAGTAACCACTTTGACAATAATCTCCTAGAACAGATGATTTGGATAAGGAGAGCCAGTGATAAGGAATAGTTTTATCAAATGAGAAATGAGAAAGTTCCAGAGAGGTGATCCTTCCCAAAAATGTGGAACTATTTGAAGGGCTATCCATTGACATCAGTTGGGGAAAGGACAAGTCACACTCTTTGGACCACTTGTAACTTTTTAAAATACTTCAAGAGGCTGCCATTTTGATTATGTGAATACTATTCCATCCTCCTAGGTTTCTAGCCCTGAAAGATGGTCTTTTTTTTCCATTGTCATGGGAAAAAAATAATTCATTGCCCTGCAGCCAATATGTTGGTGAACCTCTCCTTAAACAATAAATCTGCAATCTTTTACCAGGGCCATACTTGAATTCTTTTCAGTGGTAGGGGCTAATGCTATGTTGGCATAGTTTTTGAGAACCCAACATCACCTTCATTCCACAAGAGATTGAATATTGGTAGGGCCCTGGTGTGAGATGACAATTTTAGGGGAGATAAGAGGCAAGGAGACTGATCCTTAATGGAATTGACTTTTTCATCATGACTGTCCCCTGCCCTCCTGGCTTGATCTTTGGTTGATCATCTGTCAGATCATTGGACCGAGTCTCTTGTTAGTGATTCCTCTGGGTCACATTTAAGATCTTGGAGCACTTAGTTCTTTGTCTTTCTTTGCCCCAGAACTCCAAAGGACTTGCAAACTCTTTGCTCCAATTCAGTTCAGTTCAACTTAATAAACATTTAGTAAGAGCCTATGTGTTGTAGGCACTGTGCTAAATCCTGGGAGTACAAATAAGAAAAAGAAAGACAGTTCCTGTCCTCTGAGATTATAGTTATAATGGAGTAAGAGAACACATAAAAGGAAGCAGAAGGTGGGGGGAAGGGGGGTTGAGGGGGTGGAGTGAATCCAGTATTGCAGCTCATGGGAAATGCCTGGGCTATGAGCTCCTTTTGCCTTTCTTCCAGCATTTAACACAATTCCTAGCATGGAGTAAATGATGAATAAATGCTTGTTGACTAAATGACCATATTGGAGCCAGATTGTGAAGAATTTTAAATTGGGAGCTACTGAAAAATTTTGAGGAAAGGAGTGACAGCATCAGGCTTGTATAGTAGAAGACTATTTTTGCAGCTATGTGATTGAAAAAGGGGAGAGGCTAGAAGTAGGGAGGCCTGTTCCTATGCTGTTGTGGTAGTCTAGATATAGTAGGTAAAGAGGACCTAACCTAGTATGGTTGAGAGAGTTTGTCACAAGGGATTCATATAATTGATGACAGTTATATGAGTATTAATTATTATCAACAGTAGTCATTTTTACAGTTTTATACATTTCAAAGCACTTTCATACACATGATCTCATTTGATCAATATGTTGTTTAGTGTTGATTGAAGGACACATGGGCGGAGGTCAAGGATTCTGTCTGTGTGTTTTCACTGCGTTCTAGTGATTGAGACTTCCAGAGGACAGGGAAAAGTGGGTGAGGGGGTGAGGAAGCTAAGTTAGCTTTGATAATTCTGTCTGCTTACAGTAATTTAGGAAGTATCCTTTCTTTAAAGGTTATGTTCAGTAGATATATAGTTCTAATCATTTATTGTACTTTAATTTGTACCTGCAGTCATTATTTCTCTGAGTTTTTTTTATCTTCCATGAACAAGGTAACATGTAAAGCCCGCTGGACATGAATATGAAGATAATGGGGGGGGGGCAGCTTATGACCTGCATCTTCATGCCTTTCTCCCTAAGTTCATACCTCTTCTACATGGTGTGCTCCATCTGGGGAGCTGACAGCACAGGCTGGTTATAATGATGCTTTCAAATTTCTTCACCGAGTCTGTAATTAAATGACATCACTGAGTCTTAAATGCATCTGCTGTGAAAGTCAGAAGGCTAAATTATCCCATTAAAGGGAGAAAAGTGTTACTCAGTGTTAAAGAAGCTCAAGTTTAGTATGCTGGAGAGTTGCTTCGGGAAAGCTGTTGAAAGCCAGTTGAGCATGGTACATTGTGGAAAGATTGGGAGGCCAGGAGGCCATGGGGTTTAGAACAAGCTGTTCAAGAACTACAGCTGCACTCTGGCAAACTTAAAAAAAAAGAGAGTTTTCTCTCAAATGTAGTTAACTGTTTGGCTACTGGAATTAGCTCCCAGCTGCTAGAATTAACTCCCAGCAGCTGGGATGTCCTAATCCAGTGGGACAAGCAGGCCGCCATGAGAGTTGTGGTGTGAGGTAGCTGCTTAGGACATAGTGTTAGCCAGGTCATGGGGTTGATCAGTCCCACAAGGGCAGATGGCACTAACCTGTTTCATGACTACAGATAACTCACTAGGACTGAGGATGCCTTTTCCTCAAAATATTTTCCCATGGAATGAATGGACCAGTCAAGAGAATGACTATAGATCAATACAAATCCATCACTGTTATTATAATAACCTAGCAGCCAGGGCAGGGATGTGCGTAACAGCATAAGCAGAGCTCATTTAAGACAGTTTTTCTGGGCTGCAACTCCCAGCCTGAGCAAAGTGATTCTGTGATTCTACAGTGAAGAGGTTACTGGTTGTACGTTGATATTTCTCACCCATGTACATGAGTTTGCTAATCACCTGTAGCATCATACTTTTTAAATGCAAAAGATAATAATGTGAGTGCTTAAATGATCTCAGCGTGATTGGCTTCCTAGGCATTCTCTTGTCATTAGGAATTTTCATTTTTCCAACGTATTTAATTTTCCTCCTATATCCACATCCAGTTGATTATATTAGATCATAACAATGATGATGATGATGATAACTGACATTTAGATATTATTTTAACGTTTGCCAGGTGCTTTACATCCTTCCCTAATTTTATCTTAACAACAATCCTATGAGGTAAATGCCACAGATATAATTATCCCCATTTCCCTCTTCTGTAGAATGGGGTATGATAAATCAATTTCTGCCATTTTTAGTGTTTCAAGACTGTTTATTAAAGCATGAAATTTTTGCCCAGCTTTGCTTATGGTGATCAGTACTGGTGCTAGGTGAAGGAAGTGAGTGCCCTGATAGCTGCAGTTTTGTAGGACAGTTCTTGTCTAAAGCAAGCCAGTGTTTTTTAATTTTTATTTATTTTTATTTTTTCCTCTAATGCGTGCACTGACTCAAAGTACCAGGCCATGACTCAAGAAGCATCATGGCGTTAGTAGATAAAGCACTCAACTTAGGGTCAGGAAGGCCTGCCTTCCAGTCCTGCCTCAGACATTTTCCTGTGCTACGACCCCTCGCAGCAAATCTAGGAAGTAAATGCTACAGATGTAATCATCCCTATTTGCCTCTTCTGCATAAAGTGGAGAAATGAACCCTGGGCAAATTGTTTTGCCTCTCAGGGTCCCAGGCAATTCTCTAAGTACCTAACTCCCTATTCGTTGAAATCCCATGTCTGTCATCCACATGTCTCCAAAAACATGTGGATAAATTTGTGGTCAAATATTATATTATAGTATTATAATATACATTATTATGTATAATAGTATATGATAATGTAAGAGTAACATTATTATATATTTTTGGGGGTGAAAAGTCAGTTTGTGCTTATTTTCTTTTATTATAACTCCAGTGCTCACTATCAAATCCTTCCCACAGTTTTACTGGTTCTGCTATTTTCACTAAAAATTGAAATGCTAGCATCTAACAATTCTTTAAATAGATATTTACTGAGTGACTACTTTGTGCAAGTCCTAGTGCTAGACACTGTTGGGGGTATAAAAATGTCTACTGTCCCTGCCCTGCAGAAACTTACAGTTCATTAAGTTCTGTTGGGCATATTTACTGCCATATTTCTCACATGTCACTTTGGCAGTGCACCAGAATACAAACTCCTTGAGGCCAGGGACCTTTTTTCATTTTGTCTTTGTCTCTTCAGCACCTAGGATGCAGTAGATATTTAATAAGTGATGGCAAAGAATTGGAAATTGAGGGGATGCCCATCAATTGGGAAATGACTAAACCAGTTGTGGTATCTGATTATGACTGAATACTACTGTGCTATAAGAAATGATGAGCGCGGGGCGGCCAGGTAGCACAGCGAGTAAGAGCACCGTCTCCAGTGTTGAGAAGACCTGGAGATCGAATCCCGGGCTCAGACACTTAGCACCCACCCAGAAACACCTGGCCGTGTAACCTTGGGCAAGTTACTTAACCCCAATTGCTTAAAAAAAAAAAAAAAGAAATGATGAGCTCTATGATCTTAGAAAACCATGGAAAGACTTGCACAAAATAATGAAGAACAAAATGAGCAAAATGAAGGGAACATTGTATGTTGCAGTATTGTTTTAAGAATGACTTTGAGTGATTGTTATTTTGTGTATCATAAATACCCAAACTTACTACAAAGAACATAAGAAACATGCTATATGCATCCAGAGAAAGAACTGATAAATAGATGTAAAAATAATTTTACATATATATGCATATATCTACATACCTGTTTGTGTCTAATGGTAGCCATGGGGGGGGGGGGGGGATTTCCATGATAATTGTGTTGTATATTTGGAGAGAATAGCAAGTTGTGTGTAGTAGATTTGCAGTTTCATGTATAATCATCTTTTTTATTGTGCTATGTTATGGAAATGCTTGTTTTATTCCATAAATTAAATTTAAACAAAACAAGAGCTAATTAAATTGATGTATTCTGTAATCATGAGGACCTCATAAAGAAATTCAGTGTCCTTATGTATATCATCACACACAGGCCTGCTCATAAGTAAACATCAGATCCTTTTCTGTAAGCTCCTTACTTGCTAAGATATAATCCTCAGTTTTTTCAACTAAGTCAGCAATACCAATAATTTTCTTAGATGATTACAAGAATAAGAATTATTTTCAGAAAACTTAAAGAGTGTTTAGGGGGATTTTAAATGATTGTACTCACATGCACGCACACACACACACACACACATACAACTGTGGGACAGCTTTGTATTAATTTTGGAATAAGCACCAAGTTGATGCTGAGAGTAGGGACTTTCATAGATTGAAAAACAGGTGTCAAAGGCATTTCCAGACTAACATCTATTTTAGAAATATGACTGAAGCTTTTAGTAGTATATGCAGTATTATGGAAGAATAGCCCTAGGTAGCATGTTCAACATCAACAAAGGCGAGCCTCCTTTTTTCCCCTTTTCATTTTCCCAAGTGCTCATTCAACTCTTCCCCCAAAGACCTGCATTTTTGTTTTTCACCATAGTAACTCTCATTTATCATCTTCTAGCAGGTTTTGGAATCAAACTCCGTCAGCATTTTGCTTTATCAGCAAGTGTAGTAGTGACATCTAGTGACAAAAAGAGGGGAATATAGTGTAGTGGAAAGAACTCTGGACCTGTGTGCCTTCCTGGCCACTCGTGTGACCTTGGGCAACAGCTCTGAGGCTCTTTCCTCATGCACAGAATGGGAATGACAGTATCTACGGAGAAGAAAGTGTGCATCAGGATCAGACAACTGGTTTCAGAGTAGTCTTTGGACTCTAAGGTTCTGTGCATCTTAAACCATATTTTCCAAATTTTGGAGTTTTTTTGGGAGGGCCATTCTTTCCTGTGCTACAGAGTAGTTCAGTGATCTGTCAGATCCTTCGTAGAATTTCTGTACTTCATCTTCTACGACAGACATTGACCAATAAGCTTCCATTGTCACGTAAGGGTTCTGGTGAGCTGCTTGCCTGTGCATAAGCAAGACAGGCCAGTTATGTAGAAGGAGTGCTGCAATGCACAAAACAGGCAGAGATTCAGGTAATGTCTTATAGAGCTTCTCGACAGAGATTTTGAAGAAGGCTACAGGGGGAAATCCCCCAGAATGAGAAGTTATAGAAAAACTGCTCAACACTGATGGCAAAGAGTACATATAGAAAGGAATGAGAGCACAGATTAGGTAAACTATTATTAGTTTATTTTTATAAAAAGTAGTTTATTCTGCTTCCACTGAATTCAGTATTAGTTCTAGTTTACTACCCTCCCTCAAGATTATTTTGAAGATTAAATAAAATGTATTAGAAAACTGCAGAATGTTTTAAATATACATATATTACATGTATTTGTGTAAAGGAATTGTAGTATATATATACATATATTATATATATTATATACACATATATTATGTACATACATATATTGTGTAAGGGAATTACAGGTTTTTTTCATCTTTATAAACTATTCTAACCATGTGACAATGCACGAGGAAAACTTTGTGGATTATGGTAATAAGCAGAAAGCATGGGTTCTTAGGTTGTGTATTTTTGTCATTGTAACCTGATCAATTCAGTAAGTGTTAAGTGCCTTCTATGTTCAGGTCACTGTCTTCATTTTGATTTACATTTATTGGTCACAGTATAGTTCATTAAAGATGGTTTTGTCATCCAGGAAATTTCTGCTCTGTTTTAAGCCTGTTGTCCATACAAACAGGTAATGGAGACATGTCTTTAACATTTGCATTAGAAGTGACACAAAAGACTCAGGGATGCTTCCATTCTCCTCTGGCTTGCTACTTCTACCTAGATAATCTGGAAAATTCACTTTCTGACCTCAATCAGTGTGTTGTCATTAACTCCCTTTGCAAGCATACGGTTCACATACTCTCTTTCACCCTAGCTTCAGAGATATCACACTTTCCTGTTTCACTTCTTAAACCACTGCTTCATCACCATCATTAATTCTACATCCTCTTCCTGACCCTAAATGTGATTGTCTCAGGGGTCTATCCTCAATCTTCTCTTCCTCTCTACATTTTCTTGGTTCTCTCATTCACTTCGATAGCTTCAACTACGACATCAGTGCAGATGATTCCCAAGTCTTTATCTGTAGACCTGACCACTCTTTTATGCTCCATAATGAATCCCCAAATCCCTTTAACCCAAACTCAATGTGCCAATATATCCAAAAGAAAATTTTTACTGACTTCACTATTTCTCTCCGTGGCACCACCATTGTCTCATAACTTGAAGATTATCTTTGAATTCTTCTTCACCCCTTGTTCAATTTTACCCTCAAAATGTCCTAGCAATTTTACTCTTACAATGTCAACTTTCTCTTCTCTCTTTTCAGTCACCATAACATATGCCCTTCTCACAACTCACCAGCAGTAGACTCTAATAAGTTTTCAGTTCTCCATTGTCAATGCCTTCCAATAAATCTAAATAATGCTGCTGCCAGAATATTTCTTACAAACTCCACCCATTGATCAAAAATCTTCATAGGTTACTTATTGCCTTCAAAAAAAAAAGGTTTATATTCATTTACTTGGGATTCAAGGATTCAAGGCTCTCTACAATCAAGTACTATTTAAATCTCCAGACTTATCTCATATTACTCCCCTTTGTACATTTTATGTTACAAACTGCTCTGCGACCCCCAAGGCCATAAACTCTTCCATGCCTTTGGCTATTCTTGGCACCAGGAATGTTTTTCCTCCCTCTTCCTTGCCTGTTGAATTCCTAATCATCTATTAAACCCCAACTCAGATGCTACTACTAGGAAGCTTTCCCAGATCCCCTTTATTTCCCGGTTGTACGTTACATGATACCATGTTTTACAAGTTTACATTTTGTCTCTGTCAATAAAATGTAAACTATTTGACATCAAGGTATGTTTCATTTTTGTCTTTTTATCCTTGAGACCTAGCACAGTGTCTGGTGCATAGTAAGTAATTAATAAATGCCTACTAATTGATTGCAGCTCTTTAGTGTGTTTATCATGTAGTACTTTATTTTATAATTATCTGTGTTCTCATCTTGTTTTCCCACTTGACTATATTGTTCACGAGGAAAGGAACACTCTTTTCTAAACTTTTCATATTACTCAACCGATAGAATGGTACTTTGAATCTAATAAGATACTTGAAGGTTTTTGAAACGAATGAATGTTCTAGCTCTAATTTTGTTTCAGTTTATAGTGTCACCTGCTAGTTTTTATTAAATGCTTATTGATTGATTTAGAGCTGAAAGGAATATTAAAAATTGTCTAATCTATCTTTCTCATTTTAAAATGAAGCTAACATCTAGGGAGAGAAGACCTTGTTTGCATAAGATCCTGTAGGTAGTAAACAGCTGAGCTAAGATTCCAGCCCTTCCAGTCTAGGGCTACTGTGAATCTCTGGGGTCATTGGCAAGCATTCCATTGTGAAATGAATCATTGAGTGACTCTTCATGCTCTACCTCAAAGGGAAGCATGCAGCCTCATTACCCCAGCTCATGTTTCCTGTCCTCCTCTTTATGAATTGGAGGTTGAGATTTGTGCCTTATTATGCCTGAGGCTCTTTATTATACCTGATTTTCAGATAAACAGGGAACATCCATTCTCTGGAATGTCATTCCCAACAGCTTTCAGAAGCATTAAACTCACTTAGAAAATAATTAGTAATCAAAAAGGGCATTTAAATTCAATTCTCTGAAGCGTGGAGGGAGATGTACTTTACATCGATTGAATTATCAGTACAAATATCTGCTTAGTTGAAGTAATAGTAATTAGATTTTAGTGAAAGAAGACATTTGTGTAGATTTGGAGGATATGGGATGTTTTAATCATCTATGCATCATTTTTAGTAAGGCCAAAAGGAGAGTCGATACCAGGGGGATTTGAGTTGAGGGTACTTTCTCTTCCGCCTAGAATCATAGAACTTCAGAGCAAGAAAGATAATTAGAGATGCATGTTTCAGATGAGGAAACTGAGGCCTACCAAAGTAAATTGTCCTCCTCAAGATCACATAGCTAGTTATTGGCAGGGTCAGAAAGAGAGCCTTTGTCTATTCATCCCCCTTTCCAGTGCTTTTTGCCAAGTACCAACAGTAATGAACCAGAACATGTCTTACAAGGTACGTGACCTGGGAAATGAGACAGTAGTCTAATACTCTGCAGTCACATTTCCATATCATTAACAACTTAGTTTTGAATCCATCCTAACTGGATTCTTTATTCATATATACTGGTGGTGCCAAGATACTAAGGATGTTTCTTTTTTTTACCTGCAAAGGGATTCCATTTAAAGAGGCCTGACAAATTGAGGCTTAGGTGGGCCTGAACCATTCCAGGCATTTGTCTAGCTTTCCTTCTTCAGAACTGCCTTTCTTTTACCTTTTGCTACTGCTTAAGTAAGTGTTTAAGAATCTGTATTGCACTATATTTATGCATTTACACATTTAAGTTGCCCATAAAGGAGCCTTCATCATGTCCAAAGAGGGTGATTATTTTATTTACAATTGAGACTTTGTTAAAAAAAAATAGTGAAAAGCAAAATATGTTATGGAAGAAAATTGTCCAGAAGGAGCAAAGATCTGAATTACTATCATATTGCCATAAGTGGAGCTCTTATATAATATGCAATTGTATTCCAAAATGGAAATGAGAACGGGATAATTGAGGAAAATCAGAAACTCTGTAATTGAATATATGTTTTCTTTCTTAAGTGAATAGCAAAAGACATTTAAAGTCTTTCAAGAGATGGCATTATATAGCAGAAAATAATACTCAAATTTTGATTATATGAGCTAATGGGTTAGAGCATTAATGCAGATGGTGCCGAATTGTGCATTTATCTTTGAAGAGCTTTCTATCTTGCTACACTATTTGGATATTAGAGACAGATATAATAGTGAAAAAGACAGGAATCTATGAGTTAGTTTCAGATTAGAGTCTTAGAATTGAAGCGGTGAATTTAGATAGTTTTCCTCATTTTTTTTAAGTATATCTTCTACATAGCCTTGTTTCAATTTTTCTTTTGCCCATATCCAAGAGAAATTATGAGATTAGTGAGAAAGTAGACACAGTCCCTTTATTAGGCAAACTTTTTCATAAATGATCCATAGATCAGTTTCTCAAAGGCCCTCAAATAATTTCAAAATGGACTTTAAGGGAATGCTTGTTTAATTCAACACAAAAAACATATTAAATGCTTACTCTGAGCTTAGCACTTACAATACAAAAATGAAGTAAGACACAGGTCCTACCTTCAACAAATTTATCATTTAGTTTGGTAGAATAAGATACATACAGCTATATCCCAATTAATGTGAATAATGACTCCCATGAAGTAGACATCATATTTGAATTTTCATTGTATAATGCCATTGGGCTGGAACCAATTATCATGTTGTACACAAATAATTAGGGTCAGCTAATTGGCACAGTGGATAGAGCTTCAACCCTGGAGTCAGAAGGACCAGAGTTCAAATTCAGCCTCAGACACTGACTAGGTGGGTGACCCTGGGCAAGTTACTGAACCTTGTTTGTCTCAGTTCCTCATCTGTAAAATGAGCTAGAGAAGGAAATGGCAAACCACTCCAGTATCTTTGCCAAGAAAACCCCAAATGGGGTCACAAAGAGATGGATACAACTGAAACAATTGAACAAGGACAACACAAATAATTATGATGTAAGTCAGAATATGATTAGTGTAAAGAAAACTTTGAAGAGGGACCAATACTCTAAACTGAGAATACGAAAATCTGAGAATGCTTCATCTGAGCTAGGTCTCAGGGAAAGGGAGAAAATTTTAACAGAAATCAGGATTTTAGCAGAAATGAGGAATAGGAAGAATAGCATTCCATATATAAGAAATAGTGTAAACAAAGATATAGAGACAAAGGAAAATGGGCAACAATTATTGGGGAAGTTCAGATAGAGAATGACGAGAAAGTAAAGAGGAGTATTAGTAAAATAGGTCTGGGAAGACGGGCTCGAGTCAGACTGTGGAGGTCCCTGAATTCCAGATTCAGGAGTTTATACCTCATATACTAAGCAAGGGGAGCCTTGGCAAAATTTTTAATAGGGGAGTGACATAATCTTTCAAGTCCATAACTAGTTGATTTCTTATTTAATTAGAACAGTAGGGAAACAGAAAGTGCAAAGAGTGGTACATTGTGAGACTATAGAAAGTGAAGGGGGAAAAAAAACTGTCTGCCAAGCATGTGCTCTAAGAGAAGGTCAGTGGTAGGGTAGCACACAGAGTATGTGGAATGGGCGAGGTGAACAATCCATACAGGAATAATTTGAGAGTTATAAATATCCCATAGAATTCTTCCTGTTCTCATCTGAGTAAATTGTACAGTAAAGACAAGATGAGTAATCAACGCATAATTTTTTGCTGTGTGATTTTGGGCAAATCTCTTAATCTCTCTAGACTTTGATTTTCTCATCTCATTACTAGAACTTACTATTGTAAGACTAAGGACATACAAATAAATATCAAACTTGCCCCTAACTGAGCTGAAACACCAGTTGGACAGACAATATGTAATCAATGTTGTCTTCTTTTGACTTCTTAACCTTTAATCTCTATACCGTACCACTTTACTGTTAATTAATCATCATCTAGTATTGACA
This sequence comes from Petaurus breviceps papuanus, assembly GCF_028583685.1. Lineage (NCBI taxonomy): Eukaryota > Metazoa > Chordata > Mammalia > Diprotodontia > Petauridae > Petaurus > Petaurus breviceps. Next base: position 16,999,226 of record NW_027185784.1, read on the forward strand.
ACAAGCTTTCCTGTACTGAATTCTGAGCCTCAGTTTTCCCAGTTTTAGAATAAAGGTAATATTTGCACTACCTGCCTTGTGGGGTTGTGAGGAAATCACATTGTAAACCGAAAGCCTTGTATAAATGGGAGCTCTTGTTGGTAATGAGAGAAGCAAACATATGGAACTAGAGTCAAGGTATTTGGTTGCTGAGTCTATTTTCTACATCAGTCCAAGAAATTTTTTATATCCTTTCTATTTTCTGTATAGGTAGTGGCATGATTTTGAAAGGTTTAGAGATTATTTAGGAATATATGGCATGAATGGAAAAAAATGATTCAAATTATTATCCAATATGATCATCAGGGTAATATTGGTAATTATTTACTTATTGGCCTACTTACTTATCTCTCTCTTTTTTTTTTTTATAAAGCAATTGGGGTTAAGTAACTTGCCTAAGGTTACATGGCCAGTTTTTTTTTTGTGTATGTGTGTAGGTGTTAAGTATCTGAGTCCAGAACCGATCCTGGGTCCTCCCAACTCCAGGGCTGGTGCTCTTACTCACTGCGCCACCTAGCCGCCCCCTACTTACTTATCTCTACAAAATCTTTGACAATAATTTACACACATTTTGAAGGTATCTTTATTTTTTTAATCAGTTCTTATCCTTTGATCACTTATCTTTTGGGAAATGGCTTTTAGGCTTATCTATTTCTATTAATGCCCTATAATTCTTAGATGTCAGACTTTTATCAGAGGTATATGGTGTGATTTTTTAAACAATGGATATTTCCCTTTTTTCCCCCTAATTGTATTAATTTAGTTTATATATTTCTCAACATTACATAATCATGTTTGTCTTTCATATTTTGTAACCTCCTCAATTCCTTATTAATTTAGAATTATTTGCCATTGCTATAATTGTAAAAGTTCTTTTCATAAATTTTGCTCTATTTTTATTGCTGCAATATTTTATATTTGCATCGTACATACATTTTGAGCAAGTTATAGTATCTGGTATAAAATGAAGCTTTAAACTTCTTCTTGTCATTTTTTGAGCAAGGGTTATATAGATTGAGAAAGCGTGGACCTTGATTGAATTATGAGAAGAGAACAGGCAGGCTTTTGTACATAAGACTGTATCTTTATGGTCATACAGTTGACTCAAGGGAATAGAGAATACAATATCGTACTATGTTAATTTTTTGTTTTTTGGATTATAAAAATGCATTTGATTCAGTGAATCGAATTACAGTTATTATGGCTCTTCTACAAAGTGTTACTCATGAATATGTTAAGTTCAATAAAAATTCCTTGATAGATACAACAGAGATAACTTTGATTATTAATATCAAGGAAAATATCATCAGGTGTTTGCCTGGTATGAAGGACGCCCAGACAAGTACAGATGAGAGATTCACTATAGATGAAGAGATATTTGAAATGTTCCTTTTTGTGAATGAGATTGTGCTGATTACATCCAGTTTGGGAATATTGCATAGTCTCTTAAATGAGACCTATAATCATTCAGAAGAGTTTAACATAAGTGCCTCCCCAAAAAAGCTAAGTGAGAGAAAAATTTGTTTAAACTATGACAAACAGTTGGATGGATAGCCCAAAAATAGCTGGTCTGTGAGGACTTTAGACAAACACTGTAGATAGACAACTGGGCCAAGAATTGACAGGTTGCATTTGGGAAATCAGACAGTGCTTCCAATGACCCTAGACTTCTCCCTGAAAATAAAATCTTATCCTTGTAACATCATTATTTTTCCACTTTGAAGCATGGAATACCACAACTTCCAGGAAAAGAAAATTATAGATCACTTCAGGGGCAATGGATAGATATACCGTGGGCACATATAGGCTGCTACATATTATGAATAAGTGCTCATGAGGCACTGTAAATCACATCATCAAAAATATGTGTGGTAGTGTCATCTAGTGAAATGTCAGTAGATCTAGAGAAAGACTCCATGGACAATTTTTCAGAGGAGAGTTTTATAGCATAAGAAGTTACAGGTGTGTTTCAGTCTGTTTGAAGGAAGACCCATGTGTATTTGAACATGAATACAATAAGGTATTCAACTATTCATGTAAGAAGCAGCCTTAGAGTAGTGTCATCTGAAGGCCCATGACATGTGAGACCCTCTATATCTGGGCAGTAGTGACACCTTCCCAGGGCCTCTAAGGATTTTTCCTTGTGCTTGAAGGAACACCTATTAGGATCAGCAACTTTACATTACCATTCATGATATTGTCAGGAAACAGGTTGAAATTTTCATCTTTGTTTTGGAAATGAGTCTCTAGAAGAAGAAAAGCCCTGATCCTAAATCAGAAGTTGTTTTTCAAGTCAGTTTAGGATCTACTAGCTGAGACTCCCTATTGACTGTATATTGGACAGTTCATCCTGATAGATAGATAACATTACATCGCCCACAACCCTTACTTAATTCTCAATGCTTGAAAACTCCCAATGCTAACCCAAATTAGTTTTTTCCTGTCTTAGACCTTAATTTCTGGTCTATTTAGTCCCATCATTTAGAACCTCATAGATTCTACTCTCATCCAGTTATGATTTTTGGTTTTTCCTCTTGTCAATGTGTTTTGTTTTGGTTTTTGCTTTTTTTTTTTTTGGAGGGGGTAAGGTAGGTCAGTTGGGGTCAAGTGACTTGCCCAAGGTCCCATAGCTAGTTTTGTGTCAAGTGTCTGAGGCCAGATTTGAACTCAGGTCCTCTGGACTCCAGGGCCAGTGCTCCATTCACTGTGCCACCCAGCTGCCCCAATATGTTTGTTTAGTTAGAAGATGACCAGAACAGCCTTAGTGCTGCACAGTTGACTGCCATTGGTACTTTTTCACCTTCCATTATGATACAGCTAGGCCCCATTAACTTGAGTGTCTCTCAAGAAGACTATGCCTTCTCAGTTTTTCAAGGGACTCAACACATTGCCAGTGCTTACTTCAGTGTTGAATAATAAGAGAAAATGTACACAAGAGCTTTTTTCAGCATGTCTCCCAATAGTACCCCTTCTCCCCAACACACACATTAAACCTTGCCATGTGACAAAGAGAAACAGGCATAGGTGATGAACAAGGTAACTGCTTCTTGTAGACATGCAGTATTTTGCACCCATGTGTGCCCATCTCTCTGTTAATAGGAGTAAAAAGTGTTTCTCATCTGTTCTTCAGGAGTAAGGTTGGTTTTTGTAATTATTCTGAATTCAACCACTGTTTATTCTTGTTTTCATCTACATTGTTGTCATTATTATAAACTTTGTTCTTCTGATTCTGCTAACTTCACTTTGTGTCTGTTCATATGAATCTGGCCATGTTTCTTTGAATTCCTCCCATTCCTACTTTCTTACAATGTAATAATATTACATTTCATTCATATACCATAGTTTGCTCAGCCGTTTTTTAATTGCTGGAAACTCATTTTGTTTCCAACACTTGAATGCCACAAAGAATGTTGCTATATGGTCTATAAAAGATTTTTCTTTCTGTCTTTGACTTCCTGGATGTATATCATCATCTGTTTTCTCATTCAGCAGATTTTATGGCATAACTGCTATCATGTGGAGGTTCACAAAAAATATCTTACCTTAAAAACAGAGAGAGAAGAGTCACAGATGATTTTAGTGTTTTGAAAATGAGTATCTGGGATAATGTTGATACCATTATAAAAAAGTGGAAAATTGAGTTCTGTTTTAGACATGTTGAACCTGAGGGGGCAGAAGCACACCTTCTCTGTAAAGCCTTCCCTGACCATTCCAACCCATACAATTTTCTCCCTTCTCTGAAACCTGAGAGGTCAGAAAACTTGGGTGAGAATAATGGTTCTTCCATGATAAAGGAAGATGATGATGATAATGGTAACTGATAATTTCATAGCATTTTAAGGTCTGATATATGTTCTACCTGCATGGTTTCATTTGGTCCTCACAGCAGCCTTCTGAGGTTAATACTTTAGTTGTTGTTACTCCCATTTTGCTGATGAAGAAACTGAGGCCTAGTGGTTAAGTGATTTGTCCATTTTCACATAGCCAGTGTTTGGGGTAGAATTTAAATCCAGGTTTTCTTGTCTCCAGGTCTTATACTTACTATATCACGTTAGTTTTTAGGCCTTAGTTTCTTTTTTCATTTTAAAAAATTTACTTCCATTGTTTGGTTTTTTTTTTTGACACAACAGATACTTTCCCAAAACATCCAAATAAATCCTCCATGGGGTTACTGTCTTCTCTATGAAGATAATGGATTATTGACAGGAAAGAGGGATATATCTTTGAACACTGGCAGTATAGTGATAACCTGGAGAGTTAGATTTGATCAGTTTATTTGCTGGTCTATATTGACTTTATATCACTGTAGTCCTTATCTATCTTGCTTCTTTGGTGTTGATTTCTTCACATTTCATCTTTTTATACAGGTTTGCCCATATCTCTGAATTCTGCATCATTCCTTGAATCTATTTTACTTGTGATTTTGAATATTTTTTCAGACCATCATTGATACTTTGCGTAACTGTTCATGCTCTTAATTATGTAAAATTTTACTTATTAGCCCAGACCTGTGATTTCATCAATATAGGAAACTGTTAATGTAGGACCTTCCTTATTAACATTTTAGCAACTTCTTTGTAACTTAAAAGTCTTCAAAAGTCATGTGGGGGGCCTGAGAGTTTATGCAGATTGCCCATGAGCTCATAGCTAATTTCCTATAGAAATATAGCTAAAATATGTTACATGTAATATTTCAGCTCAGGTCTTCTTGATTTCTAGGAAGACCATTATTCTATCCCTCCTAAGCTTATATAGTTGCAGCAATTTGTAGTAGATTTTTGATGTTGACTTTCTATAAGCAATATTGACTATCCAGTCTGTATCTTCTGATTATAGCTTCCTGGATTTTACTTGTATAAAAGGTTTTTAATTTTATGTAATCAAGATGATCTATTTTATCCTTTTTCAATCCCTTCTAATCCTTGTTTAGCTAAAATTTTTCCTCCTATCCATAACTGTGAAACATATAACCTTTTGTTTTCCTCTAATTTTTAAGTGTGATTATCCGTCTCTGAATACATACATACATACACATATATGTATATATATTTATATATGTATAATAGGTTCCTCCAGAAATCTAGGATTTTGAGAGCAGAGGCTGGATAAAGCATTTGATTTTCTTAATCAATGTTTGAAAATTATCCTCCCACATTTTTGAAATGTGTTATTGTAGGCCCTGAGTCTTCACTGTAACATCAGAGCTATGCAATGTGAAATGACTTATTATAAAATAAATACCTCTGTGCCCTGAAGTAGAGACACCTCTGCCATTAAAGCTTATCTTCCCTTTCTTGTAGTTTCTTGGTAATTACCTACATTCTATAGGGCCCTGCAGATCAGCATCAGATTGAGAGAGAAAAGTCCTCTAGTAGTAAAGTGGACAAATCATCCCTCCTCCTTTCTTCATTAAAGAATCTGAGAAGGAAGGGTCCATAGTCAGCCCAAGGATGGGCTGGAGGGGCTTACCAATTACATGGATATTCATGGATGTAACTTTCGGTTATGGGACTTTTTTAATGACCTGTGTATATGGTTACATGTGAAGAGCACCTGACTTCAGAGATGGACTCCTTCCCTAGTTATGTGCCTGGAAAGCTAATTATTCAGTCGGATGGTAATGAAAGACCCTGCCATCTGTCTGCTGATTTAATGGAGTGTCAGCACATTCCAAATAGGAAGTAATTGGATTGACAGACACAAAGCCAGTTATTAGACCGTTATTATCTGATTGGAAAAAGCAAGTAGAGGAGCATACAACTGTAGCAAAACTAATCTGATGATGTCTGTTGTTCCCGGAACACGCAGTCTGCCACACAGGATTCATGGGCTTTGAAACCCCTGACCGGCTTAGGAACGTTTGGAGCGCCTTCTCTCTGAATTCATCTCTGCATTCTTATTACAAATCATTAGAATGCAATCTAATAAAACACCGTTTGCATAAAGATGGGACCCATTTATAAAACTGTCACTGCAGCCACTCTATTAATAGAGCCATTTTAAAGATTTATTGTGAGCATATGTTACTTTTTACAGGGGGCCAGATTGAGAGCTGCAGGATTTGAACACGTAAGAATGTGCCTCTGGTTGTGATGATTGGAAGAAATAAGTTATCCTGCCCAAGGAATGTCATGAGAATAGTACTTGTTTCTTGCTTTTCAGGTACAGTCATCCAACAACAGTCTTGATGAAACAGTAACGAAAGGTGTCTAGGTCTGGTTCAGTGTTGTGCATAGAGTACTTACACACTCACACATACTCCAGCCTGAAAACCTTGGAAGTTAGAGACACATGGTTAGGGCCGGGTATCACCGTACAAGCCAAAATCAAGGCCTGGATGCTTTCCTCTCTCCATAGGATGCTAATGAGATCGAGCTGATGGGAAAGGACCAAAGAGTCATTGGCTCTTCCTATTCATTAGTTAAACAAGAGTCACAATGTGATGTGTTATAGTTCCTGGAATTCTAGGAGTTCTTGGTTTTATGGAGAGAGAACTGGGCAATCAATCAGAAAACTTAACATCTGATGTCACTAACCAGTCATATTACTTTAGACATGCTTTGTAATATCTCTGATCTCTAAACGAGGAGATTGGATTCAGTAACCTCTAACATTGAGGTTCTTTGAGTTCTAATGATCTGTGAATAGATCATCAATCTGTGAATAGCAATAATAATTTACATTTATTAAATGCTTTATGTCTGCAAATAATCTTCATCCCAGAAAATACATGATATAATTCAAGGGTTAATTATTATCCTCATTTCACACATGCAAAAATTGAGGCCCAGTAAGGTAAAATAACGTGTTCAGGGTTACATGAATATAAAATATACTTGAGTATTTGAGCTTGGCATGTATGACTTCTGTCAAAGAAGAGTTGTTCATGATTCAATGTCACCATTTTCAATTCAATTCATTTTTTAAGCACATACTATCAGGCACTGGTGATAAACCCTAGGAATATGAAAAGAGACAAATGACAGTCCCTATCCTCAGGGAGGTTATAATCTAATGAATATGACAAGAAGTCTCTAGTGGGAACTGGGCTTGTCTCTGGGCTGCATAACATTTTCATCAATGATTTGTAGAGTAGTATAGATGGCTTTTTCTTTAAGTTTGTAAGTGATATAAAGCTAGGAGAGGTAGCTAACACACTAGGTGATAATAGAGATCTTAACAGATTAGAGCCTTGTGAGCTGAATAAAGCATAATTCACTTGGGATAAATATGAATTCTTACACTTGAGTATGAAAATATCAACTTCACAAATACACAGTGGGGAAGTATGTGAGACAGCAGTCAGTCTGAAAAATATCTAGAGGTTCTAGTGGATTATAAACTCAATGAGTCAACAGTGTCATATAGCAACCAGGTTAGCTAATACCATCTTGGGCAGGATTAAGAGACATATATAGACTCCGGGAATGAAGAGATAGTAGTAGCTCTGTAGTCTACACCACTCAGACTTCACCTGGAATACTCTGTTAAGTTCTGGGTGTCTGACACTGTTTAAAGAAGTCCATTGATGAGGTTGTCCTCTGGATGAGCATCCAGAAGGAGAGCAAGCAGGATTGCAAAGGGCCTTGCATCCACGTCACATGAGGAGCAGTTGAAGGAATAGGGAATGTATAGCCTGGAGAAACACAAAGACTTGAAGTACAAGATCATTATATTAAAGTATCTAAAGGGGTACCTTGCAGAGGAGACATTAGACTCTTCTGTTTTCCCTAGCGAGAAGAGCCAAGAGTGATGAAGCAACAATTAGAGTTGTCCCCAAAGTGGGATGGACTGCTCTGAGAGGCGGTGGGTCCCGGGTCTCAGAGTCAAGACGATCACTTGTCACATATGTGAGAGCAGGGATTCCTTTTGGGTACTGAATGGAGTAGACTGTCATTGAAGTTCCTTCTCACTCTCAGTCTGTGGTTTCCGTGTCCAATGCCCTTTTCACTGTACTGTCCAACATCTCACAGCATTTCTATTCATGGGTTACTAACAAGTCACTGCCCCTTCCTTTGTTTTCCTGCTTATGAAACAGCAGCAGTGTTTCCTTTACTTAACTTATGAAAATAAATTAGAGGGAAGTGTGTAATTGTACAAGTTTTTTCATCATGAGTCCTTGGGAATTATCTTGGATTACTGTATTGATCAGAGTAGCCAAGTTGTTCACAGTTGATCATCATCAAAACATTGCTTTTATTGTGCACAATGACCTCCCAGTTCTTCTCATTTCACTTTACATCAGTTTGTAGAAGTCTTTCCGTGTTTGTTTTTTTCCCCCTGAAACCACCCACTCATCATTTTCAGAGACAATGATATTTCTCACCACTGCCTCCCTTAATCCACCATCCTTTTATTACCTACCCATTCTCCCTTTATTTCCCTATTGGGTAAGATAGATTTTTATTCTCTTTGAACCAATTCCGATGAGAGTGAGGTTCAAACATTGCTACTTCCTCCCATTTTCCTCTCCATTATAAAAGCTCTTCTTTGTGCGACTCTTTTATGTGAGAAAATTTTCTCCAGCCTACCTTTCCTTGTCCCTTCTCCTAGTGATACCTCTTTCTTACTCATTCCTTTTTCTTTTTTTGGAGATTATCTTGACATAATTGACTTACACTCATTCCCTCTGTCTATGTAGACTCCTTCTGATTGCCCTAATAAGGATAAAATTCTTATGAGTTATATGTATCATCTGCCCATATATCACCTTCCCGTATAAACGGTTTGACTTTATTGAGTCTCTTATGATTAAATGCTTTGTCATATTTACTTTTTATGATTCTCTTGAGTCTTGTGTTTGAATGTCAGATTTTCTGTTTAGCTCTTGTCTTTTCATCAGGGATGCTTGAAAGTTCTCTATTTCACTAAATATCTATTTTTTTCTCCTGAAGGAGTATTCTCAGTTTTGCTGAGTAGTTATTCTAGGTTGTAGTCCTAGCTCCTTTGCCATCCACTCCTTTAAAATGGAGGCTGCTAAATCTTCTGTGATCTTGATTGTGGATCCATGGTATTTAAATTGTTTCCTTCTGGCTGTTTGCAACATTTTCTTCCTGACCTGGGAACTCTAGAATTTGGCAATAATATTCTTGAGAGTTACATTTTGAGATCTCTTTCAGGTGGTGATCAGTACATTCTTTCAATTTATATTTTACTCTCTGTATGTAAAATATCAGGGCAGTTTTCCTTGAAAGTTTCTTGAAATAAGATGATAGACTTTTTTTGATTATGTCTTTCAGGTAGTCCAGTAATTATTAAATTCTCTCTCCTCAGTCTCTTTTCTAGGTCAGCTATTTTCACATTTCCTTCAATTTTTTTTTCATTCTTTTGACTTTGTTTTTATTGTTTCTTGATGTCTCATGGAGTCATTATCTTCCACTTGTCCAATTCTTATTTATAATGAATTGTTTTCTTCTGTGACTTTTTGTACCTCTTTTTCCATTTGACCAATTCTACTTTTTAAGGAATTCTTTTCTTCAGTGAATTTCTGTGCCTCTTTTACCAAGCTGTTAATTCTCTTTTCATATTTTCTTGTGTCACTCTCATTTCCCCCCATTTTTCCTCTACCACTATTATTTTTTTTCTTTAAGCCTTCTGGGAATTCTTGTTGGGCTAATTGTTGAGTCCAGTTAGCATTTGTCTTTGAGGCTTTGCCTATCACTGTTGTCACATTGTTGTCTTCTTTTGGGGGGGGGAGGGCAATTAGGGTTAAGTGACTTGCCCAAGGTCACATGGCTAGTTTTTGTGTTAAGTGTCTGATGCCAGATTTGAACTCAGGTCCTCCTGACTCCAGAGTCGGTGCACCACCTAGCCGCCCCCTGTTGTCTTCTTCTAAGTTTATGTCTTCCTGACATGTAGTAACTTTTATGATCACTTCTTTTCTTTTCCCTGTTTACTCATTTTTCCAGCCTATTTCTTGACTTTTAACTGCATTAAAGTTGGGCTCTACTCTTCTGGGAGTTGGGAGAAGCACAATCCCAAACTTAAGACTTTTTCATATTATTGTCTTCAGAACTAGTTCTAGGGATCTGCAAGTTTTGGGTGCTTCCAGGATAGTGTGATACTGGAAGAAGTATGGATACTGCTCTCCTGGTCTGAATTCTGGTATTTTCCCAGGAAGGGCCTCTGTTCTCCTGCAGCCACAAGTACTAACATTCCTCTCTGCTTTGGACTCGGGAGGAGGGCCCCTGCTCCCTCGTGGATGATCATAAGCACTATTCTCTGCCCCGGAATTGTAACCCAGAATTTTTTGTGGGCAGTCAGCACCAGCTGTACCCAGTGCTAGCAAAGAGTCCTCTGTAATCCCTTTCAGACCAATTGTCAGACAGAACTCTACCCCCGCCCCCCATCTCTTAACTGAGAGCACCTGAAGTTGCTGCTGCTGCCACTGCCTCTGCAATCTACCACTAGTGTTCTTCACACAGATCTGCCTCCCACCGCGGTGTTATAGGCCTCTCCTGCAGACCTCCTAAGGTTCTGCAAAATGTCTGTAAAAATGCCTCATTCACCTTTTCCTGGCTCTGCAGCTCCAAAATGTTGTCTGAGGAGTTATTTTAGAGTTGTTTGGATGGGAATGTTGGGGAGAGTTTGGCTGGGTTGCTGCCTCTAATTTACCATCTTGGCTCCCACAAGTGCTATAGAGCTTTACAGAAGTAGGGGAACAGAGTGGATTGAAGTAGTCAGTAAGAGAAGGGTTTAAGGTAGGGATGGGGTAGAGGACTTGAGCTGTTCTTTGGGAGATTGGTAAGTGAGAAAGTAGATCATTTCAGATGAGAGGAAGAAAATCTAGATGAAGAGACAGGAAGGAGGAAATAACCATAGCATCTTTGTGGAAGGTGAAGGAGACCCAGATGGCTCTGCCTGTCAGACAGGGCATGTTGGAGACTAGAAGAGAATAAGAATGAATAGGTGGTAGGGGGGACAAGGATTTCTGATCATGGAGGCCCTTGAAAGCCAAGCAAAAGGGATTAGATTTGCTGCATTATGAAGTGGGGATCCATTTATTCATCACCTCCCTCCCCCCATAAATGGAAGGCTTGATAAAGATGATGTTTAAGGAAGATTAATCTATCAGTGGTGCCCTTTGAATGAGTGAGAGTCAAGGAACCCTAATAGGTTATCGCAGAAACTTCAATGTGAAACAGAATATGGAGATGGTAATTAATAGGGTCTGGACAATAGTTGTGCCACTGTCAAAAGGAAGGTTAGATTGGGATCTATAAAAGGGAAGAATTATTTTTGAGCCTGTGTTTTTTTTTTTAATCTAATGTCACCTCATTAAAGCAATTAAAGGTATGTGATACAGATTTAAATAAACTCCTGTTTTGAATAACTTTCTATACAAGGTTGAATAAAACTTTTCTGGGCTAGTGAATTGGCTCTCCAAAGTCTTTCAGAATTCAGCCTAACAGAGTTTATGTGTCTGTTCATTCTTCCAGCTATCTCCTTAGCTACAGGCCCCTTTATATAGAAATACCTCATCTGTCCCGAGGAAAGTGGGTTTAGGGCTCACTGTGGGGAAAATGACATAAGTATTATTGGGAGCAGAATGAGTTGGCAGGTGTACAGGACCACAAACACACCTGCTTTGCAGTTTTACCTTAGACTTACCCAGCAACTATGCCTTGAAGCATAATCACCTAACTGGATTCTACTCGTGACCAAGGCAATTAATTTCATCTTAGTCTATTCCACAAGGGCTGGAGAAGTGTTAGGTATATGCACTATGTAGAAGCTTTTAGAGTCAATAAGGGACCATCATATGTCAACCCCAGGTTCCAGGCAGGGATACCCCTTCCTCTGATAGACAGGCTAGATTTTAGAACAACTTTTAGTAATTTAAACTTTGTCTTATAACTTAGTAGAACAATGAGTGAACTAGCATGTCAGAAATTCTGGGTTCTTATTCTGGTTATGCTAATTACTAATAATCCTAGTAATTAATTACATGTAATCCTGGACTAAACTTGTAGACTGTCAGAACTGGAAGGGATCCTTAGGGTTTATCTAGGCCAACCTCTTTATTTTACTGTTGAGGAAACTGAGGTCTGAAAAGATGAAGCAACTTTGCCAAGGTCACACAGCAGCGTAGGTACAGAGCAAGGAGTCAGGCCACAGACATCCTCCTCTTAGCCTGGCGATCTTGCCTTTTTCTCACACTGTCTTCCTCATTTAACTTCTCTGCCTCCTCCGTAAAGTAGAGATAATAATACTTTCTTTGTCATGGAATTGTTTTGTGTGATTCAGGCCAGATACATGTAAAGGTACTTTGAAAAGTATAAAGCTCTGTAAATTTGCGTGGTGGTATTATCTGTCTGTCATCCTCTCTGCGGTCTCGTATAGCCATGTTTAGGTGAGACAAGAGAAGATTCATTGCCCTGAGTGTGTTTGGAGAGAGAGATACTGCACAACAAGCCAGTGCCCCACTATCCTGACCCCATCTGCATTTTTAAGACAACCTCTTTAACATTGTAGATGTACAGCTGAGAGGCAGATGATGAAGGACTCACATGTTGGGTCAAGCTGATTATCGCCCAAGGATGGAGCCCATGCCATCTCTTTCTCAACAGTACTGTGTTCTCTATGCTAATTTTGTGAGAGGATGGGGTGATAGGAAACGATTTTCCTCCTCATGGCTGGGAGCAAGACATCATTCACTAACATCCCCTTGTTGGTGCTTTGCTTGTAGTTAAGTATGTTACGCATTGGTCTTCAGGAATAATCAAAAGGCTTATCTGCTGCATACCAATGCAACTAATAAGGGACATGGTTTTTTTGGGAAAACATTGTCTGCTATTTCTAGCCTGTACTGAAGTTATGTACATAAGGAAAGGAGTTAATTGGAACTTGAAAGAATGAATCTCCCAGTAAATGCTGATGCTGTCACATGGAGAGGAAATGAAGGATGTATCTGCCTCAGGATGTGTTACCATCAGACCCCAACACCAGCAATAGAAGGAATGACCTTGATTTGTGCTAAAATTAAGTCCTGTAGTTAGCAAGTTAGCAGGTTTCGTGCATGTTCAATGTCACACTGCTCTCCCATTTTTCATTTGTATCATATGTCTTCCTATATTCTAAATCTCAAATTCTATCAAATCCCTGCTTTTGGACCCTCTGGGTTAAAATCATAAGGATGGCACCACTAACACCAGCCTTATGAAATATCAGTCCTTCAGTACATGGCTTAAATATCACCCATTCATATCACATTCCTTGATTTTCCCTCTCCTCCTTCCCAGCTAAAAATTAAGTTTCCTCTTCTTCTCGCTGTGCTTTGTGACCTCATTTTTTCTTTCTATCATATTTATTTGGGTAGCTATCTTATTCTCTCCCTCACCTCATCCATTATATTGTCAGCTTCTTGAGGTCAGGAGCCAAAATTTATTTTTTTTTTTAGGTTACCCAACACTCAGAAACTTCAGTACCTTGTACATAGTAGGTCTGTAATGTTTTTAGTGAAGCAGCTTGAATAAGAAAATGTCCTCAAGATTTGGTGGTCACAAGCAGCTTCCATAGTATGGGAGAAATGGCAATGTGACACAAAGGGAAAGAGAAACACCCATTCACATTTTTATGAGCCTGAATCTTGCTAATATGTTTTTTGTGTCTAGTGTGGCATTGGGACTTTCTAATAAAATCACAATTTTAGCAATGAAATAAATCTACATTCAGGGATCTGCTGTTGAAAAGGATGCTTCCTGACCAGCTGTTTGCACTGGTGTTCATTAATATTTCACTGAGTATTAGAAAGACTCAAAATTACTAGACATGATTTTTTTTCAGCCTAAACAAAAGCAGTCTTGTTTCTTAGTGCTCTACAGACCTGCTTTGTGGTCCTTCTTGGATTTCATTAAGGAAAATGACTGTTAGTTGGGTGCATCAACAGAACAATAGACCCCTATGGGAATTGGAATAATTCAGGGCTCTGCTGTTGAATAATCCTCTAGTTAAACCAGATTTAATCTCATTAGCTGGGTAATTGTGCTGTTAAGTGAAGTGACCAACAAAGCTAAGGGGAAACCAGCATTGTCTAATTATTGTTTCATTTTCTGTCATTGGAGGATGTGTCTGGACTCCTGGGTGCAAAGCTTGTTTCTCTGTTTTGAATGAGCTTTGACAAGGGCCATGTCAATTCCAACTCTAAGGAATGTGGGGTGCCATGGTGCTACAGCAACGTCCTCAGGGAAGTTTCTGTAGAAACGCTTCACTCATCACCCAAAGGACCCTCTGACAGATAATAGGATTGTAGAATGTTAGTGCTTGAAGGGGCGTTCAAGATCTTCTGGTTCAGTGATCTTTTTGGAGACCTTTCTGATCTTTGGAGACCTTTCTGACTCTTCTTCCTGAGTTCAAATCTGACCTCAGACATTTACTAGCTGTGTGACCTAGGCAAGTCAATTAACCCTGTTTTCCTAAAGCAAATGACAAACCACTCCAGTATTTTTGCCAGCCAAAGCCCAAATGGGGTCATGAAGAGTCAGACACAACTGAACAATTAAAATGTGTGCTCCTTGAGCATAGAGACTGCCTTGAGTTTCTATATTGAACATCTAGTTGGTACAGTGGGACACTGGGCTTGGAGCCAGGAAGATCTGAGTTCAAATTCGCCCTCAGATTCTTAACTAGGTGTGTGGACCCTGGGCAAGTCACTTAACCCCTTTTTGTGTCAGTTTCTTATATACAAAATGGGGACATACTAGAGGAGGAAGTGGCAAGCCACTCTTAATTTCTTTGCCAAGAAGACTCCATGGATGAGGCCATGAGGCCACATAGAAATGAACAAGACTGAAGAAGAAGGGCTTAATAAGTGCTTGTTGATTGATTAATTTTAAAAATGAGGAAACTGAGGTACAGAGAGATTAAGTAACTTTGCAAAGAATACACAACTTGCTGAGGATAGTTCAGATGTAGGAAATGGGCCTTCTGAACCCCAGTCTCATGTTCTTCCTCTCTTCTAGCAGCTTTGCAAAATGAAACTTCGTTCCCATCCTTACATAGGTACATATTTCCCATTTTCTGACTTTGCCAGGATTTTGCCACTGCTCAGTAAGCAATAGCTTAAGACTGATTTTCAAAAACTATATAAGTCCTGTTCAGGGTTATTTTTGAAGTTAGGCTTCTGTCCTGTTTATATAGGAATGCTCTCAGACTCACGGTTTGTTTCCCTGCATATTACAATATGGAATTGCGCTACACCTCACATCCGGCTAATATTTCCAAATGCTTCCCCCAACATTATTTCATGTTGTGATTATGTAGGGATGATAGAATGCTTCAGATCATGGGTATCACAGAATCAAATGCATTATGTGGGATATATTTTGTATGGGATTAAAATATATGAAAACAACTACTGCAAATAATTAGTCAGACTCCCTTATTAATTACTGTGAGAAGAGCAACACCAATAAAATACATAATTGTAATAACAAAAGAAATTGAAATAACAAAAAAAAATTCTCTTACCTTCAGGGAATTTACTATCTAGTCTGGGAGAAAACAATATAGGAAGGGATTTTAGCACACTTAAATAGCAGCATATCATTTCCTCAGTGATATGCGATCTCATCAATTTAAGTGCTACCTACAGTTGTACAGATGGCCACCCATCCACACTTTCTCATTCTAAGCAGTTCTTGTTCATGGTCTCCCATAAATAACTTTCTTCTAGATCTCTTAATAATACTTTGACATCAGTGTAGCATCACCAAGACACTTAAACCTAACTGTCTCAATAGAGCCATAGAACTTCCTTTTTGTTGTCCTTTATGCCACTTCATCAATGGCAATAAATAGTCCATAAACATTTATCAGGTTTCTTCAATAGGCTAGGCACTATGCTAAGTATGAGAGTTATAAAGAAAACCAAAAAGTAATCTTTGCTCACATCTAATGGAAGGGACCACATAGAAATAACGGCACAAGCTATGTTCAAGATAAATTGGAAATCATCAGAAAAAGGAAGGCATTAGAATTAAGAGGGATCTGGAAAGGCTTCCTGTAGAAGGTGGAATTTTAGACTTAAAGAAAAATCAAGCAAGACTGGAGGCAGAGATGAAGAAGAACATCATTCCATGCAGGGAGGACAGCCAGTGAAAATGCCTGGAGTTGGCAAATGGAGTGAGTGTCTTGTTCATGGAACATCATGGCCTTCTTAAGGAATTTAACCACAAAAGGCAGAAGATGTGGGACAGTGGTGGGGTTATTTAGGTCAAATATCTATCCTTTCCCCTTGGATCACCTATGATAACGATTCTTTGGAGATTGTAGTATTCCATGATTCTCAGTCCCACAGTATCACTGGGAGAATATTGGTATTTTAAAAATGGATGTTGTTTCAGGGAGAAACTTGATTACATGGTTTATTTCTTCTATCCATTTAACAGCCAAGTAAAAATCCCAGTCCTTACAACTAGCCTGCTAGTAATACAAAGTTGACTGCGGGTGAGATAGTCACCTTCTGCTTTGGATCCTGTTTCACTTCAACCAGTTAATTCACATAGCATTCCATTGGCATGTATGCTTCCAGTCATAGGTTGTCATGAAATATGGAAGTGTAATTTAATATAGAACAGGAATGCTTACATGCAAAAGGAATGAAGAACAAATTAATTGGGTGAAGTTAAATAGCCTTAAAGGTTGATCCTCTAGCCCATGGGCAGTTTGCTTCTGAGCAGGCCAGCCATTTGTAATGTCTGGGATTTTACTAGGCCCTTTTACAGGTAGAATAAGTTTTATCAAAGTGACCTGGCTGTGTTGGACAGGCCAGAAATTTCTTCTTACACATGAGAGTAATTTTCATAAAATTGTATTTTTAAAATTAGAATGTACAGCACATGGTAAAGATTATAAAGAATTTAAATATTTCTTAATTTTTTCCATTGCTTTAAAAACAGGAAACATTTTTTATGCAAAAGCAATGCATAGGTGGATATATATAGAATTGTTATGATATATACTTTTCTGATTTGGCTTTTCCTCTATTTTGTCCATGTTCAGCTGCAATTCCTAGCAGCAATCAACCCAAGAATATAACTCAGCGAACACATATTAACCTTCGTTCAGTCATTTCCTTTTGGACAGCTGGTTTATCTTTCATATGGTTTAGGTATTTGTCATCAGCACATTCCAGAGAGAAATATCAGTTCTGCAGGAACTGATAATATTGTAATCAAAATTATTCCATAGGGTCTAGTTTTTCTTTAGACATACTGTGTATTCCATCATTTTAATGTCTGTAAGATTGATGGATAGTCGACTGCAAATAATCTCTGGCACATCAGCTAGAATAGAGATTTTTCTTATTATTTTTACTGTGTTTATTATTCTGTATACAAATTTAATAATCCCTACTCTTTGGCAACTCAGGCTCTTGAGTAGAATTTTTACTCAGGATAGGCCACAAGTAGGAACTTGAATGAAATAAAATGTATAATGGTGGGAATTATAAGATCTTTAATCCCTATCTAATCAGGAGCTATTTATGACAGCAGACATAAGGAAGAAAATGTCTGTCTGATGTCTGACCTCTAGAACAAACCATCAGAGTTCTGGACAATTGTAAGCTAAGTTTCTATTAAAGTGAAGATTTTTTGTGTTCAGCTACTCACCCCAACACATTTTGTAGATGATGGAAGAGGCCTAACTATAAGGTGTCAGAAGATGGACCCTTGGAAAGTGGGTAACTTCAATAAATCAGAAAGTATTTATTCAACGTATTCTATGTTTCAAGTATATGCTAGGCACAGAGGATGCAAATACAAAATTGAGAGTCCCTCCCCTCAAGGAACTTTTATCCCAGTAGACTTCCCCTAGTCATCAGAATTAAAGAGAGGCTTGAATGGTTAAAATAAAGTAACTTGGTGAATGGCATCAGAGAACTTTGAAGTATATTCATGACTCTAGGAGGCAGCATGGAGATGTGGGACCAAAAGGAAGAACCGTGTAGGTACAAGGAGGTCAGTGCAACTTCAGCAAAGAAAATGTGTCTATTATTCAAGAACTACCCTAGCTAAATTTTTGTGAGGCTCATCACCAGATAACTGACCACAAACATGGATTTTTACTGATGCAACTCATAGAGGAGTTGAAGTCTACACCAATGATGTCATAGTTCTTTTGGCCTACTGAGATATATCTTATCTCTCTCTCACTATATGGACAAAATTCATGCTTTGAAAATACTGCTCAGAAAAAAATCCCATATCCAAAAAACATTTTAGTGGAAAAATTAAATGGCAAAAATATCTTTCAAAAAAAAAATCACCCGAATATTACTCAAATAGAAAATCCATACCTGAATTGTTCCTTTGTTAATAACATTTACCAAAAATAAAGAGAAAAACAAATTATGTTGAGGTAGGGAAGATAAGACAGTTTGGAGAATTCATTGTGCTTCTGAGGGAGGAGAACTTGAAAGTGATGGTGACAGCCAGGGCAATGGAGAGAGACTGTTTCACCGCCTTCGGCCTATTAACCACTATCGGACCTTCAGTGTCTTAATCTGATTCTGAAGTGATTTGGATGATTTTGGAGAACATCTTGCCATTCTTTAGGGGTACCTGGGACTTGAGTGAGAACTGAAGAAGCTTTCTGTGACCATGGAGATATGAAAAAAGGCCCAGCTCTTGAAAACTTTCGAAGTTGTTTGCCCTCCCAATGCTGTTATTGTATGAACTGTCCTTGTGCTCACTTGTCATACAGTTTTTTCTTTTTCTTTTATTCTTCAGTAGGGGGAAAGTAGAAGAGAAAATGCGCATTAATTTAAAAATGGACATAAAATAAAAGTTTGGTGGTGGTGGTGGTATATTTTTTTTAAAGAAACCCTTCAGACCATCCATGGCTGTCCTTAAATTTCACCACTTGTCATCTGATTTCACTATTCCACTGAGTGTATGTCTCTCGTGCCTGAGTAGAAAGGCATTTGTCCATCATAGCAATAACAGCCACAACGATAACAAAAGAATAATAATAGTTAACCCAATGGATGGCAGAGTTAGGACCCAAAAAGATTTTGGCAAGCTGGAAAATTGGGCAGAACTAAAAAGATCAAGGCATTTATCGATGCTTAATGTGAAGTCTTATACGAACTAAAAAGATAACTGCATAATGGATAGAGATGGATTGGAGTTAAGAAACCTGAACTGGTGAGTTCTGCCTATGATGCTTCTTGGTTGTATGGCCTTGAACAAGTCATCGGGCCTCTTCCCTAACTTCATGAAATTCTAAGAATATAAATTGCAGAACACTTGCTAAGCTGCATTGGTAAAGAGAGTTCTCTCTCCATTAATGAAATCACAGGTCTGGACACACACAAAAAAGACTTTTTTTGGACCCATGTTTTCAAGCCTTTCTTTTAATTTTTTAAAAAACGTTTTACTGGGGCAGCTAGGTGGTGCAGTAAATAGAGTACTGGCCCTGGAGTCAGGAGGACCTGAGTTCAAATATGACCTCAGACACTTAACACTAGCTGTGTGACTTTGGCAAAGTCACTTAACCCCAATTGCCCTGCCTTACCCCCTCCAAAAAAAAAAAGGCAAAAAGCAAAATAAACATTTTGTTTTTACTAAAAACAGCATCGAACTTGACTATGCCAGAGCTTGTGCTTCTCAAACATAGCCATTGATAACCCTGAGTCACCTATAGACTACACTGAAGCTAGTCAGTCAGTAAGCAATTATTAAGCACCTACTATGTGCCAGGCTAGGTATACAAATAAAGGTAAAAGACAGTGCCTGCCTTCAAGGAACTCATTATCTGTTGGGGGGAGACAATAAGCAAACAAATACATAAAAGCAAGTTGTACATATGGGATAAATAGAAAATTATTAAGAGTAAGAAAGAACAGGAAAAACTTCCTGTAGAAGGTAGGATTTTAGTTGGGATTTGAAGGAATACAGAGAAGCCTGAAGACAGAGATAAGGAGAGAGATCATGCTGGGCCAGGGTCTTATTCATGGAACAGCAAGGAGTCTATGGATTGAAGCATACAAGGTGTAGAAAGACTAGAAAGGTAGTGAGGGGCTTTAAGAGTCAGAGGATTTTTCATTTGATCCTGGAGGTGATAAGGGACCCACTAGATTTAATTGAGCATTGGGGGGTGACATTGTCAGACCTGCAGCATTAGACTGATGTCAGTAGACATTACCATGAGACACTGGAAAATGCTTTGATAAAAATCTAAGTAGAGGAGAGTTCCCCAAAGTACCAGTCTACAAACTGTCAAAAAAAAAAAAAAAGAAAATGAGCTTAGTCTAGCATGACGTGCTCTTAATGAAGGCATGCTGACTTTTTGTGATTGCCAGTTTCTTTTTCCTCTGCTATTAAAATCTTTTTCTATATTTTGAAATATATATTAGATCAATTATGAGAATCATATAAAGATTTTTTAAAGCATCAAATTGGCATTTGACAGTACTGCATTGGTAAGAGAATTCTCCACATTAATCACATCACATTGCTGATTTTGCCAGTTATCAAAATCACACTCACTCACTGCTCTACACTTTTCAAACTCAGCTTTTTATTTCTTTTTTTTTTTAAACTGGGATACTTACCCTTCCCCAGGTCTAAGACAACTCTCTCTTTCCCCACAGCTTTTGAGAGATCACTCAATACATCTGAGCATTCTTTCATTATCTCAAGATACAGTTTTTTTAGGGTCTGATAACTTCACTTCATCAAGGGCATCTGTATAGGTTCTTATTATCCATTTTATGTTTGTACTGTAAGGAGAGAATACAAATGACTTTCTGCTGGGAAAACAAAGCAAAGTTAGAGCTACAGTTCTGCCTTCTTTCTGTTAGTCTTTATTATTATTATTTCATCCATCTCATTGAGTGATCCTGTCCTTTTTTGGTTCTCAGATATTGGATTTTTGCAATGTTATAGAACTGTTAGATTTCAAGGAATATAACTTGTATCCTATATATAAATTTGTATACTGTGTCTCTCGAACAACAAACTCTTCATCACATAGTTCTTCTATATTTATATTTTCTTCATAACTTGAACCATTGGGATGATCTACTTCCTCTTGATTACCTCCTCTCCTGTCTAACCCTGACTATTCCACTGAGATGGAAAGGTACACTTTTGAATCTTAATCAATATAAATGAACAGATCTACACTTTTTTTTTCTGTTTACCCATCTCATTAAAATAAATGTTAAGTAAACAATAAATCACTAACTATAGGAATGAGTGAAGCTCAGGAATAAAACTCTAATGTTGATTCCCCCACTCCAAAAAAAAATTCTACTCATTCCCAACCAATCAACAAGTATTTCCTAAACAAATGCTGTATACCACACACTGTGCTAGGCATTGGGTATACAAAACAGTAATTAAACAGTATTTACTTGGGAAAAACTTGTTTTCTTTTTCCTTCTCTTTTTATTCTGAACTTAATGCCTAATAAAATAGACCTTTATACATAGTATAACAAAAAAATTATTCATGAAAATAGTTTATTATGTACAATTTACTTTTCTTTAAATTATATGTTTAATTTGGAACTTTCAAAGCTTTCTTGTTTTGTAGTACTTGTTTCTGGCCTTCCTTCTGTTTGAATTTATTTTAAAAATCCCTCAGTGGCCTCCTTTTCCTTCTTTTCTTTTGCTACCCCATTCCCTCTTCCCCATTTCCCCAGTGGAGAAATTTAAAAGGGAAGAAAAGCCCTTGTAACCAATAGTTAAATAAGCAAATCTCCACACTGGCTATGTTCAGAAGTGTTGTCTCAGTCTGCATGTATTTACCTCTCTATCAAGAAATGGGGTGCATATTTCATGATCAGTCCTCTAGAATCATAGTTGGCCATTTCATTGATTGGAGTTCTCAAGTCTTTCAGAATTGTTTCTCTTTATAATGTTATTATTGTATACATTGCTCTCCTATTTCTAGTCACTCTCCTTTACATCATTTTTTACAGATAATAATTTTCATTTATATTCATATACCGTAATATGTTTAACCATTCTCCAATAGATGGGTGCCCTCTTCATTTCCAGTTCTTTGCTACCACAAAAAAGAGCTACTACAAAATTTTTTGTTTTTTCAAGTCCTTTTCATGTTTCTTTGATCTTCTTGGGGTATTTGCCAAGTTGTAGAATCTCTTGGTCAAAGGGTATGCACAGTTTAGTGACTTTTGGGGCATATCTCCAAGTTGCTTTTCAGAGTAGCTGAACTACTTCAGCCAGTAGTATGCTTATTTCGCCTAAGCCCTTCTAACAGTTGTCATTATCTTTTTTTTGTCATCTTTGCCAATTGATAAGCACAAAGTACAACCTCAGACCTGCTTTAATTTTTCTTTTTCTGCTAATAATTTGAATCATTGTTCCTTATGTTTCTTAATAGTTTGGATTTCATGCTTGCAAAACTGTTTTTATCCTTTGACCACCTATTTATTAGGTAATGACTCATTTTTATTAATTTCATTCAACTCCTTATATCTTGGATATGAGGTTTTTATCAGAGAAACTTGTATTTTTTTCTTTTTCCCTTCTATATTTAAGTTTGTACAAAAACATTTTTATTTTATGTAATCAAAATTATCCATTTTTATCTTCTGTGATCCTTTTTGTCCCTTGTTTGCCCTCAAATTCTTCCCATTTACAGAGATCCAAAAGGTGATTTTGTGGAGCCTACATTCTAATGTAATGTGTTTATCATGACATATTTTGTGTTGCAGTTCCCTTTCTTTGTGGCTTATTCCCCATACTAGTTTATGAGCTCTCATATAAACTACAGGAGAGCTGTGACTATATCTTACCTAAACTTATTTCCCCAGTACCTTCCACACACTAGATTCTTAGAACACAGATACTGAATGAATGAATGGAATGAATGAATGAATGGAATGAATGTCCCTTTGTTGCATTTTTTAAAAGGAAGACTAAAGTAACTCAAATTTATTCACACACACACACATACACACACACGTGTGTGTGTATGTGTGTTTGTAGAAGGATATATATAGCAGGAGGGAGAGAAAGGAGAGTCCATTTTGCATTGATAAGGAAAATTCAAAAGATAAATGCACAGAATTCTAGGTCTTGGGAAAAGAATTATTTTGTATTTGTTTTCTGGGGTTTGTGCCAATAGCCCTTTAAAATTTTTTTTAACATTTTAGGAAGAAAAGTAGTTTGCTTAGTGTTAAAGTTTAGAGTTTGAATCACTTAAATTTCTGTAATGATTTACTTTAAAAAAAATTCAAATGATTGTCATTTTTTTCCTTTAAAGAGGGTTACTTCATTTTATCTAAAGTGCTTTTCTGTCTAGTGGGAACACTTAAGTGTAGTCACAAATCACCTGCAGTATATTCATAGAAAGATTAAAATAAGTTAAATTTGTTTATAAGCCTGCAGGTTCTAAATTTCACAGATAATGTTCTTTTTTTGTCTTTTTTTCCTTTCCTAGCTTAAAGATTTCACCCTTTTCTCTTCTGGTCCTAGGCATGAATTTCTTATAGCTATAAATGTGAGCACCTGAATACCACTTCATTTTATTAGGACAACAAATAGCCTCCTAAGGGTATAAGCTATGGACAGAGAGTCATAGAATTTTAGAATTAGAGATCATCTGGTTCATGATTATGTTCCAGTGATGTTAAGCTTACCTTGCACTTTTATCCTGAGAAAATTTTAAGTACACGAGGAGCAGATGATAGTTACTCTAAATATATGCAATTATGGAGAGTTAGAGGAAGAATCTCTCCTTGACAAGCTCATGACTTCCTCCCATGAATTAAGTGGTGAATATGGCCCAAAGTGCATTAACCTTTATGGATTTTTCTTTGGTTTTCATGTTCTACTGATTTATGATCTTAAATATGGCTGTTGCTGCTATTTCTGAATGAACTCCTTGTAAATCATTTCTAAATGATCCTTTCCTAGACAGATAATCTAAGTAAATTGAATACATAGCCAATCAATTCTTCTGAAGTTTCTATTCCTTTGTCAGACTTGTTTACCAGTGTGTTGTGCATCTAAAATATTCCATTTGAAGGTATGAGAAATCTCTGAGATTGAGATCTTCAAAGAACTACATTTGTCCTGCCATCTTTTCCAATGTAGATTGTGTATTTGAGGGTCTGATATGGTTTTGCTTAGGTTTTATTTCAAAGGAATGAAAAAGAGCTACAAAAGATCTGCTATAGCTCTTTGTGAAAGACCAGGCCGAATTCTGGGTGTGGTGTTTATATTCAGTATGGCTATGTAAGGCCTATTTGATTCAGATCAAATACAATAGGGATATTGAGTGCCATGTACTGAGTAAAAAGCGCATCTTTTAGCTTTAAAGAGGTTATTGACAGATTGAAATGAACTGTGGTAACATCATTTATGTATTATTGAAGTTTGGGTCTTCATATTAGTTATTAATGATATAATGATAGTTTATAAGTTTTATGAAAATTCTGCATATGGCCTAAAATGTTGAATTCTCAGTCATAGGATCACAGGGCTTTGGAATTTGTAAAAGACCATCAGGATTATCTAATCCAATCCCTTCATTTTGTATGGAGGTGGAGGGGAGGTGTAGGTATGTTCTGTCATTTCAGTCATGACGAAACCTTTGTGACCCCATTTGGGTTTTTCTTGGCAAAGATTCTAGAATTATTTGCCATTTCCTTCTCATTTTGTAGATGAGGAACTCAGACAAACAGGGTTAAGTGAGTTACCCAGGGTCACACAGCAAATAAATGTCTGAGGCCAGATTTGAATTTAGGAAGATGAGTCTTCCTGACTGTGGGCCCAGCACTCTATGGACTGGACTACCTACTTGCCCTTTCTCTTCATTTTACAGAGGAGAAATCCAGAGCAGAGTCTTAAGCACAAGGTGTTGTAGACTATTAGGTTGAAAAAAATCAGGGCTTCTAGGTTCAAATCTTGGTTCCACTATTTATTATCTCTGTGACATATGAACTATTCTCCTCATCCAAATGAGGAAGTGGGGATGCTTCCTGACAGCTCCAAATCCTATAATTCTGTGATTCTGATGAGGTACAGGCTCTGGGAACCCCCTAGAACTCTCCTGGAATCTTTCCACTGTAAAGCATTTGCCTGAGGCCACAGGCCTTTCACTGTGGCTCTGCCCAAATTTTTAGCCCTCCTTTGTCCAGCAATTTCCCACCCTAGATCCTCCCAAAATATCTGTACCCAAATCTGTTACACCCTTGAACTGGCCTAGCCCACCATTGTCTTATGTCCAGGTAGCCTTCAGCAGCTTCCCACCCGTAATCACTCTTTACTAGAGTCTGACCTCATCTGACCCCTCCTAAAGACCCTCCCCAAACTCCTCCTCTGGACCACCCCTGTATTCCTCCCACAACCTTTCTGTATATGAGACCCCATCTTGCCTCCATGAAAGGAGGAAGGCTGGAGAATGATCTAGCACAGACTCACTCTGTGTTAGATGATTCTGGCCAACTTGTCCAGTACAAACATCACAAATACCAAGGCTCCTTAAGAGTCTACCCAATATGGCGAAACTTTTAATAAACTTTACTTTTCTTTGGCTGAGGCGAAGCTTGAGTCAAATTCATTCAGCAGGACCTGGCTTGTTGGTATTTTGTGGTTTCAAGCACCCCTAACCCTACACTTCATCATTTTATGGCTACCCTCTTCAGTTCTAAATAAACTTTTTTCGATTTTTCTATATATAACTTATCTGTGTCATTTTCCCTTTTCTATTTTACCATAAAACCAAACAGCAAAATTAAGATTGAAAATTTCAGGACACTCAAGTCCAAATTTTGGCTTTGGGACTAATAGCCCTCCACCTTTACTTAGCATATTAGCCTTGTATTGTTAAATTTCTTCTTATAGATGTCTTATTAAAAAAAAATACTGCTTTTAGTTTTTATATTTCCTTACTTTGTTCTATATTTTCATTTGGATATAAGTTGTGATACTGTAACCTAGCATAGAACATAGTTAAAAACACTATTCTGTTTGGAATATTTATTTATTTTCTCCTTTATTATACTACTGTATTTTATTTTCTTTGCTTCTAGGTTTAGGTTTTAGAGCCTGGAGAAATGTCTGGGTCACCCATTGTGACCTCTCTGTATTTTGTAGGACCCTTCAATATATCATTTTCACTAATGTATTCTCTAATCTAGTCTTGACTCTCTGCAACAGTGGTACCTTGACCACCTCCCTTGGGATTCTTTTTCTACTTCCTAATGGATCTTCTTGTTAATACATTTTCCATACAACCTTTTTTCCTTTCCATCAATTTATCCCATTGTACCAATGTAAAAAGAACTCCTGAAATGTGATATCAGACCTACAGAGAGAGTGTATGTTACTCTAAAGTAGTCTGTCTTATTTGTAAGCATGCCCATGTTTTTCCTGTTTTCCTCTATTGTGAATAAAGACTATATGTGTATATTGCTAGCTTGAATAGTTGACCATAGAATTTCAAGTTAGAGTCTCAGCAAAGAAATAGTTATTTGACATTAGCAGCTTTCTTCAGAGGAATAAAAACTGTTCCTTTACTACAAATCCCATAATACAGTGTCAGCCCACTCTGCTCAAGGATATTTCTAACTAGTTGCTGCTAGACTTGGCTGAGATGGAATGGGAGAAATGGAGCTTTACAATGAAATGGAATTTGTGATGATGAGCCTCAACTAAGCAAGGGACTTTGCAAATCCAAAGCCCTTGCAGCCTGAGTGAAATTTTAATTAGTGTAGAATTTCCCCAGTGGCACTCTCTGAAAAGGGATGGAAATCAAATCAAGATAGAAGTAGTGGAAATTATTGGGGGAGGGAGGGAGAAGAGAGAGAGAGGGAAAGAGAGAAGGAGGCAGGGAGGGAGGGAGAGAGAATGTTCACATTCAGAGAGAATAGGTACATTCATACAAAATAGGTACATATTAATGTGCTTACTCTTTTATTTTTTATTTTTTTTATTTGCAGGGAAAAAACAAAAGCAAAACCTTTATGACAAATATGCATAATCAAGCAAAACAAATTCTTATGTTGTTCATGTCCACAAAGAAGGGGGGCTCATCTTGAGTCACAAGCCAAAATACAAGTATCTCACATGTGAAGGTTTTTAAATCCCCTATTTGATGATTATTTAGGAGAATATTTCTGATCCATATACTCAAATATAGGAACTAATATAATCTTCAGGAAATCAACAAAAATTTTAATATTAAGGTATAAATTAAGTAGTTCTTTAATGTAATTATTTGTTTTTCTGAATTTTCTAACTCCCTCTAACCTTGTTTAGGACAGGTTTTTGAGCATATATGCCTTATTTCCTTAACTAGGTTGTGAACTCCTTGACTAAAGTGACCATGCCTTTTTAATCTTTCTAGAATACCCTTCCTCACCAAAGTACCTAGCATAGAACTGTGCCCACAATTGGCATTCAATAAGTTTTCACTGAATTGAATTAGGAATAATAATAATAATAGCTAACATTTATATAGCATTTACTATGTGCCATACAGTGTGCTAAACTTTCTACAGTTGTTATCTCATTTAATCCTCATAAGATAATCTAGAGATTTTTTTTTAAGACTTCTGATTCACTTGGTGTGGAAATCCCACTAATACAGATGAGCAGATCAGCAACTTTTCCATAATTTACTGAAAGAATTCCTGGGATACTCAAAGGTTAAGTCCTTTCTGTATGGTGTCAGATGCAAAAATTGAAATAAGGTCTTTCTAACTACAAGGCCAGCTTCTGTCCACTGTGTTGTACTGTTTCTTGGTAAAGAGATTCTTAGGAATTTATTAATCCTCCGTCTTCTCACTTTCATTGAGCTGTTTAAGAATCTTCTTGGAACACAGGATTTTTTTGCTGATTTCTAATTCCTCAATTTCATCCATTCAATTTCATTCATTGAAAATTTATTGAATTCTTTTTGAGCTCAGTTCTATGTCAGATAGCTGTGTGACCCTGGGCAAGTCACTTAACCCCAATTGCCTCACCCCTTCAAAAAAATTAGAATTGGACAAATGGAAGCTAATGGTTCCATGAGACATTAAGAAACACTAAAACAAAGTCAAAAGAATGAAAAAAAAATAGAAGAAAATGTAAAATATCTCATCAGAAAATATGGAAACATGGAAAATAGATCAGAGAGATAATTTAAGAATTATTGGAGTACCTGAAAGCCATGATCAAAGAAAACCTAGATATTATATTTCAAGAAATTATCAAAGAAAACTGCCCTGATGTCCTAGATACAGAGAAAAAAAATGGAAAGAATCCTCCTATCACCATTTGAAAGAAATCTCAAAACAAAAACTCTCAGGAATATTATAGCCAAATCCCAGAGCTCTGATGTCAAAGAGAAAATATTGCATGCAGCCAGGAAGAAACCATTCAGATACCATGGAGTAACAGTCAGGATCACACAAAATTTAGCAATCACCATGTTAAAGGAACAGAGGGCTTGGAATATGATATTCTGGAAGGCAAAAGAGCTGGGATTACAACCTATCTGCTCAGCAAAACTTGGATAATCCTTCAGGGGAAAAAACAGATATTTAATGAAATAGAGAACTTTCTAGCATTCCTGATGATAAGACCATAGCTGAATAGAAAATTTAACTTTCAAATACAGGACTCAAAAGAAGCATAAAAAGGTAACTATGAAAGAGAAATCATAAGGGACTCAATAAGGTTAAACTGTTTACATATCTGTGTGGGAAGATGATACATGTAACTTCTAAGAACTGTATCATTATTAGGGATGTTAGAAGGATTCTACAGAGACAGAGAACAGGAGTGAGTCAGTTATTTTGGAATAATGTAAAAAAATGATTAGTGAGAAAGAAGGTGAAGAGAGATGGGAGAAGAAGAAAGGAGAAAATTTTCTCACTTAAAAGAGGCATGGAAAGAAGTGCTTTTACAGTGAAGGG
Source organism: Petaurus breviceps papuanus (assembly GCF_028583685.1). NCBI lineage: Eukaryota > Metazoa > Chordata > Mammalia > Diprotodontia > Petauridae > Petaurus > Petaurus breviceps. The sequence continues at coordinate 17,028,149 of NW_027185784.1, forward strand.
GGAATGGTGAAGTGGGGCAGGTAATACTTGTACATCACTCTCATCAGCATCGGTTCAAAGAAAGAATAATATATACACACTCAAATTGAGTATAGAAGTCTGTATTAGCCAACTGGGAAGTAAGAGGGGAAGCAGGTCATCAAAAAGAGGGGCTAATAAAAGGGAGGCTGGATAAAAGAAGACAGCGGTCAGAAGCAAAAATTTTGATTACATGAAATTAAAAAGCTTTTGCACAAACAAAACTAGCATAGACAAAATTAGAAGAAAAACAGGAAATGGGAAGGAAGTTTACAATAAGTTTCTCTGAGAAAGGCCTCATTTCTGAGCTACATAGGAAACTGATTCAAATTTATAAAAAATAAGAGTCATTCCCCAGTTGATAAATGGTCAAAGAAAATGAATAGTCAGTTCTCAGAAGAAGAAATCAAAGCTATCAATAATTACATGAAAAAACTGTTTTAAATCACTACTGACTAGAAAAACGTAAAGTAAAACAACTCTGATATACCACCTCACATCGATCCAATTGGCTAACATGACAGAAAAGGAAACTGACAAATGCTAGAGAGAATGTGGAAAAATTCAGACTCTGATGCACTGTTCCTTGAGTTGTGAACTAGTCTACCCATTCTGGAGAACAATGGAACTAGGCCCAAAAAACTATAAAACTGCATACCCTTTGATTCAACAATAGCATTACTAAGTCTGTATCACAAAAAGATCAAAGAAAAGGCAAAAGAACCTATTTGTACAAAAATTTTATAGCAGCTCTTTCTGTGGTAGCTAAGAATTAGAAACTGAAGGGATGCCTATCAATTGTGGAATGGCTGAACAAGTTGTGGTATATGATTGTGATGTAATACTCTTGTGCATAAGACATGATGAGCAGGATGCTTTCAGGAAAACCTGGGAAGACTGACATGAACTGATGCAAATTAAAGTGAGCAGAACCAAGAGAACATTGAACACAGCAACGTCAATATTGTAGAGATAATCAACTGTGAAAGATTTAGCTACTCTGATCAAAACAATGAGCAAGACAGTTGCAAAGGCCCCTTGATGAAAAATGGTATCTACCTCCAGAGAGAGAACTGATGAATTCTGAATGCAGATTAAAGCAAACCTTTTTTTTGACTTCATTTTTGTTTTATAATCTTGTCTGTTTTCTTTTGCAGTGTGGCTGCTATGGAAATATGTTTTGCATGTCTTCCACATGTGTAACTGATATCAAATTGTTTGCTTTCTCAAGGAAGGGGGACTGGTGTGATGGTGGGAAAGAATTTGGAATTCAAAATTTTTGAAAATTATTGTTAAAACTTGTTTTACATGTTATTGGGAAATACTTAAAGAAATAAAAATGTTTTTAAAAATTAAACCAATTTTCTAAACTAGCACCTTTATAAAGCAGTAAGTTCCTTTATCTGAATCAAAGATCATAGTGAGGCATTTGACAAATACTTGTACAAAGTTGAAAAGTCCTCAGAAGCAGGGAACTAGATCATCTGTTTCATATATTGCAAAACTAGCTTGATTTTTTTGTCTATATATTAAATTCCTTTGTTGATAATTTCTACACCATTTGGGTTTGTTCTTTGTTGTTGCTGATGTTGTTTTTAGAAAATGACAAGCCTATATCCTTCAGGGAAATTAGAGAAAATATGCTGATTATTTCGAAGTCCTATGATCAGGAAATCTATACGTCAAAGAAAATCTTAGGACTTCCCAAGTTGGAGAATCTCCTCATTGGAAAATTTAAGGAAAGGCTGGATGAATTTGTCAGTGGTATTGAGGATTGAACTCTTTCAAGTAAAGGTTGAACTAGATGAGCTCCCAGGGCCTTCCAAGTCTGAGACTTTGTAATCTGGCCAAATGAGATTAAAAGAGGTTGGGGGAAAAATATGGGTCAGTATTTCTTCTTGCCTCTACTTCTTCCTCCAATCTTATTAGTAAATACCAACAGATGCCTTTCTACTTAAGTTCCTGCAAAGTATTGATTGCTTCCTCAATAAGCAAACACTGCCCCTTTTCTGTGTCTTCTCTGCTCAGAGAAGGGTAGTTTTTCAGTTTAACAAAGTTTCCAACTCTTTTTGACTGGGGTAAAGAAGGAGCTGGTAAAGCAGTTTTTTTGTGTTTTTCCTTGTTTGCTTTTTTCATGTTTCTCTTTTTCCCCCGTTTTTTATTTCTTTACACACTGAGGTCCCCCCTAGTTCTGAGAGCAGATTTGGAAACTTATGTTAAATGGGTCGCCTCGAGTTAGAAATGACAACATCAACCTGGATATGTCATTTTAGACTGATGAAGTCAACATAGTATACGCTTTAGGGAATAAATGGTTTGTGTTTGAAAGAAACCACTCAACTAAAGTTGACAGGAGGTACTTCATCAGTGCTACTCAAAGAAGTTTTGTATTCTAGAGACAGCAAAGGCAAACAAGGGACTGGGGAGGAAAAAAAATGGAGAAAATTAAGAGCATCATATTGATCTGTTTAGGGGCATGATGACCAGCAAAGGAAAAAAAATCTCTCTAGTAACTGTTACAAGCTTTGGAAATATCAGAAGCACTTAATGTTCAAAAAATATCTGTTCAGAAGACACTTTTTCCAACCATTCTTTTGAAAAGAATAAATCAGTTCATTGTAATTCTGATACTTGATCCCCATAATCACATTACCCTTTTTGAAAAAGAAACTTTGGTAGAGTTCATTGTCATCATAGCCATAAAGGTAATTTGCTTTCAAAAGTGAGACAAAGTAGAATAGGAATTTCACTGTAGGCTGGCTAAGACTAGAGAGGTTAGATGTACTGGGAAATGGGGATTGCAAACTCAAAAGGAACAATAATCTCACCAGTGTCCTCTAACCAGCAGTGAGTGGCCAACAGATACCTCTAAAAGCTGCTCTTCCTCTTAACTATCCAGCTTGCTTCTCCATTTTCACCACCTTGTTCTAGCTTCCCTTAAGTATTTTTTGCTATCTTACAGTTGGACTAGTCACTCTATCAGTATTCCTTGGTGGTATTAATCATATAAGTTGAGAAGCCTTAAGAAGATTTCTCTTTGTCTTCCCATTCCCGTTTTCTTGTCATGGGTCACTTCTGCTGTGACACTCTTGGTTGTACTATCCCAGAAATCTGTAGTTAGGTTTATCTGGTCACCTTCAGAGTTTCCTAAATTTTAAAAAAAAGTTCATTGATGATCGTGATGGTTGTAGTCAGTTCTCAGTCAACAAGCCTTCATTAAGTGCTCAATGTGTGTCACCAAGATTCAATGGAGATAGAAAGGCAAAAGAAATTGATCCTGATCTCAAAGACATCTTATTCTAATGGAGGAGACAACATGCAGGATAACAGTTCATATGAGATACGTCTTGTACAAATGGAAGATAAACTCACTGTAGCCTTCTGTTCTTAAGAGTTTCATCTAGAAAATTGACCTTCTGGGAATTTCTACCATTTGCCTATAGAAATGCCCCGAGTCTGGTGATAACTTTGAAAAAATTGTGAAGTATTTTTATGACTGACCCCCTTATTCCATGAGTATATTACATATGATTTCTCTCCTCTATTCTTCTAGGTTTATTCAAGAAATCGAGCATGCCCTGGGACTTGGCCCAGCCAAACAGTGTCCTCTTCGGGAGTTTCTCACCATGTATATCAAAAACATATTCCTCAACCAGGTATTGACTGAAATCAACAAAGAGATTGAAGGAGTCACCAAAACATCTGACCCCTTAAAGATCCTGGCTAATGCAGATACCATGAAAGTACTGGGAGTGCAGCGGCCTCTCCTACAGGTAACTGTTAGCATATATTTTGCTCTTATTCCAATGATTTTCAAACATAAATCACACAAAAGTTTTGAACTGAGTCAAAAACCCTGGGTTTGAGTCATAGCTCTAATCCTATTTTTTGATTTTGAAAATTCAGTGAAATATTTCATCAGCTGTTAAATGAAGAGTACATTTCTACTATACATTGACATGTATGCCCTATCTACCTCATGACAGGCAATGTGGTATAGTGGATAGAGGGCTGCTCTTGGAGCCAAGAAAATCCAAGGTCAAGTTCTGTCTGTGGTCCTTAATACTACATAACACTGGGCAAATCACTTTAGTAAATATTAAGCGCCTTTTATTTGCAAGGCACTGTGCTAAGCACTGGGGATACAAAAAGAGGCAAAAAAGAGTCCCTGCCCTCAAAGAACTTATAAAGGGGAGGCAACAAGCAAACAGATATGTGCAAAATGACCTATATATAGGATAAATAGTAAATAATTAAGAGAGGAAAGATACAAGAATTAAGAAGGGTTAGAAAAAGCTTCCTGTAAAAGATGGAGTTTTATTTGGGATTTAAAGGAATCCAAAAAAGCCAATAGGTAAAAATGAGTAAGGAAGTCATTCAGAATGCAGAAGGAGGACATCCAGACAAAATACCCAGAGTTAAAAGATGGACTGTCTTGTTCCTAGAATAGCCAGAAGGCCATTGTCACTGGATTAAAGAGTAGGTGGCAGGGAATAAGGTGCAAGAAGAATGGAAAGTTAGGAGGTTAGGCCACAGAGGTCTTTGAATGCCAAACAGAGGATTTTGTATTTGATCTTGGAAGCCATAGGGAGCCACTGGATTGTATTGAGTAGGGGGGAAATGGTGACATGATCAGTCTCGTGCTTTAGGAAAATCACTTTGGTGGCAGAATGGAGGATGGATTGGAGGGGGGAGAGATTTGAGGCAGGCAGACCCACCAGCAGACTACTGCAATAATTGAGGTATGAGGTGATGAGGGGCTGGCACTAGAGTGGTGACAGTGTCAGAGGAGAGAAGGGGACATATTCAAGAGATGTCACAAAGGTGACATGGACAGACCTTCACAACAGCTTGGATATGGGGGGTGAGGGATAGTGAGGAATGCAGGATGACTTCTAGATTGCAAGCCTAAGCAACTAGGAAAATGGCTTTGCCCTCCAGAGTCATTGGAAACATTTGAGGGGTGGGGAGAAGGGAGGCATTATTTGTTTATTTAATTATTTGTATATCTTGCATACCAAATCCATATCGAAGAAATTTGTTACAAAAATTATTTTTCCCATTCAGCCACTTCCCTTATCCTAAACGCACTAATTTTGTCTATACAGAAGCTTTTAGTTTTCAAGTAATTAAAGTTATCTATTTTATTATCTTTTGTAATTACCTCTATCTCTTGTTTTGTTAAGAATACATCTCCTAGCCATAGTTGTGAGAGGTCTTTGATAATTTATTTATGGTATAATGTTTAATAGTAAGGGTGCACATCTGTTTAGAATGTTTTGTAGAACATAGTGTAAGGCGTTGGTCTAACCCTAATTTTTGCTAGACTGCTTTCCAGTTTTCTTAACAGTTTTTATCATATAAGTAATTTTTTTTCCCTAGGTAATTTATGTTTTCAACTTTTTTCAACACCCAGTAGTTATTGAGTTCTATTGTTTCTAAATCTCCCTTGTCTAGTCTGTTCAATTGATTTAACTCTGTTTCTTAATCAATACCAGATGGTTTTCATGCCTGCTATTTTATAATGTAATTTAAAGGATGGGCATACTATTCTTTGGGCAAATTTTTTAACTGAATTGAACCTCAGTTTCCTCATACATAAAACAATATGACTACCATTTCGCTACCACTTCACAGAATTGTTGTTAGGAAAGGGTTTTGTAAACTTAAAAGTGCTATGTAAATAGTAGTTTTTTTCTGATGTTTTAGTGGAAAACAAGTAATTCATCTGGTTAAGCCCCTGCTCTCAAAAAGGATTGAAATCTAAACCAATTCAGGGCTATAACTGGCAATTCCTCAGTTGGCTCAGAATGAATCTGAACCCAGATGCAAACTGGATTATTTTTAATGAAATGAAATTGTTTTATTTAGAAGATGAGCTTGTTTGGAGATTAAAATTTCATTTTCTCTATTGACATGTGACCTCATTAGTGTAGATTTAAGTAAGTATTCAAGTAAATGGACTCAAGATATTTTTCATAGGTCTCTTGGCTTAGCAAGGTGGTTCATTTCTCCTAAAACTTAAGAGACATGGAATGTATTAAAATGTACAGTTATGCATTGTATAGGATTACATACCATTACGGAATCTCTTTTGTCTTCCTCTAAGAAACTGTTGGACACAACCCAGTTATACCTGGGTAAATGCTATCAGGAGATAGAATTTGAAGTTCTTTGATTGTCATAATCCTCCAGCGTCAGAGGTAGAAGGGACTTCAGAGATCATCTAGAACTTGTTTTACAAGTGAAGAAATAGGATTGTAGAGTTTCAGTATTTTACTAAGTCCCCTAGCTAATAAGTAGCAAAGCCATGCCTAGAACCAGAGACTCCCAGCTTTTAACTCTAGAATGTTTCTCACTCCACTGTGCTACCTGCTGCCATTCTCTGGTTTCCTAGAAAAGGGATTCTCAATCTTTTTTGAATTGTAATAACCACCCTCATCTTAATAATAACTACTTCTTGAAGTCCTTGGTATCACATATGTGAATCTCACAGTGGTTTTCCTTAATTCTCTTATGTTTAAGCCCTACTTTGTTCTTATTATCTCCATACCTAAGAAAATTTATTACATTGATATAGATTTAAAATACAAGTCTTGTGGGCCACAAAATTGTTAATTTTTCTATTTTTAGAAAAATAGTTCACCTTTTCTTTATTATTGAAGAAACGGGTTTTATCTTTTCAGGTCCCCAGGGACTTAAAAAACAGCATAAACTTGTATAGATTGCCCACTTAGACTGTCTAATACCATATTATTAACACCCATATTTATTCTAATACTGATTCATTTCTCCTTAGGATATACTCAATGTGGAGGGCAAAGGTGTCAGAGTTATAGGTCAGAAGGACACTAAGTTAAATGTATGGTAGTTTAGCTAGCACAGGACTTGTGTAATGGCAAGAGAAAGTAATCATTTTTCAAGACTTGAGAGGAAGACAAGTTGAATAATACAAACAGTATCAGTTCATGTATTTCCTCTCATCATCAAAAAATCTTTAAACCTCTCTCCACATGTAGGCCTCTTTGTGAATATTGTATCACAATAATTAACCAGACTGATTGAAAGGCACTGGGGTTTAAAAGAAGAAAAGGAAAATCCTAGACTATGTGTAGAAATCATCTGGAGGGTACTAACACAACTATGATCATCATTGTTTTAACATCTAAATGCTTCAAGATATAAAAATCTATCATTTTACACAGTTTGGGCACTCCTGTATTAGGATATTCTCCTCAGCAGGGGCTATGCCCCACCTGGTCATGAGCTTCTGTCCTTACATCCCTCAGTCCTCAGACAACAGATATACAGCTCATCCTGAGGCCTAGACTCGGGGCCTTTCCAGTTTAGCTTTGGCATCCACTGGAGGATTGCATGACAATCAATTGATAACACTTTATAATATGAGTCTTGTGGGCCACACAATTGTTAGTTTTTCTGTTTCTACAAAATTACTCAACCTGCCTTGAGTACTCAGGTCACCCCCACACCATGATGAGGCAGTCAAGTTAGACTGGGATATTAATAAAAAAAAAAAAACCTATGTTAAAAGTTGTTATGACCTGGAATATAATCTGAACATACCCGAGTCATAGGATTGATCAATCAGCAAACATTTACTAAGCACTTACTATGTACTGACGCACTATACTGAGCGTTGAGGGTACAGAGGAGCAAAACCGAAACAGTCACTGCCCTCAAGGAGCCTATATTCTCAAGGAGGAGACAATATGCATACATAAAAAGGCATATTCAAGATAGATACCAAGTAGATTTAGACCTGAAAAGGACTTTTTCATTTAGGCCATGCTTCTCCCACCCCCATCTCATTTTATTGATGAGTAACCTGGGGCCCTGTCCATGGTCTGACAATCAGTACTGAGCAGAGGCCCTATGGCAGAACCCAGTGTCTGACTGTCAGTACTAAACAGAGCTAGTGTTCAAGCCCAGGGTTTTGGATTCCAAAGGCAGCGCTACTTCTACCTTTCAAGGCCAGCCATCTGAAATAACATCCCTGAACAGGTCTAGTGAGTATGTATATCAAATCACCCATAACATTGTCAGGGGCCATTTCTAACCATCTTCTTCTTGTCCTTTAAATTAATTATTCCATCCTGAGAGTGTATAAGAGCTGTGATTTGACCTTTCCATTTGGGTGACCTTGTCGGGGTTAGATAATTATATTGCAATATGTGACTGTGTTAACCTTGAATCCAAGGCCATTCCAGTTATTAACCTCACAAATTTGTTTCTGGAAGCTAAAAAAGCTGTTGTGTTATTTGGCCATTTAGCTGCCCTCTCTCTAAGTTCCTTTTTATGGGTATGCAAATTGGATAAACCATATCAATAAATTTGTTTAATATTCTCAAAGTGTTGTGAGGCCAAAAAAGCAAACTGAATGTTGCTGGATTTTTTTACCCATATTGAGAATTCTTGTTTAGTAATGAATGTAAATCATTTCCTGAAGCAATTATTCATGGTCAAGATTCTCTGTTTCTTAAATGTGTTTGTATGACCCTTAGATATGATTATTCCTAGGTTTTTATAAGTGCCTTATCTAAAAGAAGAATAAATAATTGACTACATGTATTTTGCCTCAAGAGTCCATGCGGGAGGGGGGTGGGGTGGGGAAAGCAGGTAACAAGGAGGGAAATATTAACCATATGAATATTGAGGGGTTTTTTTTAATTTATTTTTTATATTAAGTTGACCATAATTAGTCACAACAGCAACAAAATGAATGTAGCATCAGCTTCCCCCATGGCAATACCTTCTGTCACATAGCATCAATTAAGTTCAATTAAGCAAATATTAAATACCAACTGTGCACAAAGCACCACGCCAAGCACTGGGAATCTCAAATAAGGGGGAAGGAAAAACTGTAAGATTCAGCCATGTGGACACATGTTTAAGAGGGAGGATGCTTTCATTGAATCACAGTATCCTAGAGCTGAAAAAAGGGCAACTGGGTGGCCCATTGGAGAGAGCACTGAGGCTGGAGTCAAGAAGACCCAAGTTTAAATCTAGCTTCAGACACTTATGAGCTGTGCGACCCTGGGCAAGTCACTTAACCCTGCTTGCCTCAATTTTCTTATCTGTAAAATGAGCTGGAGAAGGAAATCGCAAACCACTGCAGTATCTCTGCCAAGAAAACCCCCAAATGGGGTCACAGAGAGTCGAACATGATTGAAATGACTAAACAACAAAATGACCAGACTGAACAAACGGGGCTGACAAGGACCTCATAGATCAACTGGTGTAACCCATACTTGCACAAGAATCCCCTCTTATACAACCACCAGTGAATGATTATTTAGCCTTTGCTTAAAAACAGCAAGGGTGACCCCACCATCTCCTAATACAGTTCTTATGGATGTTCCCAATTATTAGAATGCTTTTCCTTATATTGGGTTAAAATATGCCTCTCTGCAATTTTCTACGTGTTGTTCCTAGTTCTGTCTTCTGGGGCCAAGTAAAACAGATCTAATCCTTCTTTCAAATGATAGCCTTTCATGGAATTGAAGATAATGATCATCTTCACCCCCCCCCCCAAAGTTTTCCTCCAAATTTCTCCAGTTCCTGCAACCAATCCTCATGTCATCTGATGATCAACCAGGCTTCTCCCTTTGCTTCACTCTCTTTTTACCTTGTACTTTCCTTCAGATAGAAACACATATCTTATCTGGCTAGAACAGACTATAGCAGGTACAACAGGAATGCTCTCATTCTGTATGAATATATGAAATATATGGGGGGGAGAGGGCATTTGTTAAGTATCTTATTAGGTACTTAATTAGGCACTGGAAATGCAAATGTCAAAGTGTTGAAAGTCTCTAACCTCAGGAAACTCACATTTCAATAGTTAGAGAAGACAGTATGGGGAAGTAGCATTCTGGGAGGGGGAAAGTAGCAATGGTGAGTGGAGCCACAGGGCTATCAGTTTTCATGCCATTTCCAGTGATACTCTCAGATGCAGTGGGTTACCTGAGTTTGTACTCACCCCTCAACGCAACTCAGCCTATGGCAGCATGGACTTACAGAGGTGGTTGATTAGACTCCCTTCTGGGCCTCTGGTGATGGAGGACACTGTGCCTTCTTTAATCTAAGCTAGAATGAGATTCACTTTTTTGGCTGATAGATCATACTGTTGACTTGTTATGAGTCCACTAAAACCTCTAGATGTCTTTTCATAAGGACCTATTGTCTAGTCACACCTCTCCTTTCTTGTACTTTTTAGGTTATTTGAACCCAAATGTTAGACTTAAATCATAGTGCTTATTGAATTGAATTTATAACTATTACATCTCATTGAATCCAACTCTTCATTCTAGGCTGTTAATTTACTTTATTTGGTTTGGCCTCACATGAACCTGTTGAGATTTCTTTGGATCCAAACTCTCATCCAGTACATTAGCTATCCTTCCCAACATTGTATGATCTGCACATTTGATAAACATGCCTTCCAAGCTACTGTTTAAGACCCTGGACAACTTGGGACCAAATAATCTCTACAGTAGTCCTAGTAAGCTGTCATCCAACCTCAGATCGATACCTCTATGATAGGAAACTCCCCACCTTAAAAGTTAGGTTCTTCCATGTCTGCACAGCTTTAATTTTTAGAAAGTTCTTCTTTTATGGTGCTGTAACTTTTACCTTTCAACCCACAGGTTCTTTGGAACTTATCTCAGGACTGTTTATCCTTAGCACTCTTGAATTCTATCTACAGTAGTGTAGGGTTACATGAGAACCTTTTGATGGAAGCCTGTTCATTGCTTAGGGCTGTAAGGGATGCTGGGACATTTCCTGCTTAACTTCCTTCAATGAAAGGACTGTTCCTCATCTGCATGCATATTACTGTTCCATGTTCCATGGTCATTGCTTAAGGATTGTCTCCAAGTCTGTATATCACAGATATATACAATGTGTAACATACAGTACTGATATCTTGTGAACTACCATTGTAAAAAGTCTACATGATACCAGTTGTGGTGGCAACTCTTTAAAATTGAAGCCTAAGTCTATTTAATGATCATCCATCCATCTTGTAAGGGAGAATTCTCAATAACTCAGGCTCAGATACATATGTGTGGCCTTGAGAGAAAAGTGTCATTTCTAGTGACCAAGTTCTTAAATCATTTGTCTCTCCCCTCCAACAAAAATGATTGCACTGAAGGGTAGGAGGAAAGCTTTTGATTTAACACAAATTTTTGAGCATCCTGCTGACCTTTCTTCAGAAGTGTAAAGCGGTTTTTATCCTGCTGTGATCTTGGTTTAAGAATCACAACAAGAACTTCTGGGATTAAAAAGGAAACTTAAAAATTGGTGGGTTTCTGACTCCTACTAGCATGAAAAGTGAAAAAAATTAACATTAACACCTCTTTCCCTTTGTTTTCTGTATAGTTGCCATGACTCTGTCCAATAGTCTACACCAGCTTCAAGGCTAAAACATACTGATTTAAAATGAGGGGAAACCTTCAAAGTCCCTTGTTTTGCCTTAGTGAGAAATGTTTCTTATCTTTTGCATCTTGAAACTATAGGCCTAGAGTAAAAAATGGACCAACGTGGATATCCCTTCGTGTCCTGCTAATGAATAGTTAGTTCATGGTCTACTGGAGGGTATCAAAGGCTTAAGTTCTCTTCATCACTATTGCTCTGGTTTATTATTGATCTGGGAGATAAAATTTAGCTTCTTGGCTCTTCATTATTTTCTCTATTTAAATATGAGAAGAGTGTCAGTTACTGCTTATCAAGCATCTTGTCAAAGAGACAGTGTGTGTGTGTGTGTGTGTGTGTGTGTGTGTGTGTGTGAGAGAGAGAGAGAGAGAGAGAGAGAGAGAGAGAGAGAGAGAGAGAGAGAGAGAGAGAGAGAGAGAGAGAATATGACTCAGTCTTTGTGAGACTAAGGAGACAGGAGAGTCATGTGGTATGAATGATTTCTCCTCTCCCATGGAACAATAAGCATATTACTACTCTGCTCAACCATCAATTTCCAGTTCCATTGTTCAGCATCCTTCATTAGCTACCCCTTGCCTACAGGATTTGACACAAACTCATCAGCCTGACATTTGGGCCCTGACATCATTCTAAACATCTCTCTCCCTCTCTCTCTCACTCACTCATACAAACACCCACAGGTTTCCCTCATGTATCCTATGGTCCAATTGAAGGAGAATAATTTTTTGTTCTCTAATCATATTCAGTGTTTTCCTAGCACCGTGCCTTGACTTATGCCATTCCCTTGGAATGACACATCATCCTTATCTTTCCAAATTCTACCCATCCTACAAATATTAAATATTGCTACCTCCATGAGATCTCTTCAAGCCTTCTTCACTTTGATGTAGTCTGTCTTCTATAACCCTGCCCCACCTCTAACAGCTCAAAACCATTTTTTTCATCTTATTACAGTTATTTGTTTTAAGATTCTTATCATCTCTCTCCCACCCCCATTTAATCTACTATTTGTTTTTTGTTTGTTTTTAAGCTATTGGGGTTAAGTAACTTGCTCAAGGCTACATGGCCAGTTATTTCTGGGTGTGACACTGAGTGTCTGAGCCCTGGATTCGATCTCCAGGTCATCCCAACACTGAAGTCCATGCTCTTACTTGCTGAGCCACCTGGCTGCCCCCTCCTACCCCCATTTAAAGCTCCTTAAAGTCAGGACTTACACCTTCCACAGTAGTTGATATAGTGCTTTGTATAAAATAAAGGATCAGTTACCATGCATGAATTTGAATTTCTTGAGTGAAGACCTAAAGATGAGCGGTAACAATGACCTAATTAATGGTGGTATGAAAACCTAAAGGTTGATGTTTGTATTTGGATTCCCTCTGCTAAAAAGTTCCTTGGAAGTGGTGGTATTATTGTGTTGTACCCCAAGTCTACCCACCTTCTGCAGGCTTACAAGGCTTACCCAGTGAGCTCTAATAGAGCTTTGGAGCAGTTGCCAATGCTCTAGTTAAAGCCTTATGAAGAATTCAGGCTACATAGCTCCTGGCATTGAAGTTACTCTCTGGCAATAAATATGATGTTCTCCAGACTGATTATCTCACACCCCAAACTAAGAAACTGCCAGGGACCACTTGCAACTTTCCCAAGGAAATATGGCCAGCAGAAGCAGCATATTGTTTCCATCAAATCAAATTATGTTCATAAGAAAGAATGAGTGAAATGAGTGCCATTTGAGTGGTGACCAGTTGTTATTGTTCCTCTTTCTGGTACTAAAAAGATTTAGCTTTTATTAACTTCGACGCATTAGTCCCATTCAAGGTCTGCTGGAAGTCTTAACAGAAAATCGTTAAGTTGAGACAGGGCCTAATCAACTGGATTTTTTAAAAATTATTTTCTCTGAAAAGTACACATAACTGACACATTCAAAGGATGTGGTTATAATAGTCTAAGGGAAATAATGAAATATATAACTAAGAAATCCCTAGACTCCTACCTTATTCTTACTGAGTTAACTACCACCACAATGGAAAAAACAAATTCACCGTGGTTCTAATTTTCTCTCCATTTAAAAATTTTACAGTAATTAGCAGTTTTATATTATTCATCACCAGATTGGCTCCCTCCATGATAATTTAGGATTCTCATGTAGCCAACAAGAGAGGGGTCTTATGTTCTCTGATTCCTGGTAATATTCCTGGTCTTGGGGCAGGGGGTGGAGGGATGAAATTAGAACAAGACTCACAATGGCACCATGTTCCTGCTGGTTTTTCCTATTTAAATGCTCTTGGTTTATGGGGCTTGCTTTGGTTGGAATTTCACTTTGCCATCTTTTATGGAATGTGAAATGATGTCAGTTCCATCCAGCTGAGCATCTTTATGTATATGTCAGTGACTAGGTACCTTATAATCTTAAGTGTGCATGATCAGACATCCCCTTTCACTTGTATTATTATTTGTATTACTCAGACTGGTTAATAGCTTACATTTTTGTAGTTCTTCAAGGATTATAAAGCCTTTTTCAGTCCAGGTATTTCTTAAGCACTTTATTCCTCATAAAATACTTCTTCTCACCAATCTTAGCTATTGACAAGTATTTCATGCACTAAGATTGCATGTGTACCTTCCCATATCTGTTCTTTTCCCATTTCATAACCTCATGAAGCTCATTCTATAGAAATCTCCCTTTAGCATAGAAAAAATTCCATGAAGGAATTAAGAAGGCATAGAAATGTTCTATAGGGTATAAATATCTTTTCCATAAAATGCATACCTTCTACTGCTCACTAATCTAATATCCCCCATTTTTGTTCACAGAGATAATTAATCTCAGAATATTGTAATGATTGATTGTTCTTCAACTACCCCACCATTGAATCCCTGGTAATGTCATAAGCACTTTCTCTTATTCGGTTAAGAAAATCTAACATTTAAAAATCTGAGTTTTCAAATAGATCATATAAGGAATTGCCTTATAAAAGAATTTTTCAATTTATAAAAAATTATAATAGGTTTATTTTTGTTGTTAAATCATCTTTATTCAACAAATGTCTTTTTTCACTTGTTCAGTTGATTCAATAAATATTTATTAAGTACCTATTATGTGTCAAACTCTTTGCTAAGCACTGGTTTAAACTTTTTTTAATCATTGCAGCCTCTCAGTGGACACTCTCCTTTAGGAGAATATTCACTAAGAATATTAGTTAAGCAAAATAAACCAGCATATCAACCATGCCTGAAAACATGCCTCATTCAGTCCTTGTCGTCCACCCTTCTTCTGCCAAAAGGAGGATAGTATATTTCATTCAGTCCTCTGAAATTAAAATTGTTCATGACATTTATTAGTTCTTATCTTTAAAAGTTTTCCTTTACATTATTTTGGCTATTGTGTAAGTTCAATAAGTCAGCACCTGTAGGAAAGAAAGGCACTAGTAATTGTGGGGATCAGGAAGGGATTTATATAGAAGATGGTCCTTGCACCATGTCTTCAAGGAAGAGACAGACTCTATTAAACCTAGATGAGAAAGGAGTATATTTTGTGCATGTGGAGGAGCAAATGCAGAGGCATGGAGGCAGGAGATGGAGTGTTTTGTGTAAGGAACAGAGAGAAGGCCAGTTTGACTGGATTCCAGAGTATAGGAGGGGGAGGAATGTCCAGTTAGCTCTAGAAAGGTAGTTGAGGCCCAGTGGCATAGAACTGTAAAAGCTAAACAATAGAGTTTATATTTCATCCTAGAGTTAATAGAAAGCCACTGTATTTGATTGAGTAGGTAGGTTACATGATCATAAGATGCTAAAGAAAAAAATTTGGTGGCTGTTTGTAGGGTGGACTGGAATAGGGGAAGACTTGAAGTATACAGTTTTAAATAAGTCCAATTGGCAATTTATGATGCAGTGCTGAAGATCAGGGGAGATATACATACATACATACATACATGTGTTTCATGTATGTTTTATATGTGTAAGGGCAGGAATATGGGTTTGGAGGTGGGGGTGAGCTACATAGAAATCTTAAACTGATGGGAGCTGATGAGATTATGACGAAAGAGTGTAGAAGTAAATTGCTCTGGTATTGCAGTCTACTAATAAGACCCCTTTCCCTCAGATCTTTTTCAAAACTACTGCTGTTCAACCATACTTCCCCTGTGAAAGTGGGGTTTTTTGTACCTAACTTCATTTTATCCCTACTGAACTTTATCTTATTAGATTCACCCACGAGGATCTTTTTGGATCCTGACTCCATCACCTATTAGCTATGACTCCCAACCTTGTGTCATCTGCAAATTTGAAAAACGTGCAATCTATACCTTTATCCAAGTCATTAATAAAAATTATTGAACATAAAAGAGACAAATACAAATTATCCCTGGGACACTCCACTAGAGTCCTCCCACATTGATAAGGTACCGTTAACTATTCCTCTTTGAATCCAGCCATCCATCCAATCCTGAATCCATCTACTTGCACCATTATCTACCTTTCCATTTTGTACACCAGAGTAGCAAGAGATACTTTATCAAAGGCTTTGCTGTCAATTATAAGGGTTTGTTAAATGAGAGATTAGCTGCTGCAACCCAGATCTGCTTTGTGTTGTGAAACATTTCTTTGCTTGGACGAATTTCAGAATGTCATCAATATGAGCTTTAGGTTTAAAAACCAAATATTGGAATTTCTTTTCCTTTGCAAGTCAATATTGAAATTGTTTTGTAATTGACAGAATACAGGACTAGTCATCAAAAGAATTCACCTCTAGTCATGGTTCCACTAAGACATCATTGCATGCATCTAGGCAAGTCATGTAAACACTATGGACCCCATTTTCCTCAACCGTAAAATGAGAGTGTTGAACTAAATCATCTATAAACTCCCAGTTGTCCAGGGCTGTGATTCTGTAAGTATATCTCTCCTGATAGCTTTCTTGGTTATCAGTTGGAGCATTCTGTTGGAATTGAGTCCACTTGGGCATTTTCAGGAAGTGGTTTACCTCAGGGTGTTGATTGGCTGCTTGTCTATTTTGATCTGGCTGCAGTAGATTCCTTGGTGGTTAAATAAGACAGATGGGTAATGACTTATGACAGATCTGCTGACAAGGACTGAGCTACATTAGCACCCTGTCAGTCAGATCTGTGGAGAGGTGCTTTTGCTTGACATGTATATGACTTTACTTGTTAACAAAGGCATCTTCAAATCCATTTCCCCCCACCCTGAAATGTATTAGAGAGGCAGGAGCCAATCAAGAGATCCATGAGGAATGAGAGGAAGAGCTGGAGCTGGAGCCCGAGCCCGAGCCCGAGCCCGAGCCCGAGCCTCAGCAAATGATTGCTCTCATTCTCCTCAGGGGGAGCAGAGTGCTGATCGACGAAGATTTAGTGTTAGGAGCCAGCTGAGTGTGTCCTCAGAACCACAGCTGTTGGGAAATTTTTGAGCTTACTTTCATTCTAAGTAATTTGTGCCCTGACAAATATTGTAACCTGGTGAAAAGCCGCTTTGGTGAGAAAAGGAGAAGAGGAAAAAACACGTTTGGGACACGTAGACTTAATTGTTAATATTCACTGTGCAAAGATACCAGCTTCCTTTCTGACCTACTCAAGAAACTCAGGAACATTTATGTCTTTGCACCAGCAAGATGGGACCTTTAAGAAAGATTGGATCAAGTCCTGCTGTAGCAGCAGACACAGCCATTACACCAGGCATTTGTTGTTATGTTTCAGTTGTATCTGACTCTTCATGACCCCATTTGAAATTTTTAGGAAGATGAATCTTCCTGATTCCAGGCCCAGCACTCCGTCCACCACACCACCTAACTGCCTTGGACCACATATTAGTCATTCACTAGCTTAATAAGGGGCAGCTGGGTGGCACAGTGGACAGAGTGCTGGGCCTGGAGTCAGGAAGACCCAAGTTCAGATCCAACCTCAGACACTTACAAGCAGGGTGACTCTGGGCAAGTCATTTAACCCTGTTTGCCTCAGTTCCTCATCTGTAAAATGAGCTGGAGAGGGAAATAGCAAACCACTCCAAATGAGGTCTTGAATAGCTGGACATGAGTGAAAAATGACTAAAAAATTTCAAAAAAGATAAGTAAAGTCTGTCAGGCAGCATGTATTAAGTACCTGCTAAGTATCTTCCACCGTACTAGATAACATAGAGATACAGAAGCATAGTCTCTGCCCCCAGGGAGCTTATAGTCTAATTGGGGAAACAAGATGAACACAAATGACAGAATATTATGGAGTGTAGAGTCCAGGGCTAAAAGCCCAAGTGCTGTGTCTTTTACATTTTTATATTCTCAGAATGTAGCGCATAATTACTCAACAAATATCTACTAAATAAATGAATGGCATAAGCCAAGAGGACTGGAATAGAGTCAGATAAATGAGGATTGGAAGAAAGAGTTGGGAAAGGCTTAACTGGGGCTCTGGGTCTTCAGGACTTGTAAGGACTGGTAAGCTTTGCATAAGTAGAGAGGAGAGAAGCAGGCCTCAGAGGCAAGGAGACAAGATGGGTGAAGACACACCACAGGGCATGAAAGGGTCTGCTCACATGACAGTGAGAAGACCAGCCTGACTGAGGCAGATCGTCTGTTGGAGGGTAACAGGACAGAAGTTAGTTAGGTCGAATGGGCCCAGATTGCAGAGGACTTGGAAGCCAAGTAGTCATATGCAGACTGGATTGTGAGTTGGAGGAAGGGCAGAATTGAACACTAGGGAGGACAGTGAGAAGTGTGTTACAGTAATTGAGGTGCGAGGTGAAGACAAGAAGGTTCTAGTCAATCTTTTTTTCCACAGCTGGACGCTTTGGCTGATGTCACCATAGCTGCCTGACATTTGGTGATTGCCAGCATTTTACCTGGTTCCGCCTTGGCAACCAGTCTTGATTGATTATTTTAATTAGCCAAACAGCCCAAACAAGCTACCTTCCTGGGATAAATATTGCATTCATAAATCTTCATTCAGCTTCCCTTGTGGAGTCCTCATAGCCCATGTCTGGATAGGGTTCTCCGTCATCTCTGTGTCCACAGGAGTAGCCATTTGGCTGGTGCTTGTTCATATTTGTTTAAAGATTAAGCTGTATAGTTCTCATTTATTACCTTGTTAGGCACACGAGAGCCCTGCCAGTAAATGTCCTGATTTGGGGGGAAAGACGGAGTGGCTAGCTCATTAACAGCTTATCTGTGTCATCCTTTCTTCTTTGGTTATTACTTATTGGAAATTTAGTTTTTTGAAAAAAAATCCATCTATCCTTCAGTTTTCTCTTTTCCTTTTCTTTTCCTTTTTCACTTTTAATCTTCTTTTTCCTCCCTTATTTACTGCTGCTTCTATGATGGATGGTCATATCTGTAGGGTCCAGAACACTCTTAGCATTCACTTGCAAATAGCTACAAAGGCTAATTCAGATAAACTGCCATTAAAAGAGAGGCCAGCCTTACCTCTCTTGATTGGCTATATAGTACCTCTCTTTATCCAGTTTTTAGTAAGGGAGTTTAATTCCATCTTCCTTTTGAAGTGTTTCTGAATTTGTTGTCCCCTTGGTTAGTCCAAGGTCAAGACTCCCTATCATACCATTGCAGAAATCCTCCTGTGACCTCATTTTTCAGTGTTGCAGGGCTGGGGATGGGGGGGGGGGTGCGGGCAGTAGTGGTAGTAGTAGGCCTTGGACTATTTACTAGCAAAGAAAGGCAGTTTGCTGCAAAGAAGAATGAATGCCTAGCTGTGTCACTTAGCATTTTACCTCACAATGAGTGATGTCCTGTAATTTCATGATTATGCTTTAAAAGTGGAAGAAGTGATTCTAGCAAACAAGAAGTTATATTCTGATATAAACCCTGCCTAATTCTCTGTGTGAGGGAAAGAACTTTTTTTTTTTCAGATTAGGGAGAAGTTGCCTATGAATCTGCTTCCAAACTCCCTCCTATGGCTATTGTAAAGGTTATATATAACAGGGACTATTGCCAGGCTTCAGTTTATGGTACTGAGGGGGAAAAGGAAGGATCCAGAAGAACCTTGTATAGGCATACTCCTGCCTACTATTATTAATTGGTTCTGGAAAGGTGTTTTATTTGGGGAAATGATGGCACATGAGTCAGTCCAGCTGGACCAGTATTATAAATGGATGCTCATCATAACAACATTTCAGTTGGCTTTAGTTAAATTTTTTAGTTATCATTAATTTAATTATTTAGTTAAATATTTTTGCAAAATCTCACTGTTCAGAGCATCATTGTGCATGATGTGTCTGTGTAGAGCACTATAGTATCTAACATGACACAAGTTTCCAGTTTTGGAAAGCAGCTACCAATTGTAATAGAGAAAGGAAAGAAAACAGCCTGTGGGCTCCATCCCCAGTGGGCTCCAATCCAATATTAAGCCTCAGTTCTAAAGTCAAGTTAAACCTAGAAGGCCCACCAAAAATGTCAATCGGCTAAAAAAAAAGTCAGCGATTATTGTAAGCCCTTTGTTGTGGTACAGACTTCAGTTAAAATCCTGGCTCTTATAAATCCACTTGCTGCTGCCTGTGACATTTAGGCAAGTCCTTTAACCTCTCTAGAATTAGTTTCTTCATGTTCTAATTGGGAAAATATGATCATGAAGAATATACATTGAGACTATCAATAGTATACATTCCTAACTTCTGCTTTGGGTGTAATATGAATCTCCACTGCACAGAAGGTGAGAGGACTGGAAATCTCTAGTATGAGCAGGACCCAGTTACAATGATGTTCTTACCAGGTCATTTAGAGGCAGTTAAGAGCAAAACTGGCATCAGCTACAAGAGGTTAAATGTTTGGGTGCCATGTATGGGCCTTTGGATGCCAAAAATGTAAGTGAGATGTAACTGAAGACCTCTCCTTAAGTTAAATTCAACAGAGAGTATACCAGATTCTTACCTGCTGACTAATAGGATGTAGATAGAGAAAGGAATGCTAGATTTAGTAATAGAGGACCACATTTCAAATCCTACTCTAGCCACTATGACCCTCCTGGACTCAGAAAAGGCTCTTGAGTTGTCTAGGCCTCAGTTTCCTCATTTGTAAAATGAGAGGACAGTTAGATGTCTGAATCCCAACATCTTTAAGGCCCTGAATATGGAAAAATGTATGTACTCACTGGCTAAATTTTAAAACTATGTTTGACAAACCCCTTCCTTCCCTTCTGTCTCTAAAAGCAAAGCATATTCCATTCCAAAGCCAAAAGCAAGATCCTGGCCCAACACACATTAAATTGTGGTTTTCAAATTCTTAAAAATGTTTTCCCCCACTTGGGGTCCATAATGCTGTCTGCAAAATCACAACGGTTTAAATAATTTATGGCTACTTTATGAAATTGTCAGCCTGGATCCATCCCTCTCCCTCCCACAACCACAAGTCCATGAGCAGCTAATCCTTTTATGTCATATTACATTTTTTAAATGTTTCATTTAAATAATTGTATTATTCACCCTGGAATATAATTGCCAATATATAGTGATAGAAAGGAAGGGGGAGGGGAGTAGTTGGGTGGGAGCTGCCTGCTACTGGCTTCTGCAGGTCTTAATGTGTCTGTTATGTTCTAGCCTCTAATTTCATTGCCAACCCACCTTTTAAAGGTTTAATTATGCTGGTATAAAGGTATAATTTGAAATATGATTTCTAATTCTTATAAAAGATAAAAGATGTATTAATCCATTGTTAAAAATCAAGGAGTCACAGTGGTATGGTGGGAAGTACTAAAGTGTTGAATTTCAAGAGACCTGAGTTCCAGTCTTAGTGCTGGCACTCCCTCACTGCAGGACCTCATAGACATCATAGACCCCCTCACTGCCCTCTTCTGCAGTATGATAGAGTAGGTCTAGTTGATACCAGACCCCTCTCTAGTGCTAAAATTCTCTGGTTTTAAGAAAAAGTGTTATAATATGGCTACTGCTATACCCTGGATCACATAACTAAGAGAAGAAAAAAAAGCATAGCATGCCTGTGGTTAGTTTGCCATCTGTGAAATCAAGTCAGCCACTTAGGACGTATCATGCTCAAACGTGTTATTTGTTCCCTTTTCCTCTTCTAAATCTGCTGTACCCACAGGACAGGATGTACAGGTGCAAAAAGGAAAACATCTCTTAGCTGTTCAGAGGTGTTTTCTGAGGAACAATAAATTCATTTGTCCCGAAGTGACTGGCTCCTGAAGCTTTTTTTTTTTTTCCAAGTTAAGTATCAGAGCCTAAATTTATGATTTACACAAATCTAAATGTCATAGTGTTACTTCATAGGATTGCTCTCCTGGAGTCCTGGAGTGGAAATTCAAACACTGGTCAGTAAATACCTTTTAGTTTCATCAGGTTCTGGGTCTGTAGTGATTGTAGGACTGCTAGATGATCTCCTGAATACCGAGACAGATTGTGTGTGTGTGTGTGTGTGTGTGTGTGTTCATGTTCCAACCTACAGATGGAAACTTCAGTTTGCTGGCTGAATGATTTGACCTGGCCTTTGGAGTTAAGAGAGAAGAAGTGTTAGGGAGAGTTTCATTCTGACTCCCAGGGCCCCCCTGGGCCACAAAAAGAAAAAAATGTCCTACTCTAGGAGAGGAAGATAGTTGTTACTCATTTGTAATCCTGGGAGCCATTGGGCACAGGGCTGTTGTGTCCATTGAAAAGTCAAGTACTGATCTGGATTGGATGTAGAGAAACAGAACTACAAAACTGAGAAAGGAAGAAGGATGGAGCACAGACTAAGCCGGGGTATTGTGGCTTTAAGGGAATAGGAAGGAATGATATTCAGCTCTGTCAGATCCTTATATGTCTGAAGAGTGTCAACCTCAAATGACAGCATGTTGCCTGCTACAAATGGAAAGCAAATAACACATGAAAGGGGGAAAAATGGATTTAGAGTGGATTTTACAGTGTGTTTATTTTCAGGGAGCAAATCATAACCCATTTGCCTTATTGGAAAAACAATTTTCCTGTTACACTAGGGGAAAATGGAGTATTTAAAAAGGAAATGAATGTGACAATCAAATGGACCTGGTTGAATTTAGCATTTTTCTCTCCTTTGTGTTTGGTAGTTATTTGTAGTAAGGGGACTGAGACATGCCCTTGACCTGCTTCTGGCAGTAATCACTTTTCAATGGAAAGCCCAGGTATCTGGGCGTATTAGGGCAGTGGACACACTATGATAGAAATCCTCTAGCACATAACCCATCATCTAGCTGAGACTGAGCAAGACTTTCTCCTTCTGATGAAGAACCATGTTAAAGTCTTCCTCATTTTGTCCTTTACTTCTTCTCTTCTTCCCTTCACTTTTCCTCTTCCACCCCACCTCCCCCAATCTTCAGAAGCAGCCTTTCCATGGCTATGCTAGGTGCCTATTGATATGTTTGATTTTTTTCTTTGTGGGGCTGCATTGACTCCCTACCTCTGTGGCCTAGTCACAAGACTGAGAGTCAAAGTGCTTTTCTAAAAGTTAAATTGGTGTTTCAGAGAGACAGAGACACAGGGAGAGACAGAGTAAATAAAACTCTAGACTTGGTGTCTATAAGACCTGGGCTAAAATTCTGCCTCTGACCCTTAATTCATTTAACATCTTAACCTCAGCACAGTCTTTAGACTTACCTGCTAAGGTACTGAAGGTACTGTGATCTATATCACAGATCCTGAGGTTTTGACATATACATACATATATAGACCCACCACCTGAGATCTAACATGTGAATACATCTGATGATATTAAAATGTTCCTTGATGTCCATCACCTAATTTAATTCTTACAGCAATTTCATGAACACTTTTCCATTTTACACGAGTAAATTCAAATTCAGAGAGTGAGCGAGTTGACTCAGGTCACACACAACTGGTTAGTGGCATAACTGTGGCCAGTCCTTGTATTCTGAGCTTTTATACTGTAACCTGCTTCAAGTCCAGCCATGGGAATAACTAAGTACTTTAAAAAAGGAGGAAAGTAGGGCATGCTTTATTAATATTAATACAAATAACAGTAGCATGGCCCTTCTTTCTACTTTAGTTAAAAACAAAATCATCACCTTTCCAAGTACAAGATGGAGAAATCATGGCTAGATAACATTTTGCTTTAAAAAAAATACTTGTGGTTTTTAATGACCTGCATGCTCAAGACAGACTGACAAGACACATTCTGCTTCCAAGAAAGCTTTCATGAGCTTTCTTAAGAGAAGGACGGGGGCCAGAACGAGGGTGGGAAGGGATGCTGCAACCTGCTCTACTCTCCTCAGAAGGAGCTAGAGTGTTCTGCTCAGTGCTAGGATATACATTTTGGACATTGGTAAGGACACTGATAAACTGGAAGATGACCAGAGGAAGACAGGCAGGATGGTTAATGGTCTCTATTTCCTGCCACCAAAGGATGAATGGAAAGAACTGAGGGTATTTTACCTTGGGAAGAGGAACTTTGAAGGGAGGGAATGTGATAGCTGGTCCTGATCCGAAGGGCAGTCACATGAGTGTCACATGAAAGAAGCAAGTTGTTCTCCTTGGTCCCAGAGGGAATAACTAGCAACCAGGAACAGAAGGAGCAAAGAAGCAAATTCGGGCTGTATGTAAGAGCTTCCTAACACAGAAGGCTATCCCAAAGTAGAACAGGCTGCCTGCTTCCAGAGACCATGGCTTTCCTTTCCCTAGAAGTTTTGAAGCAAAAACTGGATGACCAGGGGTGGCTAGGTGGCACAGTGAATAGAGCACCACCCTGGAGTCAGGAGGACCTGAGTTCAAATCCAGCCTCAGACACTTGACACACTTACTGGCTGTGTGACCTTGGGCAAGTCACCTAACCCCAATTGTCCTGCCTCCCTCCCCCCCAAAACAAAACAGAACAAAACTGGATGACCACTTCCTGGGTAAATCATGGAGGAGAATTCTTGTTTGGGTTGGATTAGGTGTTCTCTGAGGTCCCTTCTGACTGGGATTCTATGATTCTGCTAATCCATGCTCCCTGGTATGGTGCAGGCTGGGTTGGAAGTGATGGTGACTTGGCCCTACTGTGGCACAATGACACCAGGTGCTAGCTCTGTGCTGAACTCTTGGCTCTCCTTTGTGTCTGTATGTTTCTTTTATGACATTTCTTGCCATGTCATCTGGCACTAATCCATATTTGGGTAATAAGCAAGTTTGTTGTGCCTGCAATGAAGAAAATGATTTAAAATGTTTTTTAATAAGTTAACAGGAGCAAGTGTTGAAATTACTGTAATGAGATAATGACAGTGCAGCATATTGCTTTGAAGATTGTGCTCTGGTGAAAAATGGAGACTGTTAATAAATTCATCTTCACTTTATTCTCCTGTCCTGTGTTGTTGGGTTTGCCTGTTTATCTGCTATTAATAGTGAAATGGGCAAATGAGCTGGGAGGAATGAGGACTAAAACTGGCCATAGACTTTAGTTTAAAAGTACAGCTGAAAACTGAAGATTTGTGGTAAAATACTGTACTTGAATCCCAGCCAGCCATAGGTGTTCTCTCCCATGGGACCCTGCCTGAAGGGTCCCAGATTGCCCTCTGTGGTGGACTCTGCTGGGTAAGAGGCTTGTTGAAAGTACCAGAGGGGCAGAGACAGAAGGCACATCCATGCACTGAACCATGGGGGCAAAAGCTCTAGACCAGCTAAGGTTCCAATGGGAGAGGGAACAACCACGCTCCAGTACAAGTTTATATTCCTTGAGTTTCTTCATGTTAAGTTCCAGGCAAGCTACAAAGATGTCCTGGCCCTCATCACCTTTGCTTCTCTCCCTGCCTCCAGCCTCTCTTCAGCTGTCACTTCTCACACTGATGGACATGAGCGTGTTCCCTAAACATTGTCCCGTCTTCTCCTTCCCTACCCAGACCCAGTAGCGACTTTCCCACTCCATTCATCCATGGTCCTCACTTCTGCTATGGAGCCCAGCTCATCAAGAGCTAGTCAACTCCACTGAACTCAGGAAGCAAAAACCCTGAGTGCTTACCTTAATGGATTAAAGGCTCACTTTATTAAACATGTCATGAGAGTTCTGGCCAAGATAACCCTGTCATCTTGCTGCAGTGAAGTCAGAGTGCTGACTGTGCAGTCTCGGCACTTCCAAGGGATAGAACGTGTCTCTGGTTGACTGCTTCAAGTTGTCAGTTTGGTAGGATTTAAAAGAACAGAAAAAAGGGACATGTATTCTGCAGTAAACCAGCAGCATTTACAAGGCTTCCTGTGAGAACTGTCTACTACCGCCCAAGACAGAATTTAATTCCCAGTAAAGGAAAGCAAAATACCATGTTACTTTTTATAAAGACAAAGGGGAGCTTTGATCACAGAAAGGCTGTCAGAGGAGGGGAATAAAGTTGATGGAACTGATAAGAAAAGACATCAGTGCAGTAAGGCAGATTGAAGTATAGACTGGGGATATAGTTTATCTTAAATTCCAACTTTGGTTCTTTTAGAGACATGCATGCTGCATGATCTTTAGCATGGTTTAATCTTGTTCTTGTGCTTCTCACACTGAAATGACCACCAAGTTGTCACCCAAAGCATCTTTGTATCAGTGGTTGCTTTGCATATAGCATTCAGAAAATGTGCTGGACTGAAATTGAAGAAGTCTCAGTCTACCCTGTAGTTTAATTGAAAGTCATCTAGCTACAGGGCATTTGCTACCAGCAGCCCAAATGATGACAGATGAACCTAATGCATTGTATCCTGAAGTTTGTAGCGGTTTCAGGAAGCCTTAACCTCTGAGAGTTGAAATAGGCTATATCATGGACCCTAGCAGACCTCAATTCAGTTTATAACAACTTGTGGTGGTCCACTGTTCGTTGAGAGGGACTTTCAAGTGGGAAGGGTCACGTTCATTCTTCCCATTGCTGATGAATTCCCTGGGTAAACTGAATTGTGCCTTGCTAATAACAGAATGGTTCATAGCCTTTTGACTAGACCCTAGATCTGTCTCTGCATTCCAAAGCCTCTCTCCTTCTGAAGCTGTTCCCCTCAGGTTAGCTGTAGTTTTATGGGAAACTCCTGAGTTGATGCCAGCAGCTCTACGTGTGAGCTAAGGATTGCTGGCTTCTGCTAAGTGTCGGGAATGGCAAATGCTCCCATAACTAAAGAATACTTTCCAGGAGGGATTCAGTGCCCCGAAAGGAGTCATTATGCTGAAGTTTTCTCAGTTCCTCAATTTATAAGATAAACAAGGACATCATGCTAACCTCTTTCACTTGGGGAGATATGAGAGGAAATAATGAACAAATTTTTTTTGGAAATTTGTTTTTAGCATCTACATTCTAAATTGGGCAGCTGGGTGACACAGTGGGGTTCCAGGATTGGAGTCCATCTGGCCTCAGATGCTTGCTAGCTATTTGACCCTCGGCGCCTGTTGGCCTCCGTTTCCTCATCTTTGTAATGACCTGGAGAAGGAAAAGGAAAACCACTCCAGTATCTTTGTCCGTAAAACCCCAAATGGGGTCACAAAAAGCATTCTAAATCACACACTGTCCATTGGAGCAAGTGGTCAGCTCATAGGCTTCCTGAACATATCTTACACTTCCCTGCCTTGGGGCATTTTTTATACTCTTCCACTCTCCCTTTCCAGCTTTGGAAACCTTCCTCACTTCTCTCGACCTGTTAACTCTTGCCCATCCTTTTTTGTATATGTTTTTTAAAAAAAGTTTATTTAACAAAATTCAAAATTTTACTTCCACTGTGTGCTGAATTTTAGTGTTAGTAGATTCCCATTCTTTACAACCTACCTCAAACTCTTCCTTAATAATGATGAGTAGTTAATATTTATATCAGAGGCAATATGTCGTACCAGAAAGACAAGCAGCCTTACAGGCAGTAGGCCTGGGCTCAACATACACTGGCTGTCATCTCTAGGCAAAATCATTTAATCTTTTAGTGCTTGAGGCAACTTCCCATGACTAGAGACATATGGGAAGAAATGTGTGCACATAAAAACATACGTGTGTGTATATATGTGTGTGTATACATATACATATATATTAGTTTAGATGACATATGTAATCCCACATATAAATTGAAGAGAAGGTGCCAGTCTACATTGGCAGGTATAATTTCTTGACTAGACATTACCTATATCAACGAAATCATAGGCCTGAGAGGAAGAGCTACAACATTTATATAGCTTTGAGTTTGGAAAAATGCCTTAGATACATAAACCCATTTGCTCTCCTGAGGCACCCTGTTAGGTAGTTACTGCAGTTGCTATTTATGGGGTCTCCCCTTTAGTGCTGCCCCCTGAAGTGACCCCTCCTCCCTAGCCCAATCATTTGACATTTAAGATTTCCTGTCTTATATTGTTAAGTACCTTCTTATGTGCAGATAGATTATCTTCCCCAGAGAGAATGTAAGTTCCTTATTGTCAGGGACTAAGTTTTTACCTGTCCAGGACCTTACACCTACTAGGTATTCAGGTGGACAGTCTTAATCTCTTGAAGTCCTTAACAGCCTTGTTAAATGTACAGGGAGGTAAGATCAAGACAGAAATACAAAGTACCTTGAACTATAGTGTTTTTTTTCCTTAATGGGCAACATAAGATATTTTCTATATTACTTTTTAATTATCAAATCTTCCCCGAACCCATACTCTTTGGAAAAGGGAAGCAAAGGGTTAAGATTTGTTTTGTTTTGTTTGTTGGGTTTGTTTTCTGTTTTTTTTCCTAGCAAATCTGATTTTCTTTTTCCTTTTGATCAACTTTGGAAATGTGCTGTAAACATCCATATTCAAGCACTTACACATATGAAATATTAATGTTCTCAATATATTGCAGCCAGCATATGTAACGTATCCCTAGGCAGAGCAATTGAAGAAGCAACTATTATTATAACCATGTTAAGGGATTGCTGCTGTTCACATGCACTGAACCAACAGAAGATTGCCAATTTCTTGTTGCTATGGATTGTCTATGTAAAATCCTGGGAAATTTTACATTTGTGCCAATTAGAACATTGACATTGTACACCTATAGCTTTTGACTGTCTAGAATGGGAATGCAAAACCTTTAGAAGTAGAGGGAATCCTAAAGAGAAAAGAGTATCGCTGTGCAGACTAGAACACTGCTTTCACATCTCCCAATGAGATATATTTATACTGAGACAGTTTAGTAAAAATTTAGCATCAGAAGAGATTTGAAAGGTGCTCTGATCAAATATCTCATCCAATACTGGAATCCCTTCTGAAGGTATCTCTGACAGATGGTATCTTAGTATCTGCTTGAATATTTCCAGCGATGGGAGAATTTACTTCTGCAGAAAGCAGGATGTATCAGACAACTTTAATTGTTAGAAAACTTGTACTATATTTGGTAAAATATGCCTCTCTGTAATTTCTACCCTTTGATCCACTTAAATCCTATGACACAATGAAGAACAAGTATCTTCCCTTTCTCAGAAAGCAGTCCTTCAGATATTTGAATGTCTCTCATGTTTCCCCTTTAGTCTTTTTTTCTCTAGGATCAATATGGCCACCACCTTCAACTGCTCCTCCTGTGACATGGTTCCTGGTCCCTTTGCTATCTCTCTTGGTCACTTCTTTCTAAATACATTCTGGTTTGTCATTGTCCATCTAAAAATGAAATGCCTAGAATTGAAGACAAGTAATCCACATCTAATGGCTGACCAGCATGATGATCACCTGTTTCTGAACATGAAATCTGTTTCAGATATGAGAATGATGATATGTGCTATAATCTCTCAGTGCAGCCTAAGATCATGTCTGCTTTTTTGGCAGCTGTGTTCAATTCAATTCAGTTCAGTTCAACAAAACATGTATTAAGCACTTGCCGCATGCAAGGCACTGTTGGAGCTAGGTGATGGGGAACAAAGAGAGAAATGACAGTCTTTGCTCTGAAGGGATTTCCATTCTGCTGAAGTGACAGATCACGCATACAGAGAAGTACAGTGCAAGAATAATTCGAGAAGGAAAATTACGCTAACAGCTGCCTGGATCAGAGAAGCATTCAAGGGAGAGGTGGTACCTGAGCTGAGCCTTGAAGGAAAGCAAGGATTCTGAAAGGAGAGACCAAAATAAGGAAAGAGGCTCTTCCTCCATATCATGCTAGTGCCCTGTGATCAGCTGAAGTCCCCAAGAACTTTTTTTTAAGCACACCTAGGTGGTGAGAAGGTAGATAGAGCGCTGACCTTAGTGTCAGGAGGATCTGGGTTCAGATTCCCTCATCAGACCCCTGGGAAAGTCACCTGACCTCTGCCTTTGTCACTTTGCTTCTCTGTAAAATGGGGATAATGATAGCATGGACTTCTCAGGGCTGTGGTGAGGATAAAATGAGATAAAATTTGTAAAACTTTTTGTAAGTGTTAAAGTGCTGTGAGAATGCTAGTCATTAGCATTCATGTCACCTGCTGTCTGCCAGACTTGCCCCATTATGTATTTGTACAGCCTTACTTTTTAGACCTAAATGCCATACTTTATGTTCCCCCATGTAATCCAGGTGAGACAATACTGACTCTAATGTCAGAGAATGGGGAGTCACATTCTGCCTGAGTCTGAGCACTCAGTAACTTCCTTGGCCTCAGTTTTCCCTTGTGTAAAATGAGAGGTTGCACCAAATCCTTTTTTGAGCTCTCCTTCAGCTCTGGCTGTCTGATCTCAGGATCCTCTATTTCTCCTTCTTGGTTTCCACCCAGTATTCTGTTTGTCAAGAAAATTGTTAATATCTTTATTCTTTCATCTATAATATTTGATATCCTTATGAGCTTTACATTGTCTGCCTGTTTGATATAGGTACACCTCACTTAATATCATTTATCATCTTTATACAAAATGACTGATTTAAATTAAAAAAATGTTACATGGGGCTGTTAATTTCATAGAGGCAGAGAAGAGCTAGCAGGACAGCATCTTAATAGTGACTTAGACTTCTCAGTGCCTTGGTGATTTCATAATGATTTCCTAATAGTTTGTGCATATATATATATATATGTATTTTTGTCCAAAACAACCTTTATCAGGACAATATTTTGGGGAATTATACCCATCCTTTTGCCATTTGTGTCCTTATGGAAGATTACTGATAAAATTTTGAACCAAACACAGCCAAGGATAGAGTCCTGTGACATCTCGCTAGAGACTTTACTCTAAGCAGATAACAAGTACATCCATCAAAATCCTTTAGTGATAGTTCTTTAACCTGATGAAAATCTAAATTCAATCTATTTTTTTTTTTTACCATTCTATCATTATTAGTTCATTTCTATATGGATTTTTGAAGATCGTCCTTCGGAAGCCCATCATCACTATCATCACCGCCAGTGGTCACATGACAACCATGAGTAGACCATTTTCTATATCTATTAAGTATCAGATGCATGTTGTACTCATTAAAATGGCGTTCCTTTGGCAGCTAGCACCTGAGAAGCCTCTGCTTCTTCCTAACAGAGATCAACAACCTCCAAATGTCTTTTGTTGCTGGCATGTCTGTTAGCATGGAGATGCTTTTCAAAAGATTCTGGCCCTTCACATTCCCTGGCGGGTGATGTTTACTGTCTTTACATTTGCCTTCCAGAGGAAGAGCATTTAACCACCAAGAAGATGTGACACATCGAGAATTAACCAGGAGCTGGCATGCAGCTGCCTCCTCATGCAGGGTGATGTGTAAATGGTCCAGCCAGTTTAGATGATGGGGACAGCACTCATAATGACTCATCAACAATGGCCATTCTATACATCCCCTATCCCAGTTGCAGCTATTTACTCTTAGACATGCCAGAATGAGGACAGGGTAGAGCCATGATTGTTAAGTGAGCGAACATATGGGTAAAGGAACTTTGGAGACTAGCAGGAGGGTGGGTGAGAGATTTGTTTCAGAGCCAGTCGTAAGTTTAATGCTTTTTGTTCCCTATTGGTCTGGGAGTTCCCGGGTGTTTTTCTTCAGCTTTATTTAGCTTTGGCTCCCTTGGGCTAGGCTTTTAAAATTTATCTTTCATGTGGTCTGATACTGAGAAGGGTGTGTAAGAGAAGAAATTTAGATTAGATCTGACAGTTTCTTTGATCATTATGTGTGTATACACACGTAAGCACATGCATACACATGTATGTACACCCTGCGAATTAATTTTACTCCTTTAATCTATTTGGTAGATGTTTTATTTTGAAAACATAACTCCTGTCATCAGTATAATCCAGAAATTAGGAGACATGGAAGCATTTTAAACTTGGGAGTTTTCTTAACTCCCAGCCTTCTCCTTACTCTTAAACAATCTTTTTTATTCTTTGGGGCTTCAGCGTCTCCTTTCCCTCCTTTACTTTCTTTCTCTTCCCTTCACTCCTTACCAACCAACAGAAAAAGAAGTTGCCTTTTGGCATTAATTAAAGGAGGAGGATCTAATAAGTCAGACTATATACTGGAGATATGGGCTACAAACTGTGATGCTCATTGCTTATATAATTTCCAAGCCTCTCAGTGTCTGTTTCTCATTTGCAGAAAAAATTTAACATGATGCTTACTTCTGTAATAGAGCAGTATTCCAAATGCTTCCTGATGGCTATTCTTCATTTGGGCCGATTGTGCCACCGAGAGAACTAGATGAAGTTGGTCTTCAAGGGTTCTCTCTTCCCAGACACTATCAGAATACATCTGCTGATCTCCATTCCTTTAAATGAACTTACATGCCTTTTGTTCTAGGAGGCATGAAAATCCAAGACACAAACTCGGTTTCACCTGACAATTTCAATGACCACCTTCCCATTGCAGCAGGTTGCCAGCATGAAGTGACAGTTCTTATGAAAACACAGCTGTCCATATCATCTCCCACCTCTGGGACTTATAAAATTGATTCTTTATCCTTATCCTATGTTTTGAGGTAAGGGGCTTTAGTCCACATTCTTGCCTTTAAATCTTCTAAAATACCAAATTTTACTAAGTGTCCCAGTTTTCAAGTAGTGATGTGTTGGTACTTTGAAAATGCAATACAATATAATTCCTCTTAATAATGGATGGTACTATAAAAAAGTAATCACAAACAAAGTAGAGGAGCATGGAATAAGTTACCTGTCAGATATGTGGATAAAGGGAGAGTTCATGAACAGGCAAGAGATAGAGAGGTTCAAATGAGGTAAATTTGACGATTTTGATTACATAAATTTAAAAGGGTTTTGAACAAACAAAAGCAATGCAACAAAAAATTAGAAGAGAAGTAGAAAATTGAGAAGGGGGGAAATCTTTGCGGCAAGTTTCTCTGATAAAGGTCCCATTTCTAAGATATATAGATAACTGATTCAAATTTATAAGAATAAAAGCCATTCCCCAGTTAGTAAATTGTCAAAGGATCTGAATAGGCAGCTTTCAGAGCAAGAGATCCAAGTTACCAATAGTTATGTGAAAAAATATTCTAAATCACTAATAATTAGAGAAAAGCAAGTTAAAACAGCTTTGAAGTAGCACCTCATATCCATCAGATTGGCAAAGTTAACAAAAAAGGAAAATGTCAAATGCTAGAAGGACTATGGAAAAACAGGTACATCAGTCTACTGTCGGTAGAGATGTAAACTAGTCCAACAATTCTGGAAGACAATTTGGAACTCTGCCTAAAGACTATTAAACATGGGGAGGCGGAGCCAAGGTCACAGAGAAAAGTCTGGGACTCACCTCAGCTCTTCACAAAAACCTTCCAAATGACTTTATATATTGCCTCAAAACAAATACTGGAGGAGCATAACCTAAAAAAGGATGGAGTGAAGCAATTTTCCAGCCTAAGAAAACTCAGAAGGTCGGCAGCAAAGGTCTGTTGCACCAGGGTGAGAGTGAAGCACAGTCCAGCATAGACCGTACTCCAGCAAACCAGCAGTCATCCTTAGGCGCAACTGAACCAGTAGGGGCAGTAGCAATTTGCAGACCCCTTACTCCAGGCATGGTAAGGGGGTCAAGACAGCTGGTCAGAAGGAGATTCCAGGGGTCCCTTTGCTGGCACTAAAGGCAGGACTCTGTTGCATTGTCCATACTTGCTGGGTCAAAGACCTGAGTCTCAGGCCCAGGGTGAGGAGGAGGAGGAGGAGGATTAGCACAACAGAACTTGACCAAAGAGGAGCTGGGACTCTGGTCAAAGTTCCATAGTAGAAAAGAGTGCCTGTGGTCACTCAGAGAAAAGAGGACAGAACAGGAGAGTAGTAAACACACCTCTCCCTAGATCATAGCACCTTGGAAAAAACAAAAGCTTACAGGCCCCCCAAATTACCTCTGCAAACAGCTGCTCAAAAATCCTGAAGCTTGGGACAATGCCCCTTCCTCTCCAGAAACAGAGCCCCACTTTAGCATGGAGTTAAACGACAAGAAATAGGCTGGAAAAATGAGCAAACAGCAGAAAAAGATCTTAACTCCAGAAAGTTACTATAGTGACAGGGGAAATCAAAATACAAACTTGGAGGAAGATGGCAAAATCCAAACTCCTCCATTCAAAGCCTCGAAGAAATATATGAATTGGCCTGAGACCATGGAAGAGCTCAAAAATAATTTTAAAAATCAAGTAAGAGAGGCAGAGGAAAAATTGGGAAGAGAAATGAATGATGCAAGAAAATCATGGGGAAAAAGTCAATAGCTTGGTAAAGGAGGCACAAAAAAAATGCTGAAGCAAATGACACCTTAAAACAGAATAGGCCAAATGATGAGAAGAGGAACAAAAATACAACGAGAAGAATGCCTTAACAAGCAGAATTGGCCAAATAGGAAAAGAGGTACAAAAATTCACTGAAGAAAAGAACTCGTTAAAAAGTAGAATTGGCCAAATGGAATAGGAAGTACAAAAGATCACTGAAGAAAATAGTTCCTTAAAAATTAGAATCGGGCAAGTGTAATCTAATGACTTTATGAGACATCAAGAAACAAAATCAAAAGAATAAAAAATGTAGAAAAATGTGAAACATCTCATTGGAAAAACAAGTGACTTGGAAAATAGATCCTGGAGAGATCATTTAATGATTATTGGACTACCTGAAAGCCATGAACAAAAGAAGTGCCTAGACATCATCATTTCAGAAATTATCAATATGATGGGATGAGTATCTAAAAGAATAAAATTAGCAGATGAGAAAGAAGACTGCACTGGGAGAAGGGGAAAGGAAGTGGTAGAATGGATTGTTATTTGACATAAAAGAGGAGCAAAGATTTTTCACAGTAGAGAGGAGCCTGGAGAAAGTGGGAGGAAGTACACGAACCTTACTCTCATCGTAATTGGCCCAGAGGAAATGATATGCTTATTCAGTTGGGTGTGGACCTGTATTTTACCATACAGGAAAGTGGGGGGGGGGATAAGAGAAGATGAGGCTGATAGCAGGGAGGGCAGATTGGGGGAGGTAAAAGAAGCAAAACACTTGAGAATGGAAAGGATGAAAGGAGAGAGAAAGTAGGATTAACAGGAGAAAATAAGATTGAGGGAAATACATAGTGATCATTACTGTGGAAAAAAAAATTACAGCAAGCTTCTCTGAAAAAGACCTCATTTTCTCAAGTATATAAATAACTGGGTCAAATTTGTAGAAATAAGATCCATTCTGTGAATTGAAAAATAATCAAAGGATATGAACAGGCAGTTTTCAGATGAATCAATATGATAGAATGCTATTATGCTATAAGAAATGATGAAGGAGGTGATTTTGGAAAAACCTGAGAAGACTTCTTGTATGAGCTGATGTAAGTGAACATAAGTGAACAGAACCAGGAGAACAATTTGCAGAACAGTAACAGTATTGTAAAGACAACTTTCAACGATTTAGGAATTTTGATCCGCATAGTGGAACCAACCACAGTGACAAGGGACTTTTGATGATAAAACATACTATACACCTCCACATAGAGAAATGATAGACTCAGAGCACAAATTGAAGCTTTTTTTTTAGCAGGGCTAATGCAAGAATTTGTCTTGTTTGAATAGACATATTCATAATGATTTTTTTCCCCTTACATTCTCAATGGGTGCGTGAAAGAATTCAGAACTGAAGATAATTTAAAGAAAAAAGATAAAATAGGGAAAATGATTTTCACCACAAAAAGTGGTGGTGGTGGTAAAAAATAACCAATCCTAGAAATAATCAAGATATCCTTTTTTTATGAGAGGAAAGTGAGGTAGTGTGATAGAGTCGTGGTGGTTCCCAATTTTATGTCCCTTTATTAAAAAGCACTTCTCTCACAACAACCCTTTAAGGAAGGCCATCTAAGGAGTAGTATCCCCATTTTGCAGAAAGGAAAGGGAAGTTCATAGAGGTTCAGTGATATGTCTCTGCCCACACAAATGGCAGGTGGCAGGGCTGGTATTCAAATCCAGGTCTTTCTAATTACAAAGTAGAATTTCCTTTCTATGCTGTGTTTAGTTGAAAGCCACAGAATGAAGACTGAGAAGTCCTTCCATTCTTACTTGATGTCTCTGGGCCTCTGTGTTTTCATTTTCCTTTGTAGTTGCTTTACAGGTATGCTGCTTTTTTTTTTTTTTTTAAAGATCCCTATCACTTCCCAATGACAATGACAACCATCTCCTCCTCCACCAATTGAACCCTCACATGTAGCAGATAAATAATCAGACAACACAAATCAACACATTGGCAGTGCCTGAAAATAGTCCACACATTTCTGTGAGGAAGTGGGAGGCATACTTCATCAGCCCACAGAAGCCACTGTTTATTACTGCATTGGCCAGAGTTCTGAAGTCTTTCAATGATGCTTCACTATTTTCATATAAAATCAAAGCAGTTAAATTAGATGGTTTCTGAGATTCCCTCCAGCACTACACTGCTCTGGTTTTGTTATAGGAAAAGTATCTTGGCTTCTCTATTGACAGACTTTCCCCTTCAATTTTCCTTATTTGGAAAATGATCATAGTTAACCCTATATTCCTCTTTCTCCCTAGGGATGTTGTTGCAGAATTACCTGGATTCTTTATTTAAATCATAACATAGGCACAAAAATTTTTAAAACATGTATTTAGTACTTGGGAGCAGCATATGAACAAGAAAATACAAAAATGTAAAACAGTTATTATCATATGGAATGACTATTGCACTTATTTCATAAATATCCACTAATAATACTAGAAAAAAGCAATAATAATAAATCAAAATAGTTGTACATTGACAGACTAATACAGTAGAAGCCTGTATGAAATCTGTGGCCCTTGTTTTATCTATGCCTTATCAGCTGTTCATTTCCACAAGGAAGGAGGTGCTCTGTCCCATGATAAACTTTAACACAGGGCCAGCAGTACAGAGGCAGGAGCTTATAGCTAAAACACGATTTTCAAAAGCAATGACTTTGCTTGTGATAAGCAAGTCTGTGTGGAAGACTGACTCCCACAAAGTCTGGGCTTGGAAGACTAGAGCCTTATTTGTTGATTGGTTCTGAAGATGACAATTCTGGTGCCTTTAAGCATCACAAAGAAAGAATCCTATGGCTTTTCTGGAATTTCCCAGCCTTTGAGAAGTCTTCCTACAAAGCTTT
This sequence comes from Petaurus breviceps papuanus, assembly GCF_028583685.1. Lineage (NCBI taxonomy): Eukaryota > Metazoa > Chordata > Mammalia > Diprotodontia > Petauridae > Petaurus > Petaurus breviceps. The sequence goes on from NW_027185784.1 coordinate 17,065,018, forward strand.
CATTGTCATTTCATGTTAGCTGAGCTGAGCCCCATGATATTAAATTAGTTAATATTACAGGAAGTCAACATAGTGGTGCAGTACATGGTCTCAGGTTTCTCTTCTTCTTGGGCTGTTGTGAACTGCAAATGGAGTCTTGTTGCCAAAGCTTCTCCCCTCCCAAGCTATGTTTCAAATTTTGATCACTTATTTCATGATAGTCTTCTACCCCCATCATCCTCCCCTCCCCTTTTGCCACTGTGGGCACGGACCCTTAGGATACCGAATATTCTTCCCCCAAAACTCTTCGAGATCCCGCATCAATTTATTTTTCCATAGACTTTATTTTATTCGTTTCATTGATCCTTTTCGGTTGAGTTAAATCTGCTGCCATTGTTTGTGCTGCCTTAGCTCCCTGAGCAGCCGTTAGAGGCGAATGGCACCACAGCCCCTGCTACATTTCAAGCACATATCCCGGAGGTGGCAAGACATCACATCAATCTTATGTGCCACCTGGCTCCCTGATAAGCTTTTGTTTTATGTGACTGCGTTGTCAGGAGCATCAGTCCCTCTCTCACAACCACCTCGCCCGGAGAGCTTTTCTAGATATGACAACCATCTAAAGACGAATTATCTCTTCTCCAAGTTAATTTCTGTTTCTCGGTGGGGTGCCCCAGGGCCCCCCACTGGGTTTGGAAGTGCTGCTGTTTGGTTAATGGATGTGTCTCTTGGATCTGGGTACCCAGGCTGGAAGTGCTGAAGAGCCCAGCTCTCTTTTCTTTTCTGCTTTAATTTGCTTTAATTTCTCACTTGCAGCTGGCGTTAGGAGACCTAAATGGGTTTATTCACAGGACAGTAACTTGACTGTCATTAGCACTGAGAGCAAATCATATCAGAGGAAAAGGAGCAGAGTGCAGCTCTCCTGCTGTCTTTGACCCACCATGAGGGTTTGTTTTTCCCTTGAGAGTACAGGAAGCCCTTTTGGAGCCTGGAACAAATGACCTACTACAGTAAGCCCATCTCTTAGTTGGGGATTGGGAACAAAACCAAACCACTTTCCACTCTACCCCACCCTGCCTTCCTAGGCACTGTTGTGAAGATAAAATGAAATAGATTGGAAATTGCCTTGAAAAATTAAAAACATTATACAGACATAATATGTTCTATGCACTATTAATTTCAAGTGTGGTAATTTTTGTAAAAGGTGTTATCTTCTAGATATAAAAGCCATTGGCAGAGTTGGATGACCTCTACAGAGTAAAGTAGGCAAATATTCACAATATGAAGGTGCTGAGCAGACTTTTCAGAGATCTAGGAAGCCCTGAAAATTCTGCTCCATACACACTTATTAAAAAGTCACAAAAATACAGGTAATCCCACAACCAGCGACCAGTTTTCTTCAGGAGGAATTTAACCCTCTTATAACCTACACAGAGGGGATTAGAGGTCTTGTGGATTAATCAGTTTTTGCATATGTAGAAATGTAGTGTGGTTATTCATCAGCTCAGAGGAAGGGTATTACAATGGATAGAAAACTAGCCTCAGAGATAGGAAGACTGAGTTATTCTGGCTGGCTGACGCTGGGCACGTCACTTATTCTTTCTGGATTTAAAGCAGCTAAGAGCATGAATTCCAGAGTAGGTACTAGTTGGCATTAGTTTAAGATGGTGTTAGGAACCTGTGGCCCTGAGGCCACATATGGCCCTCTAGGTCCTCAAGTGTGGCCCCTTTACTGAATCCAAACTTCACAGAACAAATCCCCTTAATAAAAGGATTTATTCTGTAAAACTTGAACTTAGTCCAAAGGCCGCACCCAAGGACCTAGAAGGCCATGTGTGGCCTCAAGGCTACAGGTTCCCCACTCCTGGTTGAAGGAGTTCTCTAGGCTGATGAAATAACAGACCTTTTCTGAAGGGGGGAAAAATAGTTTGAGAGATTCTTCCTAGGAATTGGCAAACACCAGGTAAGACTAGGGTCTGATTGAAAGGTGTCATAGAAATCTTGGTCCAGATTGGTCCAGAGCTGAAACAAATTGCTTCCCCTTTGAGGTTGGGTTACTCATTTTCCCCAGTGTTTTTACTTACTGTAAAATCAAATTAACAGGAAATAAGAAATCTTCAGATAAAAATTATCAAGCAGAGAGCTAAAGAGACTGAATTAGTACCCTGCAATTCTAACTATCCCTAAAAAGTACTACTTGGACTGAAAAGCCCTTAAAAAAAGGAATTATTGTATAGGAACTGGTATAGTCTCTATATTATTCTCTTTTCCCCAACCACTGTGTTTAGAGGGAGGAAGAGTCAGGGAGATTACAAAGTGATTTTTTTTTAATGGCATTGACATTTAGGTTTTCTTTTCCTTTAATATTTTATGTTTGAGACCTAAGCACTTTTGGTCTAGGGGGATGACAATACTTTGTAATCATAGAGCATTTTTGTACTTTAATATATATTCCTCATAAGGGCCAAGCGGCTGTTATAACCCCAGTTCACTGCTCATGCTTCTCCCAAGGTACTATTAGAACTTCATATAAATATCTGCTCAGTAATAGTTGTTACACCTCAGTGCCAAACACCTTGGGCTCGAATAGTCCAGGGGCTGGGGCATGGAAATAGATGAAAAGGAAGAAAAGCAGGAGATAGAGACACAGTTGAAGTTGAATTCTGTCTCATTGTATTCTCATGTCTTCACATAGTAATTATAAATGTTGAATTGAATGGAATTTTCCACTGTTCTGAAGCCACCAATTGCAGTATCCTTTGCAAAGGCCTGAACTCTCTCCTGGGTACCACACCCTCATCCATAACAGCTTATGTGACACTTCCTCCTGGAGGTTTCACGAGCTCTTCAAACACAGTAATCTAGAAGCCACCTTGTTATGTTTTCCCCTTAATTTGTTTTTCCTTCTTACAGCACTGTTATGTTTCTCTGGCACCACCATTCGCCCTCCCTTCCATGTTTCTAACACTGAATTTCTCTTTTAACGCATCCTTCTCCCTTACCTCTCACCAGGTCACATCAGTTCTTCTTGTCAACATTCCTCAAATGCATCCCCTCTTCTCTTTTCTCATTACTGCCATCATGATACTAATAATTACCATGAGTCTGGTCTGTTTCACAGGCCTCCTTTCGAGGTTTCCCACCTTCACAATCTCCCCTTCCAATTCATTTTCTATAACACTGACAGGTTAATTTCTGTTATACTTCGATCTAGAGAGGCAGCATGGCAGAATGCATACACAGTTGGCCTCAGAGTCAGGAAGTCCTGGGTTCAAGTGCAGCCTTTGACGCATACTGGCTAAATGATGCTAGGTAAGGCATATAATCAGTCAGTGCCCGAGGCAGCCCTGAGCCATTGCAGAACATCTACAAATCTGTATTGGTAGAAAGAATTTCTGGTTTGAGGGTTCCTTGCTCCAATGAAACCACTACCTACTCCCACAACCCCAGGAAACACCTATAGCACTCAAGTTACTCTTCTGCTCAGCAATCTTCATTGTTTCCCTATTTACTCTCAAGAAAAGTTCAGTTTATTCTACCTGACATTCAGGATCCTCTGTGACCTACCTTTCCAACACTATCAAAGAGAATTCTCTCTCATGTCTTCTATACTCCAACTAAACTAAACACCTTCTTTGACATGTCTACCCCCATAAACATTCATGCATTACTCAAGTTCTTCTCTATACCTAGAATAACCTTCCTTCCTCTTTTTACCCATTGAATTCAATGTCCTGTAAAGCCCATCTCAAAGGACATTCTCTTGGAATCCTTCCCAGTTTCCCAAATCTTTGCCAATTACCTTCCTGCTCAGACCTCTCATAGCATTTTATTGTATGACTTTCAAATATATGTATTTTGTAAAAATGATAATAATGATAACATACCATACTTTAGCATTTACAGAGTGCTTTACATGTGTTTTTTTCCATTTCAGCCTCACAACAGCCTGTGAGTTAAGCACTACAGATATTATTATCCTTATTTTACATAAGAGGAAACTAAGGCTTGGGGAGGTTAAATGACTTGGTGATGGTCACATAGCTAGTGAGTGCCTGAAGCTGAATTTGAACCCAATTCTTTATAAGACTAGTTCCTTGTCTACTACACATATTATAGATTGTGGTTATCTATATTCGTGTTTTATCTTCTTACTAGATCATGAGCTTCATGAGGATAAAGACCTGTCTTATTGTAATTTAACATTCTTCCAATAGATAGCACAGCCCTCTGCACTCAGATCTTTAATAAGTGTTTGTTGTATGATATTATTTGAAAAAGAATCTGTTCTCATATAATGAGAAATAGGGTGACAATGTTCAAGCATTTAGGCTTATTCTCTATGCTTCTAAGTATGGTCTTAATCACAAATTAAATACAAAAACTCCTTGAGGGATATATAGATATGGACCAAGAATAGAATCAATAAAGGAGTCTGCCCAAGCTGTCCAGGCCCCACTTTTGATTTGACTGGCCAAAACAGATACCTTCTCACCTAGTCAGTAGATGATTATTTTGTTGTTGTTGTTGTTATTGTTCATCTTTCATTCTTGAGATGACCAATGACCTCAGGAGAATGATGGCTTGACTTAGAAGTGAATTGGATTTAAGTGAGGCAGAACTGTGCAGGCTCATCAGCCTCACTCTCTCCTCCAGAGTCATTGGATTCCAGTGGCAAGACATAGGTCTTGGGAGGTCTGTAGTAGACCTTGGTCTTTTTAAGCTAAGATCTTTCCCAGGTCTCAGCTTGTCTGAAGCAATGCTTATTCAGTAATTAAAGGCTAAGTAAGAATTGAGGCAAAAGATAGCCTAGTTTGCCTTTACAAGAGAATCACTCTGGGAGGAGAAGACCCAGAACTGATTTTTTTTATCTACTCTGTGAAGGATGAACTAGAGAGGGTAGAGACTAGAAACTAAGTCAGTCAAAATGTTATTACAGTAGTCCAAGTGAGAGATGAAGAAGTCCTGGACTCTGCTGGGGGTCATGTGAATGAAGAGAAAGTAGAATTGATAGGAATTTGCCAAAGACTGGATACATGAGGCGAGAAAGAGTGAAGAAATGAAGATGATTCCAAGGTTGCAAATCTGGGTCAATGAAAAGATGGTGTGCACTTAGCAGTCACAGGGTATTTGGGAGGAGGAGCAGGTTTAAGGGAAGAGATAATGAATTCCATTTTGGACATATTGAGTATGAAATGCATTTGCATCTTCATTTGGAAACGTCCAATAGGCAGCTGGTGATGAAAGAGTTGACCGCAGGAGAGAAGTTAGTTCTTTATATATAGATTCAGGGGTCATTTGTGCAGAGATGACAGTTGAACCTATGAGAACTAATAAGATCAAGGAAAGAGAAAGGAGAGAAGAGGGCCCGGTATAGAACCTTGGGTACATCTACAGTTAGGTTATGAGTTATTCATGATAGTCTTCCAATAGATACTGAGAATTGTCTATCAAACAAGTAAGAAAAGAACCACGAAAGAACAGTTTAAATGAGGGGAAAAGGAGAGGGTATGGTGGGTGGGAATGGGAGAAGGAGGTGCACAGCAGTGTCTAGAATTGTGGGGAGGTAAAGAAAAATGAGAACTGAGATGAAGATTGGGCATTGGATTAGCAATTAAGATCTCAGTGTGTAACCTTAGAGCCATTTCAATTGATTGGTAAGTTTGCAAGCAGTATTTCAAAGGATTGAGAAATGAGTGGGAGGTAAGAAAGAGGAGACAATGAATGTAGATAACCATTTTTAATTTAGCTTGAAAAAGAGAAGAACTACAAGATAAGAACTTGTGGGGAGAGAGGGGTGAAATAAAGGGTGGTATTTTTTTTTCATTTTGGGGAAGGTCTGAGCTTATTTGTAGGTAACATAAAAGTAGATAGCAGTAGCTACAGAGAGAGGAGGTTGATCAAAAGGGCAAGGTCTTAGATCAGGGTGGGGAACCTGTGGCCTCCAGGCCATGTGTGGCCTCTACGTTCTCAAGTACAGCCCTTTGATTGAATCTGAGTTTTACAGAACAAATTCCCTTAATAAAAGGACATGTTTTTTTTAATTCAATTTTTAATTTATTAATTTGTTTGTTTCCTTTTAGTTTACAGGATTCAATTCCACAATTCCTTGAATTTCACATTTTGTCCCCCTCCTTCCCTTCCTCCCCCCATGGCGTCTTATAATCAAGTATAGGATCTGTAAATACTTTCACATTATACAATGGTCAGGTTATAAGGATGGATTGTACCAGCTGGAATGAAAAATGGTAAAGAGGACATAAAATCAAATAAGAGAACGAAAAAGATCAGGTATTTTGCTTCCACCTGGATATAAATTTAGTTCTTTCTAGTTCTTTCTCTGGATGCACGTTTTTCTCTCCATCATGCGTCTTTTGGGATTGACTTATATCCTTGCATTGTTGAGAAGAGTCCAGTCTATCAAAGTTGGTCATCACACATACGTTGTGTCTGTAATTGTGTACAAATTCCTCCTGGTTCTACTCTTCTCACTCAGCATCAGTTCTTTTAAGCCTCTCCAGGTAAATATGAAGACCGCCTGCTCCCCGTTTCTTATAGCGCAATAATATTCCATAACATGCATATACCACAACTTGTTCAGCCATTCCCCAATTGATGGACACCCCCTTAATTTCCAATTCTTTGCCACAACAAAAAGAGCTGCTATAAACATTTTTGTACATATGGGTCTTTCTCCCATTTCTATGATCTCTTTGGGATATAACCCTAGGAGTGGTATTGCTGGATCAAAGGGTATGAAAGTATTTATAGCCCTTTGGGCATAGTTCCAGATTGCTTTCCAGAAAGGCTGGATCAGTTCACAACTCCACCAACAATGCATTAGTGTTCCAGTTTGCCCACATCCTCTCCAGCATTTGTCATTTTCCTGTTTTGTCATCTTAGCCAATCTAACTGGTGAGATGTGGTACCTCAGAGTTGTTTTGATTTGCATTTCTCTAATCAATAGTGAATTAGAGCATTTCTTCATGTGCTTGTAGATAGCTTTAATTTCTTTCTCTGAAAACTGCCTGTTCATATCCTTTGACCATTTATAAATTGGGGAATGACTTGTATTCTTATAAATTTGACTCAGTTCTCTGTATATTTTAGAGATGAGTCCTTTGTCAGAGACATAGGTTGTAAAGATTCTTTCCCAATTTCCCACCTCCCTCCTAATCTTGGTTATATTGGCTTTATTTGTACAGAAACTTTTCAATTTCATGTAGTCAAAATTATCCATTTTACATTTTATAATGTTCTCTAATTCCTGTTTCATCATAAAGTCATTCCCTCTCCACAAGTCTGATAGGTAAACTATTCCTTGTTTTAGCAGACTGCTTACAGTATCAACCTTTATACCTAGATCATGAACCCATTTAGACTTGATTTTGCTATATGGTGTTAGATAATGGTCTATGTCCAGTTTCTGCCATACTATATTCCAGTTTTCCCAGCAGTTTTTGTCAAATAGTGAGTTCTTGTCCCAAAAACCAGGGTCTGGGGGTTTATCAAACAATACATTACTGTAGTCGTTGACTTCTGAATCTCGTGTGCCTAATCTATTCCATCGATCCACTCCTCTATTCCTAAGCCAGTACCAAGTAGTTTTGATGACTGCTGCTTTATAGTACAGATTGAAATCTGGTAAAGCTAGTCCACCTTCCCTAGCATTTTTTTTTCATTAATTCCCTTGATATTCTGGACCGTTTATTCTTCCAGATGAATTTTGTTACTATTTTTCTAACTCTATAAAGTAGTTTTTTTTGGTAAAGTAATTGGTATGGCACTAAATATATAATTTAATTTAGGTAAAATTGTCATTTTTATTATATTAGCTCGACCCAGCCATGAGAAATTGATATTTTTCCAATTAGTTAGATCTGACTTTATTTGTGTGAAAAGTGTTTTGTAGTTATGATCATACAGGTCCTGGGTTTGTTTTGGCAGGTAGATTCCCAAATATTTTATAATGTCTACAGTAACTTTAAATGGGATTTCTCTTTCTACTTCTTGCTGTTGAGTTTCATTGGAAATATATAGGAATGCCGAGGATTTATGTGGGTTTATTTTATATCCTGCAACTTTGCCAAATTTATTTATTGTCTCAAGCAGTTTTTTACTTGATTCTCTAGGATTCTCTAAGTATATCATCATATCATCTGTGAAGAGTGATAGCTTGGTCTCTTCTTTGCCTAACTTGATTCCTTTGATTTCTTTTCCTTCTCTAATTGCTACTGCTAACATTTCTAGTACCAGATTGAATAAGAAGGGTGATAGTGGACACCCTTGTTTCACCCCTGATCTTATGGGAAATGCTTCCAGCTTCTCCCCATTGCATATAATACTTGCTGATGGCTTTAAATAGATGCTACCTATTATTTTAAGGAAGGCTCCATTTATTCCTATACTTTCTAATGTTTTTAATAGGAATGGATGTTGTATTTTGTCAAAAGCCTTTTCTGCATCTATTGAGATGATCATGTGGTTTCTGCTAGTTTTATTGTTGATATGCTCAATTATACTGATGGTTTTCCTAATATTAAACCATCCTTGCATTCCTGGAATAAATCCTACCTGATCAAAGTGTATTATTCTTGAGATAAGTTGCTGTAGTCTTTTGGCTAGTGTTTTATTTAGAATTTTTGCATCTATATTCATGAGGGAGATTGGTCTATAATTTTCTTTCTCTGTTTTATCTCTTCCTGATTTAGGTATCAGTACCATATATGTGTCATAAAAAGAATTTGGTAGGACTCCTTCTTCACTAATTTTCCCAAATAATTTGTAGAGTATTGGAATCAATTGTTCTTTAAATGTTTGATAGAATTCACTAGTGAATCCATCTGGCCCTGGAGATTTTTTTCCTAGGGAGATGACTGATGGCTTGTTCAATTTCTTTTTCTGAGATGGGATTATTTAAGTAATTTACTTCCTCTTCAGTTAATCTGGGCAACTTGTATGTTTCTAAATATTCATCCATTTCCCTAAGATTGTCAAATTTATGTGCATACAATTGGGAAAAATAATTCCTAATTATTGTTTTGATTTCCTCTTCATTGGAGGTAGATTCACCCTTTTCATTTTTGATACTCATAATTTGGTTTTCTTTCTTTTTTTTATCATATTGACTAAGGGTCTATCAATTTTGTTGGTTTTTTCATAAAACCAGCTCTTGGTTTTATTTATTAGTTCAATAGTTTTCTTAATTTCGATTTTATTAATCTCTCCTTTAGTCTTCAATATTTCTAGTTTAGTATTTAATTGGGGATTTTGAATTTGTTCTTTTTCTAGGTTTTTTAATTGCATGCCCAATTCGTTGAGCTCCCTTTTCTCTAATTTAATCACGTATGCACTCAGGGATATAAAACTTCCCCTAAGAACTGCCTTTAATGCATCCCACAGATTTTGGTATGTTGTCTCATTATTATCATTCTCTTGAATGAAATTACTGATTGTTTCTATAATTTCTTGTTTGACCCACTCATTCTTTAGGATCAAATTGTTTAATTTCCAGTTAGTTTTTAGTCTGTCTTTCCCTGGCCCTTTATTGCATATAATTTTTATTGCATCATGATCTGAGAATGATGCGTTTACTATTTCTGCCTTACTGCATAGAACTGTGAGGTTTTTATGCCCTAGAACATGGTCAATTTTTGAATATGTGCCATGAACTGCTGAGAAGAAAGTATATTCCTTTTTATCCCCATTCAGTTTTCTCCAGAGATCTATCATACCTATCCTCTCTAAAATCCTGTTCACCTCCTTAACTTCTTTCTTGTTTATTTTGAGATTGGATTTATCAAGTTCAGATAGGGGGAGATTAATGTCTCCCACTAGTATAGTTTTGCTATCTATTTCTTCCTCTAATTCCTTTACCTTCACCTCTAGGAATTTGGATGCTACACCACTTGGTGCATATATGTTAAGTTGTGATATTGCTTCATTCTCGATGGTGCCTTTTAACAGGATATAGTTTCCTTCCTTATCTCTTTTAATTAGGTCAATTTTTGCATTTGCTTTATCTGAGAGAAGGATTGCTACCTCTGCTTTTTTTACTTTAGCTGAGGCATGATATATTTTACTCCAACCTTTTACTTTTACCTTGTGTGTATCCCTCTGTTTCAAAAGTGTTTCTTGTAAACAGCATATTGTAGGATTATGATTTCTAATCCATTCTGCTATCTGTCTCCGTTTTATAGGAGAGTTCATTCCATTCACATTTACAGTTATGATTGTTATCTGTTTCTTTCCCCTCATCCTATTCCTGCCCCTGTTAATGTTCGTATTTTCCCTCCCTTCTCCCTTCCCCCCCTTAATAGTTTTCCTTTTGAGCACCGCCTCCCTCAGTGTTCCCTTTTCGGCCCCCCTCCCTTTTCCTCCCCCTTTCCCCTTACTACTTCCCTCCCTACAAATCACTCCCACCCCCCTTTTGTAACCCTTTCCCCCTCCTACTACCTGTAGGATATTGTTATACTTAATGAGGTATGCTATTTTTTCTTCGCATCAAGAATGACAGGAACAGATCTCATGCGAAGCTCCTCTCCCTCCCCTCTTTCCCTCTAAAATGATGTGTGTTCTCCTTGTTTACCTTTCTAAGTCACTGTTGCTTCTCGTAATTGGAGGTTGAATTTTCCATTGAGTTCTGGCTTTTTTATCAAGAAGGTCTGGAACTCTGTTATATCATTGAATGACCATCTCTTTGCCTGGAAGAATATGCTCAGTCTCGCTGGGTATGTGATCCTTGGTTGTCATCCGAGCTGTTTTGCCTTCCTGAAAATTGTATTCCACTGCCTCCGATCTTTCAGTGTGGAGGCTGACAAATCCTGTGCAATCCTCACTGTGGACCCTCAATATTTGAATTGTTTCTTTCTGGCCACTTGAAGTATTTTCTCTTTTATCTGGTAGTTCTGGAGTTTGGCCACAACATTTCGAGGATTTTTCAGTTTGGGATCTCTTACAGCAGGTGTCCGGTGGATTCTGTCGATTTCTATTTTCCCCTCAGGTTCTAGTATCTCAGGGCAGTTTTCCTTAACGAGCTCTTGGAGAATGTTGTCCAGGCTCACTTTTTCATCATAATTTTCTGGTAGGCCTATGATTCTCAGATTATCTCTCCTGGATCTGTTTTCCAGGTCAGTTATTTTTTCTTTGAGGTATTTTACCTCTTTTTCTAATTTTTCATTTTTGTTGTTTTGCTTGGCTAATTCTTGGTTCCTCATAGAGTTATTTGTTTCCATTTGTTTAATTCTGGTTTTTTGCAAATCATTTTCCTTGGTTAATTTTTGAAGCTCCTTTTCCATATCATACACTTTTCTTTTTAGAGAGATGTTTTCCTCATTATAATGTTTTTCGAATTCTGCTTATTTTCGTTTTGAGAGAATTATTCATTTTGTCTTCTATCTCTCTCATTTTGCTTCCAAAGTTCCTTTTGATCTCATCTAGGAGAGCCTTCTGTGGTTGGGATCCATTCCCTGTTGAAGTCTCAGCTGTGGGTGTGGAGTCCACAGTGTCTCCCTCTGAGGTTGGTTCCTCCCTCTGAGGATAGTAGGACTCTAGAGTCTTTGTCTTTGTAGTCTGCTTTCTACCCATTTTGAGGCAGTGTCCTAGCCATGCCCTTCCTCTAGGATCCCAAGCCTTTACTGTAGAGGGTTTTGCCCTGGGGCAAGAGTTACTATATTTTCAGGGTCAGAGGGGGGGTTTGGAGCAAGTGGGGTTCACTCTGCCATCCTTGTCTTTGGAGGTCCTGAAAGGGGCTTTAAAAAAAAATAGATTTCTGGGCTATGAAGTGGTAGCCCCAGGAGTGTTTGCTGTCCAGTATAGGGGCCCCTGTATTTGCTTCTTACCTTGCTCTTTCCAGTCCCAGCCCTTTGGTGATAGGCCTGGTAGTGGACCTTGTGGTTGGTGGGAAGACTTGCCCTCCGAGTTGATCAGGCCCCTTCCAGGCCTGCGTCCCCCACGCCTTCCCGCACAGGCCGCTGCGCCTTCCCGGCCTGGGCCTGCCGCGCTGCCGCCGCCGCACCTTCCCACGCAGGGCACCGCGCCGTCGCCCGCTATTATTCCTTATTAGAACTTGTCCTTCGCATCTATGTATTGATAAATCTGGAAACGGCCACAGCTGCTGCTGATCTGGAGCCCCTCTGGCTGGCGGCTGGTCAGGCCCGGCCTGGGGCTAAAGCCTCGGAGTGGGGCTGGGCTTGGCTCCCAGAGCGTTGCGCTGGCCGATTCCTGTCGGCCTGCCAGGCTGTTCTCAGCGGGAGGTTAGCTTCTCTGTGTCATTTTGTGGGTTCTGCAGCTCCAAAGTTTGTTTAGAGTTCTCTTTTTACATGGATTGGGGAGGGTGGAAGCCGGAGCCGCGGGAGGGTCGTGCTTCTACTCCGCCATCTTGGCTCCACCCCAATAAAAGGACATGTTAAAAGGATTTGTTCCACATGTGGCCTTGAAGCTGTAGGTTCCCCACCCTTGACCTAGGCTTCTTGTCTTTTAAGGAAAGAACTAATCTAAAGGACTGAGGAGGTTACTTTGGTAGAGACTGATCTTACCACAATGGATATAGACTAAATATGGGATATCTTCTCAGGTGTCAGAAAAGAGGATTAAGAGTCAAATATACCATTAGCTGCTAATTCAACATCAGCATCTCTAGAAAATATGAGAAGGAAGTGAACAAGTAAGGTTGGGGGAGAAGTAGGGTCCACCTTTGCTCAGGTAAGAAAGTGAGGGAAGGGGCTCAAATGTATGTATGGAAGGTGTGTCTTTGCCAGACTGACAATTTCAGAGGACAATGGGGGAAACTGATTTATTCCCAGCAGCTCCTGAGAATAGACCCAAATCTAAAGCAGCTGGCACTGGTCTAGGAGGCAAGGTTAGGAGGGTAGAAGTGGGGAATCGAGGTTAGTGCCTAGAATTATTGAATGTAAGTGTGAATGCTTCTTTTCCTCTTAATATTGGGAAGAGTTAAGCAAAAGGAGGTCACCAGGTACCTGATATAGAGATCTACAAGGGCCAGAATGAGTCAGAGACACTAGACCCACCTTTTTGTCCAGGATCAGGCCCCATTTATCTTAATTTGTGGGATATAAAAACAAAATCATGCCGAGATTCTCTTTTTGTGTTGAACCAACTCCTGAATGTGGCTTCATCATAAAATTATGTCAAAGCTTCCTGATTCCTTTACACACAGTTTCACAAGGTTTACAAATTGGGTTTGTTTCTTAAACGTCATCAGCTTCATTGTCTTGTTCCCAGAGGATTCGTTAATCGAGGTATCACAGGACTTGTTGGTTGGTTTATTGATTGATTGAAAAGCCTCACCACAGCAAAGCAAGAAAGAAGATTTAGGTGAGCTAGATCCGTGTATCCAGCTGTGAAACTGATTGATGTTGGGAGGTCCCCCAGGAGCCTCTGTACTGCAGCCAAGGTTACCTTTTAAAATCAGAGGGAAGGAGAACAGGGATAATACAGTTAAAAAAATAACCATTTTTCTTGATTTCCTTTTCAGTATGTGTTAGCCTGATAAAAGAGGAAAAGGGAGGGATTACATGTAAGCTAATACACACATACTCAACATGTGTGTGATGTGTATATATATATGTAATGCCATCCTTCCTCTATAGACATTAACTTCTGAAAGATGGTATTCATCTTCTGACAGTGGTCCTTCTTGTGGTAGAATTTTCCAGGCTCCACAGTTTCATACTAATACATGACAAAATGGTTTTGAGTCCAGGAAGGGAAAGTGAGCAAATGGTATGAAAGGGAGAAAGTAGCAATCGAGCTTTTTATTTGTTTTCCATTTGTCCCCATTTATGACAGTGCTAACACCCATAATAATAGGTATGTACAGCCTATCTTTTTTTTGTTGATGTACCCTTCCAAATGCCAAGATTTGTCGTTTTTCAGTGTGTGGGATCATTATCGTTAGCCGCATCATTAGTTCTTCTCTTGATAATTGTTGGCCGTGTGCTAATTTCTCACAGCTAATTATCATATGAGAGGAGGGGGAAATGACTGAGATCATTTATTTCTATTGTATCAGAGCAATGTTCTACAGCCTTTGCTCTTATTTGTGCTTGTGCTCTGGCCATAAGAAACACACAAGGAAGACAGTTGGTAATGGGTTTCTCTTTCCAAAGCTGATGATCCTCCCATGACTGTTAAGTCCACTGATTTGTCTGTAAAAGGGGTATAGACCATGAGATTCAAATTGGAAAGGGAGGAAATTCCATATGGGAAGTTGACAGGAATGACTAAGTAATATTATTGCTTCCTAATCTAATTCCTATTCTAGGTTGCAAATGGTCAGGTTTGCAATTCCTAAGCTAATTAACTAGCTGATTTTTGGCAAATCATTTCACATTTTAGGTCTTAGTTTCCCTATCTATAAAATTTAAAGCAGTGGGACTAAATAATGCCCCTCTTAACACCTTGAAATTTGGTATCACTGTAATGTTGTCTTAGATAATAGTTGACTTTAATAGTTTATAGAAATATCACTGATTTGTCACTTTCTAGGAATTGGCAGAGGTGGAAGCAACTTCATTATATGTCTTTTTCAAATTTTTTTTTGGCACAGTCTGCAGGCCATGTCAGTGAACACAAGAGCCTATAGAATATTTAGCCTTCCTGCTATTTCTGATCATCATTAAAAACTTCACCAAAATCAAGGTAACAGCCACTGTTGCTGCACCATCAGATCCAGGGATATGAGATAGACTTACAACAACATCAGTGACAACAAAAACAACACACACATACACACAGGAGTCTTCCTTTCCCTCCTCCAAATGCCATGAAGAACCCACTCCATCCTGTGGATATATGCTGTGGTTATGGGGAGGTATTGCTGCCACAACTCTTCACAAGCAAAAGCCAGTACATAGGCCAGTGCCTAATAAATAGTAGGTACTTAATATATGTTTGTCAATTAATTGATGGGAATCATAGCCCCATAGCACCAGCACTGCAAAGCTCTCAACCCCCAGTACTATGATGGACAACTTTGTAACACCAATGCTGAAAAGCTTCAAACTGCCTGTCCAGGGGTGAAGAAATAAGGAACAGAGAGAACAGGACACTAAGACATAACACCATGGCAGGAAATGAGGAGGTCTTCTATAAAGCATTGCACTAAACCTGAAGAAAAGAGCACAATTTCCATATGGGGCCAGTTCTCATCACCCCTAAATCATTTGTGACAGAACCCTACATGTGGGAAGGTAGTGAGAGGCTTTGAGATCTAGTCCCACAAGGATATTACAGTCAGAGGGGAAGGAGTCAGAAAGTGAGTGGCAGGGAAAAAATAAAGGAGAGAAAGACTAAAGTTACCAAAGATTTCAGAAAGAAGAAAATGCAAAGATCTTGAACATAAGCAAATAAATCAACCATAAAAAGAATAACAACAATAGGAAATATACCCTTCAGATTGATTTCAGGCATTTATGAATGAATATTGCCAAACAAAGAAAAATGATCCAACATTTGATGAGACAGAGGACCCTGTAGAATTTGAGAATGTGGAACCACAGCACACTGTACTTGAATGGTTCAGAAGAGAAACAGAACTATGAGAGCAGAATTTATGACCTGTATAACAAGAACAATGAGTAGAACAGAGATGCTGTGGAGGTAAATCCTATAAGACTTGACAACTGATTAAATTGGGAGGCATCAGGGAGAGTGAAAAGCAATTCCAGAATTGGAAATCTGACCATTTGCAACCTAATTATGTTAAAGTACAGGTCAAATACTATTACAATAATGCTCCATTTATCTTGAGATTATATATCTATGTATTTCTATATCATATGTGAACCTGGAAGTCAAAAAAAAGTATCACTATCACAGAGTTCATGCAGTTTATTCTATAAGAGAGACCCTCAGGCCCTCACTCAGAGACTGATAACTACATGCCATCCTGACAAACTTGCTTATCTGGTTTTCTAGTGCACAGCAAATTAAAAGTAGCACATTGGATATGGAAAACAATTGATGGCAAGGAGTGACAGCATAATTTTTTTGAGGTGGCAGCTCTCAATCTGACAGTGAGAAATTATACAGAAACATTATAAAACTGGATACTAGAACTAAAAGCACAGAAATTTGAAGCCATTGACAAAAAAGGGGAAATTCCTATGTACACCATCTTCTACCATAGGTTGTCTGCTGACCCTCCCTCCCCAAATCTGCTTATATTTAGTACTTCTGGAATTTTCTTAGGTATTGGTCACAGATTGCTGACAAAGTTGAACACCACAAAATAACTAAGCAATTTTGCTTGAGAAAATAATTTAATGAGGATATTAGCATAAAATTTATTAAGGGAATTCTTAGTTCAGTAAGGGACATACTGGTTTATAGAAGTCGAACTACCAAGCACATAGCAAGTGAAATATTAATGTAATAAAACTAAAATATTTAATAATCATCCCAAACACATAAAACATGAAGATATTCCTGGAAATTGGATTATGGTGGAGCAATGCTTCTTCTAGTATGTGAGGGCCTGACCTGAACAAGCTTCTGGGAGAGGGGAAGAGAAGGAGAAGGAGAGGAATGGGGAAGGGGAGGCTGAGAGAAGAACAAAGAACAACCCCCAGAGGCATCTGCTTGGGTCTCCAGCCAGAAGTAAAAAAGACAGAAAGGAAACAAAGTCAAGAGCAAGTAATACAGAAGCCCTGGCCATGAACCTTGTCCACTACATTTAATTTAACCAGTCTCATACTTGCACTCCTCAGTTTCCTTTCCCAGGGCTGATACAGGATTTGTTAACATTGAAAACTCTAACAGGAAGATTTTGTTTGTGAATCTGTTTATGATATCTGTTGTGATGCAATGAAAGCTACCTCCTTCCTCAGTTCAATCCACATGATTCTTCAGTGATCACTTCTCTGGATCAAAGGATTCAAATTGAACTGTTCCCTCAATCTGTTGACGCAGTTTGTGAGAGTCCTATGGTGGCTGGAGTGAGGTAGAGAAGATGCAGGCTTAGCCACACACTCATTGACAGCTAAAGGAATCTGGTGACAACCACAGCATATCCAAGTATAAGAAGACCTAAGGGTACACCTTAATTTTTTTCTAGGTGCAGGCAACCCTTTTACCTCCTTAGAGCTGATATAATAATTGTTATTAAGAATGATAAACTTGAGTCATGAAGCAAAGGTTAAATTATGTTCCTGTCCTGTTTACAAAGGCAGGAAAGTGTCTAATACATTTAGTTCCTCATTAGATTGTAAGTTCCCTGTGAGTAGGGATTGTTTCATTCTTTATATTTTTATCATTGTATCGTTGTCACCCAGCACAGTAACTGACACTGGCACATAATTAGTCTTTAATATATGCTTATTAACTGACAGGTTGATTTGAGAACCATTTCCATCCAAAATGCTTTAAATTTTTTTTAAATTATGTCATTAACATACTATGTACTGCAAGAATTTGGAATCTCTTTTTATTAAATATTGCTTTGAAATAAGTTATGCCTGTAGGAATTGGCAGTCTTTTACTTATATGCAGGTTTTTGTTGTAATGGGATTTTTTCTTTTCTGAAGAACCTTTGCCTGAAAAAGGGAAGTAAGGATAATCTGCATTTAATTAAAAGGCAATTATCATGGTGTAGGCCTTTTGTTTTTCCATAGGTAAATTCCTTGGGACAGAGCTATTCTTTTTCATAATTTTCATTTTCTAGTCAGAAACTCTCAAGGGATCTGGAGTGGGTTTTATTTTTTGCTGAAGTTCTTGTTTTCTTTCCCTTTTAAAAAATTGAAGCCTTATATCTGGAATAATGAAGATTAAGAACCTCAGTGGGCAAGAAATTGAAACAAACAGCTGGAAGGTATGGTTGCTGATGACCTTATCCTCCAGGGCCCCTCTCCTGAAGCATGCTCAAAAAATGATGATATGTTCAGTAGATGCCAACAATTATTCCAAATAGTGATAAATGGTCTCTAATGGTTTAGTTAGAAAGCTTCTTTTGCTCTTGAAATACCACTAGACTACATTTTCTCCCCATATCATGAGTTTCAAGTTTAAATTTGATTCAGTACCATATGGAAATGCCTGTATATCTAAGTATGTTACCTGTTCTCCTTATGGTACTTCTATCACTGACTTCTGACTTGATCTTGGACAAATCTTTGTTGTTTATGCTTACTTTCTCTAACTATTAGGTGGTAAACTTTGTGTTCATCTATCATACTTAAGAGAATTAGAAAGATTAAAGAGATTAAAAAGAATTAATGTTC
This sequence comes from Petaurus breviceps papuanus, assembly GCF_028583685.1. Classification (NCBI taxonomy): domain Eukaryota; kingdom Metazoa; phylum Chordata; class Mammalia; order Diprotodontia; family Petauridae; genus Petaurus; species Petaurus breviceps. Next base: position 17,083,236 of record NW_027185784.1, read on the forward strand.
CAAGTGCTTTGAGCTCTTTTTATGAAATACATTATTATTGTAACATTTTGCTTTTTCAACATTTTTCATTTTTTGATCTTCATTTATGGTTTCATGTACATAAGGGAACAAAAGGAACAAAGCAACAAATATTTATTAAGTGCCTACTATGTGTTAGGCACTACTCTTAAGGTCTGAGGATGCAAAAAGAGGAAAGACAGTCTCTGCCCACAAGAAGCCCATAGTCTAATAGAGAAGATAACAAGCAAACAATAAATAATTAAGAGTTAAAGTACTAAAATTAATAGGTGTTGGAAAAGGCTTCCTGCAGAAAATGAGATTTTAGCTAGGACTTGAAGCCAGGGAAGCCAAGGGGCAGAGACGAGGAAAGAACATATTCTAGGCATGAAGAACAGTGAAAGAAAATACCTGGAATGGAGAGATAAGTGTGTTGTCAAGGAATAGCCAGGAGATCAGTGTCACTGAATTAAAGAGGACAGTCATCCCTCGACTTTTGCAGATTTCACATTCATGGTTTTGATTATTCATGGGCTGGCCATCAATAACTAAATGGAAATTTTTGGACTTTTGAGGAATATTGTATGGAAAATTGTAGATGATATATTTATGTAAAGATGACTAAAAATTAGACATAAATGCATAAATATGGCATATTATTCATCAGTTTTATCATTTACTACCATAAATATATATATGCACATTTATTATAAACAGTTAAATTTCATAAAAAATTTCAGTGCACAAAAGAACTAGGGGCTAACCTACTCTCTTTGGGAACACCCGCCTCTTGTCTTTGTACTCTTCAGACTCAGTCATGTGATTTTCTCTCACAATGATGATTGTATCTTGCTTAAAAGAAAGAAATCCATGAAGCAGTTGCTGCAGCTATTCCAATGTCTGTGAAGACTCTTCATAGTGTAGGAGAGATCTTTCAAGAAGAAACTATGATTCTTTGTGGGTACAGTGTTACTTTATTTGTTTTTTGTGTATTAAATAACTATGATCAGAATTATTAAAAATGAAGATTTGGAGTAGGGCCTAGAGTTACTCATAGTTTTCCCATTAAGAGGATTTCTGTACCTTAGCCCCTGAAAATGTCAAAAAATAACTACACTTTTGAGGAGTAAGGTGCAAGAAACCTGGGAAGGTAAGAGGGGACTAGGTTATGAAGAGCTTTGAATGTCAGAGGATTTTGTATTTGATCCTGGGGGTAATAGGGAGCCAATGAAGTTTATGAAGTAGAAGGCTGACATGGCTGAGCCTATACTTTAATAAAATCACTTTGGCAGCTGAATGGAAAATGGATTGAAGTGAGGGGAGTCTTGAGGCAGGCAGACCCACCAATAGGTCATTGCAATAGTCCAGGCATGAAGAGATGAGGGCCTGCACCAAAGTGGTTGCAGTGTCAGAGGGGAGAAAGGAGAATATTTATGAAATGCTGCAAAAGTGAAATCAAAGCTTTGGCAACAACTTGGATATTGGCAGGGTGGGGAGAGGGGGGAGAGGTAGAAGAGATAGTGAGGGGCTCAGGATGTCTACGAGACATCCAGTTCATGATGTTTGAACGGTAGATTGGAGATGCAGGATTGGAGATCAACAAAGAGGGTGAAACTGGATGGATAGATTTAAGAATCATCAGCATAGAGATAGTAATTAAATCCATGGGAGCAAGTATTTTATGTACTTTGGTAGATTGATCCCCAAATACTTTATGAGTTTTGTAGTTATATAGATTTCCATGTCTATTATTCTATTATTACCTCATGGATTTTATTATTATTTTGGAATACTGTTAATTTGAGGGATAGGAATTTTCTTAGAGGTTGTTTTGTAGCCAGCAACTTTACTGAAGCTATAAATTATCTTAATTAGTGTCTTAGCTGAATCTCTTGGATTTTCTAAGTAAACCATCTTATCATGAGCAAATAAGGATAGTTTTATCTATACTATACTCATCTTTGTACCTTTGATTTCCTTCGTTTGTCTTATTACTGTGACTAGCATTTACAGAATTATATAAAACAACAGTGAGGAGAGTGAATATCGTGGAATAGTCTTGTCTTTATTGGGAAACCATGTAGTGTATGCCCATTGAATATGATGCTTGCTTTTGGCTTTAGATAGATATATTTTATTGATATTTTAAAGATCCCTTTGTGCCTAAAGGGTTTCTAGCATATGTGAGTGTTGTACTTTGTCAAAGACTTTTTCCATATCTATTAACATAGCTGTGTGGTTTTGAATGTTACAGTGTTTAATATGATTAGTTATATTAATTACTTACCTAATGTTGCATCATCCTTGAATCTGTGGTATAAATTCAACTTGGTTATGATCAGGTTTTTTTTTTTCTTGGATGAATTGCTGTAGTCTGTCAGGTTTTATTTAAAATTCTTGAATTGATTGATATTCATTAATTTTATTCGTTTATAGTTCTCCTGTGCTTCATGCTTCCATTGTTTAGACATTAGGATTACATTTGTCTCATAAAATATGTACAATAGTGTTTCCTTTCTTAAATTTTCAGAATATTCTGTATAGTGTTGGTACTGATTTGTCTTTACATTTATGTGTGGGGTATGCATGTGTATTCTTGGATTTTTGTTTTTTGGGGGGGATTTTAGTTTTATTGATGTGTTTTGTTTTTACATTAGAGACATTTACAAATTATCCCCACTCCTTGAAATGTCTCTTTTAACAAAGTAAACAAGTAAAACTAACAAAATAGTGATTTCATCTGAAAGTGCGTGTCTGTAGTACCCCTCCCCCAGTCTATTTTAATTACCTCTTTAATTAGCAGAAATCTATTTTTTCTCCTTCTTACCTCCTACCCCATTGAAAAAAATAGAAAAGAAAAACAAATTCCCTGTTACAAATATACATACGGAAGCAAAGAAAGTCCCTCATTAGTTGTATACCAAAATACATCTGTCTTATTCTGTAATCTAAATCTATCACTCCTCTGTCTGAGAGTGATTAGGATGTTTCATCATCAGTCCTCTGTAATCATGGGTAGTCATTGTATTTATTATTATAGCTCTTACAACTTTCAAAGTTGTTTGTCTTTCCAATGTTGTTATTTTATAAATTGTTCTCTTGGTTCTGCTCATTTCATTCTTCATCAGTTTATAAAATTCTTTAAAATTGTTTTTTTATTATGTTGATGTTATAGTATAAATTTTTCTTCTGATTCTACTTCACTCTGTACTGGTTCATATATGTCTTTCCATGTCTATGAAATCATCTATTTCCTTATTTATTAAAGGACAGTAGTATTCTGTCACATCCATATATCACAAATTATTAAGCTAGTTTTCAGTTGATGTGTTCCCTTTAGTTTCCAGGGTGTGTTTGGTTTTTTTGCCACCACAAAAAGAGCTACCATAAAATATTTTTGTACATATAGCACCTTTTCCTGTTGCTTTTTTACTTTGGGATTTGGAGGGATAGATCTAAGGGCTTAGACTGTTTAATAATTTTTTAGGATAATTCCAAATTGCTTTCCAGATTGGTTGTATCCTTTCTGAAGTCTGCCAATAGTGCATCATTATGCCTGTTTTCCCATAGCCCCTCCAACATTTATCATTTTTCTTTGCTACTCTGTTGGGTATGAGGTAGAATCTCAGGATTGCTTTTATTTTCACTTTGCTAATTAGTAGATATTTGGAGGATATTTTCATATAGGTATGGCTAGTGATAGCCTGGTTTTCTTCCCTAAAGAATTGCCTGTTCACATCCTTAGACAGTTTATCAGTTGAGGAATAGCTCTTATTCTTATAAATTTCTCTTACAAACAAATCATAAGCTTCTTGAGACCACAGACGATATACTGTACATCCCCTATCACACCTAACATAGTATTTGGCACATCATAAATGTATTACTCTATTTCTAAACATCTATCAATCCATAAGGAAATAGAAGTAGTGTTTATAAGGGAGATGGCACCTCCAGAAGTCAGCTTCACTGAGGGGGGATCCTTTTCTTAAAGACTTTTAATAGAAAATTCTAGTCTCCTGCATCCTAGTCAGGAATTAAGAGAAATTTCATATTTTTATTTAACAGTCTTTCTCAAGATTCAACACTTTAAAATACACCAGCCCACAAAGAAAAACTTGTCCCTCTAATGAATTAGCTCTGGCTCTTTACATCACCCATGGCACCTCACATAACTCATACCTTCTACAAGGTGCAATAAAGGTCATGGCAGGCCTCTTCTCCATGAATGCTACTGTCAGGCCTCTTGGGCTAGCTGATGCTGAACCATTACAACTACATTTACAACTAGCAGGCTGTTCAGAGCAGCATCATAGGTCAGCAGAGGGAAGCTTTTCAGTTCCTGGGTGCAAACGGTAGGTGGTAGTTGAGCCAAAGCTGAAAAGACTTCACTTTTTAACTGCAAAATAGAAGCAAAGCTATTAACCTGGGCTAAAGTTTAGGCAGAGCTTATGCTGAAACTCAGGTTTCTTCAGCTTCAATTAATATAATATTTTAGTCTAACTTTGACTACTTGAAAAATTGATGTGGAAATAAATATATGGTGTATTGTTTTCTAATAAATGAAATAACATTTTATTTTAGAGGATCTTAGAATTCAGTTCTGTTTAAGCACTGACTTACTGTGCAAGGTGTTGTTCTTGTGAAACAAGCATAAAAATAAAGCAGCTCTGACCCTGAGGGAGTTTACATTCTACTGAGGCTGAGTGTATTCAGAGTATGATTTGTAGACTGGTAATGAGCCTTGAAGGAAGCTAGGGACCCCCAGAGATGGCAGTGAACATAAGAGTGCATTTGGTTATGGGAGGCTTAGAGATGGAATAGTGAGGATTTTAAAATTAGAAAGTAATTTAGGACCTAGGTAGTCCCACCTCTTCATCTTGTAGCTGAGGACATGGAGGTCTTGAAACTTTAAAATGACTTAAGTAAGGCCACACAGCTTAATGGCAGAACCAGGACAAGAAGCTAGGTCTTCTAACTCCCAGACCCCACTCTATCCATTACCTTTTTTTTTTTTTTAAAGAAATGCCCCCCCAAAAGTGACTTATTCTGCTGACAGGGTTGATGTGGGTACTTCTGAGGTAACATGCATTTCACACACTTCCCTTAAGACTCACAAACAAGAAGAAGCATAAGATTTTTGAAAACCTATGAAGTTGCCCAGTGTTTATGCAGATGATCATTTAAAAAAATTACTGGATATGATGGGCAACTGATAAAAAAAACAAACAGATGCATGCAACAATAGCATTAACTAACCCAACAGGGAAAGTGGTGGGCAGGTAGGATTAGCTGAGATTTGGTTCCAGGGAGCAGTGAATTGGTCTAATGTAAAGCAGTTTGAGTTGATTATAATGAGCTGATTATATGCCCACAATTAGGAGAAAGTACTGCCAGCTTGGTGTATTCTAAGTGTCTCTGCAAACCCAGTCTGCCCCTTCCAGATATGTCAGCAATTTGTCTCCATTACAGAACTCCTACTGTACCGTATAAAATAATGTATGAGAGTGTTTGTAAACTGTTAAGCACAACAGAAATGTATGGTGTTAGACTTTTCCCCATCAAGGATAGAAATTGTTGTGAGATGGTGTGGTAAGTAAGAACAGTGAATTAGGAGAGCAGCGTTCTATTCCTGGTCCTAATTAGTGTAACTCTGGGCCTCAGTTTCTCTATTTGTCAAGTGAGATGATTGAACCAAATGATCTCTATTATGAATTTTGTGCTGATACCTTCAGTAATCCAAATGTTATCTCACATCCCTTGAATCTCTGAAATGCTATGATTCAGAATCTTTAAAGTGTTTCCAGACATTGTTAATAACTAATGCAATTTGCAGTTTGGAGAATTGTTCTGGGTAGGGAGAAATCTGATTGCTTAAAAATTAGACTTTCTCTGGGTTTCTGCTAGAAGGGTTACTCCTGTATATTTGCCTGACAAAAAGGTCACCTCCCTGTAACTCTTGAGTGAAGCCTTTCATTCGAAATGAGCTCTTTCATCAACTCTTTGTGCAAACCTTCCACCCATCAGGCAGGCAGCTATTCCCTCATGCAAAGCCAACAGCACAAATTAATACTGAAAATAATAGCATTTCAGAACAGTAAGAGACCTTAGGGGTTGTGGTACACAACGGCTTCTTTTTGCAATAACAAAACTGAGACCCCAGAGGGACTTAATGATTTGCCCAATATCACATAGTTGGTTAGTGGCAGAGATGAGATTAGAACCCAGGGCTCCTGACTCCCCAGGCATTTTTCAGGTTCCACTGCACCACTGCACTAATCATTTTGACAGTGATGTAAGATTGAGACTTCTGGGGAATTCAGATATTGACTCCCAAGGAAAGGAGTTGAGGATCAAATATCACAAGTTCAACTAGTTGCTAGCACTTAATTTCCTAAGAGGGGGGAGAATTTCTCAGTTTGATTGACTTTACAATCAGGGATTCAGAAAGTAAAAAACTTGAACCTTATCTGCCAAGGCATCTTGTTACATTAAAGTATAATCAAAAGCTTGACTTTCAAGAGAATTAAAAGTTCTTTCATGGGAAGTGAGGCTAAAAAAACCCTCCAGTCAGGGTTGTACAGCTCAAAAATGATACAGAATCTTTCTGGCTTTGAGTATTTGGATCATCAAATCAGACCCTTTCAAAGGGCGTTCACATAAAAGCACGCCTCGACTACCCTGGAAGTGGAGGGGGGGGGCAAAGGGGTGGGGAGGGGAGAAGAGATACAGCAAAGAAAATCACTGTATTACTGAAGCATTATTTCTGTTTAATCTCGTCAGTAGTCAGGCATTGGTGAAGAGAGCCCCTCCAAGTGTTGCCCTCATTCCTTCACATCTACCTTCCAGTTAGCAGAGGATACTCTCCAGCAGAGTATGCCTTAAAAGGACTTGTGCCTCTCACAGGTAGTGGAGAAATGACTTTTTGTAGCATTTTTGACCTTAGGATTATACTTAAGTGCAATCCAGTTATCGGGGTATGATTCTAACTTGTCATCTAAAGAAGTACCAGAAAGAGCTAGACTTTTAATATGCTTAAAGACCTGCAGGGAGAGTATAAGGAGAGAATGAGAAGGGAGTCTATAGAATAAATAAAAAACAAGCAAATTTCTTGAGCTCTAAAAGTCTGTGAGGCTGTGATTTTTCTTCCCTTCTCTCTAAAGTACTCACTCTTCACCAGGGTTTTTCTTATTTTACTTATTCACCATTAGAGCTGCTTATCATTTGCATGTGCTAAATATTTAGATTATATGCCCTATTCTTGGATAATTTGAGCTTAAATATAATTATTACGGGTCGTTTCTTAGTTTCTTCATTTTGTCTTTCCTTCTATTTATCAAAGTAATTCATTTTAAGCCAACATTTATTATACCCCTACTGTTTACCAAGCCCATGCTACAGATACAATGGAAAAAAAAATCAAGCAGCCCCCTGCTTTCAAAGAGCTTACTACATTCCACTGCAGAGAAATGCCATGTACATTCATTAAGTAGACATACTAAATATACAAAGTAAATGCTTTGTACTGGGGCAGGGGAAGAGAGGACTTAAGGAAGGTAGGAGATCAAGAAGGCTCATAGGGAGTTGATGGCACTTCAACTGAGCCTTGATGGGGACTGGGGATTCCAAATGGCAGAAATGAGGAGGAAAAGCTTTCCAGACAGGAGAGACAGAATCTTAATAGAATGTCATGTAAAGGGAACAGTATATAAACCAGTTTGGCTGGAACATAAGTGGTACCTGAGGTAGAGTAATATGAAGCCAGTCTAGAAAGAGAACTTGAAAATAGGTTGAAGCTAGAATGTCAGGAGCTTTAAATGCCCAACAGAAGAGTTTACATTTTATCTTAGTCGCAGTAGGGAGTCACTGATGGTTTTTGTTGTTTTTTTTTTTTTTGAGGAGAATGATGTGCTCGACCCTGTGCATTAGGAATGTTCATTTGAAGGCTGTGTGGAAGATGGGTAGAAAAAGGGAGACATTTTGCAAGGAGACTTTTAGGAGGCTATTGCAATAGCACAAGCGAGAGGTGAGGAGGACCTGAACTAAGATGGTAGCTGTGTGAGTGCAGAGAAAGGGAGGTATCTGAGCATCATGGAGGTGAAATCAGTAAGAGCTGGCATCTGGAGATTAGATGGAAATGCATGAGAGGGAAGTCAGATGATTCCCAGCTTGTGAAGCTTGGGGTTTGGAAGGATGGTGGTGCTCTCACCTTCTCCCCATAGAAAGATGTGGCTGTTGTCCTTCATGCCTGAAGAGGACCAAAATGACATCTCTGTGCCGGGATCAAGGTGCGGTGTGTCCCCCGAGGGCTGGTCGGACCGGAGCCCAGAAGTCCGGTCTGCCACAGGTCTGGCACAAATAGTCCATATGAACATTCCGAGTGGAAATGTCTCTTAATTTGTGCGTCTCACATATTTTTGAGCTACTACAGTTCTGTTTTACACCATAAAGAGATATAGCAGAGAGAGTAGGTAAATAGTCTAGGAAGAGTGACAGAGGATGGTAGGGGCACACGAGCCCAAATAACAGAAAAGTGATCTCTTCCTCCCCTGAGTTTGTTTCTTCATTGGCCTTTCCTTCTTAATTGAATTCTGATGGCATTTATTAGAAAGAATTCTCCTTCTCATAATTATTTTTGCAGAAGTATCCGTGTGTCTACATGACATGCATTATAGTTGCTCTGACAACTTTCTACAGCAAGTCACCAAACCACTAACAGCTCATATTCAAAAGCAATAGAATAACAATTGTCATTTCCCTTTCCTACTCCTGTACCCATTTCAGCCACCAAATACCTCATTCCATACATTGTCTTTTGGTCTGAGGATATTAAATTCCCTTCCGCTTCCTCCTTAGCCCTCTTGCCCTCAGAGTGTTCTTAAATCCAATTCTTCTGGGTGCTGCCTTGCCCACTCCTTTGGTAGCTCCCTCTTTTCCCAGACAACCTCCCTTGAGTAGACTGATGAACAGAGACATGTTGTTATGCTGGCTACTGTCCATCATGAGGCCATTCCCAGGCTGGCTTGCCTGTGTAGTCTGTGGAGTCCAGAGCCAAAATAGATAGCAGTTAGAAAAGGTTAAAAAGAAAGGTAGAATAAAGGGCAAAAAGCTGATAGGGTCATAAATTTAGACCTTAGAATACATTTAGTCCAAGGCCTTCCCCCATTTTATATATAGGGAAACTGAGGTACAGAGAAGTTAAGTGACTGGCCCAGTGTCACACAGCTATGTTTAAGGCAGAATTTGCACTGAGTGAGCTCTGTCTCCAAGTCCAGTGAGCTTTAGGAAGTAAGAAAAGTGGTTATATTTATAACCAGCATTGACTATGAATAAGAGATTGGAAGACAGAGTAAGAAAGAAAGGAACTCCAGGAGAGAAAGGATGGAAAGTGGGGGATAGAAAAAGGTGAATGCAAGAGAAAAAAATAAAAACAAATACAGCCATAAATTGCCAGCGGTTAAAAATATATAATGAATATTACGTTTTCTATTTAAAGTGTAAACACCAGGGAAATAAAGAAATAGTTTTGAGAATCCACACACAAAAAATTCCATTTTGATTAGAGTAATTGAATCAGCCTTGATCTGGATTTTATGCAGTAATTTCATTGTCACACATTTAAAGCACTTTGGCTGAATGAAGTTTGTATTGAACAGAAGAGCCATAGAGACCCCAGACAGATATGTATATCCATATCTATACAAAATGTCAACTTAGGAACCCAAGTACTCATTTGTCTGGCCATCTGGAAATCTCCAGTCATCTGAACACTTAATTTTACCCTCTTTTTTTTTTCTTTTAACAAAGGAGGAACAAAGCAAAAGAAAATGGTCAGTCTGGACATTCTATTTTTTATTCCTTAAAAAATAAATCTTAGTATTATAACAAGTGGAGAGATTAAAAGAAAAAAAGTAGATAAATTCCATTAAAATGATTTGAATGCTTGTCTTCATTTTCTGGAGAGCACTATTGTTTTCAGTTACTTGGGAAGTGTGGTAACTTTATGAATCATTAGAGTTTTCTTTCCAAGTAACATCCATGTATATGAAAAGTACTTCCCTTCTAAATTTCTTGCTAGAAGGGACTTTTGAATGGTTTTATTATACTTTTGAGTCTTTTTGAGCTCAATTTTAATTTTGCATTTTTAAAAATGTAATAGGCCAGACAAAGATAGAATCATAAGCAGTGGATCTTTGGGTACTTCCGTTTTTTTTTCTTTTTGTCCTTTACACATTATATATCAGCTCTTTTCTGCACTCTCTGTAGTTGAATTGACAATGTTAAGGAGCTGTTTCCTAGGCCTTCAGTTTTTTGGACTAGAAAAATAAACGGTGATATTGGAAGGATATTCAGAGTGTACATTTTCCATTGAAAGACAAAAACCAAGGATAAAAAGCCTTTGAACACTGTCTTTTTCTGCCTCAGGATGGGTAAGAGGAATGTAGCTAAGAATGTTGAACTCTTTAGCTCTGCCAGCCCTTGGCCTTAAAAAGTACCATAATTAGTAAGCTGTTCTGTGGGGAAAATTTTGTGTAAATGATATCTAATAAATCCTTGTGTTTTTATATCCCCTACCTTGAAGAAGCTTCAGTACTTTATAAGCATTAACTATTGCCTTTCTAGTAAATTAGCTGCTCCCTCCCCAAAGACAAATGTAATCCATGGGGCAAATTTACCATTTTAGGCTTTAGAAAAAAAAATAATCATAACTTTTTCGGACTCAAAAGGACTTTAGAGTTTATTTACTCCCATTTCTGTCATTTGACAGATGAGAAAACTGAGCCCAGAAAAAGGAAGTGGCTTGCTCAAAATCAGAGAGCTGGCTAGTATTAGAGCCAGGATTGTTAATGTGATAGAAGTGGTGGTGATAGTAATCACCAACATTCATAATGTTTTAAAATCAACAGAACACTGCATTATCTCACTTAATTCTAACAACAACCTTAGGAGGCAGGTGCTTTTATCACCCCCATTTTACAGCTGAGGAAACAGGGTCATATAGCTAGTCAATGCCTGATATAGAATTTTAACTCAAGTCTTGGTGACTCCAGATTCAGCTATCTATCCCCTACACCACATTCCTCCTTCATGTTTTTGCTTTATGGTTCCGCTTAGCACAAGAAATGGATATTAAGCCGTTCCTCTGTGCACCGCTCCCTACTACTATGCATGGGGATAAAAAGAGAGGGGACAAAAACAATAGTCCTTTTCCTTGGGGTGTTTATAGGGTGTGCACAGATGAGCTCATTTTACAGGTGAGGAAACTGAGGCAAGCAGGTTTAAGTGACTTAGCCAGGGTCACACAGCTAGTAAGTGTCTGAGATCAGATTTGAACCTGCAAAGGCAAAGCAGATTCATAGTGGAAGACCTTGAAGGCCATATTTGCTTTTTTGTTTATTTATTTTACTTTTAATTTCAGAGGTGATGGGAAACCCCTAATGGTTTTTGAACAGGGGACTGGTGTGGTAAGATATGAAAGGTAATAGAGGCCTGAACTGGGAAAAAGTACAGATTCAGTCTGTGTTTTAGAAGCATCCGAGGTTTTTCACTCTAAATCCGCTTTACCTTTGCAGGTTCATTACATATTATTACTCTGTGTACTCTATACTTCAGCCCAGATGTACCAGCTACTGGTTCCCTAAACTTGGTATTATTAATCTTGCCTCTGTGCTATATAGCTAGGTGGTGCTGTGAATGAAGGACCAGGGCTGAAGTTAGGAAGACTCATCTTTCTGAATAAAACCTGACACCAGATACTTTAATAGAAGTGTGACCCTGGGTAAGTCACTTCACCCTGGTTGCCTCAGTCTCTTCCTCTGTAAAGTGAGCTGGAGAAGGAAATAACAAACCTCTCCAGTGTCCTTGCCAAGAGGACCCCAAATGGGGTCATGAAGAGTCATAGGTAACTAAAACTACTGAACAACAATGTCTTGCATCTATGTATTTGCATAAGTGGGGGAAGGGAATGAGCATTTTTGCTTAATAATACCTACTATGTGCCAGAAACTGTGCTTAGCACTTTACAGACATTTTCTATCTCCCTTGATCCTCACAAACTCTTTGGGTTGTAGGTGCTCTTATTGTCCCCATTTTATTTATGAACAACATTGCATTAGAGCTGAGGGAAGGAGAAGCCCCTTGACCCCTAATGACCCCTAAATTGGGTTTAGGACACTAGGCTCACGACTCTCCTGTGTTTTTGCTTTTGCCCCCTGCACCTTGATTAGTCTGTGGTATGCTGCTAGGATTATGGGGAGTTCCTTGAAGAGCAGTCAGGTTTGAACCTGGAATGGCCAGAATCCTCAGGCAGATCCCACTTAGTTTTCTTGGAATCTGGCAGTTCTCTGGGTTTTTTGGCTCCCCACTCAGAGGGATAGCTCAGCACCTTCCCCTCCCCAGAGCTTCCCCAGGATGAAGGTCTATGCATGTGCACGCATACACGTACACACGTATTCCTTGCCAACAATTCCATATGTTGCATTTTCCTGGAAGCCAGGCTCCCTGCCCATGTGCCTCCTTGGAGTGTTCCACACCTCCCCTCAGAGGTACATGAGTAACTGATGCTGAAAGGATTTGTACAGAAACTTGTCAGCATAATTGATTATTATATGGCATGTGCCACCAAAGACAGGTGAGCCGGCATAGAGCGGAACTGATCTGTGTGGGGCATGCATTTCCCACTAGTTCAAGCTGGACTTCCTTCTCTGACATGGTGATTGATATATTTGCAGCTCTTCCCTAATGAATGGTGCCCCAGCATGGGTCACTGGAGCCCCCTGCTGAACAGACCCTGACATTGCCAGTAAAGAGAGGAAGGTTTTCAAGGTTTTATGTTGTGAATTTTGTAGTTCTTTGGGAGCTGAGGGATATGACTAAGGATATGTGGGTTTTTTCTTTAATAACTACAGCAAAATATATAATTCCTTAAGAATCACCAGCTCACGAGAAGAATTTCCATACCCATAGAAAATTCACAGCATGACCCAAAACACTATCTATAGAATGTGAATTTTGAGTCTGAAAAAAGTGAAACCATTTCAGTCTAGCCTTATTTTTTTATCCTGATGCTCTAGAGCTCCTTGAACACCTCTTTCTTAAGTCTTGTTTGTCCCTGAAAACATCTTATTTAAACTGTTAAGCTTGCTGCTATATAATGGAGATGGTAATGATTCTCTCCTTTTCCTACAACCCGTTGGGAGATTAATTGAGATATTATTTGTGAAGCACTATGGATTCTTGAGAAGAAGAGTGTTGAATGACTGAATCTATTGTTAAAAGGATTGGGAAATTATGCTAAAAAAAAATAAAACAACTTAGAGACAAAACTTTGGGCTAGATGGACCACTGGGTTGAACTGGTATATGACTTCTTTTGTTCTTATCAGAGATTAGAAAATCTCTTCTCTTGGCCCCCCAACTCTAGTGACTCTGAAGGAAGAAAGAGTCAGGAGGGTAAGACAGGAAGAGCATTTGGCAGCCACACACTGACATGTGCTTCTTACCTAGCAATCAGTGAGAGGCATTTGGGGCTTCTGAAATTATAATACAATGAACCACAAGCTTTTTCCTAATTTAGAGAAATGTCATCATTGGTGCAAGTAATCCAGCCTTCACTTCACCTCTGCTGGCTTCTCTAAATACTTGCTTATTTCTAGGTCCATAACAAGGAATTTTTGTGCACAAAATGCCCAACACGAAGCATGGTCTTGGTTGGGCAAGAGTGGAGACAGAGACTCTAAGGCACAGGCATAAGGCTGTTGTAGAGGCAGGATGTGCCTTTAGCCTATCATCTGTTACTTTTCTCTTTTAATGAATTTTTCTTGCCAGTTGTTTCTAGTTGTTAAAGGATTGTAAGTTTTGTCAATCAGCACTAAATTTTGTGCAGCACTCGTCACTCTGCCCTACTTACAGTTCTACCGGTTTCTATCTTTTTGCACATCATCAAATTTATCAAATAGATAGTCTATGTGCCTGTTGCTTTTATTGCCTTATCTATTTCCTCCTTAATACCAGGCAGATGTTTTACCCCATCATTCTGCACAATTGGTAATTAAATGAGTCCATAGGAGTAGGTAAAATCAAAGGATGAAACATGCCATTCACCTCTTTCAAGAAGGGCAACAGGAGAGAGAGAAATATATTTTCAGTAACAACCAATGTAGGAACTGTTTCACTGAACTATCACATTTAGGATAATCAGTTTTGTGTTTTATTTTTTGGGGGGTTTTTTGTGTGTTTTTACTTCTGTTTTTGTTCATTGAAGGAAGATATTGAGAGAGCATATTATAAATGCATGCTAAAATAAATAAATTTTAAAGGAATAGATAAAATCAAGGAAAAGAATATAGCTTGAGAAGAGAAAATGCCTAGGACAGACATTCAGGTAATACCCTTATGTATATGGCAGGAGTAGGAAGATGAACCAGTGAGGAGACTGAGAAAAAACAGCCTATGAAGTTGGAAGAGAATGGAGAGGGAATGAGACATAGGGTCATACACTGTAGAGAGGTCAAGGATGATAGATAAAGATAAAGACTGAGCAGAGACCATTGAATTTCCTTTTCTTTTTTTTTTTTTTTTTTTGAGGGAGGAAGGCAAGGCAATTGGGGTTGTGACTTGCCCAAGGTCACATAGCTAGTAAGTATCAAATGTCTGAGGTCGGATTTGAACTCAGGTCCTCTTGACTTCAGTGCCCATGCTCTATTCACTGTGCCACCTAGCTGCCCCAAATTTCCTAATTAAGAGGTCACTGATAACTATGGAAAGATAAATCTCAATAGAATGTCATAGAAAAAAGCTCTATCTCAGTTGTGTTGCTTCCAACCTTTGTGACTGGCCAAGTCACTTCTCTGGAACTTAGTTTCTTCACTGTAGAGTGAGCGGGTTGCACCAGACTACTACTAACTATGTCCTCTTATAGTTAGGAATCTGTTCATTAAGCACCTCCTCCGTGCTAGACACTCTATTAGTGCAGGTTGATGTAGTTGTGAATGATATGATCAGGAGGGGAGATGAAAATGTGCCTGTAAAGTGAGAAAGCTTTGGCTTTATAAGCCAGTGAGTACTGGGGACAACTTCTCTTGAGGATTCTTAAAACTTTCCCTTTGTTTTCATTGTTTTCAAGTCTTGTTCCTTCTACATTCCCCCTGTTGGTTTGGTTTTGTACTATTTGGGGTCTATGGTTCCATCACTATTAGAAACCCAATATGAGAAAACCCCACTAGTACAAAACGACAATTTGTCTGTAACTCCCAGTTGTACAGTTTCCTGGGAACACTGAGAGAGACAACTGTGGGACTGGAATGCTGCTGTCTCAAACTCTACATGTCTAAAACTGGCTTGTTCCCCAGTACCGTCTCCCCCTTCCACCTTCCCTGTTACTATTGACGTCACTGCCATCTTCATTGTTATCCAGGCTTATAACCTTGCCCTCCTCCTCAGCTCCTCTCTCTCTCACCTCTCAAATTCCAATCTATTGCCAACCCCCATTGATTCTACCTTTACATCTCTTGCATGTGTCCCCTTCTCTCCACTGATACTGTTAGTGCCCTGGTGCAGGCTTCATAACCTCATACTGGGGCAATTGCAATAGCTTCCTGGCTGATCTGCCTCAGGTCTCTTCCCTCTGAAGCCCTGCCTTCACTCAGTTATGAAAATGCTCTCTTTAAACTGAAGGGCTAACCAGGTCACTCCTCTATTCAGTAAACTCCTGTGCCTCCCTATTACCTCTATGATCAAATGTAAAATCCTCTGGCTTTTTACTCCCTTCATAACCTAAACATGTCCTTCCTTTTTTACTGTTCTTTGTATCTGTGGCACTTAGCACCATGTTTGCCATATAGTAGGCATTGAATAAATGCTTGATGATGACTTGTTGATAGCCCACTCTCCAGGATGGCATGCTGCCTCACGTTGTTACTAACAGTAAAACAGGAAAACCTCAAAGGGACTATATTCTTGCTTCAAGTTCAAGGTCAAGAGAGTAAAGGAGAAGCTACAGGACATAGTAAGCCAAGGAAACAGAAATTGTGGTCAAAAGATATAGTTTTCAGCAATTATAAGAGAGGTAGGGAATCAATTTTTGGTTCTCTGGAAGAAAAGAAAAATAATGATCAAAGGACTTGTTAGGGGGAGCATTGTCCCTGGAGATTTACACTTAGACATCCATCCCTAGCTAAAATATTTCCTTTGCTTTCTTAACAGATATAGCCTCATATGAACATTTTAAATATTGTGCAGATCCACACAGATTAATGAAGTAAAACTGGCTTCTTTTCAGTTTCTGTCCTCCTTTTCATTGTCTTAGTAATTATCATAATTGTTTATAATTGGCCACAAATCATAGATGACTGTAGGTGTTTTTTAGAAAGTTTTTTTTTCCCCTTTTGGAGGGCAATTGGGGTTAAGTAACTTGCCCAAGGTTACATGGCTAGTTTGTGTGGATGTGTGTGTGTGTGTTAAGTGTCTGAGGCCGTCCTGAACTTGGATGTTCCTGACTCCGGGGCCGGTGCTCTACTCGCTGAACCGCCTAGCCACCCCAGGTTTTTTTTTCAGTAATATAGTAATTTTAGGTTGGGCAGCTAAGTGTCTCAGTGGATGGAACACCAGGCCTAGAAGCAGGGAAATTCAACTTCGTGAGTCCAAATCTGTCTTCAGACACTTACTAGCTGTGTGACCCTGGGCAAGTCACTTCACCCTGTTTGCTGTTTGCCTCAGTTTCTTCATCTACAAAAATGATCTGGAGAAGGAAATGGCAAACCACCCCCATATCTTTGCCAAGAAAACCCCAAATGGGGTCACAGACTCTGTCAGACAGGACTAGAAAACAACAATGATGACAAATCTTAGGTACAATGAATTCCACTGAAGTGTTCAAAATATATTTTTGGTATGTATACACCCTTCAGCTGCAACAAGCATTCATTCAGTTCTGAATCCCTTAGTGCTGGTATCCTGCTAGGACAAGCCCTGGAGATAATGGAGTAGACGCAAAGGAAACTTTATTTCTTAGGATCATACTTTATTTCTCTTGTATTATTATTTCAAGGACTTCCCTAGTACTACCTTATGGAATACAAAGTCCCTACTCCAATGACTGTAAATCCGTTGTTTTTTGTTTGTTTGTTTGCTTTGTTTTTCTATATCCAGGTTTTTATTAGAAAACCTAGGGGTGAGAGGCAGTAAAACCAAGCAAGACACTTCTCAGAAGAACCTCACTTCTGGTGTTCTCTTTCCCACTCACTTGTTTTGTGACCTGGGACAAGTCACTTCCCTCCTCTGGATCTCACTTTTCTCAGCTATAAAATGGTGGGGCTGAACTCGATATACTGCATAATGCAGCAGAGAGAGTCAGGGGACCTGGTGGTAGTGGGAGCCTGATAGTAAAATCATTATAAATCCATAATTGGCTCCACCCTTCTTATCTATGTTTCTCTTCCTCTCTTCCCCAGTATATACCCTTCGTTCCCATCAAGCCAGTTTTCTCACTGTTCCCCAACTGAAATGAGCTCATCCTCAGCCCCAAACCTGATCTATCTCATCATGACACTGTCCCTGTGTAACCTTGAGCAAGATACTTAACATTTTGTTGCCGTCAATTTTTTCTCTTTGTCAAAAGTGAATAAATAATTCCTGCCAGTTCTCCTTGGGAATGCTGTAAGCATATTAGAGAATACATTTAGTAATGCTTTGAGATGTTCAGAAGAAATGCATTATTAAATCACAGACTATTATTGAGAGTATCACTTAATTTTTTTTTCCTTTTTAACTCAAATTCTAGTTACCGAAGAGATTTTTTTTCTTTTACTGGAAAATGGGTCCTGAGACTGCAGGCCATCTTCTGAATGATTCATTTGTGCTATATCTGGAGATACCTTCATTCTCTCTCAGAGAGTTATATGGGCATTTGAACTTACCCAATTAATAAACTCTGCTCTATTAACATGAATTAGCATTAGGATGTGAATTAGTGACAGTACTCAAAGTCACTCTGAGTATAATCTCCACTAAAGCCCCTCTCTATCTAATTCTTCCTTGTGGTGTAGAGATGTCTCTGGGTTCTGGAAGACAACACCAAAGGGGCACAAACTTAGGACCTACCAGAATGGAAAAATGTTTGAATCCGAGCTTTATGATGTCCTGTTCTTCTTGGTCCCCGAAGGCAGTACCAGGAGCAGTGGGAAGAAGATTCAGAGAGAGATTCTAGTTCAGTGTGAGGATAACCGTAATGATGACACTTGTCAATAAATGGAATGAGCTGCCTCAAAGTGGGGATGTCAGTACAGGGATCTTCAAGTAGACGTTAGACACCCATTTAGTGGGGAAATTGTCATTGAGTCGGTCAGGTTGGGGTCAGACTTTCCACTCACCTTTTTGGATTCTGAACTTGTCAATGACCCTCTGTCCTTATAACGTGGAGCCCTCTCCCCAACCCAATTTTCCCCATATGCACAATATTTTTAAACAACCCTGTGTCTTTATGAAGTACTGCTAAAGACAGAAAGGCTAACTCATTTCCTGGCTGAGCCCCACAATGAGGAGATGCTGTCAATGCCCATGATGCAGCATAACCTGTATTTTGAATCTGGGTGAGATTTTTAGATTCTTTTTAGCAGCTTGGGGACACAGAGCAGAGCAGAATCAATTTCTGTCACTCACAGGCAAATATAGAGGAACAAGATTATGGATCAGGGTGAAACTGCGGTGCTTTAATCTTAAAATCAATATAGAAAAGGAAGTTGTACTTGTGGGGATACTATAGAGACAGTAATTTGGGTTCCTATGAGGTTTTGCCCTATAGAAGATAGCTTTTCTCCCCTCATTCCTCTCAGTTTCTGATTAATATACCTCACCTCACCTTCTGATTAATATACCAAAAAAAAGGGGGTAGAGGGAATGAAAGAAAGTAAAGAGACCTGCAGAATTGAATAAGAATGCAGATATAGCTCATAGCTGTAGCTAATCCTCTGTGGTCTTGGGAAAAGCAGTGTGCATAGGTGTTTTATATCCTCGTTCCCTTTTGTTCCCTTTCCTTTTGATTTTTAAAAGAAATAAGAAAATCCTATAGTTTACACTGATAATTTTAGGAATCTATGATTTCATTGTTTCAGGCGCTTCCTTCAGCAGCATAGATCACATCCCCTCTCTACCTTCTTCTCTTTTGCAGCTCTTGTCAGGCTTTCTTTGCATCCACTTCAGAGAGGCCTTTCCTTTGATTCTTTTAATACCTCTGTGGTACCATTATAGCACTCAGGATATCCTTGTTTATTTTGCACATCCTCCCTAGCCAACTGGCCCTATCCTTTCTCAGTCATAAGTTGTGCTCAGTGATACTGTGTGGGCAAATCATTGTTGGCAACATGCTAGATCTCTTTACATTAAGCATACAACTTGCCATTGTCCTTGAAGTTACTTACCATTTCTCTTCTTCTGAGACTGTAGAGAGTGGTGACTCACAGCTATATGATATCATTGAAAGAATATTGGTATTCAAATTATAGACTTTGACAGCAACAAACAGTCTGGGATTACTGAAAGCACTGTGTAATTTCCCAAATATGCCTGGTATTAGGTAGATGCATAATAAATGCTTATTGAATTGAATGGAAATGCTATCCAGCCTGATTTTCCTCCTCCTATTCAATTCTGTGCCCAGTTTGTGGTTTTTCTCATTCTCCAGGGTCTTTCTCTCTGTGTGTAAACTTACATAGAGAAATAGAGCAATCCATATGTGATCACAGTGTGTAAAATAATATATATATATACACCTATATTCCATTTTGTAGCTCTTTGTTATCTTCTTAATTTTAGATGGTTCCACTCACTGCCCCTTTGACCTGCCAGTCCAGCTACCCCTCCCTTATATGCTCTTCTCTTATTAAGAAAGGAAGCTCCTGGAAGTCAACAACTATCTTGCTTTTTTATATTTGTATCTGCAGTGTTTCATAAATACTTTTTCATCTATCTTTCCATCCATTCATCCACAAATACTCTTGAAGTGTTTTAAATTAGCAAGATCTCCTGGTGAGCTGTCTACAGGCTCCTTTTCTCCTCAATTTCTTTTTATAGTTTTGTGAGTCAGTGTAGCTCACAGGCTTCCATAGTCCTCCAAAATATTTTGAAAATAAGCTTATACCATCAGATTAGGCTTCCCATAGCTGCAGTGTCTCCCCACTTGGAAAGAGAGGATAAATGTTTGCTAGGGGAAGTGGTTTCCAGGTTCATTCTACCTCTTCATTGAGGGGAATAGTTTACATTGTTTAAACTCTCTAAAAATTAATGACTAATAAATGTTCTTACTTTTTTCTCTTTCCCACTTTTAAGGTTAACAACTTGTTTAAAAACAAGATAGTCTGAGAAAAATATTCATATCAAGTATCTTTGATAAGGATCTCATTTCCATGATGTAGATAAATGGTCAAGCAAATGAACCATTCTTAAAAGAAGTAGTACAAATTATTAACAACCATATGAAAAATGCTCCAAATCACTAATAGTAAGAGAAATGTAAGTCAAAATGAAAGGTTTTGCCTGATACCCAGCAAACTGACCAAGATTACTAACACTGTTGTAATTGGTCCAACAACCTGGAAATTAATTTGGAATTATGTGGAAACAAATGTTTACAACCATTGACCCAGAAATACCTCCAACAGGCGTATACCTCAAAGGGATCAGTGACAAAAAGAAAGGTTCCATTTAAGCCAAAATATTTATAGCAGCACTTTTTATGGTGGTGATGAACTGCAAGCAAACATGCCCATTAATAAGGGAATGATTGAACAAATTGAGTACATGAATCTAATGCAATATTACTGAACTGTAAGAAAGCTTTAATGTATTTAATACAGGTTAATGTGGAGTTTACCTGTATTAAAGTGAAATTAACAAAACCAGGAAAACAGTATGCAAAATAGCTACAGCAATGTGACAACAAAACATTCTTAACAGAAGGCTGAGAAATTATAATGGTCAAGTTTAGCCCTCCAAATGGGTTATTCCTTCACTTCTTTGCAGTAATAGGAGGTGGTGAGTTGGGAACTCTGCATACAGACTTTTACCTCTTTTTAAAAATTCTTTGTTATAAGAGATGGCTCTCTGTGAGGGGAAGGGGAAGGGGATACATTAGGAAATGTAAAAAAAAAGCAGTAAAAATTTTAAACAAAGTATAGGTTAAAGCTTTTATTATCACACACATGGTATTTAGTTTGACCTTTACTCTAACCAGTCATTTGACAGCATACAAAAATGAATTCCAAATGACTTCCGTGTCTTTAAACGTTTTTTTTTACCCCTATCTGTTAAGATATAGTCAATTTCTTTTTTTTAATGATGTCATTCAGGACTGGCCATTGCTTTTTGACTCTTCTTAAAGAAGTTTTTCATGTTGTGCCATGTATGGTTTCTCAGTAGTCTACGAGCCTTTGGCCTCTTTCATTTCTTGGTCTCAAACTGCTTTTTTCCCCAACATAATGTTAAACTAGATATACTGCAGCTGGCACATCATTTGACCAATTATGCACTATCCTGAGACACAGACAAGCTCCTAGACTCAGTTCCTGCTGAGTCCAGTTTTACTGTTCACTCCCAGTCTGAACCCAGAGATCTGTGTGCTCTTTTTAGCTAGCCCACAGCAGAAACCATTTATAGACACAGAACAGACCCTATTTCCTCTAACTTCTAAAGTTGTGGTTCCCATCTGTATTGCACAAAACTTTCCCTGTGCCCTCAGCATAATATCCCTTGCCTCCCAAGCTGCACATATTTTTTTCTCTCCCAGTAGCGCAGATATGGATGCCCTACAGTCCAAGAGACCCCTGAAATAAGTTCTCTCTCCCGCTTCAAATATTGATTGGTCAGTGGAGTGAATTCTCTCACTGCAATCCTACATCACATGATCCCATATCCAGTGACTCATTTTACTGTTCATCCTTCTTTAGTTGGTGAGGTAATTCAACACACTGGACATACTTCCCTTGATCCAAACTGGCTGTACAATTCTAAGCAAGCCACTTAACTTCTCAGTGCTTAGGTGACTCTTGAAGGTGCTAGCTTGTATTCAAAGAGGAAGTTTCTTCACCTTAGAGTTTCTTATACTCATGAAATCACAGGTCCAGGCTCTATCATTATTACATTATTTGTGTATGTGTGTATTGTATGTATAATGTGTGTATATATATGCACATATATATACAATATATAGTATATATATGCATATGTGTGTATGTGTGTATATATGTATTAATAGGATCATAGATGTAGACCTGGAAATGGTCTTCTTTAGTTGGTGAGGTAATTTAACACATTGGACAGAGAACTAACCTTGAAACAAAGAAAACCTGGATTCAAATACTGCCATTGTTCCAAACTGGCTGTACAATTCTAAGCAAGTTGCTTAACTTCTCAGTGCTAAGTAACTCTTAAAGGTGCTGGCTTGTATTTGAAGAGGAAGTTTCTTTACCTTAGAGTGTCCTATACTCATGAAAACACAGGTCCAGGTTCTATCATTATTATATTATGTGTGTGTATTGCATGTATAATATATATACAATATATAATCTATATTATATATGTATACATGCATGTGTGTATATACTATATATTGTATATGTGTATGTATGTATGTATGTATGTATGCATGAATGAATGAATAGGATCATAGATGTAGACCTAGAAGTGATCTTAGAGGCCATCCTGTCCAACACCCTCATTTCAGAGATGAAGAACTAAGGTGCAGACAGAGGTTAGATGACAGCCAGTGAGTGCCTAAGGCAGCATTTGAATCTAAGTCCAGTACTATCTCCAAAGTCGTGCTGCCTCCTCTAGTTATACAACTTACCTTGGCCACAGAATGTCCCAATCCCAAAGGTCATTTCAGTATCTCATTCCCTTCTAACCAGTGATGTTACCTGGAAGCTTCAGTCCATGTCTCCTTAGTACAGTTTCTGCTTCAACATAAGAAGTATATCCATACACATAATTTTTTGCCATCTCCCCCAGTGCTCACTTTTGCATTGAAGACACTGAGTATTAATATGTATAGGGTAACCTAAAGTATCTTGTTAAGTTCTTCATAGAATTTCTCTATTTGATTTTCTGTAATGCAGTGCGCATTTAGGATTAGCTGGAGTAACTTGTTTCCTTATGCTGCCTTGAGTATTGAAAGGGAAAAGAGCCAAAATAGTCAATAGAATGATATTTCTTGCTGTCTCTGGACACTCCCTGACCTCAATTCTGCTAACTCCTTTGTTCACCATGCTGTCAAACCCCAAGTCAGGATTCCAATACTTGGAACTTCTCTAGATCTTTCAATTTCACTTATGGTTAAAACATCAATATGAATGTTGTATAGCATGGTGAGTGACAAGAATTATATTAATATTTACAGATGTTCCATGAACTACATGAATCTTTATCATTCTTGTTCCCCATTCTGCCACTCCATCATCATCATTATAGCAACAGAAAGGAAGCATGGAATATTGAGAACCCTTTCATATTTTTGTTCATTTCATGTGTCATTTGTTCATCTTAACAAGGCCTGGTAGCCAACTTTCTAGTGATGAGTTTCTTTGTACTTGGTTAAGGTCGTCTTTGGAGAACAGACACAGTCTTGTGCCATTCCCGTATGCTGAAGCCCTCCAGCTTAAAGAAGCTGCTTAAGCTTGTGCTCTACTGACCCATTCTTCCAGAATCCCAGGTTATCTCCTTATACCCATGAGCCCTTGGATTAGGCCTTCTTTTTAGATTCCCCAACTCATTGTATCAATCATCTTCAGATAAATACAACCTAATTTAAATGTGGATTTGGACATTTCTAATGATTGAGCTTCTCGCATTGAGCTATCTATTCAATTTTAAAATTCCCTCATGGATCAGCCTCAAGCTAGCAATTTGGAAATAATTTTATCTTTACCATGGCCTCCATAGATGTATTGTACATATGTGCTCTACAACACAGCTGTTAAATGGAGGAGTCCAGGCTGTTGAGCACAAGGCCAGTATTTCACTGAGATGGATGATCTACAGGAATCACTTGTATGAGTCTGAGGCATAAGTTCTTCAGAAGACAGTTCAAATGAGGAGGTGAAACACTGAAGAATGGGCAGTCTTCATGTTTACATGCTGATGAATATTGCACAAGGATGTCTTTTTTTCAGGTTTGACGTGAACTTGTTACATAACAGATCCCTGTAGGTAAAATGTGGGTAATATTTTTTTCTTCCTTTGGGGTTTCTATCCATCATTTTTAAAACAGACAGGAATTCCCAAAAGAAATAATGTAGTCAAATGAAAAGGGGGTTGTCTTAAAGTCAGAACAAATTTCTGGTTTTAATAGCCCCTCGTAGAATAGAAGCTCCTTGAGGATAGGAATTTGGTGGGGGAGGGGGCAAGGGATGGAGGGACCTTTGTATCCTTAGTGCCTAGGACAGTGCTCGGCTCAGAATAAGCAATTAATAGATACTCGTTGATTGATTAATTAGTTTTGCTCTTACCTGATAAACCATGGATAAATCTGTGGCTTAAATTCTGTGCCTATTTTCCTCATCTATAAAATGGAGAGAATACCTATATTATCTTGCCCATAGGATTATTGTGAAGGTAACAGGTGTAAAAGCTTTAAAAACTCTCCATTAATTTAAAGTGATACTGTTACTGCTTTTACAACAGTAATAAAGCCTTGCATTTATGTAGTTCGTTTCTTCTTAGGAATTCAAAACACTTCTTATGTAGCATATTGTTTCAATATCCTTGGGAAATAAGGAATAGCCAGGAAATATTTTCTTCATTTTATACCTTTAAAATTTTACTATGTAAACAATAAAGTGTGTTTCCCATAGTTCCTTGCAGAAATAGAAATTGATGCTTCTGAACATAAATCTACTCTGACTGACTCCTGAGCAATTCATCTTTTTCTTAGATGGGTGATTTTCAAACTTTCAAAGTTGTGGAATCCCTCAGTGTTGCCCTTTCCGTCCTGACCTGGGAAGGGCAGTGAGGTGGTCTGGTTGGTTCAAATTAGGCACATCCTCAGAAACCCCTAGAAATGCCTTATTCAAGTTGAGTAGCACAATGTGAAACTTTAAGGATTAAATATACAATATGTAAGTGTTCCAAAGTCCTTGGACAAGCAGCCCGGTGGGAGATGTCGCTGCTGACTCTGATAAGCATTCTTCTTACGATGTCTTTCCCACTTTGGGCAATATTAGCATCTTAAGTTATTGTATTATTTCTGTTTCCCTCTATCTCATTCCCTGAGTAAAGATCTCACAAGCTTCTGTTCTGTCTGCATTTCCTTTTCCAGAGCACAATAATTGTGGAGAAGACGGTGCAAGACCTCATGAACCTGATGCATGACCTCAGTGCATACTCCGATCAGTTCCTTAACATGGTGTGCGTTAAGCTCCAGGAGTACAAGGACACCTGCACTGTTGCCTACAGGTAGAAAACTGCTTTTAGGAGGAGAACACATTGATTTCAGAGACACAGTTCATTGTTCATTCATGGAGAGATCATAATATTTCTTACAGCCTGACAGCAAAATGTGCAGCCCCAAGTTTGCCAAAAATCTGAAAAGTATATGTATATGCATATGTATATGTGTTATATATATTATAATATATACATATGTATGTATATGTATGTGTCTGTGTGTGTCTTCACAAAACCTAACCCTGTAGCCCTCCATCCACTCACCAAAAGATGAAAGATATGTGATATGACTAAAGTTTATGGTTCCTTCTGAATGGCTTAGATGAGCCTTGGTAGGACTGATGGAATCTTCAGTCTAGAAGGGACTTAGAGCATTTATGTAGTCCCTCAGCCTTTTGCCTCTTGTTAATGAGCACCAGAGAAAGAAGGTCAATTCACAAACGCCCTTGCTAACCTCCCTTAGTTCCTTTCATTCCTCTCAGTTAAGTTCTTTTTCATGTGTTATCTCTCTTGCTGCCCCTGAAGCTATAGAACGAGACAGATTTGGGTTCCATAAAAGGAAATACCTTTTTATCAGAAGAGCTGGAATGGGCTAGCTATGTCTGGGGTAGTGACTTTCTCATCACTGACATACTTTCAGTGAAGGCAGAATGTCTACTTGCCAGGGTTACTTATAGGTATAATTTCTTCTTGTGTATGATTTGAACTGTATCGGGGGCTCTTAACCTCTTTTGGGCTATGGACCATTTGGATATTCTGGTGAAGCCTATAAACCCTTTCTAAGAATCATGTTTTTAAATCTGTAAAATAAAATACATGGGATGACAAGGGAAAATAATTATATTGAAATAGAGTCATCAAAAGATTTTTTATGTTCATGGACCCTAGATTAAGAAACCTGAGATTAGATGATGACTAAAATGCCTCCCAGGGGCAGCTAGGTGGTGCAGAGAGTAGAGCACAGGCCCTGGAGTCAGGAGGACCCGAATTCAAATCCAGCCTCAGACACTTAACACAGAAACTAGCTGTGTGACCTTGGGCAAGTCACTTAACCCCAACTGCCCTCCAAAAAGCAAAAGGAAAAAAAAAACAAATAAAATGCCTCCCATTTTGATGTTCTGAAATTTTAAGTCCATTTTCTTTTGTTGACACGTTAGTGGATGGAAAACTTATTAAGTCTTTTTTCAGCCTTCTTTTCTCTGAGATAATATGTGTTTGTAGGGTAGATCACAGTGCTTCTCCTGAAGAACCTATAAAAGAAATAAGTGGGAGAAAAGTCTTTCATAGTTCAGTTGTCTGGAGAGTTTCTAAGTTCTTATATAACATGAACCACAGCAATGTCCTAAGACTCTGCTCATTCTGTGAGGTAGTATTAAGTGCCTACCATGCCTACTATCCAGATTTGTTATATGTATGGTGTTGTGGTAGGAATTATAGGGAATACAAAGAAGGTGGAAGACAAGACATGGTCCCTGACTTAATAAAGAATAATGCCTTATATAGACATGAGGAGCCACTTGAGTAGTAGAGCAAATAAATGAAAAAGGAATGAGATCAATGTTGCTTTTGGTACTTAAGGAAATGTTCATAGAGGAGATGTAATAAACCAGCTGTGAAGGAAGAGTAACATATAGTCAGGTGAAGAGAGAAGAGGAGAACTTTGAGGAGCAAGGAGGAATTGGGAAAATGAGAATTGAGTAAAGACTCAGGCTTAGGAGCAAGTGAACATGGAGGGTAGTGGAGACAGTGAAGAGAAATGAGAGTTTATGTTTCAAGTAGGGGTTGGATAGGTAAGGTGGAGTCAGTTATGACCTTGGCTTCCAGGGTGAGGATTCTAGAATTTTTGTGAAAGGCAGGGTGTTCCATAGAGAAAGTGCCTTGTAAAATGTATTGAAGTGAAGAGAGATTGGGGAAAAAAGGTCACTTAGGAAATAGTTGCCATTATCCAGGTTGTGAGATAATGAGAATAGAAAGAGGCAACTCTGATCAATGTTATGAGCAAAAGAATAGTAAATCTTTTAAACAAAACCAGGTGTATAATTATTTGGTGATAAAATTAAGAACAAAAGTAGTGATTGAATGAGTTCCCCATGTCATTATTTACCTTTCTTAAACTGATCTTCTGATCCACAGAAATCCATGAACAAATGATTTTTCTTCATATAAAGTTATGGTTCAGATATAGACAGGCTATTGTAAAAGTCTAGGCTATTTCTTAGGGAAGGAGAATCGTCTACCAATAACCACATTTTCCATTGTCAAAGAAGATGATGTTAATGACATTCCCCCTGTCCACACTTCCCCTTTGGTAAGGAATGTGCTTTGAGCTGATTTTCTCGTGACTGTGCTGCTAACTCAAGCATAAATTGATACTGCCTCCCTCAGCCTCTTGGCTACTCTGATTAGAGGGGGGAATACCAAATGATTCCCATTGCCTTCCTTTATAAAGGGCAGTTCACTATTCTTTACATCTGCTGCCCTACTTGGTTTCAACTCCATGGAACAAGATTTTGCCCAGGTACTTCCTACTGTCCGCCCCTTAACCCTCTTGCCACTTTCCTGCCCTTTTTTTGTGTATTGTCTCCCCTTATTAGATTGTAAACTCCCTGAGGTTAGGGACTGTCTTCCTTTTTATTAACTGTATCCCCTAATAGCACATAGTAGGCACTTAATAAATGTTTATTCGATTGAATTTTCTTGCAGTACAGATGTTCTTACAGTAATCTGACTTTATTGTCTTAATTATTCCCTCTTAGAATCAGATACACAAAAGTACCTAGACCTAGAGATCTATTCTGTAGATATGAAAGAGAATCAGAAAAAGAAAGAAACTTGGCCTCAAAAATTAAGTTTGTGACCTTGGCTTCATTTACAGCAGTGTTTTAACCTATATCAGACATTCATTTGTCAACATTATATAAGCCAGAAGAGAAAAAGAAAATGACTTGTTATTTGTCTTCACTGACAGGTCTCAGAAGAGTGCCTCAAAAAAGTAAGTGGAAAAAAGGACCATTTCCCTTATAAAGACCAGTTTTTAGAGAATCTGTTTTCTGTTCTCAGTAATCAGGTTTGATTTTCTTAAATTGGTTCTATACCCTAGTGCCTTAAGACTACTAACAAACCTTGAACAGCTTCTTTCTCCCTCTCTCATCATCCATGTAAACAAAAAATATCTTCTATTCTAAAATTTTTATTAGAGGAAGCAAAGTGTATGGTACTCCCTTAAGTTCTCTCCATTCATACAGGTACCAACCATCTTATTCTTCACCTTTCAAATGGGTTCTTGTGGTAATTTCATGATTGGTCACCCTGCCTTTTATTCCTCCTTACTCCAATCTGTCCTACACCTCATTGCCAGAGAATCGTTCCTAAAGCTCATGTCTGATGACATCACTTCTCTGTTCAAGGAACTTGACTGGTTCCCTATAACAAAAAGTACAGAATTTGAGAGTTGAAAGGGACTTCAGTAATGACCTACTCCAGCCAGTCCTCAAAGGCATCCCCCACAATAACGTACCCAACCTCTTGCACTTTCCAGCTACTCTGACATCGAGCCTAAATTTACTTCTTTGCAGTTTCCAGCCAGTGCTCTGATTTTTCCCACTGAGGCCAAACAATAAATGTATTCCATTCTCCACATGACAGACCTTCAAATACTTGAAAACAACTATCATATTCCCCCAGATTCTTTCTTTCTTTGGGCTAAATGTTTCCAGTTCCTTTAACTGATCCTACTTTGCCATGGACTCAAGACCATCCTGTTGACCATCCTATGGATGCTTTCCAGTTTCTCAATGTCCTTTTTAAACCGTGGCACCCAGAACTTAATACAGTATTCCAGATGAGGTCTGATGAGGGCAGACTACAGTGAAACTGTCACCTCCCTCTTTCTAGAAACTGTGATTTTTTTTATACCAAAGTACAGGCCTTTACTTGTTTCCCTAGTGATTTTCACCTTATTAGATTCAAATAAAACTCCTAGCCTATTAAGCCCCTAGTTGGATCTGTTATCCCCTGTGTTAGCAGTTCCTCCCAGCTTTGTGTCATATTCAAATATGGTGAGCCCACCTTCCATGCCTTTGCTCATGTCATTGATAAAAATGCCCAACAGTTCAGCACCAAGCACAAATCCCCAGGGTATTCTACTGGAGACTTCTGGCCTTGTTGACATTGAACACTAGCAACTATGCACTGAGTCTTTCCATCCAACCAGTTCTCCATTTGATTGTATTATTGTCTAATTCATCTCTCCATCTTGTCCTCAACAATAGTATGAGATACTTTATCAAAAGTTTTGCTAAAATCTAGTTAAACCATACTGCAGCATTTCCCCCCATCTACTAGTTAAGTAATCCAGTGGGGAAAGGGAATGAGGTTAGTTTAGCATGACTTGTCCTTGATGAGGCCGTACTGACTCTTTCTAATCACTGCTTCCTTATCTAAATGTTCACACTATCTCTTAATGATCCATTCTAGAATTTTCCCAAGGAATCTGACTCAAGAGTACAGTGATACATTTTGTGGACTCTTTCCTTTTCCTTTTCGAAAATTGGGACCATATTTGCCCTTCTGCAGTACTCTGGTATAGGCCTAGTTTTCTATGATCTTTCAGGTATGACTGACAGTGGCTCAGCCATCCGCCCAGCCCTTTCTTTCAGGATAGAAAAGTATAATTTGCTGGTGCCAAGTAACTGTAATTCATCAAAAAAAAACAGTGAGGTAATCTCTTACTATCTCCTTACTTATTATCTCAAGTATCATCTCCTACTTAGTAGTATTGTGCTGTCATTCCTAATGTAAAAATTATTCTCCTTTGCGGAGAAAAAAGAAACAAAATAGTTTTGAGCAATTCATTCTTCTCTCTGATACTGAAGTGGTTTGCCATTTCCTTCTCCAGCTCATTTTACAGATGAGGAAACTGAGGCAAACAGGGTGAAGTGAGTTGCCCAGGTCACACATCTAGTAAGTGTGAGGCAGAATTTGAACTCAGGAGGATGAGTCTTCCTGCTTCCAGGCCTAGTGTTCTAACCTTTGTGCCACCTAGCTGCCTGGTTCCATACCTTTTCTACATTTAATGAAATAACTGAGTTGGTGCCATATACACTACAAGAATTTAATGAATTATGTGTAATGGTAATAATAATGAATACTGTAATATATAGTTAATGTTATGGAGCTATGATTTTATTAATTTGGAGAACTTCTAGTATGGGAGTTCCCTCCACCAACACATATTGAATATTGTTTGACTCAGGTCAGTTTCCTGAAGTCCAGGGAAGTTGTAAGTTTCCAAGGGTCAATTAGTCAAGACAAAAACAAGAAGTTATTAAATGACTACTGTGTACCAGTTAGTGTACTGGGTTGATCATCATGACTAGTATCAGAGTTGGGGTTTGAACCTAGGTCCTCTTTATTCCAAATCTATCTTCTACCAGACTGGATTGCCTATGATTAGTGATGTCAACAGGTTAATGAGGATTCAGGACCAGTATCCAAACCCTGCTGCTTGTTCTCTTTCTGCTAGCCTACGGGTTGCTAGTGCATCCTGTCAGTTTCACCTTTGTACCATCTATGTGCTCCCCCCCTGACACTGTCACCACACTGGCACTGGCCCTTTTCACATCAGGCTGGGACTTTTGCAGTAGCCTGCTGGTGGGTCAGCCTGCCTCAAGTCTCTCCTTGCTCCAATCCATCCTCCATTCAGCCACCAAAGTGATTCTCCTAAAGAACACAGCGCCCTGTCATCTCCCCTACTCAGCAAACAGCATGGCTCCCCATCACCTCCAGGATCCAATACGAAATGCTCTGTTTGGTATTCAGCGCCCTTCTTAACCTGCTCCTTCCTCCATTCCCATCTTTCTATATTGTACCCCCTGCCATGAACTCTTCAGTCCAGTGACATTGACCCCTTGGCTGTTCAAGACACTCCATCATCCCTCCCCAGGTTCTTACCCTGGCTGTGCACCATGGCTTCAATGCCCTTGTTCCTCATCTCTACCTCCTGGCTTCCGTCAGGGCCCAACTGAAATCCCACCTTCTACAGGAAACCTTCCCAATCCTTCTGAATTCTAGGACCTTCTCTCTTTTAATTGCTTCTTATTTGTCTCATCTGTCTCTTGTTTGTATATATTTGTTTGCTTGTTGTCTCCCCTTGTAGATTGTGAGTTCTTTGAGAGCAGGGACTGTCTTTTGCCTGTTTTTATATCTCAAGCACTTAGTACAGAGCTTAGCACGTAGTAATGACACTTACTAAATGTGTTTTGACTGACAGTTCCTAAAAGATCTCCAAGGATTTTTTCTTAAGACAATGGCTACCTTTCCTATCATTCTGTCTAAAGGCTAGTGGCAGTGTGTAATGTAATGCCAAAAGAAGGCAACTTCCCAGGTTCAAAATACCAGCATAGGTGCTCTCTATTTTATTCAGTGACCAACCAAGAACAGAGAAGATTAAAACATGACATCATTCAAAATATAGCATTTACTAAGTGTGATTAAATAATCTCCAAGTACTACCCCACCCCAGGACCTTCCAATCCTTCAATCAATTACAAAGTCTCTGTTCTAAATACTTCTCCACCCCTAGGCTATACCTTCATTAAGTCCACCACAAAGCCCCTCTTCTCAAATGGAGATTAGTTTCCAAACATAAGGTCAAAAGTTCCCCACCCCTGGATCACAATTGAATCTACCCCAGAGTTACATCAAGTTTAAACACAGCACTTAATACCCAAATGGAGGTCTTTTCTTCATTTTGATGAGGCAAGTTCTCAGCAATCTTAGTTCCTGGGGAGACAAGGCTTAGCAAAGCCACAAGATACATTGCCAGTCCCTTCATGAATTTATCCTCTGTCTGTAGAACAGTCCTAGAACCCCTGAACACATTAGCAAAGCCCTCTCCCAGGATTTCTGTAAACATACAACAAGAAAATCCTTCTTCAGGGCTTCTGAACCAACAGAAAGGCTCCCAGACCCCTGCAACAACAGCACTGTCCTTCACCAGTGGACAGTATTCATTCTGTCTGCAGGACAGTCTCCAGACCCCTGCAACAACAGCACTGTCCCTCACCAGTGGACAGTATTCACTCTCTGTCTGCAGGACAGTCTCAGGGCTTCTTAGCGAACAGCCAGGTTCCAGGACTTCTTCAACAAAAGGACTGTCTTTCACCAGTGGACAAATCTGGCAAAACAACATCAAAACAGACAGACAAAGTACCAGCAAAACAGCCATGTCTCCTCAGTCCTTGGCAGCTCAGGGGGCAGGTCTCAAAAGTCCAGGGCAATTCAAAGCGGCCACCAGCAATTCTCTTAGTCTCTCTCTCTCCACGAGGTGCTGCTTCCAAAAAGATCTTCCGCCTCTCTCTTGTCTCTCTCCAAATCTACCTCACCAGCTCCTCCCAGTTCAGGACTTTCTTTTCACATCAACAAGCCCATCCCACAGGTGGGATTAACAAACTCTGGGTTTTAACACAATCAATTTGAAAACCAAGCCAATACAGGGGAATCTTTAATTGCCATTACTATCACACAGTGATAGCCCCTTGATGCTACATGCCTGCTTCATCCCATCCCTCCAGTAGATGTGGTATTCTTCACTCAGCTTTTGTGCACTGAAGTCCTTGAATGACACAACAGTGGTGTTTGTGTACACACACATACATACATACATATGTGTGTATATATACATGCATGCATGCATGCATACAATACAGAGAGACATTTTAGAAATGGGTGGAGTGACTCTTGAAAAGCCTTGGAGATGAATAAATAGGAAATGATTTTATGATTGTTATACAACAATACACACATATCCTGGTGTGTATATAGCTTGTTACCTAATCAAATCTTACCGGCAAGAGAGAAAGTGTTTTCCTTTTCGATGAGTATGAAAATGCCAAGTGTCCTTTCTCACTTCCTCTCTCCCTATTTATTGCCCTCCCCAGGATTGGCACCTGCTGAGCAGTAATTAGGGCAGCCCTAATTTGGACAGCCAAATCCTGATTACAGTGAGAGGAAAAACAGGAAATGTTCTAGTTTTGCTGCCAGCAAATGACTGACTTAAATAGAAAGCCATATACAATTCAAATGATCCAAAAAGATATAACGGGATTGGGGGTGGGGGGTGGGGGTGGGAGGACAGCGCCAACCTGATTCTTTTATCTGCTCCTCAGCAAATATTCTACAGAAATTACTAAATCCATAAGCTCATGATGCCCTCTGGTGAAAGCTAATGTGTCTTCCAAGATTTCAGCATAAAACAGGGTTTAAAGAGAACTGTGAGGTCAAAAATTTCTCACCTCCCTATGAGAACCACTCCAAGGGGAGACACAGTGTATAATGTGAGAGATCATATTCATTGCATGCTAAATTTTATGTTGGGGACAAAAGGAGAAGGCTTCTTATAGAAGATATACTCAAGACTATCAGGATAAACTATATCTTAATTTGACCCAAAAGATAAAATCTAAAAAATTTGTTATAAATTCCATAAATAACTACATCCATAACGAGTGTGGTTTTCTATCTGGTTGTTAATTCTTCAATGAGGGCCCTCTCCAGTAATCTCTCTCCTCTCTCCTCTCCTCTCCTTCCTCTCTTCCTTTCCCTTCCTTTTCCTACCCTGAGAGCTAGGTGCTATTGTTCTCCTCATTTACCCTTAAGGATCCTGAGGCAGATAAAGGTTAAAGGATTTGACTAAAGTCGTACAACTAGTAAGTGTTTGGGACCAAATTTGATCGCAGGTCTTGATTCCAGATCCAGCACTCTATCCACTTTTCCACCATTCATCAGTCAACAAATATTTATTTACTAGGATTCACTATGGTACAGTGGAAATGGTCGTAGGACCCTCACTTTAGTCCTGGTTCTACCATTTAGTCCCAAGGTGACCTTGGGCAAATCACTTCTCTGGGCATGGGATTAGATGGTCTCTGATGTAACTTTCAGCTCCATGTGTTTGATACAACAGAGTAGACAAAATGAAGTATAACAAATAGTCCTCCATGTGACTACAAGTTGAGGCTACATACATAAAATTTTTAGAGAATAAGATCATATAACACTGTATCACTGATTCAGAAGGCAGAATTCTGGTAGCTTCAGATATTCAGCATGTAATAGTTGACCTGTTGTGGAAGTCTCTATGGTAACTAAGAGTCACAAAACATGCTTTACTTAAGAAAAATGGAGCCAGTGACAATAGTTTACTGTTTCATATGCAGTCTTCTTCATTGTTCTTGGTGTGTTGGAGTGTTCATGTTTGTTAAATTCATTAGAGACCGCCCCCCAAAAAAGTAACCAGCATTAGGCCCTAACCCCTGAAGTTATGTCTAAGGTGACAGATTATAAGCAGTGACATACCAATAGTATTAAAAACTGACAGCTGAGATAGCAGAGAAAGGAGACAGAATGGTGTCTAATGCCTGTCTGTAAAATGTTGGGCTTGTAGTACATGATTTCTAAAGTTTCCTGCATCTCTTAATAGTCTGTGAATTTATGAGATTCTAGTGATTGTCAAATAGATTCCATGCTCATCAGGATGCCGTATTTTTGTAGAAGAATAAGCAGCAGACCAGAAATCAGAAGATCTGGGTTCAAGTCCAGGTCCTGACGCTAATTAGCCATGTGACTTCAGTTTTCCCATCTGTAAAATGGAGAGATTAATACCTTTACTATCTTATAAGGTTGGTCTGAGGAAAGTATATGAAAGACTATGAATGGATGGAGAAGTGTGAATCATCATTATAATTAGCCTAAATATTGCAAGGAATTTAGCCCTACTACTGGCCTACTAGTTCCATAGTTTTCATTAAATTGCCACATTTAATTTGGACAGGCGTTGTCTATCTGTCTCAGCTGTTGAGTTTTGGAGAGCTCACAGATTCAGCCTGCAAAAGTAAATGCCCTACCCTGTCTGTCACCAAACAGTTGAGTTCAATTAGCCCTACCTGCCCTTGGTTGTTTACCTAATGAAAAGGCTCTGCACCCCAGCTGTGTCCAGGGACCATGCTCCCTTGCACTTCACAACTGTTCCAGAGAAGCAGCTCCCATCAGAGCCAGTCAGCAGCACCAGCAGATGTTTTCTGAATGGAATTCACCGAGCTGTGTCGAGGGGATGGACCCTCCTTGATGCAGCACCATCACCTGTTCCAAGAGTTCCACCTATTTCCCTCTTCCTCTTGGGAGTGGGTGCAAATAGTTAAACAGATGGCTCTGCCTGTGGCCCGCTGAGCTGTGAATTAATTAGTAGATTATGGCTCTGGTAGCGACAATTAACCCTACTCCTCTTGTGGAATAATTGCTTGGGACTTCTCCCTCTTTGTATGTCCCTGTAATGGCTATTTGGATATGTTCTGAATATTAGTCATGCAGATGATATGGGGCATCACAGACTCATAAGCTAATAAATAAAATTATTCAGGGGCAGTAACCTTGCCACCTAAATGGAAAGTTATCATTGGGATAATTTTATGTTGCCAACAGATGCTACCATCTCCCAAATTCAGAGTTGCTGATAATATTGTTAGCTCCATTCTAAATTTATTGTTGAGTGGTGTTGAGTATTCAATATGTTTTTACCAATGTGAGCAGTAAAGTAAGATTAAATTCATCCAGGGTAAATGGGTAAATGGATCTGTGGCCCATCTGTTCTACTGAATAGTGGAATGAAAAGCATCGATAAGGAAACTACATATTTCAGCCCATATTCCTGGAACCCAAATGAGTTCTTAAACCATCTAGGGCACATGAATCCAGTGATGTGAGGAATGAAAACTGGGTGAGGTTTATATTTTCTATTGTCTTGCCAAACAGATCTAAATTTTTAATGTCAGTCTTGAACTACCAAAGCAGGGGGTCTTCACAAGGTTTCCTGGGACAGCTTCTAAACCAGAAAAGGCTTCTTTGACATTAGTTTCATCACACATTTCAAGAAACTGATAAGAGAAGAGCATTAAATTTGGAGTCAGGAGATTGGGTTCTGATTGTAGGTCTACCACTGTCTACATTGATGACCTGAGCTAAGTCACTTTACCCCATTCATTGCTTTAATTAACAAGCATTTGTATTCTCTGTCTCTGTCTCTCTTTCCCCCCCTTTCCTTCTCTCTCCCCTCTCTTCTGACCTCTCTCCCTCTCCCTTTCCTTCTCCCTCAACCTTTCCCTCCTCCTCCTCTTTACCCCCTCCCAAAAAAAGAATAACAAAACCCTCAACAATCATTTGTTGAAATGCCCTATGCAAGGTTCTGGGAATACAATGAACCCCAGAATACCACATCATTGCAAGATGCTGTATTAGTGCTATTAATGTACCTCACTTTCCTAGATGTGTTCATGAAAAGTGTAATCCTGCTCCCCTGGTCAGACCATTTCTGGAGTATTGTGTCTACTTCCAAGGGCCGTGTTTGAAGGACATTAATGAACTGGTGTCCAGAGGAGGGCAATTGGAATTCTCACACGCCATGTGAGAATCAGTTGAAGGTATTAATAATGTTTAGCTTTGAGGGAAAAAAAAGCCAACAAAAACTCAGGAGTACATGATAGCTACATTTAGGTATTTGAATGGTTGTGATATGGAAAAGGGATTAGACTTACTTTGCAGGGTCTCAGAGGATGGAACTTTCTTGTATTTGGCTACATGTTACTTCCCTATCTCTCAGTAGAATGTAATCTCCTAAAGGTCAGGAACTGTCATTGTTTTTTATCTTTATTTCCCAACACATAATATAGTGTCTTCCATACTGTAGGTGTTTGTTGGCTAAATGAAAGAGCATTCATTAAAAGTGCTTATTATGTACCAAGATCTAAGCTGATGATACAAATACAGACAAGCAAGATAGTTCCTACCCTCAAAGAGTTTATATTCTAATGGAAGAAGACAAAAGAGGAGCAAGAGAAATTATATTTTTTTAAATGGGCCGTGGGTGGTATGATGACCCATTTCCAGTCAAGAAAAGTCAAAAGCTCACCTATCAGAGTCATAGGGGCAGGTCCAAGTTTTGTGGGGGAAAAGGATCAGGAAGATGGTCAGAGTATAAGGGACATGGTTTGGAAATGGTCCAAAAAGAGATGGAGTAGCCTGGTTTCAAGCAGGAAGAGCTGAAAGCTCATCTATGAGAACCTAAGGTCAGAGTCAGAGTTCCAGTGGGAGAGAGAGAGGTATGGACAGAATAAAGGGGCAGGGTTAGGAAGTGGCCAGGAAGTGTTATATTTATCTTTATTATAATAAGAACTATACTATACAGCTAATTCAAGAATAGGATAGTTTATTATTGTGTGATACAAAGAGTAAATGCAAAACAAATTAAACAAAGGAAAGATATAGATTAATATAGTCACAGAAGATGGCACAAGAGATAGGACTAAAACTCGGAAGGGTATTGAATGGTTGATAGGGTATGGATAAACAGAGAAGAAGGCAAAGACAGGAAGGAAAGAAGGAAGGAAGGAAAGAAGAATGGATGGATTCATTAAATGCTTACTATGTGCAAACCACTGTGCTGAACTCTAGAGATACAAATAAAAAAGTAAAACAGTCCCTGCTCTCAAGGACTCACGTTTTAATTCGGGAGGCAACATATATGGAAGGTTACACCTGCAAGTCACATGGAAAAGTCCCATAATCCTGAGGGTGCAGTGGCAAAACAGTTATCAATGCCTCTTCTTAAATGTTATTTCCACTCATAAAAGCATATTATTGACAGTGCCAACAACTTGAGTGACAAGTGATTTCAATAGATGTGGCTGGAGCACCATGGGAGTATTTGCTAGGTGACATCTCCGTAAGAGCTGCTTCCCAGGCTGTTGTCTGAGGGCACTGGGCTAGAAGCATTGCTGTTCCAAAAGCTCTTGAGTTCAGTGACCTGGACTGTCCCTATCAGGATCCAAGTGGAGATGGTGCATCTCACCAGGTATAAGCTGCCTCCTGTGTCTCCCTCAGTGTCCTGCTGCTTGCTAGGCTGGCATGCATGTCCTGTGTGTAGTGGTTAGTTGGCAGTTCATGGGGGCAGGGTGTCTAGCCCCTTCTCCATAGAAAATGTTTCCCTGAATGATGACTATGAATATGGAAATAGAAGCAGGACTGATAGGGTGCCTGTCTTTTGGTGGCAGTTGGTCAATACTTCTTGCATATGGTAGCAGTGAAGACTGGCTACTCCACAATGATGTCTCCCCTCAATGATGGTTTTGGTTGCTGAGCAGGAAGCTTGTCTGGTGGTTTGAGAGACACTGCTGTTCTCGAGGCTTATGGGCTCAAGGTCCTGGACTACCTCTATCAGGGTCAGAGGGGAGGTGGTGGTCAAGGTGGGGGTGTGGCACATGCTGCCTCCCTTCTCACCTTCAAAGTGACTTGCTGCTTCAACTAGGCAAGCTTTCCTACCCTAAGAGACATGTCAGTAATTATGAAAATTCAGATTCTCAAAACTGGAAGAGACTGTGATTTTTCTGTTACTGGAGGAATTCAAATGAAGGCTGAAAGGTCAGTTTTAAAGGATGTTACAAAAAGAATTGATGCTTCAGGTAAGGATTGTTCAACATGATTCCTAAAGTCCTTTCCAGAATTCTGAGATTCTATAACTTTATTCCCACCCAAACTCAAGCAGAAATTCTCTTGGCAATACCCTCAATGAGAAGTCTTCTAACTTTGACCTGAAGACTTCAAGGATGTGGAAATCATTACCTAATCAAGCAGCACACTTATAATTTCTAAAAATTCTAATTGTTAGGAAGTTTCTTACAACTTAATAATGAATCAAAACCTCACTCCTGATAATTTCTCCCCATTGCTTTATTATCTAGACTACAGTATAAAGTTGTAATCCCTCACCCATGTGAAAATCTTATAAATACTTGAAAGTTGCTATCCTAGTTTTAGTTTTCTCTTCTCTGGGCTAGATATCCCTAGTTCTTTTATTTAATCTTTACATGGCATGATTTCAAGTCCCCTAACCATCCTTGTAACACTTTTTTCTTTTTTTTGTAAATAAGTTTTTTTTTTATTTTTAACATTCTTTTCCTTTTAAAATTTGAATTCCAAATTCTCTCTTTCTCTCCCTCCTCCCTCACCCCCTGAGAAGGCAAGAAAAATGATATCAATTATACTTGTGAAATCATGCAAAGCATATTTCCATATTAGCCACATCACAAAAAGGCCAAAAAAATGAAAAATTATCATTTGGTTTACACTCAGAATTTACCAGTTCTCTCTCTGGATGTGGGTAGCATATTTTTTTCCTCAGGGATGCTTTGGAATGGTCTTAGATTGTTGTATTGATCAGAGTAGTCAAGTTTTTCAGTTAATCATCATTACAACATTGCTGTTATTTTAGATTCTTTTTACTTGACTTTGTATCAGTTCATATAGGTCTTGCTATGTTTTTTTCTAACCTTCTCATTATTTTTTATAGCACAATAGTACTCTATCACAAGCATATAACCCTTTTCTAAGCATACTTCATACAGTTGATGTCCTGAAAATGTGGAACTCAGAACTGAACATCTACTCTAATACTCAGGAGGAAAGACTGCAACAGGAGAGTAGCTTCATTCATTCTGCACAATGTGCTTACATTAAGGGAGCATGAATTCAAATTCAAATTAGTTTTTTAGGTTGCCATGTCACACTACTGACTCTTATCAAACTTGCATTCAGCCCTTTAATTTCTTTATTTTGTGTATTTAGGATTTCTTGTGTTGGATTGCCTCAAAGCAGGGCACACCTGTGTCCATTCAGTCACTCTTGTGAGAATATGTCTAGACTGCCATATGCATTCCCCAAAGAATATTCTGATTTGTAGCAGTTAAACTACTTCTCCCTGTTGAAAAGAACCTGACAGTGAATCCTTGCATAAAGAAAAAGTGATTTGCCTAAGTGCCAAATTACTTGATCACTTGACTAAGTCCTTTAATGAAGAGATTTTGAATGTGTATAAACACCAAGGAAGGGAAGAAATTACATAAGGTGATGACAGTGGGTTACAGAGACTCCCAAAACTGAATGTTATCTCTTCTTGTTTCTAGATCAAATTGCATGTAGCCCATCCAAGCAAATTTGTGTCTGTCTTGTTCTTAAGACCTCTGGCCAAACTTCTAGTCACTATTTCCTGTCCCCTATTTAAGCTGCTTTTCATGACATCAAACCTTGAGGGATAATTGAGACCAAGGATAAATCTATACTATTCTAAATGGTCTTTAGGGATTCAGTGGAATATTGTTCTTTGCAGGGAGTTGCCTTATGTTTCCCAGACTGATAGATGAGGGAAACTCCAGTGATGTAGTCTACCTAGATTTAAGCAAAATGTGTAATATCTCATACTGTTCTTGTGGAAAAGATGGAGAAATTGGAAAAGACAAAAACAGGACTATATGTATACAAGAGTAGTTGTATTGGTTGAGTCAAAGAGTAATGGTGTTATGTCAACATAGAGGAAAGTCTTCACTGGAGTACCTTTATTATTTAATATTTTTATGAATGTCTTGCATAAAGCCATAGATGGCATGTTCACTAAATTTGTAGATGACCAAAACTACAAAGTTTATCTAATGCAATGGATAGTAGAATACAAAAAGATCTGTACAGATGAAACATTGACCTGAATCCAATAAGAGAAAAAGCAATTGAAATAAATGTAAGGTCTTGTACTTGGGTACCCCAAAATCAACTTCTACAAGTATGATATAGGAGAATCATGTTTAGATAGCAGATTCTCTGAAAAAAAAATCTAGGGGTTTTAATGGACTACAGATCCAGTATGAGTTAGCACTGTGATATAGTAGCCTAACACTATCGCCATCTCAGGATGCATTGAAAAAGACATTGTTACTAGGAGTGAGGGGTTAATCTGATAGACTGTACTGTACCTCTGTGCTCTGCCCTTTTCAGATCTCATCTGTAGTACTTTGTTCATCTCTGGGTCAGTTTAAGAAGGACATTGATAAGTTAATACTCAGAAGAAATAATCCAGGATAGTGAAGGGCCCTGAGCCTTTGTTATATGAAGAATATTTGAGGGAATTGGAGATTTTTTGGCATAGAGAAGAAAAGATACAAGGAGAACACATTAGATGTCTTTAAGTATTTAAAGGACTGCCAAGTAGATGAGAGACTGGAATTTTTTTACTTAGTCCTAGAGGACAAAACCAGGAGCAGTGGGTGGAAGTTGTAAGGAGGCAAGTTCAGGCTGGCTGTTGGGGGCGATGGGCAGGGAGTGTCTTCAATATCACAGGGCAAAAAGTACAGTGGGATCGAAATCAGACTTTGAAAGCTTTCATGAATTTCCTTTGTTAGCTCCCATCCTAAATTCATCATTTGGATTAAGTAAATGTATCTCTTTTGCTGATAAATCTATTTCATCTAAAGGAGAAAAATGTACATGAAGTTCCCCCTTGCCAATCAATCAACAAGCATTTATTAAACACTTACTGTGTGCCAGGCACTATGCTAAATACTAGGAATAAAATAAAAATCCTGTCCTCAGGGAGCTCACATTCTAATAGAAGAGACAACAACCAATACGGTATATCCACTAAAACTGGGAGATGACTGAGAGAAAGGTGGCACTCATATTAGTTGTGAGAGGGCAAGATTTTACCTAAGTCCTGAAGCCCAGGAAATGAGGAGGCAGAAGGATGAAGGGAAAGCTTTCTAGGCATAGAGAATAGCCACTGCAAAGGTACAGATCCAGGAGAGGGAGCTTCCCACACAATATTGAGAAAGCCAGTGTTGCCGTATCATCAAGTGAAAGGGAACAGAAGATAAGAACACTGAGGAGAGAGGATGGAGCAAATTTGGGAAAGACTTAAAATACCAAGCAGAGCATCTTAGATTAAATCCTAGAGGGAATAGGGACCCCTTGGACTTCATGAAGTCAAGGGGTGACATGGTCAGATCTGTGCTTTATGATGATCATTTTGGCAGCTAGGAGTAGGATAGACTGGAGAGATCTGAGACACAGAGATCAACCAGAAAGCTTTTACAGTAGTCCAGGTCTGAAGTAATGAAGGCTGACTCCAGGGTAGTGCAGCAAGTGGAGAGAAGGTGACGTATGTGAAAGGTGTTATAGAATTAGAAACAACAAATCTTAGTAATATTGCACGTGTGAAGTAAGTAAGAGAGAGGAGATGATGATGGCACTGGGTGACTGGAAAGATGGTGGTGCCCTTGATAATGATAAAAAACTCAGGAAGAGAAGAGGGTTTAGGGGAAAAGATAACGAGTTTTGTTTGGGACATATTGGGTTTGAGGTGTCAGCAGGAATTTTTAGTTTAAAGTGTCCAGGAGGCAGTTGTTGAAGGAAAAAAGTCTTGTATCTAACAATGAAAAAAAATTCCTTTGTAGTCTTTGTTATCTTCAGTTGTATATAGTAGGTGCATAATTAATATTTGCTCAGTTGTTGAATTCAGTTGTTTAATTAGTGGCAAATTAGTACTTCCTAAGCAAATAAATATCACTTATGTCACTGGAAT
The DNA here is from genome assembly GCF_028583685.1 of Petaurus breviceps papuanus. Taxonomy (NCBI): domain Eukaryota; kingdom Metazoa; phylum Chordata; class Mammalia; order Diprotodontia; family Petauridae; genus Petaurus; species Petaurus breviceps. The sequence goes on from NW_027185784.1 coordinate 17,126,118, forward strand.
TAGATTTGGGGCCATAGAAATTAGTTATTATGACAAAATCATTCAATCGAAAGCCAATCATTATAAGGAAGATGAAACTGAACACTAAATGTAGTTTTAAAAGTATGTTCTATTAAAAGGAGGTATAGGGGGGTGGCCAGGTAGCACAATGAGTGAGAGCACTGGCCCCAGAGTCAGGATGACCTGGGATCGAATCCAGGCTCAGATACTTACCACCACACCCAGAAATAACTGGCTGTGTAACCTTGAGCAAGTTACTTAACCCCAATTGCTTAAAAAAAAAGGAGGTATAGAAAAGTAAGCCAGGGAACTTATAAAAGGATATGGAGTCTTTTAACTTTGGGGCATTAGTTTACCTGTCTCAAAGAGAATGTCATCAAAACTAATTCTACCCAACAACTAGTGGCAGGTAGGAAAGTGGTGAGTTGATGATGATGACCCTTATAATATGTAGGTGACACTGTGTCCCTGTGTGACACTGGTAGCATCAAGTGAGAAGTCAAGGGATGGACTTCCATTTTAGTCCCAAATATTGTCGTCAGAGTTGTATAGCTGATGCATGTTTATAGAGATTTTGTTACTTTCTATGTGGTGTCCATGCTCAGTAGCTTAATAATCACCCTACATTATGTATTATCATGGCCACTCTCTATTTAATATCTTTGTTTAAAGAGGCCAGTAGGACTTCCAGCTGCTATCTTATTCATCCGTAGTGCCCCTGGCATCTGCTTTCCAGAAGTTGATGCCCAAGATGGCCCTTTCCGTAAGCAGAAGTCAATCTAAGTGTTATGATCCATCATGCCTGATTACCTCCACACTCATACAATAGATTTTTTTTATGGAAAAGAAGAGAATAACTTTCACCAAAGAGGAAATAAGGTATACTTTTTTGAATATTATAAATTTTATTAAAATGTATGATTTTCCCCCTTATGCTTAGGAGCATCGCCCAATCAGAGGAGAAACTAGTAATCAGTGCATCCTGGGCAAAAGATGATGACATCAGCAGACTTTTAAAATCTCTGCCAAACTGGACTAATATGGCTCAACCCAAACAGCTGAGACCTAAGAGAGAAGAGGAAGAAGATTTCATAAGGTAAAAGATCTTTTTGTTCCTAAAAAATTAATGAATCAAAATGAAGTTTTTGTTTCAACTCAACCACTAAGAATTTTATGTTGTCTGTGTGGAATTATTTAGTTATACAAGTAGAATTTTGAAGTTAGCTAGTCACTGATTTTTTCTGAATAACCTACTTATTTTTGTGTGTACATCTCGCCACATCACAACATCCCCACCTCTGTTGTCATTTTTGATCTGTATTAAATTGATGTGTTAACCACACGTGTACAATGTTCTGTCCTATTAAAATCAAAGTCAAGGATTTCCAGAAAGATGGCAGAATGGGTAGTCCCGTCTATGCTGAACTCCTCTTCACTATCTTCCAACAATAAATGTACCAAATGAAGTAAAAGAACAACAACACAGGCGAAAGAAAAGGGATCCTGGCAGAAAATGTGGCAAAAGAAACAAGTAAAAGAGACTTCCAAATATAATAAACACACTAAGTACAAAATATTAAGAAGAAATCTGGAGAAGGAAAAATTAATATGCAACAAAACAAGTTAAAAGATCTGACATCTATCCAGATGAAAATAAAATCACTTATATGTGGACAAACATGAAACTCAGCTGCTTAGAACAAGAAGTAGAATATGTTAGTAAAGCAGTGGACTTTCTAAGAAAGTGGCAGAGATGGAATACAAAAAAGCAAGGATAGAACTTATCCATAGTACTAGAAGAAAGACAACAAACATAGAAAGGATACTTGAGAACAGAAAAAAGCAAATGCCTTGAAGACAGAACTTTGTAAGGCAAGCTAAAAATGATTGGACTTTTTAAAATAAAAGCATGATGAAACAAAAAGACTGAATATAATAGTCCAGAAAATTACAAGGGACAGCTAGGTGGCGCAGTGAGTAAGAGCGCCGGCCCTGGCTTCGGGAGGACCTGGGATCAGTTCCAGCCTCAGATACTTAACACCCATACAAAATAACTGGCCATGTAACCTTGGACAAATTACTTAACCCCAATTGCTTTAAAAAAAAAAAAAAGAAAATTACCTGAAAGTTTTGGAAACTGATGGGAGGAAATACTGATCAATAGACTCTATAGAGATCAATTAGAGGAATCTTTCCATTATAAATTGTCCTGGAAATATAAACAATAACTTCAACAACTTTCTATCAAAGACAGGGAATCTTGAAAGCAGAAAAGGAAGAAGCAGTTCACATGTCAAAAAGCATAACTCTCAATCATTTGAGCGTCTTTTAAAGAGAAATGAAAGAGAAGTCTGGAACACAATGTTCCATGAAGGTCATAAATTTAATTCTGGAGGGAGTTTTATGGGTCATATAATCCAACCTCATCATTTTAAAGATGAAAATACTGAAACCCAGAGAGGGTGAGTGACTTGCCCAACATCATACAGGTTCTAAAGGAGATTTGAACCTATGACCTTTGACTATAAATCTTCTACTCTTCCCTTGCACCAAAATCAAATGAAATTTGCCTACATCCAAAAATTGTATAGCATACCTCATTCTATTGTACTTTGTAGGTATTGCATTTTTTACAGATTGAATGTTCATGGAAATCCTTAATTGAGCAAATCTGGCGATGCCATTTTCCCTATAGCATATGCTCACATCATGTCTCTGTGTCACATTTTGGTAATTCTCACAGTATTTCAGATTTCTTCATTATTATTATATCTGGTGTGGTGATTTGTGATCAGTAATCTTTGATGTTACTATTGTAACTGTTTTGGGATGCCATGTACCGCACCCATACCAGACAACAGATTTAATGATAAATATTATATGTGATCTGATTGCTCTGCCAACCAGCCATTCCCCCATCTCTCTCTTTTCTTGGTCCTCCCTGTTCCCTGAGACACAACAATATTGAAATTAGACCAATTAAATGACCCTACAGTGACCTCTAAGTATTCGAGTGAAAGGAAGAGTCGATCGATGCAACAAACATCATTGTAGTCTTATTTGAAGAAATTGCCACAGCCACCCCAAACTTCAGCAACCACCACCCTGATCAATTGGTAGCCATCAACAAAAAGATTACAACCAGCAAAAAGATTGCAACTTGCTGAAGGCTGAGATGATAGCATTTTTAGCCAAAAAGTATTAATTAAGGTATGGATAGTGTTTTTTTTTTAGTCACGATACTATTGTACACTTAATAAACTACAGTATAGTATAAACGTAACTTTTGTAGGCACTGAGAAACAAAAAAAAATGGTGATTCACTTTATTGCAATATTCACTTTATAGCTGTGCTGTTGAACCGAATCTGCAGTTTGTCCAAGGTATGCCTGTCTATATTGCAAAACTGAGCACACAGCCTTCATGAGAAAAGATAGATCATCAGTATGATCATAGACTTTTCTCTGTTTTTCTGGAGGTGGGGCAGGAGGCAGAACCAGGAAGAACTTTGACATACACATCTGCCAAATGACAAAAACCTAACAGATAAGCAAGATAATATCGAAAGAAATTAGTAATTTATAGCCTGAAATACTAGGAAAGAAATTTTCTATTTGACAGAAACTACTGAGAACACTGAAAAACAATTTGATGCTTAATGGGTTAGACTGACATTTTATTCCACATACCAGAATAAAATTCAAGTAACTAAAATGATAAAAGTAAAAAGTCAAAATGTTTAAAAGTTAGAAAAGAATAGAAAGTTTTCTCTCAAAACTCTGAATAAGAGAAGAATTCATAAGTGACTGTGGCACAAAAGCATTATAAAAGACAAAAGAGAAAAATTGAAATTATAGAGAAAATTTCAAGACTTTTATACAGACAAAATTAATGAAGATTAAAAGATATAACTGATTGTCGGACATTCAAAATCTTTAAGAAATTAACACTAATATGTAACATTGAAAACCATTCCTCCATAAATGTGGGCTTAGGCTATGAACAATTTTCAAAAAAAGAAATGCATACTATGACCAACTATCTGAAAATTTGTTTAGATTGTCTGAAATTCAGAGAAATCCAAACTAAAACAATTCTCATGGTCATATAAATCCCATCAAATTAAGCAAATAAAGTAAAAGACTGAAATATTCAGTGTTGGAAGGACTGTGGAAAAATAGGCACACTAACCCACAGTGAGTAGAGCTGTGAATCGGTTTAACTATTTCAGAAAAGAGTTTAATTATATATGAAGATATACTAAATGGTTCATTCCTTTTAACACAACAATCCCCAATATTAGATTTTGTACCTGTATAAAGTTAATGACAGCAAGAAAAGATGCAGGTACAAAAATATTTATAGTAACACTATTTTTAATAATAAAAAGCCTGAAACAAGGTATGTTCCCAACTGCTAGGAAATAAGTACCTTAACAAATTGTGGTATATAAATGCATGTGTCATAAAGAATGATTATATGAAGACTGCAAATAAACATGGGGAGGCTTGTATGATACCAGCACAGACTAAGAAAAGCAAAGCCAAATGAACAGTATACACCACAACTGCAAGTGTATAAATGGACAACATTGAAAGTCAGTTTAACTCAGGTTCAGCATGATGGACAGTGTTTGTACAAAATTGCTAGGTTAAAGCACAAATTTGTCCTTTCTGTTATGCAATGGTAACCTAAATGGTAAGCTAAAAAAAGTGTAAGATGGTATGTACTATCACAATTATTCTTTTTTTAATCAATCAATCGACAAGCATTTATTAAGTACCCAGTTTGTGCCATATACTATATTTTGTGCTGAGAATAAAAAGACAAACCACATTAATCCCTACCCACAAAGAACTTCCATTCTACCAAAGGAGACAATATATACACATATAAGTATATACAAAATAGATAAAACGTATTTTTTGTGGGGGGAGATGTTACAGTAGTAACAGCTGGGGGAGCAGAAGATGATCAGGAAAAAACCTCATATGGTCAATAGTATTTGAGCTGAGGTTTTTTTTTTTAATTGTCTCCCAGGTTCTTTTTTTTTTTTTATTAAATTTTATGTTTATTTTAAGTTTATATCATTCATTTTGACAATATTTTGAGTTACAGATTTACTCTCCACCACCTCTAAACATCAATCCCATTGTATATGCCCTCCCCCAATCTGCTTTATCCTATATCCTCCCCCATTCCCACTCCAACTTTCTAGTAGGCTAAGATGGAACTCTATACCCCAGTGCCTATATATCTTATTTCCCAATTGCATGTAAAAATAAATAATAATAACTTTTTTAAACATTTAATTTTAAAATTTTGAATTCCAGATTCTTTCCCTTCTCCCTCGTCACCCACCCTTACTGGAAAGATAGGCAGTTCAATATAGGTTGTACATGTGTAGCTAAGCAAAACATTTCCATAGTGGATATATTGTGAAAGACTGACTATATTTCCCTCCATCCTATCCCTCCTCCCACTTGTTCTATTCTCTACTTTGACCCTGTCCCTTTTCAAAAGTGTGTGATTCTAACTTCCCTCCCCCCCAATCTGTCCTCCCCTCCATCATCCCCCCTCTCATTCCCTTCCCCCCTACTCTCCTGTGGGGTGAGATACCCTATTTCGTGTGTATGTCATTCCCTCCCTAAGCCAAATTCAATGAGAGTAAGGTTAACCCTTTCCCTTTTGCTTTCCTGTTCTTCCCCTCCATTGTAACAGTTTTCCCTTACCTCTTCTATATGAGATAATTTACTGCATTCTGTCTTTCCCCATCTCCTCTCATTATATTCCTCTCTCACCTCTCAATTGCACCTTTTAAGTATCATCCTTTTCTATTCAATTGGTCCTGTGCCCTCTGTCTATGTATACGTATATACATATATACACACACTCACATATGTATTCATATGCCCATATACCCTCCTATATAGACATATATGTATTTATATTCCATTCAACTATCCTCATACTGGAAAAAATTTCGTAAGTTACAATGATCGTTTTTCCATGTAGGTATGTAAATAGTTCAACTTTGATTATGTTCCTTATGATTTCTTTTCCCTGTTACCTTCTCATGCTTCCCTTGCTTCTTGTATCTGAATGTCAATATTTCTCTTCAACTCTGTTTTTGTCATCAAGAATGCTTGAAAGTCCTCTATTTCATGGAATGACCATATTTTCCCCTGAAACATGATACTCAGTTTTGCTGAGTCGGTGATTCTTGGTTTTAATCCCAGCTCCTTTAACTTCCAGAATATCATATTCCAAGCCCGTTGATCCCTCGTTGTAGAAGCTACCAGATCCTTATTATCCCAGATTGTGTTTCCACAATATTCAAATTGTTTCTTCCTGGCTGCTTGTAATATTTTCTCCTTGATCTGGGAACTCCAGAACCTGGCTATAATATTCCTAGGAGTTTTCTTTTTGGGATCTTTTTCAAGAGGTGATCAGTGGATTCTTTCAACCTCTATTTTGCCCTCTGGTTCTAAAACATCAGGGAAATTTTCCTTGAGAATTTCTTGAAAGATGATTTCTAGGTTCTCTTTTTGATCATGACTTTCAGGTAGTCCAATAATTTTTAAATGATCTCTCCTGGATTTATTTTCCAGGTCAGTGGTTTTTCCAAGGAGATATTTCACATTGCCTTCTATTTTTTCATTTGTTTGGATCTGTTTAATAGTATCTTGATTTCTCATAAAGTCACTAGCTTCCATTGGCTCCAGTCTAATTCTGAAGGAATTATTCTCTTAAGTGAGCTTTTGAGATTCTTTTTCCATCTGGCAAATTTGGCTTTTTAAGGCATTTTTCTCCTCATTGCTTTTTTGAGCCTCTTTTGCCATTTGAGTCAGTCTATTTTTCAAGGTGTTATTTTCTTCAGTCAGGTTGTTGACTCTCTTTTCATGATTTGCTTGCACCATTCTCATTTCTCTTCCCAATTTTCCCTCCACTTCTCTTATTTGGTTTTCAAAATCCTTCTTAAGCTCCTCTGTGGCCTGTAATCAGTTCATATTTTTCTTGGAAGCTTTTGGTACAGGAGTTCTGACTTTGTTGTCTTCCTCTTGTTCCATGCTTTGATCCTTTTTGCCCCCAAAATAGGAGTCTTATGTCGGTTTGCTCTTCTTGCTTTACTTCCTTTGCTTGCTCATGTTGCCACTCAATTACTTGTCTTTTGAGCTTTTTTGCCACAATAGAACTCTGTTTCCGAAGAGGAGAGCTTTGTCCCAAATCACTGGGGTTTTTACAACTGCCGGAGCTCTTAGTTCGGTGCCCTGTCTGAAGCCTCCACAGGCTCTGGCACCTGGTCATGTTCCCCAGGATCTCCACCATAGACAGCAATCCAGATCCAAGCAGGTTAAAGCAAGAGCAATTACCCCTCAGACTGGTTGCTAAGTCCCCCTACAGTCTGCATGCCAGGAGCTCTTAAGCAGCCACGTGGCAGCGGTTGCCATGCCTCAGCCACTTCTCCCTCTGGGGGCAGAGGCTGGACTGCACTCTTGGATCCCCTGTCCCCAAAGTCCACTGACCTCTCACTTTGTATTTGGAATTTATGGGTTGATAAATCTGGAAACAGACAGCTGCTGGTGATCTATTCTCCTGATGTCCCTTCAGCCGCAGCTGGTAGGGTAGCCCTGAGGCTAAAACCATGGGCTCACTAGGGCTGGACTCTGCTCCCAGTGTGCTGAGATGGACCCTTCCTGTCTACCATTTGGGCTGTCTTGTTTCTTGTAGCAGCAAGCACCCCAAGTGTCCCCGGGGTTTGCTGCCAATATAGGTTCTTGGATCTGCTTTGATAAAGGAAAGCAACTCAAAATGGGTTAACAAGCTTACTTTAATCAGTCAAATAAGTATTGTTTACCTAGTTCAGGGGAAAAAGGTCAGCACCCCGAACTTCAGAGTATACAGACAGAATTATCAAGACAGAGAAACAGATCAAGTAGACAGTTTTCCAAACTGTCCAACCATTACATCCATTATCAAGACAGAGAAACAGATCAAGTAGACAGTTTTCCAAACTGTCCAACCATTACATCCATACCAAACAACATCTGGGTTTCAAAGCTGGGGGGCTCTCAACAATTGCTTCCCAGAATCCAGATCAAATCACAGAACACTTCTCAAAGTGAACCCCAAAACAAAGCTACACATCAGGGCTTATATAGCCTTCTCCTGGCTCAGAGAATGTAACAACATTATTGACTCACTGGCCAATCAAGAAGTATCTACTGAAAAACAAGCCTCCCACCCCAGGCTCCAGGTGCACTTTAGCCTAGGGGCAGGGAAGATCTTCAAATTTACATTCCCATTACATTTCTCTCTGTCACTTTGTGGGTTCTGTAGCCCTAAAGTTTGTTTAGAGTAATTTTTTATAGGTATTTGAGGTGGTTATGGGGGGAGCGCAGGCAGTTTTCCTGCTTCTATGCTGCCATCTTGGTTCCACCCACAATTATTCTTTTAGGAGCTATTGCTTAATTAAAAATGGGAGGGGGGGTGACCTGTAGTACAACGGGTCCTGTGGGTTGGGGTTGATTGGATGTTGGGATGTGTCTGTTGTGCCCAATTAAAAAAAATCATTTAAGAAAAAATTTTTTTAATTGTATAATGTTACCTCACAGACATCAAGTTCCTTTCACCCATTCATATGAACACATAATGTCAAATAGTTTATGAACTTAAATAATTGCTGACATTTTGTTATGACTCATTACAAGACAAAAACTTCATTCTAATAGACTGGGGCATCATGTTTTACTGTATATTTACTGTTTGCAAGGTAAATTGATTTTATGTAGATTATTTTTTAGTTTTCTTAGTAACCTGATATAACTTTTCCTATAATTTGCCATGAAATTCTCACTCCGTCTTTTTTCTTCCATATTGATCAGATTGACCCAAAGAAGTTTGACTATAATGGTGGCTGTCAACTGTCTGTATTCTTGGGTGAAAGCAAAATATTTTTTTTTAATTTTATTTGAGTGCCTTTTCATATATTGAACCAAATTGCGTGCTCATAAAACTTCTAAATCCGGGCTGTCTAGGTGGTTCAGTGACTAAAGCGCCTGCCCCAGAGTCAGGAGGACCCAAGTTCAGTTCCGGCCTCAGACACTTAATACACACACACACACACACACACACACACACAAAACTAGCCTTGTAACCTTGGGCAAGTTACTTAACCCCAATTACCCTCCCAAAAGAAAAAAAAAAAAAAAAAACAACAACAAAACTTCTAAATCCTTTATAGTCCTGTACATTTCACTTTATTTGTGGGGTTCTCTGTAGAAGATAGAGTATTCTACTAAGGATAATGCATAGTATCTATAATGATCAGAGAAATTTGCGTGAGAGTGGCAGGGTATGCACCTACATGTATATCCACATTAGAAAAACAACTATTTACTAACCTTAAAGGCAGTCATTAAATTGTAGTATTTGACCCTTTCACAGTTTTTGATATTGACAAATTATTTGAATAAATCTGTGGTCTCCATTTGGGGTATTCTTCAAATAGCATAAGTCAAAAGTGTCAAACTCATGAAGGCTGCTGTAGACCACACAAGACCCCAATATTCCTGAGTGCCCCAACCAGATTAAAATGTAATTGAGAAATGTTTAACAAAGTAAAAATATAATTAAACATAGATAATTTTACCCTATAGTTTTTTTTAAATCAACACATATCATGCAGGGATCTGTTTCTATCAGAGTCTAACACTACTAATATTGCTCACAACTCATCCACTCCTACCTGTGTTACTCCCCAAATTTTCCATAAGGGTGAGCCCATCCTAGGTGCTGGAGACCTTTGTTGTCCCCTGACATTACAAGGAAACCAGTGGACCACTCTGGCTGTTCACCCGTCATCCCTCACTCTTGCCATTATACAATTTTTCCTTCTCATTATACAATTCTTGATGACATCCTTGATTCTTACTCTGTGGGGGAGTTTATTGTTAGTTGTATGTTTGGGCTTACGTACACCCATCATGCACTTACTTACTGCCTGCTGTGTCACCCTCCTCGTAGTTCCTCATATCCCATATCTCACTATCATATACCAGCCATAGTCAAATGTTAGTATTAGGAAGATGCGCCTTTGCTTTCATAGGAAGCTTTGCAGTTTGCAATTCCCCGAAGCAATCAAGCCCCCTCTCGTCTATTGAACTCTAGTCCCTAACCATCCATCTGTACAATCTGTTCCAGGTTTAAGTGCTATTGGATGAGCTCTATGGAGTGTCCATTCAGATGCATGTTGAAATCTGGGCAGTAGACATTCTTTGTTCGCAGCTTTTCATATTATCACTTTTTTAGATAAGACTAGGCATTGATTTGACTTTGGATGGTTCCAATGTTTTTTTTTGCCCTGTCTCTTTAAGTGCACATATTTAACAATACATATAATTGTAATAATTATGTTAGAAAACAATTTCTGATATTTACAACACATTTTTATTAAGTTTTCTGGTTAGGTCAAATGGATATGTGTCTTCCCATTTTTCCACATGCCATTATTACATAATACTATATTGCACTTTGGAATTAACATAGACTTTTCAGTGACTTTTCTGATGAAATGGGCTGCTCTGGAAAGTAATTTGTTCCCTCTTTGGAGGCTTTCTGACAAAGGTTGGATGGCCTCATGTAGGATTTATTATGGATGGGATTTTTGTTCAAGTATAGGATCACAAGGTCACTGAGTTAGGCCTCTAGGAGGGACTGCAGAAACTGTCTAGTTCAGTCCTCTCATTTTAAGGTGAGGAAACAGAGGTACAGAGAGGTTAAGTGACTTGCCCAGGGATACCAGCCCAAGTTTCTGAGACAGGATTTTTCACCAGGTCTTCCTGACTCCAAGTTCAGTGTCCGGCTCCATGCTGCTAGATGGCTTCTAAGGTTTCTAATTTTGAGATTCTGTGTTTAGTTAATTCTCACAATCCTTTAGAGATGAAAGTTGAGATTTCTAACCTTGTTTCAAAGAGAAAAACAACATAGTGCTCCCCAAGGTCATGGAAGGGCCCGATGAGAGTTCAAGGCCACGGTTTTCTAGATCATCCTTTAAAAGCTGGTCGAGTCATACTCTTCCCAGGCTTACTTTAAGTTCCAATAAATCTGTAATGTTTATTTTAAGGAAATGGCAAGGGAAGGGAGTGACCTGTAGGTCTGTTCTGTTTGGTTTTGTCATCTTAACCTGTCACACACTCCATCGTGATTAAAATATGAAAGCCAAGGTAAGTACTAGGAGACTTTTCATTAATACTCCAGTGCGATGGGGTTGACAACGACCTTTGATTAAGCACATTATAGGGCCTTGGAACTTGGCATGAACCAAGAGGAGAGAGAAGGCAGGCTTCACTTCCTGTAATTAATGTTTAAAACTCTTACAGCTTCTTGGCACTTGTAAGAATATGGAGAACAGTACTCTTTGCACTGAATAAAGGTTAGAGTGCCTCCATTACTAAAATGAAGCCCTTTTTTCTTCTCGTTTTTAACTTTGAAAATATATGATTTCCAGACTAAATTTTGAATAGAAGGAAAATTATGTTCAATAAGAGTTGTAGTGATGTGAGAGGCTATTTGACACACAGCAGACAGAGAGCTGGACTCAAAATGAGTAAGCCTGAGTCTGACCTTGGTTCTCTGACATAGATTGGCTGGGTGAGCCTGGACATATCTTTCATAGTCTCTAGGTCAGTGGTGTCAAACTCAAATAGGAACCAGAACCTTTCATCCATATGGAATGATACGTGCAGGCTACATGTTGACTTCATATTAAAATGCAATGTCATCTATGTTTTATTGTATTTTTATTTATTTTATTAAATATTTCCCAATTACATTTTAATCTGGTGGGGGTCCACACTCAGGAGTGTTGTGAGCCTCAGTGCAGCCTCTGGCTGACTGTTTGATATGTTGGTTCAAAAATCATATTGCAGAGAAGGTGCTCACCTCTATTGGTAGGTCTTTGCTCACTCACAAGAGTTCCCTATACCTTGTGAAATCATGGGTCCTGTCCCCAGCCCTATCCTTCATTAGTATAAAAAGAACAGAATCAGATAGCCCTTACTCTCGAGAACCTATTTTTCTTTTGCATTGCTTTTCTAGATCCTAGTTAGATTTCTTTTCTATCTAATAAAAATCCCAGTGGTCCAGTGTTCCAAAGACTGGAGTATGCTGGACCCAGCTCTGGGAAGGAGAGCTGACTGTTAACTTCTCAGTATGAACATTTACACCTCAGAAATAAGAAAAGGCTAGAAATCAATTTTTTGATTGTCTGTCAAATAGGCATAGAAGCCTATTTAAGAAAATACAAAATACATTTGGTTAGAGAGAGAGCTCTATTTGTTCTATTCATAGACTAAAATGTATTTTTTTTTTCTTAGAGCTAGCAATTCCTTGAGCAAAAGGATATGTGACTGGTGGGACTAGATTATTCTGCCTATGAGATCTAAAGAACACACATGTACTCTAAATCAGAGAGCATTTTACTGCTTTGCAGTCAGATGGATAAGAATTTTAGTCTGTTAAGGGATTAGAGAGGTTACACAGTCTACTAGAATAATAGTAATCGACCAGCATAATAATTGACAAGGAATTGAATGTGCTTGGGAATTAAAACTCCTGCTCCATCAGCTGGTATCATCCTAAACTCCACCACTGCTACTCTGAATTCAACCTTTTCCATAGCTCACAGGGCTTTATCACTTGGCCTCTCATACTACAGCTTTTGCCTTTTGTTAGTATTGCTCTTTTGATGAATTAGGAAAGCACATTGGTAACCATAAAATGCTATAGAAATTTGAACTACTATTCTTATATGTCATGGTTGCTATTCTAGGCAAGAGCTCTGGTGAATATTTGCACATTATTAGAATATATCTAGGAGAAACAATGTGATAGAATGCCTAAGAACCATTTATTTTTCTAACCCAAAGGCAATAAAAATGGAAAATCATTGTGGTAGGAGAGGGAAGGGAAAAAAGGTGGTTACTAAGAGACTAAGTAGGAGAAAGGCCCCAAATTAAACATATTCAACTTGTTTTGGAAAATATGCAAAACTGATTTCAAAGAGAAATCAGAAGAAATTACAAAAAATAATAAGACCTGGGAATATTTGGAGACTTTCTAAAATTTTTTTTTGATTATATGTGGGCTGTTGGATGAGGAGGAATTCTGTAGAGATTTATTTTTACTGGTTTATGAAACAATTAAATTAGCATGATTAAAAGGCAACTCTTCCCAGTGAAGGAAACCTGATAATTATCACTCATAAACTTTTCTTTGGCTGGTGTTTAAAATTTTAATAAAGGAATAGTGGAAGAAGGGCAAGAAAAAAAAACAGAATTCTCACAAGACAAATTAACCACCTTTGAAGTAGAAAGAGAAGGAATATGAAGAAAAATAAAGAGTAAAAATACCCTAAACTAGGGGAGGAACAGGTGGACCAATCCTGAAGATTTGGGGAGCAAATATGAAAAGCATCTTCTGTTCTGGCTTAGACAAATCCTGTCAGCTCCCAGAGCCTGGGCTTCCTCATTTGCAAAATGAAGGAGTTGGGTGAGATCATTTGTAAGATCTCTTTCAATACTGAAAAAAGCAGAAGCTTATAAGACCGTACAATGACTTTCGATCAAGAAACCTTGCTTTAACAGCATGAGTTCAATCAGAAAGGTGCCAGGGGAAAAGTTTAGAGAGGCTAAATGGCAATAAAAAAAAAGAACAAGTGTTTAAAGGGACCCAAAGAAGACCAGTAGGAAGAGAGTCTGATATACTTGAAGGAGGAAGTAAAAGATTGATTGATCTGATGGAATAATTTGGACTTCTTTTGCCAGGTATAACAAAATGCTTCCTGGAATCTAAGCATATTTTATTATATCAAAACACATAACATGATTTTTTCAAATGTAATTATAAAAAAAAGATGCACAAGAAAATATAAACGTATTAAATTAAGACAAAGGAAGAAACAGCTTTACTGAATTTTTTTTTTTTTTGCTTGATTAAATGAAGGTCAGAGATGGATGTGGGAGCATTGCCAATTAGACCTGAATGAGAAAGAGACCTAAATATCAAAGTTAAACATAAAAGACTGGCAAGTAACTATGAATCAACTAAAAACATATCCATTAATATTCAAAGTGATTGGATTAGGAATGTTAATATTATTACAACACAGTTATATGACTCTTGTTAACATACGATTGGCAGTAAATGAAAAAAAATATATAAAATCTGAACTAGACATTACATAAACACTAGTCTAGTGAGATATTTATTTGGGCATCATACTGATTATATTATTTAAAAAGTGCAGTGATTTGGTTTTCAACATGTTATGTTTGTTTTATTTCAAGTAATTATTGCAAAATTTATTCTGAGCATTTGACACTATGAAGGCACCTAATAGTGTCCAAAAAAAAAAGATCATACCTGACTTTACTGAATTCAACCAATATCAACCAATCCAACCAACATTAAGTGCCTCTTGTGTTAAACATGACAAAGAAGGAAAGGGAGGGGTAGCAAGATAGGTAGGTAGACAGATAAAGTTTTAGCTGTTAAGACCATGGTGAACAATTTATTTCATAATTTTCTTGCATCGTTCTCATTTCTCTTCCCAATTTTTCCTCCACTTCCCTTATCTGCTTCTTAAGGTCCTCTATGGTCTGTAACCAGCTCGTATTTTCCTTTGAAGCTTTTGGTGCAGGAGTTCTGACTTCACTGTCTTCCTCCTGTTCCATGATTTGATCCTTTTTTTCACCAAAATAGGAGTGTAAAGTTGGGGTGCCCTGTTTATTTTGCTTCCTTTGCCTGCTCATGTCGCCACTCAGTCACTTGACCCCTGGGCTTTTTGCCACAGTAGGACTTTGCCACCAGACAGGGAAGCTTTCTTCCCAAACACTGGGATTTTCTCAGCTGCTGAAGGTATTAGTTCTCTGAAGCCTCCACACGCTCTAGCAAGCTGTACACACACCCCAGGATCTCCACCCTCTCACTGTGTCCTTCCCATCTATGTGTTGATAATTCGCCACCGCTGCAGGTAATCTGGAGTCCCTCCGGCCAGCTGCTGTTCAGGCCGGCCCTGGGGCTAAAACCTCGGCATTGGGGCTGGGCTCAGCTCCCAGAGCATAGGCTGACCGATTCCTGCCGGGCTGTCCTCAGCGGAGGTTAGCTTCTCTGTGTCATTTTGTGGGTTCTGCAGCTCCAAAGTTTGTTCAGAGTCCCGTTTTTACATGAATTGGGGAAGGTGGAAGCTGGAGCCCCGCGTAAGTCTTGTTTCTACTCTGCCATCTTGACTCCACCCCGCCATGGTGAACAATTTAGAAGGATCAGAAACATTACTTTTGTTTTACGAGAAGTTCAATCTTACCTTCTTACCACAAGGGGCAGTGTGGTGCCTAACCTTGGAGTCCAGATGACTTGCCTTCAAGTCCTCCCTCTCATACCTCCTAGGCATGAGGACATTGGCCTCATTTCCCGTCAGTGACACAGCCAGTTCTCCAAGATTAAATTACTGAAAAGCTGCTCATCTGCATTGATTGAGAATTGGGAGTCTCTTACCCTGAAGAAGTCCTAGCTCCAGAAACCTCTCACCCCTAAACACAAATTCTTATCATCCTTCAACTTGAGTTTCATTCCTGAAAAATGTTCACATCTGCCTTGATGATTATGGGGAGGCAATGTTTTTCTGAAAATTTCTGCACCACTAACACCTGAAGAAATAGGAATCCCAACCATGTTCCAGCACCCTGATTATATTTTTTTTTTGATTTCTTGTTACATGAAAACATCCTGTAAAGCAGTTTTGCTTTATCAGGGTTGGCCAGAGTACTTAGTCCTCTTTTGAGGAAGAGAAATCATAGGGTGACATGGGTCACTCTAGTCCACCCACACAACTTGGATTACAACTTGAATCGGATTGACCTCCGGCAAATGAAAGTGTGTGAAGTATCAACCCCAGAACTCTGTGGAAGGTCCTTACCCTTGGCCACTTAGTGTTCACCAGCTTGTTCCTTGATGATTGACTCCTCTAGAACTGCTTTTCATTATTAACCAAACCACTCCAGAGACACTAATTTATGGCCACAATATCATGGTAAAAGAGGACAACTGAAAGGTGTGATCCCGTTTCAGAAATCATGTCTAAGGTCAAGGGCATGATTTAGATGCCTCCGCTTACTGCAGGGAAAACTAGCTAGAGAAAAACAAGGCAGCAGCTAATTCTTCAGTTCCAAAACCTTAACACTGCAAATATTTATTAAATGCCTACTGTGGGCATAGCACAGTGATGGGCGTGAGAGATGCAAAGATGAAAAAGAGTCTCTGGCCTCAAAGAGTTTATGTTTTAAAAGGGGAGGAATGTGTGTGTGTGTGTGTGTGTGTGTGTGTGTGTGTGTGTGTGTGTGTAAGCATGATGCAAGGTGGAGTGTGTTGGGGATAAAGGAAAACCAGACAGAGTAGCATGGGAATATTGAGAAGGTAGAGATCATATGTACCTGAGGGATAGGATTAGGGAATGTTTCAAGCTTTAATTTCATAAAAACTCTCCCAAATTCTAAGAAGACAAATAAATGTATTGCTAATTAAATGTTAACTCCAATTTTGTATAGCTAGCACATTTGTTTTAGGCCTTAGGTTTATAGGAGTGCAGATTTTGAGCCACATGAGACCTTCAGAGATCATATAATCAAAGCCCCTTATTATTAAGCTGATGACAAATTGTGCTTAAGTGGTTTAAGGACTTGTCTAATATCATACAGGCAGGAAGCACCAGTTATGTGACTAGAACCTACATTGTCTCATTCTAAAGCCAACACATTTTCCATTAGTGGTACCATGTTGCCAACTTTGTGACACAGTAGAATTTCAACATTAGGGAAGACACTACAGAGACACAGATGATAATAACAATAATAATAGCTGATGTTTATATTTCACTTTAACATTTGCAAAACACTCTGCAAGTAAAAGGTGCATACAGAAAGTAGAACATGTGAAAGGAAAAGGAGAAAAATTCACCCGTTTCCATTCAGGGCATTCATCTTCCTAGATCAGAACTTAGAATTATGGGTAGTTGTGATTGGGCGGTATATGACTATACAACAACATAGGAATGTATAACACTCATTTGAGAAAGATAGTTTCTAGAGACTCAATGCCATACAAACAAGAAAGTGACATTTCCAAGAACTTGCTGTCTTTAGAACTCCCTTTTGGAATACATTATTAAGTTAAGGCAAGTCCATCAATTGTCCCTCTTTGCTTCCATTTTCCTAGTAATTACCCCAAGATTCATTATTAGCCTGGTAGTAATGAAAGGGAATACCTAATGTTGAAAGGGATAGCACTGAGTGATTTTAAAACTATTGCCCAGGACCCATTAGAGGCCACATTCTCAATAGCTGTCTAGGATTTATGTGGACACTTGGCTATGTTCACTCTTGGCTAAACTAAAATGACTCCACTGTGTGAAGGTAATCTTAATTTATCACAAATGCTTCCATTAGTCATCTTGTTTCCTTTCTATTACTTTTGGGAACGTTAGTATCAGGGAGCAAGATGGGTGGTTATATTTTTTTCTTCAAGATGTTTCACAGATAGTGATAAATTTCAACGTTTCCAGAGTGTGAGTCTATTAAAACACATTTGTTTTTCTATGGTCTGTGTATTTAGCCTGTATATTAAGCACATGTGTTTCCTGTGTTACTAACAGTTCACCCACTGGGTAGACACCATGGGGTTTTAGTTTTTAAACTAAAAAAAACCCCTTCCTCAGATAAGAGCAAAGACAGGTAATGTAGTGAATTTTTCTCTCAGTTAAGGCCACTGACCTTCGTGTTATTCTTGCCTCCTTTAACCTTGATAAGAATCTGTCAGTCAACCAGTATTCCCTTGAACTAAATGTCTGTGATATGTAGTGAGGCCCAAAGAAAAGGCTAGATTAAAAGCAGAACAGCTGCTTTTCTAATGAAAAACAAATGCTTAGAATGAAGGAGCTACAAATATTTATTTTCAGTGGCTAAGATGGGCTCAGTGGTAGAAAGCCTTCAAGGTGTTTGTCAGTCACCCAGCCGATGAAACATGCTGACTCTGTGCGTGGAGCTTATGTTGTTAACCCTTAAGCAAGGCAGACCATTAAAGATAAACCAGAAAATTCACGAAATGTCTATTTGGGGTATTTAAGTGAACAAATTATTAGCAGTGGAATCATAGAGATAGAGATTGGATTGACCGTAGAAATTCCAGTAGGGGCAGAGCTGGAGTGTGAATATGGCCAAACTCAGTTTTCTTTCCACTTTACCAGGTATTTTCCCCAGTGTCTACTCTTGGGTCACGTTCATTCCTAACTTTAAACCTTCTCCACCCCATGCAGAGTTCATGTATGTTGAACCCAAGGTTTTCTTCTCCCTACCCCCACATCTGCTTCCTTTCCAGCCACTTCATCCCATCTGTCCCTCTCTACCTCCAAACCTTTAAATTAGTTCTTTGACTCTGGACATGTTCAGCAGCTCCATCAAGTTTTGTTTATGCATGGGAAGCTTTAGTACTACACCATAGTTAAGCAGTCTTCTGTCAGTCAAGCAAGTTGTTCTGGAAAGATGAGAGAGGGCAGAGAGTACATGGTTTGTCTTATAAAGGTTTCTGTTATCTGTGATTTGACAGATCTGTGTTATGTCTTTCTTCCATTAATGCTATTAGAGTTGATTGTTCAGCCAAGGCCAGTTCTGTGGCTAGAAGTGATTTCTGGATGACTTGAAGTGGGTAGATCTGAATTACTGAAAAAGGACAAGAGGGAGAGACAGATTGATTCAGGTCATTGCAGCTCTTTTTTAAGAGGATATGATCTGATATCTAAATATGATCTGATGCACAGAAACAAGAAACTTGCTTTCTGCTTTTACTTTTTGGATTGATTTTTTAAGCTGTGTCACCAAACACATCAGGCAGCTTGGTGGTGCAGTGGCTAGAGCACTGGGCCTTGAGTCAGGAAGATAGGAGTGCACATCTGACTTCAGACACTTAGTAGCTGTGTGACCCTGGGCAAGTCACCCAACCCCTATTTGTCTAAGTTCCTTATCTGTAAAATGGGAGCATATGGAGAAGGAAATGGCAAAACCACTCCATTATCTTTGCCAAGAACACCCTATGGACAGTCTATGAGGTCATGTAGAGTAGGACACAACTGAAAAACAACAACCATCCCCTTCTACATTTGTCCTTCATTCTCTGTCCTCACAATGTTATACAAATATTTGTGACTACCATGTCTCAAAGCAGTATCCTGAGAGAATGAAATGGAATAATTACTATGTAGGAACTAAAGCTAAATTCTCTAAGAAGGGAAGAGATGAAATAGAAGCTCAAAAAGTCAATAGCACAGACCAAGGTGCACTGGAACTAGAGTACATGACAAAGTTGAGGAAGGTTACAAACAGCAAAAATATAATGTAATAACTCAACTATGGTTATAATCAGGCAACAAAGTTAACCAGACGAAATTAGGAGAGCCAGGGAGATACTAGGCATCAGGGCCAGAGCAAAGATAAGTTAGAGTCAGTGTCCAAATCTTAGTTACAGCCTAGAACAAGATTCAAGTCAAACAAGCTATGTATAGTAGAAGACATAATACCAGGATGACACAGACAGGCAGGTGCTGAAATAGTTTTATAGCAGTCTACTCACTCCTACAGACACCACTGATTCAAGAGCTGGCCCACTGAGGGATGAGGGGGTGGGAAGAGGGTGTAATCTGAATAGGATTTAAGATCTTCTCTGTCCATTAATAGGTCTCATGTAAAGCCCATTAAGGGAAGCTTGCTTAGGGGAGGCTTACTTATAGGAAGGCTTTCATACCTTTTGCTAATTCCTAATTAGGCACTGAGTCAGGAGGGTTGTGATGCCTTCTGGCTCTGAAAAGTGTATGTATGCTCTAAGTTGATATTTTGCTTTGGGGACTCGCTTATGAGAAGGATCTTTGATTCCCTGGTCGAGATTCTGAGTGGTCATATGTTCACAGCTTCCCCACTGCTCAGATGTAAAAACTCTCTCAGTCTAGGAATGTATGTAAAATGTATAGTTGATTGAGGCATTCACAGCCTTGTCTGTTGGTCTTTATTTCTCTGCTTGTACTTTCTCTGTTTGCATTTTCTCTGAAGTTCAGGGTGCCGACTTTTTTCCTGAACTAGTGAATGTAATTAAAAAGATTATTGACCTCTTAAACAGTTGTCTTTCCTAGTAAAGCAGAATTAAGAACCTGTGCTAGCATCCATCCTGGGTATACCAGTGTGGTTGCCATTACAGAGGGCTAAAGAAAGACTAAAGGTCTGCCCTAGTAATGGCACACAAAGCATAAGTGATATCAGTTCTCAGATTGAATAGGCTTGGTGGAGGATCTAATTTAAAAAAAAAAAACATAAGAATTGAGGGGAAAGGAGTCAAGATGGCAGAGTAGAAGGAGGACCTCCCCACTGCTCTCGCTTCCACCTTCCCCAATACATGTGGAAAGGGGACTCTGAACAAACTTTGGAGCTGCAGAACCCACAAAATGACACCGAGAAGCTAACCTCCTGCTGAGAACAGCCCAGCAGGCTGGCAGCAAGCGGCCAGCATAGCGCTCAGGGGTGGGTCTGACCAGCCACCGGCCAGAGGGACTCCAGATCAGCAGCAGCTGTGGCCGTTCCCAGATTTATCAACACATAGATGCAGACAAAGTGAGATGTCAGTGCAGTCTGGACTTTGGGACCCAGGAAGTGGGAGTGCGTGGCTTTTGCCCCCCGGGGCAAGAAGCCGCTGAGAGGCCGACACAGCCAGCCAGCCCCGCATGGCAGCTTCAGCTCCTGGCCTGCAGAGTGTGGGGGGACCAAGCACCAGTCTGAGGGGTAATCGTTCATGCTTTAAACTGCTTGGATCTGGATTGCAGTCTAGGGTGGAGGTCCTGGAGTGTGTGTCCAGCTTGCCAGAGCGTGTGGAGACCTCAGAGAGGGCACCCATCTAATACCTCTGGCAACTGAGAAAACCCCAGCATTTGGGAAGAAAGGTCCCCTGTCTGGTGGCAGAGTCCTACTGTGGCAAAAAGCCCAGGGGTCAAGTGACTGAGGGGCGACATGACCAGGCAAAGGAAACAAGGACTCCTATTTTGGGGACAAAAAGGAGCAAATCATGGAACAGGAGGAAGACAGTGAAGTCAGAACTCCTGCACCAAAAGCTTCAAAGGAAAATACGAGCTGGTTACAGGCCATAGGGGACCTTAAGAAGCAGATAAGAGAAGGGGAAGAAAAATTGGGAAGAGAATTGAGAACAATGTGAGAAAATTATGAAATGAGAGTCAACAGCCTGACCAAGGAAAATCATACCTTAAAAAGTAGACTAACTCAAATGGCAAAAGAGGCTCAAAAAGGCAATGAGGAAAAGAATGCCTTAAAAAGCCGAATTTGCCAGATGGAAAAAGAAATCTCAAAAGTTCAATGAGGAGAATCATTCCTTCAGAATTAGATTGGAGCAAATGGAAACTAATGACTTTATGAGAAGATGCTGTTAAACAGATTCAAACAAATGAAAGAATAGAAGGCAATGTGAAATATCTCATGGGAAAAACCAGTGACCTGGAAAATAGATCCAGGAGAGATAATTTAAAAATTATTGGACTACCTGAAAGCCATGATCAAAGTAAGAACCTAGAAATTATCCTCCAGGAAGTTCTCAAAGAAAACTGCCCTGATGTTTTAGAACCAGAGGGCAAAATAGAGGTTGAAAGAATCCACCGATCACCTCCTGAAAAAGATCCCAAAAAGAAAACTCCTAGGAATATTATAGCCAGGTTCTGGAATTCCCAGATTAAGGGGAGAATATTACAAGCAGCCAGGAAGAAACAATTTGAATATTGTGGAAACGCAATCAGGATAACCCAGGATCTGGCAGCTTCTACACTGAAGGATCAAAGGGCTTGGAATATGATATTCCAGAGGTCAAAGGAGCTGAGATTAAAACCAAGAGTCACCTACCCAGCAAAACTGAGTATCATGTTTCAGGGGAAAATATGGTTCAGTGGAATAGAGGACTTTCAAGCATTCTTGCTGAAAAAAAACCCAGTTGAATAGAAAATTTGACATTCAGATACAAGAAGCAAGAGAAGCATGAGAAGGTAAACAGGGAAAAGAAATCATAAGGAACTTATCAAAGTCAAACTATTAACATTCCTACATGGAAAAATAATAATTGTAACTTATGAAACTTTTCTCAGTAGTTGAAGGTAATAGAAAGAAATAAATATATATATATATATATATGAGGGCATATGGGCATATGAATACATATGTGAATGTGTGTATATATGTTTATAGGTATACCTAGATAGAGGGCACAGAACTAATTTAACAGGAAGGGATGATAATTAAAAGGTCAAATTAAGAGGTGAGAGAGGAATATAATGAGAGGAAATGGAGAGAGACAGAATGGGGTAAACTATCTCATATAGAAGAGGCAAGGGAAAATGGTTACAATGGAGGGAAAGAATAGGAAGGCAAAAGGGAATGGGTCAACCTTATTCCCATTGATTTTGGTTTGAGGAGGGAATGAAATACACACTAAATAGGGTATCTCACCCTCCAGGAGTGTAGGGGGGGAAGGGGATGAGAGTGGGAATGATGGAAGGGAGGGCAGGCTGGGGGGAGGTAAGTTGGAAGCACCCACTTTTGAAAATGGACAGGATCAAAGTAGAGAATAGAAAAGTGGGAGGTGGGATAGGAGGGAGGGAAATATAGTCAGTCTTTTACACTATGTCTACTATGTTATTGTTTTGCATTAGCCACACATGTACAACCTATATTGAACTGCTTGTCTCCCCAGTGGGGGTGGGTGGCAGGGGGGGAAGGGAATGAATCTGGAATTGAAAGTTTTAAAATCAGATAATCAAATATATATATTATTATTAATACTATTTTACATGTAATTGGGTAATAAGATATACAGGCACTGGGGCATAGAGATCCCCTGGAAAAGTCAAAATGGGTATGGGAGAAAATATGGGAGAGAGCAGATTTGGAGGAGGGGATATCCTGTGGGGACTGCTATTTTGGGGAGGTGGGTAGGGAGAAAATGGGGAGAAAATTTGTAACTCAAAATCTGGTGAAAAGGAATGATATAAATCATAAGTTAATAAAGCATTTGAAAGTAAAAAAAAATAAGAATCCTAAACTATTTTAAGTGGGAAAACTTAGAATTAATCCAAAGTCTTCTGATTCTAAATCTTATTTTCTTTTTACTGGACCACTCAGAATCTAAAGTGATAACAAAACATTCACTTTGAGAACTTCTGTGGGCAGACATAAAAGAATGGGGTCACATATAGTTAGAGAGGAAGTAATGGACCTTATGAAGTAGGAGTTGTGATGGAACATATTATATCATAAAGATGTAGACAATAGTCTTAGCAAGTGGGCAAGAGTGGGAAGAGAAAACAAGGAATAAGTAACAAGTAAGGAACTTTGTGATTGGATGGGAACTCAGAGAGTGAGATAAAGCTAAGGTCATTGTGAAAAAAAAACACATTTAAAAATCTGATGAAAGTAATCAGCAGGTTGGGTGCTGTCTCACATTTTTTGACTGTCTGGTGCCATAGTTAAATAGAGATCAGTTTTTGATTATTACTCGATCAGGCAAGACTTTCTGTCTTCAAAAGACAGAATGAGCATTGAAAAGCTGAGTGATAGATGAGAGCACTATTCTCACAACTCACAAGAATCAATTAGCATCATTAAAGAGTAGATGGAGCCCTAATCTTTCTCCACCCATTCTTAATCTGATTCACCATTTCCTTGGTACGTGATCTTGGACAGACCACCTTTCTTCATCTCTACTTCTCCATCTATATAATGAACTTTCATTACTCCTAATGTAGTAGAATTTAATACAGTCTTGGTGGTTTTAAGAATGGTCAATTTTAGTTAGCAAATCTGCAGATAAATCATTCAAACTTTGCCAGACTGAACAAAATGTCATTAATATATATTACCTTAGGGACCGTGATGTTAGGAACCAAGTATTTTGTTTCCACTGTCCCTGATAAGAAATTCAGTTTGTGAAGATGGTTATTACAGACGTTTTCCTCTTTTTATTTTCTGGTCTGTAGCCCTACTTCCATTTTCACACTTAAATATTCTTGGGATGATATGATGTGGTTGGGTTTTGCCAGGCTTTCTTTAGAGTGGATTTTTGTTGTTGTTCAGTTGTCTTTAAGTAGGGTCTGACTCTTTGTGAACCCACTTGGGGTTTTCTTAACAAAAATACTACTATTTCCTTCTCCAACTCCTTTCACAGATAAGGAAACTGAGGCAAACAGGACTAAATGATTTGCCCAGGGTCATACAGCTGGTAAGTGTCTGAGGCTGGATTTGAACTCAGGTCTTCTTGACTTTAGGCTTGTCACTCTATCTACTGTGCCACCTAGCTGCCTCAAAGTGACTTATACCTTCCACTATTTTTTGGGTTGCCATAAGAGATGATACTGCTTATGATGGCCCATCATTATTCATAAAATGAATTATATTTTAGCCTAGTATTGCTTTTGGCAAGCATCTCTCTAAGGTACTTTCTGGGCTCTTTTAGTGTTGTTTAGTAAGTTAATTTTCATTGGTTATACTGCTATAGAAAAATATGTTGTCATAAAAATGATAAATATGAAGCACATAAGAAATATGGAGAGATCTATACAACGTTATGCAAAGTGAAATCAGATTAAGAACTATGCCCATACTTCCTGCAACTACATAAAAAAAGTAGGAATGGAGGGAGAGAAGGAGGACAGGAGCCTGTCAGGACAGTGCAATTTCAGGTAGGTCTAGGAGACACAGAACAAAGATATTTTCTTTTCTTAATGGTCATTTATCAAATTATATGGTTGCTAAGGGCTTAGAATCAGATTTGCTTTGTTTCATATGTATACTGCATGACCCCAAATTTAAGGGTCTGCATTTACACAAATTGGGTTCAAAACTGTAGACATATCTTATTTTTTTTTTAAGCAATAGGGGTTAAGTAACTCGCTCAAGGTTACACGGCCAGTTATTTCTGGGTGTGGTGCTGAGCACCTGAGCCCAGATTCGATCCAGGTCATCCCGACACTGGAGCCGGTGCTCCCACTCCCTGAGCCACCTGGCTGCCCCTTAGACATCTCTTATTAATACCACTTTGGCTTCTGCTGCCACCCAGCATGTCCCCTAGGAAAATCAGATTTTGACTAGGTTTGGTGGGGGGGTTGTTTGTTCACATAGATTTTCTCCTAGATCATCATATTATGACTTGTGTCTCTATAACCTGGCTAAATAAGAAAAAGCTTATTTCCCACAGGCTGGCCACTTGGCAGTGAATTCCTTGACCGTGGATATTCATGAAACAAAGAAAACTCCAAAATAGTCCCCATTCTTTTGAATAATGACCACCTTCTACTTCTACAGTGATCATGGCAGTAAATGGGGCAGAGGCTGCTAAGAATCACACTGTTTTTAGGCTGTCTATATATAAATTTAGCTATTGGAATCCTAATGTGAAATCTTTATCCAGTGACCAGTGTTGACATACTAGTAGAGAAACTGAATTATTCCTGTTATTCTCCCTGTAAACAAAACCAAAAGATGAAAAGAAGTTACCACTAAATTAATAGATTGATGAAGCAAATAAAGGAGTTGGCAGAGCTGATTTTATTATGTGTTGAAAAGCAACATGAAACATTTCCTGATATGTTTAGTCATCTCTTAGTGCGATGCCCATGATAAGAATTCACAAAAAGGTAACCATGAAAATAATTGCAGGTTATATATTATAGTCTTTGTGAAGGATGAAAATGTTAAGAAATTTCTTGAAGAATTCGATAAGACCCTCAGAGTTAAATAAACACCTAAGATGTATCGAGAGAGATTTTTTTTGTCCATTGATTATTTATATCAAGCAAATCCAAAAACAAGGACACATATTATCTTCAGAGGTATTTGTCACTATCTTGAAGGAGGTCCAACAGAAAGTCAGAGTCAGAGAGGGATTCCCTAAAGACCATTTGTGTCAAACTCAAATAGAAAAGAGGGCCACTAAACCATACATGAGAATTCCCATAGGCTGCATGTTGACATAGAAAAACACATGTTGGTGTGACTAGGTGATGCAGTGAATAGAGCACTGGGCCTGGAATCAGGAGGACCTGAGTTCAAATCCAGCCTCAGACACTTAACACAAAAAACTAGCCTTGTGACCTCGGGCAAGTCATTTAACTCTAATTGCCCAGCCCTCCCCCCTCCAAAAAGCATTGTCTTTTTATCTGTATTGTTAAATATTTCACAATTACATTTTAATCTGGTTCTGGCAACACTTGAGAGCTTGCAGGCTACATGTTTGTCACCTCTGTTAGAGAAGATGAGGTACTTTAGGTTGACAGCATACTGGTTGTATCAAGCCACAGGACACTGCAGATTGAGATCCAAAATCTGAGTAAGATCCATGTTGGCTAAAGAGTTTGGCCTAACAATCCACCTGGGAAAAGCCAAGTGGATGAAGAGCTCCAAAAGTATTTGGATGTTCCTGATCATTAAGAAATCTTCTCTGTGGTCCCTGCAAAAGATCATCCCATACCTCTCCCTCTTTCCATAGCAAACTTGTAGAAAAAGATGTCAGTACAATTTGCCTCAATTTCTTCTCTCATTTTTCAACATTTAGCAATCTGAATTCTGATGTCATCATTCAACTAAAAGTGCTCTGTCTGGTTACCAGTGATCTCTTAATTGCCAAATCCAATGTCTCTTTCTTTCTTTCTTTCTTTCTTTCTTTCTTTCTTTCTTTCTTTCT
>NW_027185784.1:17152950-17275079 GCF_028583685.1 Petaurus breviceps papuanus
TTTCTTTCTTTCTTTCTTTCTTTCTTTCTTTCTTTCTTTCTTTCTTTTTGAGCAATCGGGATTAAGTAACTTGCTCAAGGTTACACGGCCAGGTTTTTCTGAGTGTGGTGCTGAGTGTCTGAGCCCAGATTTGATCCAGGTCATCCCGACACTGGGGCTGGTGCTCTTACTTGCTGAGCCACCTGGCCTCCCCCAATGTCTCTTTCTTAATTATTATGCTTCTTGACCTCTCTGAAGCATTTAACACTATTACTACTGACCCTTTTCTCTATGGGTTTTGTGATACTATTCTCCTGATTCTCTTCCTACCTGACTAAAAACTCTTTCTCAATTGTCTTTGCTAAACCATTATGCTATTGTTGTTGTTCAGTCATTTCAGTCATGTCTGATTCTTCGTGACTGTGTGTGTGTGTGTGTGTGTTTTGCGAGGCAGTCAGGGTTAAGTGATTTGCCCAGGGTCACACAGCTAGTAAAAGTCAAGTGTCCAAGGACAGATTTAAACTCAGGTCCTCCTGATTCCAAAGCCGTTGCTCTATCCACTGTGCTACCTAGCTGCCACTTGAGTTTTCCTAGCAAAGATACTGGAGCGGTTTGCTATTTCCTCCTCCAGCTCATTTTACAGATGAGGAAACTGAGGCAAACTGAGGGTTAAGTGACTTGCCCAGGGTCATATAGCTAATAAGTATCTTAGACTGGATTTGAATTCAGGAAGATGAGCCCAGTGCTCTATCCACTGCTCCACCTAGAGCCACTTTCCATATTTCCAAATTCTAATTGTGAATGTCCCACCGGGCTTTATCCTTAGGCCTTTTTTTCTTTATATTTCTCTCAATAATCTCATTCAGCTCCTTTCAGTTATTAAACTCATCATCTCTCTGAAAATGACTGCTAAATCTATCCATCCAGCCTCCCTTCTCTCCCCTGTTGCCACATCACCAACTACCTAGTGGATATTATCAACCAAATATTGTGCAGGCACCTCAGGCCCAAAGCAGAGCCCCAAAACAGAGTTCGTGATCTTTCCTCTAAAACCCACACCTTTGGGGCGGCCAGATAGTACTGTGAGTAAAAAGCACCAGCCCCAGAGTCGGGATGACCTGGGATTGAATCCAGGCTCAGACACTTAGCACCCACCCAGAAACACCTGGCCATGTAACCTTAAGCAAGTTACTTAACCCCAATTGCTTAGGGGCGGCCAGGTGGTTCAGCGAGTAAGAGCACCGGCTCCAGTGTCGGGATGACCTGGATCAAATCCGGGCTCAGATACTCAGCACCACACCCAAAAATAACTGGCTGTGTAACCTTGAGCAAGTTACTTAACCCCAATTTCTTAGGGGTGGCCAGGTGGCACAGTGAGTAAGAGCACCAGCCCCAGAGTCAGAATGACCTGGGGATCTGGGCTCAGATACTTAGCACCACACCCAGAAATAATTGGCTGTGTAACCTTGAGCAAGTTACTTAACCCCAATTGCTTTAAAAATAAATAAATAAATAATAAAACCCACACCTTTGCTGGTTTCCCCTCCCTCTGCCAAGGGCAACATCATCTTCCCAGTATCACATGTTCACAACTTCAGAATCATCCTTATCTCCCCATTCCCTCTCATCCTGCATAGCCAACAAATTGTCAGGTTTCATTGATTCTGCCTCCATAATATCTCTCATATCTGTTCCTTCCTCTCCATTCACAGCCACCACCCTAATTCCACAAGACCTTTAGTGCCTCTCACCTATACTACTGTTGTTGTTCATTCATTTTAGTTGAGTCCAACTCTGTGACCCCATTTGGTACTATTGTTGTGGCTTCCTAATTGGTCTGCCTTGCTTCTTTCTTCCTCTCCAATTTGCCCTTCACACAGATGCCAAAGTGATATTCCTCTAGTACATTCCTAAAAGGTCTGGCCATGTCATTTTCCTGTTCAGTAAATTCCAATGGCACCATATTATCTCTATGATCAAATTCAGATTCTGTTTTGTATTTGAAAGCCCTCACCACCTATCTCCAGCCTAGCTTACCAGCCTGTTCATGAGCTCTTTGGTCCAGCCAGACTGGCCTTTGTACTGTTTGTCATCCCATCTGTTCATCTCCCATCACTGTGCATTTACTGAAGCTGTTCCCCATGCATGGAATGCATACTTTCTTCCCTTCTGCCTCTGAGAATTCTTGTTTTTCTTCAAAACTCTGCTCACATGATACCCATTTGAGACCTTTCCTAAACATTCCACTTACTAGTGCCTGCCCCAGAGATAACGGTGTATTTTATCTTATATAATTTAATGCATATTTATTTTCTGTATACACTTATGTGTACACATTATCTCAAAAAATAGTTAACATTCATAAAATGCATTTGTAATAAGCAGAAGATATCCCATAAAAGGAGGTAAGATTGGTTCAGATGCTGACTGCTGGCCATTTGGGAAGTATGCAACCATTCCACTGGACTGATGAACACATCTTCCACAGGCCTTAGCTACATATCCTACCATCTCTGCCTTCAGTCCAACCACAGAACCTTTCCAATATTGTACTGAATTAATAGCTATTCTCTTCCCCTCACTGAGCTTTTATTGCCTTTTCCTATCTTGTAGACTCCTGAAGTGTGAATTTACAAGGTTCTGCAATTCCTTTTAAAAAAAAATTGGCAGTGAAGCAACATGAAGTAAGCCATTTCAGAATTCTGTGGGTGTAAGACCCTGCCACCAGAACCTTGCACACATGCAGATCCTTGAAGGAATGGGTTTTCTGAGTTACTGGCTACAGCTGTCGATCAATTATTCTCAATGTCATGGTTCCTGTGCTCTTTCCAGGTTGTTAGGGGTGATTAGGATTCCTGTCAAATGAGATGTCTACTATATATTCAACATGAGGCATTTTGTATTTTCTCAGTCTATGGCTCTTAAGGCTTAGGAGGTTAAGCAAATTTTAGCAAGCCAAATGGAACACAGACTAGGAATTCCGTGCTTGAAGCATGCACAACAGACATGCCAAAAGCTTGAAGATCGCTGCACAAGCAGATTAAAATTTTCTATAAATACACTCATCTTGATTGTCACATTCCACCTGGCATTCCCCCTACATGCATAAAAATGACCCTGGGCTTGATTTGCAAAGACATTCACCTCCTTATTGCAGCTTTCAGATGTCAAACATGAAAAGTATTTTGTGTGTTATATCTATCAGAAATGACTAAGAAACTAGAAGGACCGATTAGCATGAGGATAGCGTAAGAGACCTAATTCTTTACAACTTGGCTGAATGACAGCAAAAATGGGAGAGAGGAGACCCATTTCCTGGGCTCAAGGACTACAGTTGAGGGATGGGAAATTTGCTGAGCATGATCCCAGGAAGCTTCTCTAGAAGTATCAAACAAAGAAAGCTTATGAATACCCAGGAAAAGCTTCTTTTAGATTAAAGTGTCTGTGCTGAAAATGAGCAGTCTCCAGAATTTGAAGTGCTTTGGAATGTCTGGCATGGATTTCTAAGTTTGGGTTGGTAAGGCTAGCTGTTCATGAAGAACTTTCATGAACATGAGGTATGAGGTATAGGCCACCTATGTATGGACCAACCATTTAGAATATCTCCCTATGTGGATACCTAATAATCAGGGCAGTTATTATTATTATTTTTTAAGAAAGTATATATTTAAAGGGGGAAGCAGGGTTGGGGTGGAAGTAGGAGGGTGAAGACTTGTGATTACATTAATATAGGTAATTCCTAGTGTTGAACTTACCTCTTTGGATGCATATGTGCAACTTATCTGTAATTTATTTTCTTAAAGAATTGCCTTGACCACTAAGAGGTTAAATGACTGACCCAGTATCTTATAGCAAGTTTGTGTCAGAAGCAGGACTGGAATCT
Organism: Petaurus breviceps papuanus; assembly: GCF_028583685.1. NCBI lineage: Eukaryota > Metazoa > Chordata > Mammalia > Diprotodontia > Petauridae > Petaurus > Petaurus breviceps. The sequence continues at coordinate 17,156,813 of NW_027185784.1, forward strand.
TTCTGACTCTAAAGCTGACTATTCATTATACCATGCTGCCTCTCCTAAAGAAGTGTACAACATGTAAGATTTAAAGACAAATGCTTAGGTAAAAATCATAGGATTATTTATATCAAACTGGGAGAGAGAGAAGAGGCCATTGTGTTCAACCTCCTCATTTTTCAAATAAGAAAAAATTAGGCATAGAGAGAGTAGATGATTTGCTCATGATGAAACAGAGAGTGTCTGAAGTAGGATTTGAATTCAGGTCTTTCCAACCCTAATACTCTATTCCACTCTGTCAACTAGCTGCCTTTCTAACACCACTTTTAATTTACTACTGCTTAATATAACTTTGAATTTCCTTATTCTACTTTAAGAACACTTCTTTTATTCTTATTTGTGGTGCTTTTGACTATTGAAACTTAATGGCATGGTATAATTGAAAAAATATTGGACTTAGGGTCAGAAGACAACATTAAGTCATTACTCAGCCATTTATTTCATAAGACATCATTTAATCTCTCCAGTTCTCATTTTCTTCATTGTAAAGTAGGGATAGCTCCAACTGGTTATCCCTTGGACATCTCAAATTTACCATGTCCAAACAGATCTCATTATCACCTTCATTTCCTCCATGAATCCTAATCCTTTTCCATTTTTCTTTCTCTATTTCTAATGAGGATACCATCTCTATAGTTCCTCAGATTTGCAACCTCAGAAATAAAATCAACTCCTCGCCTTATTTTCTAAGTCTTCTATAACGTAACCCTCATCCATCCCCTTCTTGCCATTCATATGGGAGCCACCCTAGTTCAGGCCTTTAACGTCTCTTGCCTAGGCTATTGAAACAGTCTTTTAAATGGGCTCCTTGATTCCCATCTCTCTTCCCTTCGGTCTTTTCATGCAAGTAAGAAAATTCTTCTTAAAACACAAGTGTGATCATGTCACTCTCCTTGTTAGAGAACCATCAGCAGCTCCCTATTGCTTCTGGGATAAAACACAACCTACCAAGGCTAACTTTCAAAGATCTTCACAATCTGACTCCATAATTTTTCAGTCTTATTTCATGTTTTTCTTCACACAGCCTACTTCGAGCCAAACTGTCCTGTGCACTATTCCTGAAACTCAGTTTTTCATCTCCTGCTTCCATACCTTTCCAAAGGCTACCTCCCTCCATGCCATCTCACCTTCCTTTTCATCTTCACCTTTTAGAAGTTCCCTCTTTCTTCAAGGCTCAATCCATTCAGATCATCATGTAGGAAGCCTTTTCCTAATGTTCCTAATTGTTAATGTTGTCTCCTTCAAATTACTATGTATGTACTTGCACATTTATAGATTGTTTCCCACCTCTTCTCATTCCTTGTAGAATGTAGTTACCTTTGGGCAGGGACTGCTTCCACTTTTGTAATCCCAGTAGTAAGTACTTAATAAATGCTTGTGATTGTATTTAATAGGGGATCCTGATACTTAAAAATACTCCTCTAGCAAAACTTGTCAAGGGTCCTAACCATTGCCTAGGGGAGAGAAAAGTATGAATTTCAGAGTTGAAATGACCTTGCAGGATGAACAGGTTCCTGGGGCATGATGAAGAAGTCCAGAGGAGGGCAGCTGGGTGAGAAATGACATGCCATCTGAAACCTTTAACTGTTGTATCACAAAAAGGATGGATGGATAGATAGATAGATAGACAGACAGACAGACAGACAGACAGACAGACAGACAGATAGATAGATAGATAGATAGATAGATAGATATGAATTTGTGAATTTGTCATACTATTCTTACTGAACTCTGGATGCCCTGTTTTGTCATTATAGCCCATTTCTATCCCATTTGTGAGAAGAAAATGACTCTCTTTTTTTCGTAATTTTCTTTTCCAGCATAAATGAGGGGGGGAAAGATGATGGTGACAATGTAAATGTATATGTGTGTATATGTACATACACACATATATGTGTAGCCATACACACATGCATAGAAACATACACGCAGCAGTATAAATCTCTCAAGGCTGTCTTCTTTCAATTAGGAAAAACAACTGTCTTTATTAACTGACCTTATCAACTGATCAGTTCCCAATCTCAGTTGAATCCGTTTTTGCTGACAGCCTTACAATTTATCTCAGATCTTTGGCACAAACTGATATTTTCTTATTGGGACCATGCATTTCTGAATATTTGAATACCAAACAAGAGCTTTTAAGCAGAAATAGTTAGTGGTTGAAAATTGGAGGCAGTAATACATAGTAGAAAGAGAATGATAGCAACTTTTCCTGTCCTGATGTAAGAGTTACACGTTAAATTTGAACTAAATGGTCTTTCCCCATTTCTAAAATTCTCATACTATTTCATGATGTATGTTTTCAATTTGTGTTGCAGGGCAGCCTTTGGCAAGGAGTCTGAAGTTCTCATTGGGAACCTGGGTGATAAATTAATCCCACAACAAGAGATCCTACGTGATGTCAGTGACCTAAAGGCTCTGGCCAACATGCATGAAAGCTTGGAGTGGTTGGCAGGACGAACAAAGTCAGCTTTTTCCAATCTTTCAGCATCTCCAAGTAAGTGCCTAATGCAGGTTGTCTCATTTAGGGGATGGCTAAAAGGCTGAATAGGGTAATTGCGTTTAGATGTGCTGATTGCAGGTAACCTTGCACTGCCCAGTGGTCTGTGGTTTGTTAGAAATGGCTCCACTTCATAGAATTCCTAACTTTCTTCAAAGTGCAACTCATATATCATTACATGAAGCCTTTCTCGATTCCCTCCAAGGTGTTAGTGCTCTCTCCCTCTTGAAATTACTTTGAATCACTCTATCTATCACTATGTCTATCTAGATGTCTGTTTCTCTATATATCTTTATGTACATACACACAGAAATAGTACTTTCTACATAATAGGCACTTAATAAATGTCGAATTGAAGTACAATTCTATCTCTGTTCTCAGATTTCTTTGTGATCTCAGGAAAATAACTCATCTCCCTATTCCCTTATGTAACATGAAAAGCCAAGGAGACCTGCTTTAAGCTAGCTTTTATACTAAACCTCAGAAATATGTACTGGATGTAGCATCTCAAAGAAATAAATTCTTGTTAAGGAGTAGAAAACTATATTCTTCATCCTTGCCAATATAACTTAAAAAAAAACTCGAGCAAAGGTGCTATATATAAACATTTAATATAGGATTATAAATGCAATAGGTACTTAATAGAAAGTAATAAATTGGAAAAAACTGGGGGGGGGGAATCTAGAAGGAAAGAGAAATGAAATTGGAAAATAAGGATAAAAAGTAATTGTGGACAAGGAATGAAGGAGTTAACCAAAGAAGATAACCACAAGGTTGTTCCTTAGAGAGAAGAGAGAGAAATCAAGGGGAAACAGAGGAGACAAAGAAAGTAGGTTCTGAGGTGAATATTAGGATAAACTGTTAAAACAGTGTTAGAAGTAAAATGTTTTGGTTATATCTTGCTATTTCCTTAGAATATAGGTTTCATAGTAAATTATCCTACTAGTAACATTGTAATAATAGCTGACATCTTATAGACTTTAGCAATTCACAAAGTACTTTGTGTATATCTTGTTTTTTTTTTCTTTTTTGGAGGGGGGAAGGCAGGGCAGTTGGGGTTAAGTGACTTGCCCAAGGTCACATGGCTAGTACATGTTAAGTGACTGAGGTCGGATTTGAACTCAGGTCCTCCTGACTCCAGGGCCAGTGCTCTCTCTATTCACTGCCCCACCTAGTCGTCCTGTATATCTTTCAAATTCTGTTAACAACTGTTAGGTGAATAGTAAAGGTATCACTGTCGTAGCCAGGAAGTTGGTAGATTTAGGAGTAAAGCACCAGGTTTCTGACTCAAGAGACAACAGTCTTTTACTATAACACAGTTGCCTAGTCACTTACAACTTTCCTTTGAAATTATGGCCAGTTGATTAGCCGTAGTTGAAGAGTTTCCTCCTTTCAATGAGATAGTCATGGAAGCTGACCAGGGGAAAAGAATTCCTGGGCTGTGATAGCAATAGATTTCTCAGAATGGGATACTTTCTGAGAGCCAGTTATCTCTAATCTTTAGGCCTGCAGCTCTACACTTCTTCAGTGTGGAATGCCAGACAGACCAGAGAAAATGGCTTAAATTTCAGTAGAAGAAAGATGCATGAGAGATGACATTTCCAAGGCTATGAGATTCTAAAAACAACTTCCGAAGGAAATCATATAATCTTCCCTGCATGACCCTTAAGAAAAGAAGACACATCTATTTCAGGTTGTCCGAAAGTATTGCTTAAAAGCTGGATGTTTGCTAGATGACTTCTCAAGGACTGCTTTATGATTCTATTATATTGGGAACTATATTGCAGTATAGCAAAGAGTTAAATCTAGACATCCAAGTACAAATTTCAGAAAAGGCCCTGTGGCCCTTTATTAATTGTGAAATAAACACTTAATGTCAGCCTCCCTGTCATCTCTCCTGCTTCAATGCTAGGGCTACTTGGGTGTTTTAACATCCAGTAATTGTAAGAGCCCATCTCATCTGTAGGCCTTCTGCCCCAAGGAGACAATTACCTAGCATTTCCAATAATATAGCATTCCAAATTTGATGGGTTCTGGACTAAAACTGCTCCACAAAGCAATCTAATAGATAACAGTTAACTGCTGAGTGATTCACACATGCTAACCTAGAATCAACTGTTTTCAAATGCCAAGAGATGCTCTCTGAGCTAATGCTCAACTTTGTAATTGCACAATTTTGCCTGTTGTCTTCATGTCAGTAAGAGCACCCTGGTGCAGTAGATGTCCAATTCATGTCTTTAATCACCTGCGTGATTCTGACAGAGACCTATTCTACCATACCTGTTAACACTTCTGATGTGCTCAATTCCATCTCATAATATAAGTAGTATGCTCTCAGTTGTTCGTTTCAAGGTAATTATTCCACCCAGTGAGTGATTTAAGTAACTGTCATCATTCTGATGTTCACTGTGGAACACCCCAAGTGAACTGTAATCACTTCTTTTATTGTCTTTGCTAAACCAGAGCTTCAGGTGATCTGGTGTATCATGCTCACAAGTCCAGCCCATGCCTTCTCCTGTATCCTTTGGCATCCTAGCAGTTTATAGGTAGAAAAGAGCAATGGATGTGGACTCCCAAGGACATGAATCTGAAGCCAGTCTTTTCTTCTTGCTCTGTAACCTTGGGCAAATGACTTGAACCTCTCTGACTCAGAGAAGATAGGACTTGATAACCACTCCAGTCCTCTCCAGCATTAAATCTGTGATTCCATGACAATTCTATATGGGTGTGACTCCAGTAGGAGACCATATTATGCCACATTATGACCATACTTTCATCCTAGTCAAACCACCCTTCAGGACTGAAAGGATTCTTACTTACCTGACACATTTCATGTTAACCTGGACCAAGTATAGACTTTGCCTTGAGCAGGAGATAGAGTAGACTACCTTTTCTTAGATATTGCCTGCTAAATCATTCAGTAGCAGACTGAATTTTAATATATACTCATTTTATTTTATTTGTATATTTCCTTCATACTTAAGGTCCAATCTATCCAAATCCAACTCACCTTTCAAACTTTTTGTCCTTACCAGTAGTCCATAATTATACTTTATTTCCTTCATTCTGACTCTCCTGGATGGTTCCTTCTTGAGTTGAATACAACTGTGTGAGCCATACCAAAAGTCTACCAATTCCTGGGCCACATTTTGTAGAACATCTCATATGAACTCATAGACTAAGTTGTTTCCCTGGTTTCCTCTATTAATATATTTACATGCTTTTAATTCTGTGTGCGAATGTATGTATGTGTCTGTATGTACACACATGTATAGAATCAGAGACTGCCCAAATCGAGTTCTTTTTTTTTTTTGCCTCTTGGAGGGCAATTTGGGGTTAAGTAACTTGCCCAAGGTTACAGGGCTAGTATTTTTGTGTGGGTGTTCAGTGGCTCAGGATGGAACCAAACTCGGGTCCTCCCGACTCCAGGGCCAGCACTTTACTCACTGCGCCACCTAGCCGCCCCTAAATCAAGAGTTCTTAAGCTGGTGTCTCTAGATTTTTTTTTTAATTGAGATGACTGTATTGCAATATAGTTGGTTTTATTTGTAACCCTTTATGTTTTATTTGATGCATTTAAAAACATTCTTCATAGAAAGCATCCATAGGCTTCCCTAGACTCTCAAAGGGGCCCATAACACCAAGAAGGTGAAAAGTCCTGGGGCCTTGATGATCAGAAAAGTGCCTACCAGTCATGCTATATTCATGTAAGGTAGTCAAGTAAAACTCAAAGTTATGCAATATTTTTCCCCTTAGGAAGTATATAAATTTGTTGGGAAGGAAACAGATAATTCTGTATTATACTTTTTAAGAACTCCTGGAAAATACACTGAACTTAATGTTTTTCATTAGGAATTTTTTCAAGAGCATAAATGTGACCTGCATAGAAATAAGTTGGGAGAGCACCTTCCAGTAAAAAATTTTCACATTTTTAAAATTTCTGTTTTATGTTAGACTTTTATTTAAAGGCTTTCACTTGCTTAAAAATGGACGTCAAAGGAACCTGTTCCTGAAAGCAATATTGAATTCATCTAGTCCAACTTTCTTCTTCAGGCAGGGCCATACTTACTACAGATCTGTTTTGGATAATTTATTTAAAGCTCATCAAGAGTAGGGATTCTATAATCTTCCTCGACAGACTATTCTGATGTTTAATCTTTCTCACCATCTAGAAGGTTATCTTTATAATTTCTTTATGACTAGTGCCTTCGTACTTCATGCTTAAACCTATTTAGTCTTCTTCAGAAATGGAAAACAACTGATGAGTCTTCTCCCTATTATAATTTATTTTAAGTCTGAAAATTCTTCTTTGAGTCCTAGAATCTCAGGGTTGGAAAGAGATTTCAGGGGCCATGTAGTCCAACCTATACTTGAAAAAGAATCCTGTCTTCAGTATAGTCAAGTACTCACTCACCCAGCCTTTACTTGAAAAATTTCAGTGAATAGGAGCTCATCACCTACCAAGGCAGCCCATGCCACTTGGAAACACTCTGATTATTAGGAAGTAACTTCACCATTGCTCTTAGCTGTATCCTCTGGGGCCAGATACAACAAGTCTGGTCTCGACTCTATGTAACAGCCTTTCAGATGTTTGAAATCAGCTTTCCAGTTCCCCTTGAGTCTTCTCCTCTTCACGGTTCCTTCATGAACCTCAAAGCTCTTCACTGTCCTACTCGCCCTCCTGTGGATACCCTCCAGTTATCAGTGTCTTCCTGAACTGTGGCACCCAGTACTGAGCATGGAATGAAGGCAGAGTACAGTGCAGCTGTCATGTCCTTGTTTGTGGAAACTATCCTCCCCTTAATGCGGTCCAAAATGATGTTAACTTTTTTGTTTGCCCTATCACATGCACCACTGACTCATTGAGCTTGCAGTCTGCTAAAACTCCCACATCTATTTTTCACAGAAACTCTTGCCTATTTAGCTTCCACCATCTTGTACTTCTTTGCCAACACTTCATTTAATGAATCTTCCATTCTCTTCTGAAGTCCTTGTCTTCAATCACCATCACTGATAAGAACATATCTATGTCCCTGAGGGCCTCAGGTTCTTGTCCACAACATCATAACCTTTGTCATGCTTGCTAGATTTCTTCTGCTAGTATCTGTTATGCCCAAGTGAGTCACAAGGAGTAGGTAGTATTCATCAGAACTGACAAACTTGGGGAGGTTCTTTCTCATATCCTGGACAGATGCCCTGAGAAGACTGCAGAGCTCTCTCTATTGCCAACTCTCTCTATTGCAATTATCAAATCAACAAACAGCTACCTCATTACCCCTCAGCAGGGAGTCACCTAATAAATCTGTACATCTCTTCTTCACCTGACCCTTAACTGAATGACCTTTCATCTCTTGTAGATCGATATTATCATTCCTTACAGCACCAGCAGCTGCTCCTACCTCATCCCACAATTCTGCCTCTTGGTAGTCATATTCTCTGAGAAAGCACTAATAAAGTCAGCCTTACCCTAGTACTTTCAGATATAGCCAAATTAATATAAAAAGAACTGTGCCTGTTGTTTTCTTAAATCAAAATGCTATGAAATTTTAGCCAGTTTCCATTAGGTTTTTACACAGAATTATAAATCAGCAGCTAATTTGAAAAGTTAAACTTTTACTGGGATATGTCACTTTATAGCCTCCAAAATGATCTAGCTTTTTGCCTTCTTATATTTCTTTATAATTGGAAATTGCTTTGTAGTTATTTTACTTCTTGTTTCTCCATTCTTGGAGGAGTAGATTAGTATTGTCTCCCCTATTTTACACACAGGGCACAAAAATGTTAAAATGGTGTAATGAAAAGAGCCCTGGGTTGGGACCCTAGGGGATTTTAAATTCTGATCCTGTTTTTGACTGTCTCTTTCTCCCTTCACACATCTCCCTCCTCCCTGACCTGCCCTAACCAATTGAATGAAATTGGACAAGTCACATCTCACCTCCCTCCATTTTTTTTCATTTGTAAAATGAGAGAACTATATTCTAATAACCCAAATCTTTTTCTAACTCTGGCTGGAAATTTAGAAAGCCACACAGGAATGATAACCCACCATTGCCTGGTACTGCCTAGATTTATTCTCACTGGAATCAGATTAAAAGTAAAATGACTTCTTACCCCTTCCCAACCTGTTATCAGTTAGGCTTAAAGTCTCTCTTGATGTTAAAGATCTGAGAATGCCAAACCAATTAGGTGAAAGTGAAACTTTCTACAAAATATCACCCTAGAAATTAGAGATAGAAAAGACCCAACTGGTCTGGTCATTCCTGATCAAGACTCTATATGACTTCCTATTTCATCTGACCTCAAGTTTCCTAAAAGATAAAGTGTGAACTTCACCTTAGAATTCAGTGTCAGAGCTTTTGTTGTGTTTTAATGATGGATGAATTCTAAAATGCAAACCTATTGATGTGCTTCTACATAGCTGCACAATTGATAGTAATAACTTGCCTAACCAAGATCCCGGGAGATATTACCCAGTTTCAGCTTTGTGTTTTTCCTGAACCATTAGACAAAATTTTCCCTCTCCTAATTCCATTTGATTATTATTAATTAAAGCCCCCGATATGGTAATTCCTTTCCTGCTCAGGTATTTACAAGTTTCAAATATTTGTAGATTATTATCAGATCCTCTTTAGTCATTCCTTAGCCTAGCTGTACATATTTAGTTTCTGTAATCTTCTTTCCTAAGTTAGGTTTTCTGTGCCTTTAATCATTTTCTATTCTATTCTTTTTCATTTTCTCAAGCTAACTCATTTAGCAGTTTCCTCTTCTTATGCCTAACCTCTCAAGGTCTGGTTTTATTATTTCCCTGTTCTTACTGCTTTTGGCGATACCTTCTAATTCAGTGTCATCTGTTAATTCCATTATCTTTCTGCTTGCTGAGAAAATCACCATTTAGCCTTATACTTTTGTTTATGAGTTTTCAGCCCATTGTCAAACTGAATGACTTTGTCCTCATCCAAGCTAATTGGAACCAATTTTACTTGTAAATTTTTATGAGTCTTTATCAAATGCTTTTCAGAAGTCCAAATATATATCTATGTTGTCTTTCCTTTCAGAGCTAATCGTATTATTTTGTGGGGGAAAGAAGCACTGAGTGGTAATTTTATGAAGATTCATCCTTATTATTCTTCAGGCTTAATTGAAGTTTGTTCAAATATAAAACCTCAATGAAATGTATATTAAGGAAGAATGAATGTGTGGTATTCCTGCATTCTGTGTGCTGACCATTCTGAGCACTCTTATAAAAATGTTGTTGCCACTGACAACAGAAATAATGGTTATTCTCTTGTTAGTTTTCTGAGTAGAAACATCTGGGGTCCTCTATTTCCTTCTCCTTGGCTGACATTATTACTGATTATCAGCTAAGCCTCAGCTGGACGTGAACGGATTTTTCTGACTTTGAGTCTTAAACTTCTCTGTTTTTTGCCATAGAAAAGTGTTCTGTGTGTGTGCCCAAACACCCTGGCTTCTACACCTTGGACCAACCAATTCCTCCTAACGGAGTCTTCCTAAGTTCTAGGTTGCCATCTCCTTCAGCCACTTTATACTTTCAGCACTTCGTTGTTGTTCATTCAGTGACTCTTCATGATCCTGTGAACCACAGCATACCAGTACCATCCATGGGGTTTTCTTGACAACGATATCAGAGTGGTTTGCCATTTCTTTCTCCAGTGGATCACCAAATCCATAGGCAAACAGAGAGGTTAAGTTACTTGCCCAAAGTCACACAGCTAGGATGTTTCTGAGGCTGAATTTGAGCTTAGGTCTTCCTGACCCTGAGCCCAGCACTCTATCCACTGCACCACCCAGCTGTCTATAATTAGGTTTGAAGTTGTATTTTTCCATGCTTTTGTTTTTCTTCCCTCTGTAACATGTTGCTGCTGTTGTTGTTCAGTCACGTCCAACTATTCGTGACCCCATACGGGATTTTCTTGGCAAAGATACTGGAGTGATTTGCTATTTCTTTTTCAATGGATTAAGCAAACAGAGGCTAAGTAACTTGCCCAGGGTTATATGGCTAGTGAGTAAGGCTAGATTTGAACTCAAGGCCTTCCTGACGCCAGATGCAGTGCTCTATTCACAGAGTCACTTAGATGCCTCATCATAATTTAATATTTGTTTTTGTTGTAGTAGATCAAATGTTCAGTTGTGTTTGAGTCTTTGTGACTCTGTAGGGGTTTTCTTAGCAAAGATACTGGAGTGGTTTGCCATTTCCTTCTCCAGTGAATTAAGGCAAATAAAGGTCAAGTGACTTGCCCAGGGTCACACAGCTTGTGAGTGTTCAAGGCCATATTTGAACTCAGGCCTTCCTGACTCCAGGCCCAGCACTCTAGCCTAGCTGTCTACAACTTCAACACTTTACAACACTTTCAATCCTCTTTTGTCTCCTACATGGCTCACTATTGATTTTATTTATGTCTCCATGTTCTTGTATCATCTTCAAGAGCAAATGAGATGGGGGCGACCAGGTAGCACAGCGAGTAAGAGCACCGGCTCCAGTGTTGAGAAGACCTGGAGATCGAATCCCCGGCTCAGACACTCAGCACCACACCCAGAAATAACTGGCCTTGTAACCTTGAGCAAGTTACTTAACCCCGATTGCTTAAAACAAAAAAAAAGAGCAAATGAGATGATCTCTGTGAAGCATTTTATAAACCTTAAATGTCTATTAAGATGGCAGCTGCTATCATCATCATCGTCATCATCATCATCACCAGGGTGATTGTGACCGTGTCCACTAAAGAACATATGAATGTCTCTGTGTCTTCTGCAGATTTATGCCTATGTGAATATAGATGAGGCTATCTCTACAGGTGTCTGTCTGTGAGAGTGAGATTGAATGTGTTTGTGAAACTATAGGACAAGGACTCAGCCCCCACTAGTCACCAAAATCTGTTTTCATGCTATATCCAAAATATTCAAACACAAGCCCTTCAACATTATCATCGTACACTTTTGCAATGTTACACCATGCATGCCCCTTCTATTTTAAAACAATATTATCTCATCAATTTCCCCCCAAAAGATGAGAAATGAGCTTTAGAGAAATGTCCCAAACTAAGACTGTCTATAAAATTCAGGGTCTTAAATATTTTAAAATGTAAAGAAGGCTTTTAAAGTGTAGATTAATTATAATCATGAAGAAGATAATTTTTTTTAAAAGATGATAGTATCTATTGGCACCAAGGTGCTCTGATGAAGTATACAGTGAAAGGAGGAAGAGAAGAAAGTAAGGTAGGGATCCAAGATGATGGGTTGAAGGGGGAGAGACTCCCATTGAGCAGAGGAAATCATTGGAAGTTAAGATTTTCTAGTGGAAGAGCCAGGAGTGTTTGTAAAGTTAATGAGGAGCATCACCATGATGACAGCTGAGTGTGAAGCAGAAACCAGGGGAGGGAGGGAAAGTTTGCACCCAAACAGACAAAACTTCAAGGACTGTCAAGTAGTGATAATTGGGGGGTGCTGAGAAAGGACTGTTGATATTAAATTAGAACCATCACCAAAAGAGGCCCTGTATGTACTTTGAAAAATCAGATTAGCTAAATAATAAATGTGAAAGAGTAACTTGTATAATAATCATTCTTCATAGAACTCCTATCTTAAAATTTCCTGATACTATAGTGAAGTTTCATTCTATCCTGAAACCATATTTCTAGGCTCTGTGGATAAGTCAGAGGGATAAGTGCTAGAGAAGCTAGAGAAAGAATGTGGTCTAGGAGTGAAGGAGAAGGAGAGTTATTAGGAATAGGGAGCATGAATTTTCATAAGAAAAATTTCCCTCATTTTTACCCTTTGCATCCAGATGGCTACCAGCAAAGCTAGAACCCAAGATCATCCAGCAGACAGTGAGACTAAGAACCCCTAGAGATGTGCCTTTGCCTTGTTTTGCCACAAAAGATAAAGAGGTTTGTTAGGTAGAGTCCCCCATATGTTTGCAATATGATGAGAAAATGATATGGCTGCAAATAAAATGTCCGTGTGTAGAAGAATTAGACACAGTCAATGTAAGGGACATGTTTAGCATATTGAGGAAGTCCTCAGCTCCAGCTGCAGCTGGAGAAATCCTCACCTCCAGCGTCTCTTAAACACCATGAGTCAGAATCACATTGCAGAAGTAGCATTGGCTTTCCAAGTCCAAAGTTTATCTGCCTTTACATCCCAACTCCGCCATTTACTCTAGTTCTATGATGCTGGGAAAGTCCCTTCACCTGAGCCTCAGTTTCTTCTTCTGAGATGAGAATAGACTGAGAGAGAATAAGTGATTTGTCCAAGCTCACAAAATTGGGAAATTAAAGAACCAGGATTTGGCTACTTTTGACTCCAGTTTATCATTCTTCCCAAACCCTCCCCTCTTCCTAACTTCCCTATTTCTGTTCTAGCACCACCATCCTTCTGGTCATTCAGCTTCACTGTCTCATACTCATTCTCCACTTTTCCCTTTTCCTCACCCCTTGTTCTCAAACAGTTGCCAACTATTGTGGATTGGACATCCACAATACCTCTCACATTCATCTCCTCTCCACTCATGTGGCTGCCACACTAATTTGGGCCCTCATCGCTTCTCACCTGGACTAGGGAAATAGCCTCCTAATTCATTTGCCATATAGCTATCAAATCAATATTCCTAAAGCACATTCAACAAATAGTTAGTGCCTGCTATGTGCCTAGCACTGTGTTGGTGCTATGGCTACAAAGAGGAGACTAAACCATTCCCTGCTTCGGGGTGGCTACCCTCCACTGGACAGCTGATGAGGAATTCATGACCCAAATTTGAGGGAGATGATGGGATTAGCTGAAGCCTTTCTGGAAATAATGAGATTCAAATAGGCTAGTCAGTGAAATTAACCCCCTCTGCACTGAGCAAATGAACTGAACAATGGAGTAATGTCGTGCCTAGATATATGTAAAACTGAGCCACTGCCCCCTTGCCTACATGTCCCTGATTACCTCATCTCCCTGTCCACAGAGGTTTTCCTCTATGAGAATCCTAGCTTCTCCTGGCTAGTAGGTGTCTCCCTTAAGGAACTGTTTCCCTGAAGCGGCCTTCTTCCTTAGGGGGTGCCCCTCTTGGAGGCTGCCTCCCTTGAGGGGCTGTGACCTCCCTTAAGAAGGATCCTGCATGATGTGTTACCCGGAATAAATGGCTTCACTTGATTTGGAGATAGCCTGAGTGAATTCTTTGGAGATGACCCCATCACACACACACCTTGCACCTCATCATTTGTACCCTAAACCTCAACACAACCATATCACTCCCTTCAGGAATCTCCAGTGGCTCCCTCTTCTCTAAGATCAAATACTAATTTCTCCATTTGGTTTTCAAAGTCATTTGATTCTGACTCTAGCCTACCTTTCTGGGATTATTACACATGACTTTCCTTCCTGTGCTCCTCTTTCCAATCAGTTGGCCTAATGACTGTTTCTTGTAAGTGATATTCCATCTCCTAAGTCTGCCTTTGGATAGGCTGTCTTAGAAAACACTCCCTGCTCCCCTGAGCCTCTTGGGTATGAAGATTTCTTTAATATCCCACTCAGGAAGCATAGCCTAATCTCTCCTTTTCTCCATCTCTGGATGTTGCTTTGTATCTATTTTGTATTTTTCTTTATGTACATTCCCACTCTACCCCCAAAAGAATGTAAGCTTCTTGAGGTCAAAGACTGCTTTGTTTTTGTCTTCTCTGAGGCCTAATACCATACTTGGTACCTAGTAGCTGCTTAATAATGTTTACTGAGTTTAATTCTCTTCCTACTTAACGGAGGGCTATTGTTACAAGTGAAAGCTCTTCATAATAAAGTTCCTATCAATCTGACCTATCATCATCATCATTATCACTATTCATATTGCTCTGGGCAAAAATACAAGACTCTTACACCTCAAGTTTCAACGTAAGAGGTACATGCCAAGCTACAATCATTTCTGCTTTTGTTTGTCTGAAGCAATGCCTTCTCTTTATTATTTGCCATATTCCCAACATTCTCACCTTCACTTTAGGAGAATATCACTGATAGGATTTTTTGTTTAAAATTCGAAGTTGGTTGCTATAGAACTGAACCTAGAAAGTTGTTCTGCATGCACCATCTTGGATAGCTTAACTAATCATCAGTGAACAAAGATTGTTTCCATGCAGTCTGCCCGTAATGAATGTGGAGGTTCACCCGCAGGGTATGTGCACATATTGTCCCCACAGGGTATTATGAACATAATGATAATAATGCTTAACATTTGTGGAGAGCTTTCTACTCATGAGGACCTTTACAATCATTAATTCTTAATCTCCTCACTGCCCCCAAACGCTAAGAGACTGGTCTTCTTAATCTCTCAGTTATACTATCAAGGATTGTTTAAAACACAGAGCTTCAGGGATTTTCCCAAGGTCACAAACTGAGTTAATGGCAGAGTCAAGCTCCTACCTGACTTCCTCTGAGATTTGAGGCCCCTAAGCAGTTGGAGGCAGATAGATAGAGGAGGAAACAATGCATCATATTGGTGTTATTAGGTTTTATGCTCATGCATGCCCCCCAGTTTTCCCCACCTGTAACCCTGAGATAATGCTGTTTTCTGACTGCCTCCCAAAGATAGGGCAGTGAGATAAATGAAATGCCTGAAGACCATAGCAAGGCAGGAGTTCGTGGAATCATGGAAGAACAGAGCTAGAAGATCCCTTAAGTCCATCTTCCCTCATTTGGCATATCAGGGCACTAAATTCCAAAGAAAGAAAAAGACTTGTCCTTAGCCATGGAGCTGGTGAGAGAGCTGGATCTAGAACACAGCTCTCCTGACTCTCAGCCCAGTTCTCTTTCCACTGTGCTATTTTGCTTCTTTTGGCATATCTTAAATATGTTGTCCCAACAGGGATCTGTTTGGGGAGCAAAATTCAGGACTCGTATTTTCAGAAAAAAAAGTCTTTTTGCTTTTATATCCTTCACTATATCAATTCATACAATTAAAATGAAAAGGAAGCCTCTGTGAATAAGGTACAGGTCTTAGCCTATATTAGGTCCAGGGCTCCCGGGCATAGTGTTGCTTATTAATAACAGCTAATACTGTGTACTAGCATCTTGCCTCTCTAGTCAATGAAGCCTTGGTGGATTTGAACTGGAGTTCTTAACTAGCAGCTTAATCCAGTTTTTATTAAAAGAAGATAACCTGGGAAGAAAAAAGAAAGAGACAAGCCTGATGAAACACTAAATGCCTTTGTGGAAACAAAGAATATCTGCCTGGCTTCTTGGAGGAAGTGGGAAAAAAAAACCCCACTGTGAATGTCACAAATCTGTTACATGCTGGAAAGTGGAAAACCCCTCTGGTCAATTTCATCTAAAGCAGGTACTATATGGAGGTGACTTTTTGGTGAGTCTGTCAAAGGCTCTTTGCTACAGATAAAAATTCAATAACCTTTCACTGTGGATGTGCCACAATTATCACTCATTTAAAAACAGTTTCTCTAATAGAGTGTTTTATCACACTGGACAGTCTCTGCATTGTTCATTATTTAGTGTTTGCTAAGCTGATGGCCCTTCCACAGTGGTTCCCTTATCTCCACTTCTTCAGAATTGGATTTTATATTTCCGAACCAGTCAGATATGACAAGTCATTTTCTCCTCTCTTGTCTTTTGAGGAAACGCAAACTTCTTTTTTTTTTTAAATTCTCCTTTCTTCTTCCCTTTTTTTTTTTTAATAATCATTGCTTAAGGATTAAAGTTATTGGAAATGTCCACATTAACTAGAGTCAAACTACAAAATGGGGAGGGGAGATTGTTTTAAATGGAATTGGAGTTTTCCCTTTCCTTTTTTGTTCCTTTCTTCAGTAATATCTGTATAGTCTACATCTCTTTAGAAACACATCCTTCTAAAACACACAGAGGATACCAGAATAAGGTATTATGTAGCATGATGTGGCTAGAAGACAAGGCAAGGCATTATCAGAATTATTATATTATAGAACCTTAATCAAGGTAGTGATAAGCTATGTAAGTGGATCTGTCTGCAAATACACACTATTTATATGAGAAACTTAGGGAAAAGAAAAGAAGATAAGGTCATTACCTACCACTTGGGAGATGGATGCCTGTTCAAACATCTTATTTCCCCCCCAGAATTTAGTAACTTTTCATTTTTCATTGACAGTTTTAACTACATAGGAAGTTGGAAAAGACCTGTGGATTTATGACATAAAACTCTTGAGATGTAGTGTGGCATAGCAGATAGAGTGCTGGACCTGGGTTCAAATTTTCCTTCAGATAGTCTCTAGTTTGTGAGCCTAGGAAAGTCATGTGACTTCTCATCTGTAACATGGGCATGATAATACCCTGTGACAGTTGTTGTGAAGGCTGGAAATAGCATGCATAACTGGCTTTGCAAAACAGCTATTATTGCTGTTATTACTTTTATCAAGTAAATAGCGTGTATTCACATAATTTCTTAAAAAGGTGAATATGAAATTATTTTCACCGTGTATCTAAGAAATAAACAGATTTTCTTTGGCTGGTATCTTCTTCACATATAGTTTTTGGTCTTGATCAAGGTTTTAAGGTTTAAAGATATGAAAACAGGGAGTATGGAACGTTGAAAGGGATTGGAGGACTAGAGACTTGAGTTACAGTTCCTACCTCTGCCACTCCCAACCAATTAGTAAACATTTATTAAGCACCTACTATGTGCTGGGCACACAAAAAGAAGCAAATACCAGTCCCTGACCTCATGGAGCTTACAATCTAATGAAGGAGGTATTGTGCAAACAAATATATACAAAGCAAGCT
Organism: Petaurus breviceps papuanus; assembly: GCF_028583685.1. Lineage (NCBI taxonomy): Eukaryota > Metazoa > Chordata > Mammalia > Diprotodontia > Petauridae > Petaurus > Petaurus breviceps. The sequence continues at coordinate 17,174,112 of NW_027185784.1, forward strand.
ATATACAGAATAGATAGGAAATAATTACCAAAGGGAAGGCACTGAAACAAAGAGGAATTGGGAAGGGCTTCCTGTAGAAGGTGGGATTTTAGTTGGGACTTAAAAGAAGCAAGGGAGGTCAGTGGTCAGAGCAGAGAAGGGGAACGTGTTCTAAGCATGAGAGACAGAGAGAATGACCAGAGCTGAAAGATAGAGTATCTTGTTTGTGGAACAGCCAGGAGACCAGTGTCACTGGATCAAATAATACTTGTGATGAGTAAGGCATAAGGACACTAGAAAAGTAGGAGGGAGTAGGTTATGAAGGGCTTTGAACAGAGCATTTTGTCTTTGATCCTGGAGGCAATAGGAAGGCACTGGAGTTTCTTGAAGGGGGATAGGGGTGGGGGTGACATGATTGGACCCATGCTTTAGGAAAATCACTTTAGAGGCTGAATGGAGATGGGACTGGGTGGGGATAGAATTGAGGTAGGCAGACCCACCAGCAGGCTATTCGAGTAGCTCAGGTGGGAGGTGATGAGGGCCTGCATCAGATCAGGGTGGTGGTAGTGTCAGAGGAGAGAAGGGGGCATCTCTCAGAGATTTCACAAAGGTGAAATCTAGAGGCCTTGGCAACAGATTGATTAGGGGGGGAGGTGAGAGATAGTGGGGAATGCAGGCTGTGAGCCAGAAGGACTGGGAAAATGATGTTGCCCAGTAATAGGGAGGTGGCAAGGGTTTAGGAGGAAAGATGAATGAGTTCTGTTTGGGATATTTTGAGTTTAGCATATCTACTGGATATCCCATTTGAGGTGTCTGAAAGGCAGTTGGAGATATGAGATTGGAGGTCAGCAGAGAGTTTGGGGCAGGATAGGTAGATCTGACAATCATCAGTATAGAGTTGGTAATTAAATCCATGGGAGCTGATGAGATCACCCGTGAAATAGTACAGAGGGAAAAGAGAAGAGAAGAGAAGAGAAGAGAAGAGAAGAGAAGAGAAGAGAAGAGAAGAGAAGAGAAGAGAAGAGACGAGACCTGGTGGACACCTACATTTAGAGAGTGATATGTGGGAAGTTCTAGCAAAGGGGACTGAGAAGGAGCAGTCAGATAGATAGGAGAAGAGAGAACCAGGAGAGAACTGAATCTGTCTCTGAGATCTAGGACAGACAACTTTATCCCATAGGCCTCAGTTTCCTTATTTATAAAATTCAAGAGTTGTATTAGGTGATGTGCTAGATATTTTCCAACTCTAGCATTCTGTAGATCTATGAGACTATTTTTAGTCAAGGCCCATGAAAATTTGATACAATATCATAGAGAGGCCAAGAGTTCGCTGGCTCAGTAGCAAAAAAAAAACAACAACCACATTTCCTCTTTCAGTATTAGCAACTTTCATTAAGTCTTTCAGAGATTCAGAGATGACTTATTTAAAATATATATATATATCTATATTGCATTGAATCTGCTAGTCCAACTGTGCTATGTTATTGTATTTCTGTAGAAAAGTATGAAATAAAAGAAAGGTAACATCAAATATTGACAATTTTCATGAAATGACTTCCAAAATGAGGAAATATTGGAATCCCAAAGTGGGGGGAATGTAGGAAAAAAAAACTTTTGAGTCTTTAAAGAAAGAAAGAAAAATTTCAGGGTATCCATTGTGATCATCAGAACAGAAACAACATTAAACTCAAACTTTCATCCAGGTAAGTTAATTGGGAAAATGAAAAGATTAGGGAAATTATATTAATAAATTGGTCATGTTTTCTCTTGACTAGAAAGTAACCTTTTTACATTGCCATCTGACTCCTGAGTAACTCCAACATGGATTTAGATCTGGAAGGGACTTTAGACGCAATCTAGTCCATTTCTACTTTAATTTTTACAGCTGAGAAAACTGAGGCTGCTCTCTTGCCAAACTTGATCACCTTTACTCACCCCACCCCATCCATGTCCTCTACTCTTCTTCATAAGGTGCTGAGCCAAGCTGAAGAAAGTCCCCCAGCTGCCTGAAGGCAGAGGATCCAACTTTAACTCCACCCTCACTGTCTCTAGGCCTTCTTTTTATCCCCCCATAATTGTTTTCTTATCACACTCCCCACAGAAGTTATTCCAAACCTGCTCTTCTCTCCTGAAGCACACATATCTCAGCTAAGGACCTTGCTTCTTACTTGAAAAAAAAATTAAAGCCATTCTACTTCTATTTTCTCCTGTTCTCTTAATCAGAAAACTCCTTAGCATCATCACATTGCTCTCTCTTCCTTTACTTCTGACAAAGAGATGGACCTTTCTTGCCAAGGCCAGGCCCTCTTCATATACACTTGATCCCATCTCCTCCCCTCATCCCTGGCAGATTGCATCTGAAATCATCTCCCTACGCCTCCAGTTTGGATTCTCCAACTGCTAACAACCAACTGGCTTCTTCCCTTCTGCCTTCAAACATGCCCATATTCCCCCCATCTTTACAAAAAAAAAACAACCCTTCACTAAATTCTCAAATCCCCATAAGCATTTGTCCTATTTCTCTCTCCTATGTATCTCACCTCCCTTTCTCAACCAAAATCTTTGTAAAAGTTGTGTGCTGTCACTGCTCTACTCACTGCCTCCGCCACCACTGCACCACTCAGTCCTCAGCTGATTGCTTTTGTGGCTTCTGACCTCGTCACTCAATTGAAACTGTTTTCTCCAAAGTTATCAGTGATCTCTTAATTGCCAGATCTCTTTATTCACCCAGCTATTCACCTTAGTTCAGGCCCCTAAATTATTGCAACAGCCTTCTAACTGGTCTATCTGCCTCAAGTCTCTCCCCACTGCAGCCCATCCTATACACGACTGCTAAAAATAATTTTCCTCAAGTGCAGATCTATGTGACTACACTACTTAACAACTCCACTGACTTCCTACAGTCTCAAGAATGCAACAGAAATTTCTCCGTTTAGCCTTTAAAATTCTGTACAACCTGGCCTTAACCTGTCTTTCCAGCCTCATTGAACATTTCTCTCCTTCTTTCATTGTGTGAATAAAGAGAAAGGGTCAGATGTTAGACCGTTGTGAATGTGAATAAAGAGAAAGGGTCAGATGTTAGGCTGTTGTGAAGGTCAAAATAGCAAGATATGACAACTGATAGGATTTATGGTATAAGGGGGAGGGCAAAGTCAGGCCCAGGTTATGACTTTGAGAAACTTGTAAGCCTTGAAGTGCTTAATCAGTGCTAACTATTATTATCAGTATTAATATGTGTGTGGAATAGGGGCGTGATGACCAGAGGACACACAAAATATAAATAGAATTGAGAAGTGACCACAGAGTATTTACCTGGAAGCAGAGGTGGAAAGTACATACTGTTTTAAGTGGTCCTGAAGTTAAACAGCTGGTTTATTTCCTTAGGGATTCCAAAGGATTCTAATGACAATAAGTAGTTTGATGAGAGGAAGTATGGTCTTGTCAGTGGATAAAAGAAAGGGCTAGCCTTAGAGGCAGAAAGATGTGGGTTCAAGTTCTGCCACTGAAACATACTGAACATGTAATTATGGGGAAGCTGCTTAATTCCGTAATGCCTCAGTCACATCACTAAGGCTTATTAAAGCTAGAGATAAGTTGCTGATTAGCATCAATAAAGGGAGTTTTCATACCAGGAATTCCCTACATTAGTGAAATCACAAGTCCAGATTAAAAAATAACAAAGTAGATTCTTTGAGGTTGAGAGGTTCAGAAAAGACAAATATGTTTCTTCTCTTGGTTCTCATCTTTTGGCGGGGGCCCAGGGGGTTGGTTGTGGTCTCTCTTTTGATAACAGCAAAAACTAACTGATCCCTACTCAAGAGAAAAGTGATTTCCTCCAATCCCAGGTTACCCAGAGCCCTCATCAGTGCCGTCTCTGAAGGAGGAATTGTCTTTGAGTATTCCTCTTATTTGCATCAGAGATACCACAACCCTAATTAACGCATTCACTCAAGCCAACAGCACATGTGATTTTAATGGGCAGTGTGGCAATGTGCTATGGGAACACCCCCACAAAGGGGCTTGCATATGCTACAAGAGCTGCCTCATTCCAGGGAGAGGAGCACAGTTCACTCTCAGACAGATGGTTTCCAGAAGCTCCACAGCAACACAGAGCTTCTCCCACCACCTCTGCCCCTAGAGGCAGAGAGGGAGAGCTAGAACTCATCAGCACCCTGCCGAGACCAGCGCTCTTTCCCATGATCAGAGCTATGTATCTGAGGTAGAAATTGTGGTGTTCCTCTACTTGTTTCTTCTGCTTAGTACCATTATCTTGTTCATTCTCTCCTGAAAATATTTTCCTTTTGATTTGTTCACTGAAGCAACCAATACTTGCTTCCAGAGATATTCAACTAATAATGCCTATACCGATCCCTAATTGGTTCCTTTTCTTGGACCCTACAGATTCAAGATGGTGTGGGCATTCTGTGAGGAATAGGTCATTTATCCTATCTATTTTATTCCATTGTCAAGGGAATCTTCAGGACAGATCATTTGAAATTTTAAATATAAAGTCTCAGCTTTTGATATCTGTTCAATGTTAGTGGTTACCTCTGAGTAGAGAAAGAATGTAAGGTGGAACACTTTCTGAGAATCACAGTGGGAAAAATTTAAAGTCAAAGCTCTTGGGTCTTAGAAGTCCTCTTCTTCCTACATACACTAACATGTGTCAGAAAACACAGAAAATTAAACTGTCTGCTGCATTGCATTCTGGAAAGAAATGGAATTAAAATTGCTGATATGTTTAATATAGCCAGCATTTATACCTAAAACCTAGTGTAGTTTTTCTGGTCTTTGGGTCTGCTAATCACCAGGGAAATAGGTCCAGACTAAGGTGGACTTATGGAACCAGCCAAGCCAAGACAGCAAGCATTTACTAATCACCTACTATATTCTAGAAATGTGCTAATTGCTGGGGATATAAAGAAAGGAAAAAAATTTCCCTCAATTCTCTTACAATCTAATGGAAGAGGCACCATGCAAAAACTATGAACAGAGTACAAGAATAAAAAACACAGAACAAACAAGGGACAGCCTAAATAGGAGATGAAAGGCACTCGAATTAGGAGGGATTAGAAAGGCTTCTTACAGAAAGTGGGATTGCAGCTGAAATGTGGAGGAAACCAGGGAAGCCCGGAGGGAAGGAGAAGAGGGAGAAAAGTCCAGCCCTGGAGGCCAGCCAGTGAAAATGCCCCAGTTGGGCAATGCAGTTTCATATGAGGCCAGTGTCACTGGATCACAGAGTACATGGAGAAGAGCAAAGCATAAGACTGATAAGGTTAGAAGTTAAGAAGGGCTTTAAACATCAGAGTATCTCACATTTGATCCTGGTGCTAGGGAGCCACTAGATCTTATTGAATATTGGGGGGTGGAAGGGAGAAAGGTGAAATTGTCAGATATGGGCTTTAAAGGAGATTACTTTTACAGCTCTTTAAGGGGTGGACTAGAGTAGAGAGAGATTTGAGGCAGGGAGCAGCCCATTACAGCAGTTCAGACCTAAGGTAAGAGAAAGTGAAAAGTCAAGGATGATGCCTAGAGTGTGAGTCCAGGTGATGGGGAAGATGGTAGTGCCCTTGACATTAACAGAGGAGTTAGGAAAAGAGGAGTCTTTGAGGGGAAAGATCATGAGTTCAGTTTTGGACATGTTGAGTTTAAGACGTCTTGAGGACAGCCAGTTCAAGATATCCAATGAGCAAATGGAGATGTGGGAATGAAGGTTGAAAGAGGTTAGAGCTGGATAAATAGATCTGAGGATCATCTTCATAGGATGATCATTGGATTCATGGGAGCTGATAAGATCACCCAGGGAAATGGTATCACCAGGAAATCAGGAAAATAGGGACTTGAGAAGAGGGCCCAGCACAGTCTTGGGGGCACCCATGGTTAGGGATCATGACCTTGACGAAGATCCAGCCAAGGAAACTGAACAGACAAGAGGAAAACCAGGGGTGAGCTATACCATGAAAACCAAAATAAAAGAGAGTATCTAGAAAAGGTCACTGGATTTAGTAATTAAGAGATCACTGGTGACTTTGGAGAGGTTAGTTTCAGTTGAATGATGAGATCAGAAGCTAGTATGGAGAGTAGATGAGCATGAGAGGAAATTAGCCCCAATCCAGTCTTGACAAGGCCTGAACTGGCCCCATCTCAGGAGACAAGCAGATGGACAACTGCACCGTAGTCCCTAAGGATTCCAGTTCCCTCAAAGCTCTAGGACTAGTGATGTAGAGGCACCCCATGGCCTGCTGTTCTCCAGAAATTTCTGGTTCCCTTCATTCTATGAAGGAACTGTTGTGTTAAATGCAGCACAGTATTTTGAATGCTGTCATTTCTAATGCAGGATTCAGCTATATAATACAACAACAACAACAACAAAAAAGGTTTCACATTACTTCATTTGCATTATTGGGAAAGGAAATTGTTATATGTCTGTCACTCGTGGGCCCCAGAACTTATCCATATTTTTTCTGTTCATTACCCCTGTGCTACCACCCGTTCCCATTTCAGCTTCTATAGAAGGTTCCTCTGTGAGGAACTCAGCACTCTCTGCAGACACATCAGTAATCTTTACTACATGAACATTCCAAGGTAGAAAGGCGAAAAGAAGAGTTTTAATATCATTTTAGAACTAAAGAAGCTAAAGAACTGCAATCCAAAGTGTCTGAAATATGTCAGTGATGAAGTCAGCTAGTCTTTTCTTTGGCCACCTGTTTCAGGGCTACATTTACTGGACAATGCTGCCTCCAGATGGTCAAGTGAAGAGACCACGGGAGCAGCGTTATCCATCTGAACACATAAGCAATTGCTTAATGTTAAAACTCTTAAAAGGAGAATTTCCAGGGGCCCTCAGAGCCTGCTTTCTCTTTTAGAGATCAGATAATATTGTTTGCACAAAGTGACAAAGAATAGAGCAGATTCAGGTGAGATGGGATAGTTTGACGTTGGAAGAACAGCAAAAGAAAATTTTCATGGAGGGGCAAGAAAGGTGTAGGCCATAAGGCCAAAGGAAAGGAAGTATGAGAAAGTAGGAAGAATGATGAATTTGAAGGTAGAGGACCTGAGTTTAAATCTCTACTCTGTATACTTAGTATCTGTCATCTTAGACAAGTCAGTTTCCGTTCCTTGGCTTTGGTTTCCTCGTGTGTAAAATAAAGGGGTCAGACTAGATAGATCTCAAAAGTTCCTTTGATTTCTAGACTATGATTCTATATGTTTGTGAAAACTGAGCAAAAAGCATGGAAAAATTGATCCTTTATTACTCAGCCATAGGAGGTTTTAAAACTTAATACATATTCTATTGATGCTTTTTTTTTTTAAAAACATTTCTGTCACTTCTTAATTCCCCTAACTCCCAATAGAGCCCTTCCTTACAACCAAGTACAGTTAAGCAAAACAAACTCCTTGGGCCCTGTATGGTAGTGCAGGCCTCATTCCACGTGAAGTCTTTTATAGAAAAACTTGAGTGCCACTTAGGAAACAGCAGTCTCAGGTCCCCTACTCCCCATCATGTGACTTGGAGAATGTCACAGATTTCTCTGACTTCCCTCTCCTTCTTCTATAAAATGGCAAAACCAGTAAATTTCCTTCTGCCATGAACAGTATCATAGAAAGTTGCTTTTATTAAAGTGGTTTGAGTTTTTTTCCCTTTCATTATTGCAGTCCTTCTTCTTTTAACTCCAAGGATATAAAACATGTCATTGCCCAAGAGACTGTGAATACCATTATTTGTATGCAAGCTTTACAGATCATGAAAGAAGATATTAGAATATATGGCAGCAGTTTTGTAATGAATAGGTTGTGACCATGGAGAGAACAACTTTATCTCGGAGGTTTTTTACAAATGATGCACTAGATTTTGTCAGTGTAGGACCAGCTAATATAGTACTAAAACTGATGCCTTCCTTTTAGTATGCTTTGAGGGCCTACTTGAAAGGGTCATTGTGCTTAACCCCATGATATAAAATGAACTGAATTTTTTCAATGCAACTATCTTTTCCTAAAGTCAAAGCTTTTTTTTTTCTCCTCATGGGGGGAGATGGTGGTTAGGGGGGTTGACTTGTAATACATCTTGTTGAATTGATTGCTCATAGTGTTTTTTCTGTTAAACTTTTTATTAATAACTGTATTTAAAAGTCAGAATAATTAAAGACTGTTAAATATCTAAGTGACCCTGAACAGCCCTGAGAAGGTGCTTGGAATACTGGTACTTCATTAATGCAATAAATGGTGTGATTTAAAAAAAAAAACCCAAACTATAAATCTACACTTAATGTGAAACATCTACCATTAGCTTCAAGTACTAAATTTTGAGTGTGTTTAGTCTCCAATGAATTCCTATTGGCAAGGCATAACTTAGTGTAAATGGGAACTCTCCTTTTAAGAGTCTAAAGACCACAATCCATCCTGGTCTGTAGCTTAAGAAGTCAGGATTCTTAAATGTTAATGGGATATTTTCTGTACTCACTGCTTAGTTAGTAGATCGTTCAGTGATCCCCTCTGTATATCAGTCCTTTGCTAAGGATCATATACTCAGATTTTACATAGAACACAAAAGACTTCATCAATAAATAACTTTCATTCTCCTCCATCTACATTCCTATTTGAAACACAGAAAGAGGTCAAGAAACACATTCCCTAAAATAGGTGCTATCCTGCATCTAAAAATAATCATTAGAATTCAGTGCCACGGCTAGGAGGGAATGGAGTTGATAGGTAATTAGCTTGGATTTGTATTATTGTGTTAGTTACCCATGTTGCATTTCACTTGGCTTCCTACCTTCCCCATATGTGTGGAAAGTTATCTGAGTTAGCAGCCCTGACACCATTATGTGCACGTGGGGCACTCAGGATCTTCCCATTAATAATGGAAGTTCTCTGTTTCATTTGTATTATGAATCTGGTCACTTAAGTAGGGATCACAGCTAAGGTGCATGTGTGTCACTTATCATAGATGTAGATAGGGGATTTCTGTCCTCTATACACCTAGGGACTGACCCAGGTGACCTCAAATGCTTAGAGTCTCAAATTCTTAGGTTCAACTTATGACTACTTAGCAAGTGGTATTCGTGGGAGTATTCTTAGCAGTAATTGCAGTAGGGTGGGGTTAGTGAAGAATGGCACATCATAATTTTCAGGATTGGAAATCATACTGTCACCTTTTAGCAAAACTACTTGTTAAATTTGTATCTGTGAATAAATCATCCTCTCTCCTCATTTTTCTGATTGAAACCTTTCCATTTTCTTTGTTCTCTCCTTTCAAATACTCATTAATCAATTTTAATATAATAATAGCACAGGGCTCTAGGGCATCTCAGTTGATTCTCAGAAGAAGGGATTAGGAGAGGTGAGCTAGGAGGGCAGATCCTGAGGCAGCTGCAACCTCTAGTTGAACCAGTCAGTAAATATTGGTTAAGCTATCACCTACTATGTGCCCAGCACGTACTAAGTGCTGGAGATACAAAAAGAGGAAAAAGCCTTTGCTTTCTAGGAGCTCATAGTCTAATGACAATAAGCAAACATACATGTAAAAAACAAGCTATATGCAGAATAGAGGAAATAATTAAAAGAGTGAAGGAAGATGTTTTGGGAAAGGTTTCTTGTAGTGGATGAGGTTTTGGTTTGGACTTGTAGGAAGCCAGGAGGTAGAAATGAGCACAGAGAGCATTCATATATAATATGGTTCATTACCTGGTTAGGCAGGGTTGTGCAAGAGCTTGCTTTTTCAGGCTCAGAAGAACCAGTTGTTAAATATTCAATGTGAGGATTTATACCTTAGAAATCAGCAGATGCTACAAATCAGGGCTTTATTTTTATTGATTTGGTTTGCTTAATTGTTTAGGCTTAAGAAAGTCTTGAAGACAATGTTAATAATGCAGATTAAATTTAGGAGTATGTCATACCTACAGACTTGGTTCTTTTCTTTTGGAGAGCTGGTTGTTAAACTTTTACCAGCACACCTTGTAGTAAGGCAATGGTCTATGCTCATCATCTAAGATTTCAGTACCGTTGAAGAGTTGACCTCATGCTTCTCACTTTTCTTGTTACTCTATTAATTTGAATTTCTACCCAACTTTTTCTCAGTCCCCTTGATTCTAACTACTCAGCTTTATACTCTATGCTCTTTCTCCCTCAATGATTTCATCAGCTCCCATAGGACCTATTTCCAAGTCTCTATGTACAGCCCTCATCTTTCTCCTGAGCTCCAGGACCACATCCTCACCTAGCTACTGGACATCTCTACCTAGATGTTCCATAAGCATCTCGAACTGTAGCTGTTCAAGTAGAAGTGATTATCATCACCCCTAAACCCATGCCTCTTCCAAACTACCCTGTTTTCTCAAGGACGCTTCTATCCTTCCCATCACCCAAGGTTATACCATTGGAGTCATGCTCAACTCTTTTCTCTTCCTCACCCCTTATATCCAGACAGTCGCCAAATCTTCTGCTTCCCTAACATCTTTCACATCTTTCCTTCCCCTTACTGAGCTACCATCCTACTTTGACCCTCTTGCCTCCTCCTTTCTGAACCACATGACCTTCATGCCTGGAATGTTCTCCTTCCTCATAGAATCTCTTGGTGCTTCCAAGGATCAGCTCAGGTATCCCACCTATACACACTCTTTCCTTGATTGTTCCAGATGTTGGGGCTTCAACCACCCTTAAAATTCTTCATACTTAATTTACATATATTTTGTATTTACTTATTTATGTATTATTGTTTCTCACCATTAGAATGGTAAGATTCTTGAGAGCAGGACTGTTTCCATTTTTTTCCTTGCATTCTCAGCATCTAACCAGCAGTACCTGGAACATAGTAGGTACTTACTCAATGACTATTGAATTGCAGTGGCTTCTTTGATTCATTCCCATTTCATTCTTGTCAATTCTGGCATTTCTTAGGAGAAATACAGTTCTCTCTCACCTCTTCCAAGATACCTCCCTTCCCTCCTTTAAAACCATCTCGGACTGAGAGTAACCAAAAATCACTGAACCAGACAGATATTATTCTCAAGCTCAATGAGTTTCTGAGCAAGATAGGCAACCTAGACTGATGAGATACTTTTTAAGGCATTTCAGTCTTCTCTCGCTAGCATTTTTTGTGTTGTTTTGTGTCTTTCATATGCTCTCAAGTTACCTAGTACTGTGGAGGCCTTTTTAAAAATTAAATGTAATAACAAATAAGCCACTTCACTGAGGGGTGCTGTGAAATGAAACCACAAGTTCTTTGAAAGCACTTTACAAAATAAAGAATAATTCCCTGTTAAGCTCTCATAGGTAGATAGCATGTTTTCCATGATTTTTACTTAGGCCGTTCTCCATTGGCAAAAGAAAACCTGGCCTATTTGACTACATAGAATTTTTAAAATACATACATATACATATATATTATATATATATACATAAATATTACATGTATGTAACATTTAAATGACAGAAACTTGACAAACAAAAGTTTGAGTGTGCTCAGAATTTGGGGGCATAAGAGGAGACTGTAAATAAGTGCCTCCTTTGCCGTAATGTTTCTCCACACCACTTATTAGAGCCTTTGAGTTTTGAGGTGCTTTTATTTTTTTTTCCTGGGAGATTTGACTCAGCCAGATCACTGCTCTCAGGTGAGCGATACTGTCAACTCTTGGTAATACTCATTCACATAATGGTCTTATTGTTACAGGTGTAACTAAACCAGACACCCAGTCATCACAGTTTGAAATTCTGACCACTATTTTTGGTTAAGATATGAAATAATGTATTGATAAATAGTTCTGTAAGCATTTATTCAGCACATATTTACTGAGCACCTACAGCAGGTTGTATACAAAGCCCTCTGTAATTTTTTCATTCAACATTCATTTGCTAAACACTTATTCTCTGAGAGGCACTGTGCTAGGCACTAAAGGTCATAAAAGATCATTGAGATATAACCTCTGTCCACTTGGGAATCCACACACTAGCCACAGCTGGGAGGCAGGGTATGGGGGGCGGGGGAAGGTTGGTACAACAAACACAAATATACAATGTACAAATATATGATCATTGTAACACATAATAGTCTTTAATATGAGTATAAGGCAAGTACAGAGTGGTTTTAAGGTTAGAGAAGGGACAAAAATAATTTCCAACTGGGGGAAGCAGAGAAGATTTTCTGGAGGAGGTGGCATTTGAGATGGGTCTTAAAACTCTAAAATGAAATCAATGAGAAGTACCATATGGAGCAAAGTTACAAAATGAAGAGGGAGCTTCTAACTACAAAATGATGCATTTGTCTTCTTAATCTAGTCTGTTTAACTTCAGTTCCCTGATAGGATTTCACAGAAACTCTGCTCTCTGAGATTTATGCCCATAGAATTATCACACTCAGCAGAAGTCTTTTTATATTTAATTAGTCATTCTCAGTGTAATACACCTTTTCCCTTTCACAGAAGTCTCCATTTTCCTGAGTAGCTCAGATTGGGCTGGCCTTGGCCAGTGCTGAGGTCTGCTTTCTCTGAATGTCACTATGTGGTAGAATTGGGCTGACTGCTCTTTGGCCCTCACAAAATGGCAGTACTTGTAGTCTGAGATGTATTTAAAGGACCCAGACCCATGATTTTCTTCACTCTTCTATTCTGTATCAAATCTTATCTACAAACAAAGTTTGCCATAAAAACAAACATACCAAAATATAAACAAAATTGATTTGGGCCACTTGTACATACTCTAGATCCGTATATTTCTTTGGAGGTTTCTGGAAACGTGAATCAAGCCATTTATGCTTCCTAGGCACAGTTTATATCATTTGAAATACTCAATAAAAATGCAGTCTCATTCTACAGATGGGTGTCGTTTAATTAAAATATGTATTTAAAATGCAAAGGGCTACATTAATTCAGCACTGTGGCTGAGATTTTAATTGCACTCAAGTTAGGAAATTCTGAGTTAATGCTCCCTTGGCATCTTTATGTAGCCTTTTTGCACAGATGTATTGTGATCAGAAGAGGCTTTCAATATGCTTTCACATGCTGTAAATGTAGTAATGACTTCAAGATACTAGGGTGGTAGGCAATATAATAATAGAAAGAGAGATGTTTCTAAATAGAAGAGACACTGTACTTTCATGGCTTTTCATCATGGTTCTGCCACTGGTTTACCATTTGGCATCTGGCTAATGATGCTCATGTACCACACCTCACTCCATTAAAAGATGAGCAATAGCACCTGCTGGGAGTATCTCGGGGCTCACTTACCCAAAAAAGTGCACCAACCTTCCCAAGATGTCACCAGTGTGTGGGTAATGATGCCAGCCATCAGGACACCAGTCAGACACCCTTGTCTTATTATAGGAATGCAGAAATGTTTCAGGGAGGATTCTGACGGCTTCATTTTTATAACCAAAATGATGTAGTCAGATCCATGACATCATCTTTGTGGATGTTCCCTTTAGTGATATAAATTACAAACCATCCATCTCTATCCCATTTGTAAAACTCATATCCATGTTCTCCTGACTCTCCATAAATTCACCGCAGTGCATCTCGTCAATGTGTTGAGAACCATCTCAGTTTCCCTTGACATCAAGAGGGTACCAGTGGAGGACATGGATTTTATACATTTTCTTCCTTCTCATCACATAATGTTCTCAAATGTGCTTCTTGTGTTTGGGTTTTTTTTTTTGTCTTTTGGGGGCAGGGAGAGCACTTGATTCAGTATAATAAAATGGTGTCTTTAAATGCCATCTTCCAACAAGCTGCCTCTTTTGTATGCATTGCAAAAATGAAAGATGTCTCAAAAGATTTGACAGGAGCAATAACCTTGTTCAAGGGCCCTTTCCTCTTAGCACAGATATCATGTGAGTCGTAAAATAGGGAATTTTATGCTTACCAACAGAAAGTGACTACAATTTTGGAAAGACACAACACAGTATCTGAGCTGGAAACATTTTCCAAGATGGTGAAATGATCCAGAGACCCTTTTCTATATGACATTTATGCTGGTGGCCTCAAGCCCCAGAATTTTTTGGAGCTCCTTACGTGAGATCCATAACTACTAAGAACTTGGCCTAACCATCCACATGAAAAAAACCAACCAACCACATGAAAAAACAAAGGGAAAAAAAATCTCACTTGTCCAGATTATGACATGCATTCAGATGGATGATGTATCATCATACTTATCTGTTAGTATGTATATGTGTTTATATATACATTAGCTTTTTATTGTTGTGGCTTAGTTGTTTCAATCATGTCTGACCCTTTGTCTGACCCCATTTGGGATTTTCTTGGCAAAAATACTGAAGTGTTTTGTCATTTCCTTCTCCAGCTCATTTTACAGATGAGGACTGAGGCCACAAGGATAAAATGACTTGTCCAAGAGCACATGGCTAGTAAGGGTCGAAGGCCAGATTTGAACTCACAAAGTTGAGTCTTCCTTACTCCAGGCCGGCACTCTACCTACTGTGCCACCTAGCTGTCCATATCTTAGATAGGTATTTACAAATGGGCAACAATTTGGGCCCAAAATTAAACAGAAGGTGGAGAATGGACTGGATGAACTTCAGAAAATGACAGAGACAAAAAGTGTTCCCAACTTCTTTCTGAAACAGCCCACCCTTTTCAATTCCTGTTTGACTAGTGTTATATGTCTGTGTGCCACAAAACAACAATCTTTGAAGAATTAAAAATTAATATCCTCAGAGGGCAGTGGGGAAACACACACGGTATGTGTGAGCTAGCACATATCAAATAAGGAACTATGAAGAAGATTCTATTAAAATGTAGGACTGGGGGAGAAAAACACAAAATATAAGGCAATTTATCTCTAAACAGTTCGATCAAGATTCATTCCACAAATATTTGTTAATTGTTTACAATGCACTACAGTGAGCTCAAAGAGGTAGCATTGGAGCTGGGTCTTATATCATCAACCAGCAAACATTTAGGGGCCAGTCATGTGCCCATGGCTGAACTGGGTGCTAGAGATAGAAAGAACAAATGGTCATCTTTGGTTTCAGGGAATGCACATTCTTTTGGAGAGACATCATGTGGGTATGCATATGTGTGTGTGTGTATATATATATATATGTACATATTTATGTGTATGTATAGATATATGCACATATATATTCAGAATCAATACAAGGCAATTAACCTCAGTATACTTAGAGAAGCAGGACACTAGCAGTTGGGGAGAATCAGGGGAGGTTTCATTTAGAAGGTGATTGATGCTTGAGCTGAGTCTTGAAGGACCTGAAAGATTCTAGGAGGTAAGAATGAGGAAGGAATATCTTCCAGGTATGCCAGGGCAAAGAGAGAGAGGTGAAGAGTGCTAAGTGTCAGGGACAGAGAAAAAGCCACTGAGGCTAAACCATAGAGTGCAAAAAGGGGAGTAACGTATAATGAGACTGGAAAGGCAGATTCAGGCTGGGCTATCAAAGAAGGGCTGTATCTGGTTCGAGAAGCAATAGGGAGCCATTGGAGTTTACTGAGTGATAATGTGACAGGATCCCATCGGTACTTAAGGCAAATCACTTGGACAGCTATGCAGAAGATGGATTAGAGTGGGAGGGACAGAGGATGAATTAAAAGGGCATTGTAATGGTCAAGGACAGTGAAAGGTGACCAGCACCTGAACCAAGGTGCTCTCTGTGGGAGTAGTGGGAAGGAGACAGATGGGAGAGATGGGATGAAATTAGAAATGGCAGGATTTGGCTCATTGGATGTTCAGAGTGAGGGAGTATGACAAATGCAAGACTGAGGCTCTTTACCTTTTTTGTGTCATGGACCCCTTTGGCAAATCAGGAGATCATGGACCCTTTAAATGCATAAACATTAAATACCTAGGATTTCAAAGGAAACCAATTATGTTGAAATTCAAATCTCAAAATAGTTTTTAAAAAAATGAATGGACCCCAGGTTAAGAACCTCCTAGAGAAACAGGACCTGGGTTCAAATTCTACCCTCTAATGTTTACTTCTTACGTGACTTAGGGCAAGTTATCCATTTTCCCTGGGGATCAGTTTCCCCATCTGTAAAGTGAGGGAGGTTGAACTAAGTGACTGTTGAGGTTTCTTCCAACTCTAGACCTGGAATTAGAGGTAGGTAGGTGGCACAATGGAGAGGGCACCCAGAGAGCACCAGAGCTGGAGTCAGGAAGATCTGAATTTAAATAAGCTGTGAGACCCTAGGCAAGTCATTTCACTCTCTAAGCCTCAGCTTCCTCATATGTAAAATGGGTATAATAATAGTCCCTACCTCCTAGGGTTTTGTAAGGTGCTTAGCACAGAGCCCAACACATAGTAAGTAGGAAATAAATGTTAATTATTGTTGTTGTTATAGCATCTTAGTTACAAACCTTGGAGACTAGAAGAATGATGGTGCCTTTTACAGAAATAGATAAAGGAGTGGATTTGGAGAGAGATGAATTCTGCTTTAGACATTTTAATATAAAATCTATATTTCTCTTTGTATTATTAAACCAAACTTTAAAAGCAGTGAATGCTTAATATATTCATGTTGCCTGATGATTCTTATCAAATTCACTATAAGGTAGCCATTCCTGCTGCATGTAATATTGCCCTCACTAACATAGTTTCAGAGTAATACTACTAATAGATTTTAACCAAATTCCATGTAACATGAAAACCCTTCTGTTAACAGTGTCATCCCAGCGCCCATTTTAGCATTGTTTTTGTTTTAACTGCCTGCCCCTACAGGGTTTTATAGTGTAACATATACATACATAGACATGCCCATACATACATGTATACACCATATAGGACAAGAATAAAGAGAATGGAAAAGTGACCAGAACTAAGTGTCATGGGAATTAGACATCAGTGGAATTTTATGTGGAGAACTAGAGAAACAAGACATGTGAAATGCCAAAATAATCAGAGAGGATAATCCAACAAGATGGAAGTGTTAAAGAAAAATGAAAATTTTCATTAAGGAAAAGTAGGAAGAAAGGAATCACTAAGAAAAATATTAGATTGGTAAAATATTTTAAAATCTAGATATTTTGATGAATTTAGGAACTTTATATACTTTTTTTTGGTGTGACGATCTAGGTAACATTAAAGTTTGGGGAAAATAAGATATAGGTCATCCAAAAAGGATGAATAATAAGAATACTAAGTTGAGAAGCAGTAATAAATGTGTGTATATATTTTATGAGGATGTTTCTATTATGTATTTGTACCCCTATGAAATCTTTTTAATTAAAAATCTGTTTATCTAAAAGGAGATAATATATGAGAAGATACTTTGAATCCACAGGACGGGAGGCAGTGAAAAAATCTCAGGGAAGAAAATAAATTTAAAATCCATATAGGGAATGAGTAGTAGGACCAAGAATAGAATTCAGGCTTCCTTATTCCTAATCTCTGTCCCAGTTTACAATGAAGTCTTTCTGACATAAATTTTCATTTTAAACATGATCGATTTAAGCAGGTAGCCATATTGTTCTGTTAGACCATGTTCTGATTTTTCAGTGCATTGTTTCAAAGGCTTGTGCTTGTCATTCATAGAACTACTCCCAAAATAAAGGGCTGCCTAGATGCTAAAATAACTTGTCATTTGTAGGTTCTGTTCTAGGTGAAGAAACCCCCACAGGAAAAAGCATCTGGTTCAAGAAGGACTACCTCAACCAGAGCTGTGCCATCTTTAATGGGCAGCTGAGGTAATAAATACCAGAGAGGTGAAATATAATTATTTGTATCAAAGGCCCAGACCTGACTTCCAAATTCTGCAGGTGTAGATAAGGCTTGGAGGATCTGGTAAATGAAGGAAACCTAATCATCAGTTTTAATGTGGAAGACTTGGTACATTGTAAGAAATTGATTTCTGTTTACAATACTGAAAATTAATAGTATGTCAGGGTTGTTAGGTGGGTTGTTTTTTTTTTTTTTAAACATTCCCAGTCATGTCATGAGATCCTATGCAAATCAGCCACCAGTGTGTCAAGGTCATTCTAAAAGACATACACTGTCTCTTTTTTGTTTTTTTGTTTGCTTTTTTTTTGGGGGGGGTGTAATAGGGAAGAGGGGAGTAAGAATGGAACAATAAACAAAAGCCAGGTGTCTCTACGGGTAGGTTTAAAGAAACTATTGGAAAACAAGCCACTTTTAAAGGAATTATTGCCTTTTTAAAAGTGCTAATTTCCATGTGAAATTTATGCCTTCCAGCAGAGGCAACAGAGGAGTATATCCCAGGCAGTGCTAAAGAGACAATTCATTAACTGGCTAGTGTACACACGCCATAAAGGACATTAATTCACAAAATGAAAAACTAATAGAGTGTTTAGCTGGCTCTTTATCATCAATGACAGTCCGTACTCTCTTCATCATTAGTGTTTACTGAACTGATGGGGGCTGCAGTCCGACCTTATCAAGCTCGTCTCAAATGAGTTTACATCACTTTTCAGCATGGTTGGGCATCTTTCCTCTTCTCTCTTAATTGAAATTAGCAGTCCAACTTTATCCAGAATCGAGGAGCACTTCCTCCATGTTTTTTTTACCTCATTTTCATTTTGCTTCCCTGCTAGGTCTCTAATGACAATGATAGCAACATTTCTGTAGTACTATTCTTTATAACCTGCTTTAAACATCTTCTGTTAATCCTCTTATGAACTAATTTTTGAAGGTCAGTGGGTTTTATTCCCATTTTACAGGTAGAAAAACTGAAGCACAGAGCTGAGAAGTGAGATAGTCCAGTACTGTAAAAAAGGATTAGATCTGGATTAGGATCTGGGTCTGAATGGAAGCCCTACAAGTCAGTAGCACAGTTGGGTTTTAAGCCACTTGAACCAAATAGTACTTTCCCTTAAACTAAGAAGAAATTCCACCCCATTCTTCTAGTGTTTCATCTTTTCTCCTTCAATATTTCCCACATGTACACTCTCCTTTTGAGGTTGTTGCCAAAAGCTTGACATCTCTGTGCTTTCTAGTCTTTTGTGGAACAAAAAGAATTTGCAATAATTCTTCTATTCTGAAGCATCAGCCCTAGGTATCTTTTATCTTCTCTAGCCCTACTGACTTTGCTTTATAAAATCAACTCTTAACTGTTCAAGGATTGGCATGCTATTTTCAAGGTTCTTCCTGGCCTTTCTTTCCCTCTTCACTTACTTTTTTGGCTATTTCACTACTGACTAATTGCAAGTATTATTGCCCTATTGACAAATCTAGAATATAAAAACTGTTTCCTAAAATTCAAAGTGATTTAAGTGGAACCCTATTGCCACAGTGAACATAAAGGATATTATTTACTTGGGAATCTATCATTTCTTTAAATACAGCAAGTGCTTAGTGTAGATAATCATTTTATAGAGGTTTCTGTTCATTGTTCAGTTTCTGCTTTCTTGGAATATAGGATCTTTAAGTCATGCTGAGTGGAAAAACAGCTGAAGAGCATGGTAGTTAAGAGGTCATAGCTGTATTAAATGCTGTAATAAATGCACTTATACCTAATGAACTCTCAATATTTCTACTTCTTAATTGTGATCCCTGGCTCCTCACTGGTCATCTCTATTAAGAACCCTAGGGACTTGTGAAAACACCAAATCCATGAGATTTTTATTTTAACAGAATTTGTTAAAACCAGATCGATGAAGTGCAATTTCTATAGGCTATGGTCATAAAATTTCCTTCTCTGAAAGAACTATGCATTACAGAGGAATTCATTAAAATGTGGTTTTTTATTTGAGTATCGTAAATGGACAAGTGTAAAGAAAATATTGTAACTAAAATCCTTTTTTTTTGTTCTTGCACTTCACTGGTAATTGGAAGAGGGAATGCCTCCCTCCCAAAGGGATATTTTGTCATAACAATAATAAAATAGCACTTTGAGGTTTCCTTACAACAACCCTATGAGGTAACACATAAGTAATAATAATATTTTATTAGCATAGTTATTACAGGTCAGAACCTGTTGTTATCCATTTTTAATGCATTTTAGTAGAACTTGATTGTGTCAGCCATAGTTTAGAATAAGCCATTAATATTAATAGCTATTAAATTAATAGCTGGGGGCTTGGAAATTCAATTAAGTAAACATTAATTAAATCCCTAAGACTCTGTGGCAGATACTGGGGGAGTCTTAGACAAAAAAAAAAGAAAAGTACCTGCCCTCATAGATCTTAAATACAGTCATTTGAGGAAGAGAACACCAACCATGGTGGGAAGGTGGGGAGGATGGATTAAGAAGGCTGGAGTTTAACTGAGCCTTAAATGAAGGTGAGGATTCTTGGAGAAAAAAGTGCAGTAGGAATGCCTGAATTAGGATAGTCATATCACCAGCGGGAAGATTTAAGACTTGTTGTGGAGATGGGATAACCCAACTTGACAGTGTGGATACAGCAGGTGAAGAATCAAGCATGGCAAGGGAGGTTCAGAATCTGGCTGATTTAAAGGGTTGTGATTCCCTCAGTAAAAGTAGAGAAGTCTGAAAGAGGGAAAGGTTTAGGGGAGAAAATGAGTTTTGTTCAGTATGTGTTCAATTTGAGATCAAAGCTGTAGAACTGGAAGAAACCTTTGTGATCATCTAGACTAATCCCCTCACTTTACAAATGAGGATCAGAGACAGTAAGTGACTCATCACACATCATAAAATCTGCATCAAAGCTGTTGGATTCCAGATCCAGAGCTCCTTCCTCCCTAAGGAGAGTTCAGGATGTTGATGAGATAACTGGGTGCAGATGTCCAGCAGGACATTGGAAAGGTAGGAGTGAAGATAGAGAAAGAGATAAGGGTTAGTCATATAACTTTGAGGGTCATCTTTGTAGAAACAATTATCTATCTAATAATAATCACCAAGAGAATACTCAGGGAGAGAAGAGAACATAGTATGGGGCAAAATTTTAGGGGCTTTTATATGAGATCTAGACTATCAGCTTATTTTTAGTTGTTATCCACCAGACCTTCTAACAAAGCTGGTAACTAGGAGCAAAACTGATTCGTTTAACTTTATCTTTTCCTTCTTTTATCTAACCATCTAGCAGATGGCAGGGAAGTTTGGGAGACAGATCTAGAAGATAGGGAGGTAAGGAGAGTCTGTTGGTTGGAATGCAAAATAATGAGCATTAAAATTATCTGAAGGCATTAGCAATAGAGAAATGGGAAACAATTTCCCTAAGTGGACTATCATTCTCTGAATTATAGAGTTAACACTCCTGTTAATAATTCTAGTGAAAGTTTAATGATGAGACCTTTTGACTGGAATAAAGTTGTTGGACTATCTGTGAATTTCATCTAGATTGAAGAAATCTAGATTGGTTAACTCTGTCCCCCTATAATCACAGATGAAAATTGATTCTGCTATTGATTTTATGGTTATTCATGTTTGATGTATGTATGATGTTTGCACCTAGAACAAATGTGTGATAGTAGAATTGCTTTGTTATAACACTCAGACAAATTAAAAGCCTGAACAAACCCTGTACTCTTTTTTAAGTAGTATATTTTATGCATAGTAGCACATAGTTCTCAAAGGCCTTGTGAAACATTAAAATATGTGGGATCATATGTAAAGAAACCATGTATTTATAAGGGGATATATTATAGACCAACTGGATAGATCGATGATGTAGATGATGCTTTTCCTAATATAGTTTATAGAAATGTCACAAAGGCAAGAGTGTTTCAGTTGCCCTTATGTCTTCTGAAATTCGTAGTGTTTCTCTTACATTCGTTAATTCAATCTATTTGAAGGAACAGATTTAAGAAATTAGTTATAGACGGAAACAATAAAGAGTATTATCACAGAATAGTAGTAGTACTATACTAACTGGTATATCTAATAGCCACTAAGGATGACTTCAGGTAAGTTTGAACTGAAAGGAAACAGCAACAACAAAAAAACTATTTTTCCTTCCTTTTTACTCTCTTCCTTTTTCACTTTATGAGAGACCTAGTAGTAGTAGTAGTAGTAGCAGTAGCAGTAGGAGTAGCAGTAGTAGCAGTAGCAATAGCAGCAGTAGTAGTAGTAGTAGCAGTAGCAGCAGTAGTAGTAGTAGTAGCAGTAGCAGTAGTAGTAGCAGTAGCAGTAGTAGCAGTAGTAGTAGTAGCAGTAGCAGTAGCAGTAGCAGCAGTAGCAGTATTAGGTAGTAGATGTGGTTGTCATCATGATCATCAGGTCATTGTTGTCATCATCATGACAATAATGATTCACATTTAGATTGCTCTTTATGGTTTACAGAATGCTTTCATCATCACAAATATTATTCCCATTTTACTACTGAGGAAACTGAGCCTCATAAAGGTTAAGTGACTCTCCCAAAGTCCCAAAATAGCATTGGGATTCAAACCCAAATCTTCTGAATCCAAATTCCACTATACAGAACTTAGTCCCTAACAAGCTTTATTGATAGCAGCTAGAGTGTATTCTCCCCTCTGGGATCAAAACTTTATTATTATCTTCTAGAAAGTTCAAAAAAACATGTTCCCCCCACAGTGTTAATGTCCATTATCTGTATGAACTACAAAGCCTAATTATTACTTCTTGCCCTTAGTCTTTATATGTGCTTTCTACAAGGTTTTAAGGTAGTCTTCTTGATTTTTGAGAGGTGGTGTCTTATTGTCCTGAGGAGATCTGTAGAGGTTCTTAATAGCTAGCTCTTTGAAGGTTTTATGTACCTGGGAGAGTCAGCCTCAGACATCATAACTTAAACTTAGTATCCTCTTAAAGTGTATTTACATAGGGAAAAAAAGATATTTAGATTTCGAAGTAATTCAGCCTGACATTTCAATAATCAACTAATAAATTATTCTGCCTTGTAAGAGCTCTATCTTTATCTTTAAATTGGTACAGAGGCAGATTATAAATATAATAGTTTTTAGGAAAGAGAGAATACCAAATATTAATTTATTCCACAAACTATAAGATGAGCCTGAAATGAGTGTGAGAACAGGTTTCATGGGCTATTAATAGTGACAGAAATATGGTGTCATATTATTAACCATCACAAAGCATTAATCAATATGTGAATGTCACCAGCTCATCCATTTAGCCCATCTAGGGAACATTTGACACAAGAGAGATAGACTGGAGCTATTTAGTGTTATCTTTACAGCACACCAGAGGGGTGCCTCCTCTTGTTCGCACAGATCAGAAATTCCACCAGGAAGATTACACATCTACAAATGGCATGCCGTGTGCAGGAGGGTTCATTGTCTTTCTGAAATTCCACCATGCTCATTTCCAGAGCATCTGGCCTCTCTGAACAGTTATCCAACAGAACTGTGTCTTCAGACTTGGTCTAAGGACCATTCTAGAGCTATTTCAAAAACATCTTCCAACAAAACCAGTGAGGCAAAGTCTATATCCAGAATAATTCAATATGAGAGATCAGAGAAATCCACGCTTCTATAATCCTTACTTCTATGAATGATAGGAACTTGAACCACTATCATTTAAAATCACTATGCAATTACTCATATGCAGTCTAACCCAGTCTCTTCTTTGCTTTTCAATATCACATCTTACTCATTTTCATTCTGTGGTAACTGTCCCTGTCCCACATATATGTGCTAATAGATTAATTCATTGAACTTGTCTTCTAATTTCATATTATATTTCAGTTTTATTTTTTTGTCTGTTTAGTTTTTCTTATAAAGGTTTGTAGGCTGATCCCTTTTGAGTAATCATGGATTTCATTGAGCAAGCCCTATAATGAGTTTTCATAACTCAAAATCCTCAATACCCAAATGAATCTCTGATTTTACTCATGTAAATTCCTTCCAACAGTGGAGAGCAGTGGTGTCAGATTCAAATAGAAAGAGATCCCTGAGGGCTACATATCAATTTAGAAAACCATAAATTAATATTATATCTGTTGTGTTATATTTGTATTTCTTTTGTCAAACATTTCCCAATTACGTTTTAATCTGGTTGGCACTCCATGGAACCTCAGTGAGTTTGACCCCTCTAATGGAGATCACTCACAGTCCATCTATACCTGCCCATGTTATATGACTCCTATCAATAAAAAAACAATCAACCAACATGTATTAAGCATTGTGTTGAGT
This sequence comes from Petaurus breviceps papuanus, assembly GCF_028583685.1. NCBI lineage: Eukaryota > Metazoa > Chordata > Mammalia > Diprotodontia > Petauridae > Petaurus > Petaurus breviceps. Next base: position 17,198,080 of record NW_027185784.1, read on the forward strand.
CCTGAGGATAAAAAGACAACAAGAAAATAGTCCCTGACTTCATGGAGTTTACATTCTAATGGGGAGATAACTTGTTCACCTATAAGTATATACAGAATATTTACACACTGAATACAGATTTCTTTTGGAAGGATTGCAGTAGCAGCTAAGAGAATCCAGAAAGGCTGGTGCTGGAGTTAATTGAGTCTTGAAAAGAAACCAGGGAATGGCTAATCTAACTTGTTTTGCATTAATATACATATTTGTGATGGGTTTTGTTTTACTTACCCTCTTATTTTGTAGAGAATGGCAAGAAGAGGGAAAGAATTGGGAATTGAAGAAAAAGTAAAATAGTCTATAATAGAAATAAAATAGTCTAAAATATTTAAAAGGGAAAAAAAAGCAGAAACCAGAGATTTTAAGAGGTAGAGGTAAAAAGAGAGGCCATGTTTTCCAGAGAAGATAGCTGGTACAAAGGCAGAGAAATTAGATTCTATCTATAGACAGAACAGCCAATAGGCCAGGATGACTTGAATACAGAGTGCAAGAAAGAGAGCAAAATGCCTGGAGACTGAAAGAGTAAGGAAGGGCCAGGTTCTGGAAAGATTTGCATGCCCTATAGAAGAGTTTCTCTTTGACTCAGGGCAGTAGGCACTAGAACTTGTTGTGACGTGATCAACAGGAAAATCACTTTGGCAGCTGTGCAGACAGACGATTGATTAGTATGGAGAGACCCTTGATTCAGGGAGAGCAATAGGAGGTTATTGCTGTAGTTCTGGTGAATGGCGATAAAGGCCTGAACTAGAGTCATGACTGTGTGAGTAGAGAAGAGGAGACACACAGGAGAAAATATTGGGGCAAAAAGAGCAAGAAGATTTGGCGAGTGATCGACTATGTGGGGTGAAGGAGAATGGTGATCAGAGAGGATGGTACTGAGCTTGCTGATGATGATACTGGACAAGTTCCCCACAAGGAGTCTATTGAAGGCGCTGATCCCCTTCCTAGCTTCCTCTTCATATTGGAGGTATACCACTGGAACACAGGCCTTCCAAAGGTCATTCCTCACTCTTACTGCAAGACAAGGGGCTCTTCACTTGGCCTGTACTGAAAATGAATCCTGCTTATGACATTTTGTAGTTCTGTGACTCTCTATAAGAAGGATAATAATAGCTGTTTATAAAACGCTTTGAAAACTTTAAAGTAATGATGTTTGGATAAATAAGAAGGCAAAATACACAGACCTTGCTCTCAGGGAACTCACAGTCTAATGAGGGACACAACCTGCAACAGGCTCCAGACAGAATGAGTAGCTTTTATTCTATGTTCCACTTAGTTAGGTGTGTGTCTTCTTCCCTCCTGTTCCTCTTAGGCTTCTTATAGTGTCTTATCTCATCTTCATATCTCCCCCCAAAAGCCAAGCACTAAGTTATTTGTTGAATTTAATTGAATTGGTCTCTGAGTCACAGTGAATAAACTGGTCCCCAGAGGCACTAGGAGAAGTGGCCAAACTCTACAGCTAGGAGGATATTCATTAAACACATCACTGAATGGTAACTCTGCCTAAAGAAAAATCCCAAGTTATCCAGCCTTTTTAATATTGTCTCTGACCTCATCCTGACTCCCTTATTCACCTAGGAGAACCTGGTTAGGTTTTTGTTAATCTCTTAGGCTGTTCTTTGATTTGAGATTTTGAAGAAATGCAAGATATTTAGTAATAAAATTCACGAGGGATCACATTTAACGTTAAAATAGTATTTTATTAGCAAATGGCCGAAATGGGCCTGTTGATTTTTTGTTTTGCTTTATTTTCCCTCCCCCTTCTCTTCCTGACCTGGCAGCTGAATTACTACCGTATAACCACATATCATCTTAGTTGGTGATTAGACTTGTGTCAAACCCTCGAGGAGGATTGTTTAGAACAAAGGAAAATAAGTGAATCTTGCCGTGTTCCCCAAGACTGAAGGAGCTGATTCCCTGTATTGTTGGCCCGTGAGATTTAAGAGAGATGGAACTGTGATTCTTTAGAGAATTACCTGTTTTCTGCTATGTACTGTGTGCTGGCAGGCACCTAAAGCTTAATATCTTGGCAGACCTGGGACTTGCTCAGTCAGTATTAACATCAAAGAATATGTACTGAGAGCCTTAGAGTGTGTTGCATTGAGCTGTACCATGTACAGAGTATCAGTGTTGCCTCAGATTCTAGAAAAAATACTTTCCCTTGTGGGAACTTAGAAAACAGCTGTCCACTTTTACCTTCATTTTGTATTTGTTTTACTATTCAGAAAGAGGGCCTGCATGAAGCGTCTATTTTCATCACTATTTATCTCAATTTCTGGCACTTCTTTGATAATGGTGATTGATTTTCATAATCTTGGGAGTTTAGTTTGGATAATGTTGAAGGTAAATAATGATCTTGATCAATAAAATACTTGGAAACCATTGGATGAAAGATTTTATGCAGTTTTTAGGAGTATGGTAGGAATAAAAATTTAAGTTTCATCCTTGTTTTGGTAGTACCCATTGAAAAATTTACGCTTCTATTACTTGGAGATTCCTTTGTTAAGATTAATTTTTCTTTGGTGTTGGATCACTCAAAAAAGACATCTGCAGAGGAAAAACAAAATGGAAGAAGGCTACATGTACTGATTATGACATATGGTTGCCTTTGAGTTAGTCCATCACTGTGTATATGTGTTATAAATATAGCAGTAATCTAGGTATAGAACTGAATAGAAGAGAACATCACAATGTATCAAATTATGCAACTTTTGTAATAATTCCAAGCTTCTTGCTCCCACAAAGTTGTGTGTTTCTAGCACCATTATTTTTCAAGTGGTGCTGTATAATTATAATTTTCTTTGGAAAAATCAAAATTACCTTTGACCTAGGACTACTTCAAAGGAAAAGGACTAAGTCTAAGTATAATACTAATAGTGATGTGCATGCAAGAATCATCATAAGAGACATTAGCAAGGCACATAGGTGAGCAGAAAAAGAAGTAGAACAGTCAGAGGGAAAATGAAGAATAATATATAGACAGACCAATGTCTATAACCTAAATGCCTATAATATGGCTTCAAAATCAGAGGGATAGTCTTATCCAGCAGATTAGATATGATTCATATTTGGATTGGTTTGAAGCTACATGGGTAGAAGGAGCATTCACTCTAAGGAGATCATAGATCCATCAAAATACTAGGAAAATGAATAATTAATCAAATATGTATCGTGCATACCAAACATTGTGCTGAAAATGGGGAAATCAGTAAAAGGCAAAGTAAAACATGGTTCCTAACCTCTGAACCTTACAGTTCAGTTAGAGAAGTAAGATATATATGCATGAAAAGCTAATTAGCAACCTAAGCCTGTCTACCATATCATGTAGAGAGACAGAGAACTGAAAAAGACTTCAGATATGCCATAGTGAGAAGCAGCATGGTGTAGTGAATAGAAGTCAGGAGGACCTGTATCTGAGTCTCACGTCAGACACTTATTAGCAGGACACTTAACCATGTGAGCCTCAGGTTCCTCTTCTGTAAAATGGAAATAATATCTGTACTGCTGACCTGTCATAAGGCTCAAATGGCATAATGTATGTAGAGCTCTTTACAAACTTTAAATGTGAGTTGTTATTATTATCTATTCCAGCCCTCATATGTTATATGCCCCTATAAAAGCAGTGCCAATTCCTGTCTGCTATTAAGTACTCAATAAAAATTCAAAGGTAATGAGTAATAGAAGATTTCAGAGAACCAAGGAATCATTCTGGACTGGGATGATCAGAGAAGAAAGCTTTGTGTTAGCGACAGGCTTTGAGAAGGTTGACTGTGATTTGGATCAGAGGTGTGAGGCCTGCAGCACTCCTGAGTGTGCAGGAAACCAAATTAAAATGTAACTGGAAATTATTTGACAAAATAAACAAAAACACAATAGAGCATAGGTAATGTTTATGTGTGGTTTTCTAAGGCAATATGTGGCCTGCCACTTAGTGGCCCCCATTTCTTTTTGAGTTTAACATCATTGATTTAGTAGATGATCAAGAGAGAGGAGAACTTTTCAAATAGGGTAACAACATGAATAAAAGCATCAAAGCAGGGGTGATGAGTAGACCGTTTGACTGGGGGCGGGGGGAATGGTTCATATAGGGGAGTAGCCAGAGATAAAACTGGAAAGGTAGGTTAAATCTAACTTGTGGAGGGCATTGGGTGTTAAAATAAAGATATTGAGCATACCTCTCTAGGTAGAGGTCTTTGCTTAGGGTAGTAATATTATTAACCTTATGCTTTATTTAGGAAGTGCCCTGGCTTTGTTTTTCAAGATTGTTTAGAAGGGGAAAGACATCTAGGAAGTTATTTAGATGGTCTAGATAAGAGGAGATAAGAGCCTATCAAGTGATGGTGGAGAAATGGATGTAGATAAAGATCATCTGGGCAAGCTACTCCTGTGGAGAAGGAACTGGCCATCTCCACTCACTGTCAACCAGCAGCCACCCATGGGACAGGAAAGCTAGACTAGCTAAAATAGCAAGTCAGCCTGCGAGAGAGACAAGAGGCAAGTCAAAGCACCACTACCACCTTGGCCACCATTTCCCTTTAGACCTTGATTGGAGTAAACCAGGTTCCTAAACCGAAATGTCTTGAGAATAGGGATGCTTCTAGCCCAGTACCCTCAGACGTTGCCACGGGGAAACAGCTCATGAAGAGATGAGACCTGTCTTCTGCAGATGCTACAACCACAGCTACTAAAGACCAAGGAAAGAAATTCTTGCCACTGAAGTCCTTGGCCTTGTCAGTTCTATTCAACATCAAAACCCGATCATTTTAGCAGAGGAAATGACATTAGATATGCCACTTTTTGCTTTGCTGCTATGCCCTAAGCACCTTGGGACTTTATCATCTAATTTGCAGTTGAAACTGGTGGTGCAGAAGATAGAGTACCAGACCTGGAGTTGGGAAGACTCCTCTTCCTGAGTTCAAATCTTGTCTTAGACGCTTACCATCTTTGCCTCATTTTCCTCCTGTAAAATAAGCTGGATGGAGAAGGAAATGGCAAACTTTGCTAAGAAATCTCCAGATGGGGTCACGAAGAGTCAGACATGACTGAAACAATTGAACAGCAACAACAACAATCTGTGTTATCTTCCAAATTAGAATGTGAGCTCCTTGAGAGCAGGAAATGAGAACACAGGTCTTGACTCAAAGACTAGGGCCCTTTATAACACACTGCTTCTCAGTTCCTTTACCTCCAAACAACTTCTAAAGCTATAGGACCTTCAGCTGCCTGCTGGGTATTTCACCATCCTTTTAAAATATCCATGCCCAAAACAAAATTCATTATTCTTCACATTAACTCTGTTTTTGCTTACCTGTTTCTGTAAATGCTACAATTTCCCCCACTGCTCAGGCTCTGCATTTCTGAATCAACTTTGGTTCCATCTTCTCCCTCAGGGCTTTCCCTGAAAACTAACTCACTCAGTGATTCCTATTCTGGGGTTCCTTGATAAGGCAAATCCAATCAGTACTTTACACATATATCTGTTGCATATTCGATTGAGTGAATGAATGAATCAGAGGCTCCATTCAGTGAGAGAAGGAATCTATGAAGTAATAACATCTCAGGATCTGAATGTGAATTTTAAGCGCTGTCATTACATCAACTCTGACAGAAATATAAATTTTTTATGATTGGCTCTGTGATTTCATCTCCTGTTGATCAGTGTAGGAAATTCACAGTGAGGAATTTGTTCTACCCATACAAACCATCATTTCCTCTATAACTTCTCAGCTCCAGGTGTTGTCTGGAGCCCTCAGAGTCTAAGTGACATGCCCAGAGACACGAGGCCATTGTGTTTCAGAAGAGGGACTTGAACCCTGGTCTCCTTGACTCCAAGGCAGCTTCTGTATGCATTATTCCACACAACCACCATTTTTCAGAAAGGAAAACTATGATACAGAAATGTACATAATTTCTTTATGATTTGGAGCAAGGTTCACTAAGCTTTGTCCTGCTCCAGGACTTTTAGAATCCTGGCATATTATCAGCATAGGCACTCCTACAAGGTAGGCGCTCCCTTTGTGGACCCCAATTCCTCCATGCTTTGGGACTAGGCTTCTTTACCTGGGCTTCACAGACCCCCAAAGGGTCCATGGATAGATTTCATACAATACATGATCTGAGATCAGAAAAAAATAGACCTTTATTTCAATATATCTTAGTTCCTTTAAAAATATATATTTTTATTCATTTTAAAAATTATTCTGAGGAGTTCATAAGCTTCACCAGATGGCCAATGACACAATGGCCCCCTTGCCTTCTGAGACAAACCATCTCATACATTTGCATAAGTTTGCAAAATTTCATCACCTGCATTTTGGTCACTATTCTGGTGATGAGTCTTCCCCATACTTAGCAAGGCTGATCCTTACATGAAAGATATATAGTCCTTTGCCAGACTTTCCTCCAAGTCTTTCCAATTTGTCAGGACCTTCCAGAGCTTGCATTCTGATTTCCTAGCTTTAAGAAACCCAATTCATATCTGTGCCATAATGAAGCATCCAAGGAAGGCATTGATGGAGGAGAGCATGTCATAATTTTGTGAAAACCTGAAGAGGAATCATAGAATTTTAGACCTAGAATGGACTTCTGGAGAGTGACCTAATGTTCTCAGGGAGAAATTATGTGGGATTATTCTTTGGCAGCTTTCTGTCTCCTAAAAAGCTTAGATTCAATGGGTTAACCTCCATTTTCTTTCCACAACTATCTTTCCCTTTTCGGTTTTTCATTTCCACCCCAGTTGGGACCAGTACATAATATGACAAATTCAGCTAATACTGCAAATGCACAAGGACATCCTTATATGGATCGATTAAAGAAGTCACAGTGAGTTGCCATTGAAAGCAGAGCAGCTGCATCCTTGAAAACAGATGCTCTTCTGGGGCTGAATGAGCCCAATTTTGACTAATTTTAAGAACTAAACAGATTTAGGTCTTGTTAATATTTGGATGCGGAACCACCTGAGACTTCCTAATGTCCTCAACTGATTGCTTCTCCATGGCAGCTAGCATTCCAGTTTTCCTGAAAGGTGTTCTGTATTTAATGTACCATTGGGAGTGGTCAAATGATGTGGTTAATATCCGAAAGGAGAGATCCAAGTCCTTTGATTTCAGCAAGATGGACTGCATATGGGCTCATTACATGGAACTTCTCTTGGATCGGAACATTTTATAGGGATTATTACTTAGGCTCTCTGGAGTAGTCAGCAAAGTTAAGGTTGAAATTCTTAAATTGCACTTCTAATTCTGAATACAGAAGCATTCCAGGGAAACACCAGGAAGTACTACTTTGTCATTAGTCTCACCTATTTGTGGAAGACACTGGGAAGGAAGAAGTTACAAGGGCTTGAATTTTTAAATGTGTCCAGGACAGCCTGTTTTCTTCAACAAGCCCTGAGCTGTGATGAATCATTTTCAGCCTCTATGGAGTAACCCCCTTTAGAGCTATTACTGCCTTATAGGACTCCATCAAAAATTTTAATGACCTCAGGAAAAATTTCCTGAATCTTCTGGATGATGATGATGATGATAATAAACAACTCACATTTTTATAGCACTTTATGGTATTTAGTTATGTTTTCCTAATGATTTGAAGTCAGAAGACTTGGATTGAAGACCCAACTCTACTACTTAGTACCTCTGTGATCTTGAACAAGACATTTCCCCTCTATGGGCCTCAATTCCATCATTTATAAAATAAGGGAGTTCTTATCCAGGGTTTTTAACCTGAGGTGTGTGAACTTGTATTTTTTAATATTTTGATAATAATTTCAGCACATTTAGTGTCCTTTGCAAGCATAGATATTTAATTTTATGTGTTTTAAAACAGTATTCTAAGAAAGAGTCCACAGGTTTAACTATACTGCCAAAGGGATCCATAGAACAAAAAAAATTAAGAATCACTATACTAGATGCATGCTAAGAACTCTGTCAGCTCTAAATCTATAATCATAAGTAATTAGTACTTATTATCCAGATGAAGTTCACAGATGTTTAGTGATTTGCCTCAAGTTGCACAGTTAGTGTCATATTTATAACTGGAACCCAGATCTTCTGACACCAAAGCTTGTAATTTTTTTCAATTAAAAAACATTTATTTCCTCTCTGTCCCATGTCTCTCCCTCATGGAAAATATAAAAACCAGAAACAAAGCCTTTGTAACAAATATGCTTTGTCAAGCAAAACTAATTCCTACATTGTCCCTGTCCAAAAATATTTGTCTCATTCATATCTTGAGTCCATCATATCTTTGTCAGGAGGTGGGTAACATACATCATCATTGGTCCTCTGGAATCATAGTTGACTGTTGCCTCAGTCAGCTTCCTTAAATCTTTCAAAAGTTGTTTGTTTTTTCCCAGGTTGTTGTTATTGTATACATTGTTCAGCATTGTTCCCTGACTTTGCATCAGCTCATATAAGTCTTCTAAACTTTCTCTGAAACTGTCACTTTCATTCATTCTTATGGTACAACAGTATTCCATTGCATTCATATCCCATAAATTGTTCATCTATTCCCCAATTTCTGAACATCTCCTTTGTTTCTTAGTTTTTTGCCACCACAAAAAATGACTATAAATATTTTTATCCCTCTGAATCCTTTTCCTCTTTCTTTGATTTCTTTGGTTATAGAGAGGGCCTATACTTTTCTAATCACAGCTGCCCTCTCAGCTACACTAAGGGTCAGTTTTCCATCCTCTTGACTTCTTGTCCACATCTTTAAATCAGAAAGGAGATTCAGCCTGATTTATACCCCACCTTGATAAATTACACACCTGAACCCCACTAATGTTCATCATTGTGCCTACTTTAAAATAAATGAATTGGGAAGAAAAACATTGTAAGTGGTTGTGTGAACTTTAAATAAGTTGATTCTGTTTTACATAGAATAACTGTGTAGTAAAATATAAAATTCCATGCCTGGAATTCTCATCCTTCTCACTTAGTTTCCCTGGATTCTTTCAAGGATCCACTCAAATCCCACCTTCTGCAAGAAGCTTTTCTGAGTGTTCATTCTACCTTTCTGTGTACCTAGCTGTCTTTCCCATTAGAATGTGAACACCTTTGAGGACAGGGACAATTTTTTACCTTTCCTCAACCACTTTGTACCATCCTTGGCATGTTATAAAGTGCTTAATAAATGTTTGTTGTCTAATGTCACTATGTTTAAGGAACAGCTTATACTCCAATTTGACTGAAACAGATTATCTATGTGAGGGGAAATAATATGAGATAAGATCGGAAAATTTAGTTGGAGTGAGATTGTGGAAGACATTGAATGCCACCTGTTATCAGGCCTTCTCTGTGCAAAGCCTGGGAAGAGGAGGGAAATCACTTTTCTTGAAGCACTTTTCCTGCTGGAGAAATACAATTTTTCAGTGTAGCCCAGTACTTGACAAGCAGTGCCAGAAACAATCTCCAGAAGCTGAAAACCCTAGAACTTTCAGCCTCCTGTGTAAATGAGCTGTTGGAATGAACTTTTATGTATCTTGATTTAGCTAACTCCGCTGCCCAATAGTAATTATGGTTTGAGTCAAATTTCTGTAACTGAATTTCAAATTCCTCAACAAACTGACAAAAACCAAGCTTCTCCCCCACCACTAGGGAAATTAGCTGAGTTTCCAGTCTCAGCTGACGTCTCCATCCATCCCCTGAGCCTTTAACAAGGTGCTGGCACAGAATTATACAGTAGACTAGTTCCTTCTCCAGTCTAACATCCCATTCCCATCCATCTTCCTTTCTCCCACCTACACCTTCAGCTTGATCTATGTTCTTTGCAATAACTGAATATCAATTTTTCCCCTAAATCTCCAAAAACCCTTGAGTGTTTTTTTCCTTCTATAGGAAAGAGAGATAAGAACCTACCCTTCCTTATTCCTCATCCCCTCCCTAGAATATTAACATTGGAAAGAGAATACAGTGTCACACATCCAGTATCAGTTGGAAAATAATGTGACACCTATGCTGTACATACCATCTTAGTCTCCTGACACATTATAGTCAACAGTATGCACTCATAAATATATCAGCTGGATAAAAGATGCTGCATGTAGCTGCAGGGCAAAGATTTTCTATGTGCAACACTAAGTGGGCTAAATGTTACTGAGTTCCAAACCTTTGCCTACTTAGCTCCACAGTATCAACATATTGTATCTAGCCAGATCTTTTTTGCTTGGGACCTATGATTTCGTCAGTTTAGTGAATTCCAGGTGTGAAATATACATGCCTGCCCCATCTATGCAGATAAGTAATGTGTTTGCAATTTATTGTCTTAGGTAGTTGCCCGGGACACTAAGAAATTGTGCCATGATGATTACTTGAAACCCCCTCTTCCTAGCTCCAAAGCTGGCCCTCTGTCTGAGACACCTTGCTACCCAGTATATAAATATATATTTTATACATAAAATTTTATAATACTATTAACATTAGTTAATATTTCAATAGTGTTTATGTGCTAAGCACTTTACAATTATCTTATTTGATCCTCACAACACTCCTGGGAAGCAGAAGATGTTATTATTATCCTCATTTTCCATGAGGAAACTGAGACAGAGGTTAAGTGGCTTGTCTGGGCTCACATAGCTAGCAAGTGTCTGAAGTAAGACTTTAATTCAGTTCTTCCCAACTCCAGGGGTGCCCCTCTATCCATTGCACTACCTAACTCCTAGACACAGCTTTTCAAAATGCCTGCTCGTGATCTGTCTTTATATGACTTTGAACATCAGTTTCCTCATCTTCTGCATGTGAACTACCTACCGGATTGTTATGAAGAAAGCATTTCATAACCCAAACCTGTATAAATATTATTAACTATCATCTTTGTGACTGTGTGAATTTCCTAGGTCATGTTGTCCTGTATACATATATTTGTTTTGTATTTACAGAGTAGAGCTAAGGATGATAAGGTTCCAAGCTCAGTCAGCATTTGAGCTTGTTAACATAGCCCACAGAAAATATTTGGCCTACTGCTCCTTTTTCTAACCTATAGAGAGACTCACGAGTGTTCATCGTTGGTCATCGCGAGGTAGGAGATCATGTAAAGCCTGAATCTGATCATGTCACTTGCTTCCTGTTGCTCCATGTTTCCTGTTGTTCCATGCTTTCCTGTCTTAAGGATATTCTCTGTTTATCCGGTCACAACCTGACTCCAGCCCACCCATTCAGAGTTATCTCCCTTTACTCTCCCATAATCTGTATTCCTGACCAGTGGCCTACTTGGAATCCCTGCCTAGAATGTTCTCTCTTCTTACTTCTACTTCTTGTGAATCTCTTGTTACCCTGAAGGCTAAATTCTAACACTGTCTCCAACAAGGGATTTTGCCTAGTCTTCTTACCCACTATGTGCTTCCTCTACCACCACCACCCCATTTTAGTTTTTCTTTATTTTGTATTTACTTATCTGTGTGTATGCTGTTTATCCCTAATACAATGTAAGCTTCTTGAGGAAAGGGCCCTTTTATCTTTGAATCCTCAGTGCCTGGCACATAGTAGGCCCTTAGTAAGTACTGAAATTGAATTAGAGTTCAATGAAGCCCAATCCCAGTAATAGTATTGAAGAAATAGCAACTCAAAATTCAGGTCCTTCCCACCAGGGGGGTGACTCATTTACATCATCTTTGAACCTGAACAAAAATATTCTGTTAAAAGGAACATATTGAAAGAGGGAACAGAATTTTGTAAATAAAAGTCAAATATATCCTTCAGATCATTGCACAGAAACATTCTGTAAAAATGATACATGTATGTGATGTGTCTTATGTCACAAATCTTGACTGCAATCACCCTGAGCAGATTTTCGTCTGCCAGCACTGTTTCTTTCTGTATTTCCATTTGACATTTAGGAGCTAGTTAATTATTTTTGGTTGTCTCTGTTTGCCCTGTTCAGAATTTCTTTGCTCAGTACTGTCTCCCATTTAAAAAATACTTCATAAATTTCAGTGAGCCCTAAAGAGTTCATAAAGCAGCTTTCCAATCAAGCTCTGGTTTTAATGCTCAAGGTTTTTTTTTAGTAGCACACTATGCATTCACCATACATTAGAGCTAAATTAAATATATGCCTAACTAGTTTCTTTTCTGAAATACTTTCATCCCGCTTCTTACAGTTTGAACTCAGCTGCTTCTCTAGAGCTATATCTCTCTTTGTGTCAGTTTCTTTTTTTTTATTTATTTGTTTGTTTTTAGTTTCCAGCATTCAATTCTATAAGATTTTGAGTTCTAAATTTTCTGCTCCTCCTTCCCCAAGAGGGCATGCAGTCTGATATAGGCTCTACATGTATAATCATATTAAACATATATCCACATTAGTCATATTGTAAAGAAGAATTAGAACCAATGGGAGAAACCACAAGAAAGAAGAAACAAAAGAAAAGAAAGAGAGAGAAAATAGTCTGCTTCCGTCTGCATTCAGACTCCATAGTTCTTTCTCTGGATGTGGATAGTGTTTTCCATCATAAGCCTTTTGAGGTTGTCTTACATTCTTGTATTGCTGAGAAGAGTTAAGTCTATCAAAGTCGGTCATTGCATGGTGTCACTGTTACTGTGTACAATGTTCTCCTGGTTCTGCTCACTTCTGTATCAGTTTCTTTAACTTTCAGGTTGGTAGTTGATCATTTGTCTGTCACATTAAATGTTTGATGTTACTATTATTATCATTAAATTATTTACCATCATCATTATTAATAGGGACAGGAAAGATTAGAATTTCTTAGCAGGGTGTTTGTAAACTGTTTAGGGAATAAAAAAACTTTTTTAATAAAAAAAAAAAAAAGAAAATGAACTCCAGAGCTAGAAATAGGATTTATATATGTAGAGATTCTTTAATTCTCTGTGCATAATTTAATTCTCTGTGATAATGCATTGAGAAAATATCACATAACAAAGGAGTCTTGAGGTTCAGTTAAAGACCTCAAAATCTTAGTAAGCCAAGAATCTCCACTTGTTTTGATATACTATAGAATAACAAAGAGAGTGCAAATACACACATCTAGCCTCCAGTAGATACATTTAGGATGATGCAAAGGTGACCAGTGGCTAGTAATGTATGTTGTTAAATCTTGTTTCTCCTTTTACATCAACTACCTTGAACAAGGCTCAGCTTTTAACATTGCTATCACCTTTACTTTTTTCTGTATTCTCATTCTTCCTTGAGGAAGAATGTGATTATAGACTATCCTATAGTCCAGAGGCTTGCCAGCATTGTAGGGCTACAAAGACATGCTGGGTCCTTCCCCTTCCAGAGGAAGCATCCCTTTTTTTTTATCTTTGAATCCTCCATAAATAGCATATAGTAGACCCTTAATAAATGCCTATGGAATTGAAATGGAGTTCAGTGCAGGCCAGTCTCTGTAATGTCATTAAAAGAAAAACTCCCTGGGGTTCACAGTAGCAACTCACTAGATCTTGAGCATGCAGGTCTGGAGAGCCCTGACCCTAATATGGTTCTCACCAGATTTGAGCCTATTGGAACTTGCTTTACTGTCTGGTCATTTGCTAAAATAGTCATTTCTTCCTGTAGTCCCAGGGCTTCATATAGTCATATAAAGCCAAACTGGTCAAGACAATGAGGAGACATGTGAGACAAGATGCCATGTTTGTTTCTTTGTTTTTAATGTATGCACTGCGTGAAATTGCTCATATTTTTATCATTCCCTTTTCTTTCAGTGCCCTCCCCTGGTCAGGACAACCATGTGAGCATGGATCTCCCTCCAGGGTCTGAACAGATCATGCAGACGCTCAGTGAACTGGCCAGATCTTTCCAGGAGATGGCTGACCGCTGCCTGCTGGTTCTGCATTTGGAAGTCAGGTGCGGCTGAGACCAAGAGTTCTTGCCAGTTGGAACGCACTAGGAATCATATGTTACTCGCTTGTTTCTAAAGGAGCATTTTCTGAGTCCTTTTGTCTGTCTCCAAATTGTGCTTATACATATGCAAGGCAGTGTACTAAACAGTATTGGCAGTGTGCAGAATAAGACTCTCCCCTACAACACGCTTGGAAAGAGGAAACTCAGATATGAGCAAAGTTAAACTGCAATGTGAAATAACAACTCAAGAGACTCCATAAGGCTGTCCATGATTAATTATCAAGCAGGTGATGGAGGATTCCGATTTCTAAGGCATGAGATATTAATGTTGGCCAGATTAGGCCTTCTTCATGGAGGAGAAAGGATTTTAACCATGCAACATTTGAGGTCCCCAAACCAAAGGATCGTAGAATTGTAAAGTTTTAGACCTTGAGGGGTCCTTAGAGATCATCTGGGCCATCCCCATCATTTTGCAGATGAAGAAACAGAGATCCACACAAGTGAAATAATTAGTATTCAAACCCAGATTCTTTGTCTGCAAATTCACGGCCCTTTCCACCAGACTGCAATGCTTCTTCTTCTTGCTCCATTACCTTGCCCACCCACAGCCTTCCTCTCTGTTGTCTATCCATTTCCCCATTTTAGAGACTGCATTAGATCATCATGCTTAGTTGTTTGTTTGTTTTTTTCAGTCCAGATGTTGAGTTCATCAGTTTAGGGAACTTCCAGGTAGGAAAATCTATCCATGTACATCTGCAGCTGCTTTGGAACTCGAGCCTGTAAAAAGCTGCCTGGAACATTGAGAGAAGCCCAGTGGTTCACTCATCCAGCATCACAGTTAGCATATGTCAGAGGCAGCATTTAGACCCACACTTCCCTGACTCTGCAGCCATCTCAATATTTACTACACTGTACTGCCTCTTGGCCTACTTTTGTGTCCTTAATGTCTCTACCCCCTACTTTGCTTTTTTTTTTTTTTTGGTCTATCTTATCTGTAAGTATGTTAAGTGTTTCAAGATGGTGTGGCCAGTGACATAGTACTAAATTCAAATACTTTCAGCTTTTGGAATGGAGTGGCTTCTCATTGTCTCCCTAAGATGCACAATAGTGTAATCAGATATAGATGTAGAATCAGGGAGGCTTCGTGGACAAGGGGTCACCTAACTTATGTGTGGGTTCTCACTGCTAGTAACTACTTTCAGGTACTGCATGGGCAAAGGATGGGCGAACAAAAGAATACAGATTAATCTTAAATTCATCCTTTTTTCATCCTCTCCATTAGTGTGATAGAGGGGTAAAAGCAACAGAGTGGGAATCTGGAGCCAGTTCTGACTCCTACTAACTGTATGGCCACTTAACCCCCTTGGGTTCCATATCTGTAAAATGGGCAAATATTGCTACATGTGCTAACATCTACAGATT
This sequence comes from Petaurus breviceps papuanus, assembly GCF_028583685.1. Lineage (NCBI taxonomy): Eukaryota > Metazoa > Chordata > Mammalia > Diprotodontia > Petauridae > Petaurus > Petaurus breviceps. The sequence goes on from NW_027185784.1 coordinate 17,213,329, forward strand.
TGTGAGGAAAGTGTGTAAGCTCTAAAGTGTTAAAAACCATCTGAGTTGTTAGCATTATCAATGGCGGCAGTATGATTTGACTATTTGAGCTTTTCAGAAACAGCAACATTTCCTGTCTTAATGGTTTTCTACCGATTTGGAATTTTTTTTTCTATTAATTTGTAAGATAGCAATTAAATATATCTCCTGCTTCTATGAATAGATCAAATGGAACAAGCTCTTGAGGAAAAAATACCTAATAACTTTTTGATGTGCCAAATTGCAGATTTGCAGAGCAAAGCAAATAGAACACCAAACTAATTACTATCAGAATCCACAGAACTCAGGTTATTGATTGTGTAAGTGTGCAATATTTTTTAAAGCCAGAACCATTTTTGTCATGTAGCTAATTCCCAAGAGACATTTTAAACACATTGAGGTAGGTCATTAACTCCTCTCTATCTGTTCCTCCCCTTCATTTCTGCACATTCTGACAATAGTAATCATAACATGATACACCATTCCATCTAAGGCTTGTTTGGGATGCTGTTAGGGGAAAGGGAATTAAAGTGTAACCACATATGAATATTTTGAACTCTAAAATCTAGGAAGAGATTTCTCCCTTTCTTCATCTGTCACTGGGCAAGACACACAATGCCACTATCCCTGAGTTCTCCCTGCCCACTTTTGAGAGATCATAGGGTTTCCCAAAGGTTTAGTCGCAGTCAGAGCAAAGGGCCAAGAATCTGAAGACCTGGGTTTGTTTTGGTTCTGCTTTGCCACTAACTCATGATCATCATAGGCATGTCACTTAAATTCTCTTTGCTCCATGTTACCAGTCTTTAAAAGGGGGGCAATAATGTTGATGCTACGTAAATCAGTGATATATAATACATATTAAAGTGTGTTGAAAAGCAAAGTTGAAAGACAAAGTCAAATCATTATTATTATTTACTTGTTCTAAGAACTTGAAGAAATATGTTCTCTTTGAGAAATTCTGAGTTTCCTCTCCACTGGTATTGTTTGAAAGGAGTAAAGATGTTTTGAAGCCCATAGGTACCATGTGATTTTTCTTAATCATAAGAGACACAACTCAGGGAACCCTGCAATTGTCTTTTAACATTTGAGGGCCTATCACCTGGAAAAGGGAATTAGATTTGTTGCCATAGGACACAATCACGTCCAGTAAATGAGATTTACATAGAGACAGATTTTGGCTTGATACAATAAAAATTTTTTCATAAGCAATAACTGAAACAGTAAACTGGGCCATCCCAACAGACAGGAAACTGCCTGAGCCTAGAGCCTTTCAGCAGAAGCTGGATAATCTCATGTCAGGAATATAGAGCATCTATGCTGGGCTATGAATTGAACACACTGCTCTCTGAGATTCTGTGATGCCTAAAAGGTTCCATCAAGCAACAAGCTAAACAGAAAGAGTTTTGCAGTTTTATACTCGTGCCCTTCCATGGCTTTCAGGAGCCACTGTTGATGTTTAGACTCTATAGGGGACTGAATCTCAACTGTGAATGTCTTTTTTAAAGTAAAAATAAAAAGCATTACAAAGAACCTCAGAATGAGAGAAATAGTTCATTGTTGTTGTTTAAAATATATTGTTAAGGGGCAGCCAGGTGGCGCAGTGAGTGAGAGCGCCGGCGCCAGAATTGGGAGACCTGGGATTGGTTCTGGTCTCAGATACTCAGCACCCACGCAAAAAAAATAACTGGCCATGTAACATTGAGCAAGTTACTTAACCCCGATTGCTTAAAAAATTTTTTTAATTAATTAAATAAAATATATTGTTTTTAAAAAAGGAACTTAAAACAGAATATATTCAATGTTGATTCATTAAGGTAAGGATTTTAAAATAGAGATGTTATTATGTACAGCAAGTGTCATTAATAAGAATTTAGTGAGTAGATTTCACTGTTGTTTTGCTTCATCTCTAGAGCCTGGTGCCATATATAAAAGGTCTAATCCATTTTACGTTGTTGTGCTGAAGAAGAGAGAGCACATGCTAGTCTGTCTTCCAGGTGCATCAGTGATATCAATTTTGGCTCAGGGTTTAAAATTTAGTGTTACCACCATTACCACTATCTCTTTGAAGCCCAGATGGAAGTCTGTGGTCCAGTGGGGAAGGGTGCTAGACCTCAAGTGAGAAGACTTTGGTGCCTGGTACTTTATCAACTATGTAACTTTGGGTAAATTACTTAAACTCTCCATGGGTAAGTTTCCTCACCCATAGAAGAGAGAGTTAGACCAGATGACCTCTAGGGTCCAATCCAGATCTAAAGCTATGGTGCTAAATGGGAGAAAAAAAGATAAATTAAAGAAACCAAAGACAATATTAAGGGAGTCAGAGGTAACACTGGAGACCTGAAGAAGCCAATAAGAAATCCAAAATGGCAACAGAGGTGGAGTCAAATATTGGTCTGAGCTTAAAGTGCCAGGAAGGGAAGGCCAGAGAAACATCATCTGCTGTATGTGATATGGCCAAAACTTTGAAGACTAAAGAGCCTAATTTTAATCCTAGTCAGTGCCATAATTGTTGAAGGACATGATATGTTTTTTGTAATAGGAATTTAGAATTTTAAGAACTGAAAGTGACATTAGAGTTCATCTAATCCAACTCTTATTACTTTTTAGATAAGGAAATAAAGCCTAGAGAAATGAAGTGATGCACCCATAGAGATCATAATAATTTGGAATTATATAGTATTTTAAGGTTTACAAACTACTTTTCTTATAACAACTTTATGAGGAAACTATCACAAGTAGTATTATCTCCATTTTAAAAATTGAGATCAGAGAATAAATATGACTTAGTCATGGTCACATAGCTAGTATGTATCAGAACTAAGATTTGAATCCAGGTCTCTTGGGTTTTGAATCTTGACTCATCACTCTTTATTACACACTGCTCTGTTTGATTGAATTATAAAGGTAGTTTCAAGGGAAGAATTAGCACATTTAATGAAGTATCTAGCCCAGTTCTCGGCACATAAGTAGGTGTTTGATTAATAAATGATTCGTTGACTTTTCAGTGAATTAATTAGAAATCTGGTTTGAACTGAGAACCAAATAAAATTCATCATGGACCATTTTTTTTGAGATTCAAAAGAAGTAAATTCCATTTGGAACTTCTGTTTTCATATTGCTCAGTACTCATAAGGTAGACACAGAAGTCTAAGGAGACTGAGAGCACACCTGGCCATCATAATAAATATTTACTATGTGCCTCTCATTTACTGAATGTGTTACAAGGAACCTAGACTACATATAGGCCCTCTCCTCCAATATTAAGGGAGTCATGGATACTCCAGTGAAGTATCTCAAATTATCCTGACTTTTTACCTTTATCCAAGAAGCAGCCATAATTTTTTATATATATGTATATTTTTGAAAGGCAAATAAATAGACAGCACATGCCAGGAATTTAGAAAAACTCCAAACGCCAAAAGATTCAGTCCTGTTCCAAATAATTTTATACTAGTGGTCCTCATTATTCTTTAGCATTGTTAAAGTTCAAGCCAGAAAGCCTTAGCAAAAGTCAACAGGTTCTAATGAGTTGGAAGACCCAGTTGAAAAACATTTGACATTTTACCTGAGAAACCATAGGTCGTATTTAATCACAGGGAGGTCCCTTTTCCACAGTTTAGGGGGATAGGCAAATGACACCCTCATTATTAAAAGACATTGTAGAGGGATTAAAAATTGTTGAGGTTTCCTCCCATTTGAACTCCAGAGGAAAAATATGAACTTGCCCTTTGGGTCTGGATGCTGAGAATGTCACCTTTATCAGCCGTTTTCTTTCACCATCAGGAGGGCTTGAAGTGGGGGCAACAGCAACTGCCTGTAGTTGGTGTACTCTAAGTGTGCACTTTCCAAAAATCAACCCTCATGCTGTGCAATCAGTGGTGTTTTCAGAAAACTTTAATGCCAAAGTCATGTTGAGGTCAGCAGCAGCTTACCTATGTTAGAAAATAGCACAGGATTTTCCTTTTGAAGTTGACACTTCTTTGTGACCATATTAATGCCCTTTTACAAGACTAATCACTTGGGGACCAGCCGATACCCCAAAATACCATGTAATCTTCCTCAGGATAGGCCTTTTGCCAGGACATTCACAACTTTTCACCTGTTTGTAAAGAACTAAGTTGTGTTTTTGACCAAAAAATAAATGCTATTGGTTTGGGGGGATTTTTATTGTTAGTGTTTGTTTTGTTTTTAAGTCATACAAAATTTGTCAGGCTTCACACTTTTCAAAGTGATTGAATATTTAAAAGTAGCAAAGAAACCATATTTTCTCTAGTGAATCTGTCATTAACAACTTACCTATTTTCTCTCTTTTTTTTTTTTTTCAGAGTTCACTGTTTTCATTATCTCATCCCTCTGGCAAAGCAAGGCAATTATGCTATTGTTGCTAATGTGGAAAGTATGGATTATGACCCTCTGGTGGTTCGGCTAAATAAAGACATAAGTGGCATTGAAGAGGCCATGAGTGCCAGTCTCCAGCAGCACAAGTTCCAGTATATCTTTGAAGGTCAGATCTTTGCCCATGTGATTGGTAGGAGGAAAGATAGAATTTGTACACATTTCTATCTGCCTTAAATTTGAAGCTGTTGGGGAAAGCATTTTTTTCTTACATGTTTGGAGATACAAATTGTGTGTGTGTGTGTGAGTATGTGTGTGTGTGTGTGTGTGTGTGTGTGTGTCTAAGGTAGACCAAAGTATGGTTACCATCTGCTCCTGATTGATAAGGAGATTTAATCAAACATAGGGCAGATGGCAGTCCTGCTGCCTCCATCCCGTGTTGCTCATAAGATCTGGGTACAGGTGGGGAATGGTCTCTGACTTAATTCACACAAAATTGAAGAGAAATAAGAAGAGGGAATCCTGAAAGATTCCTCATCAATACTATCATTGGCTATAAAAACCATCTTTCCTCTGCAAATGCCATCTTTCCAGAGTGTACTTCTGAAAAGAGCATATGCCTCTTATTAACAAGGTTCCTTCAGAACATTAAGGTGCATTTTCTTTAATCCCATGTTGGTTAATGTGGAGCATGCCATGTGTGGAGCTTGGTGGCTAGAGCTAATGGCTTCTGCCTTAGAATGTCGCTAATTTCTATGAAAGTAGTTACCTGAAGGAATTTGATCACCTAAAAATAGGGGAAAAGCAACAATTCATGAGTATCCGTCCTGTTTTGAGCTTTATGTCTTCTAACAAAATTTTATTTTAAATGATTCTTCTTTTCCCTTTTACTTTGTTCCTATGGGAACAAATTAGTAGGCTGAGTAGGAAACAGTCATGAGAGGCTGAATGTGGTGGTAAGATTAATATGGTGGCCATCTCTATAGACTGTCAGTCCTGATCCAGTACAGGTGTTACTACTGTTGGGACTTAGAATCCTCCCCATGAACTTTATTTTTCCTTCACACACATTACTCAAGAATGTCCTCTCTGCTGTTGGCCACTCTTCTTTCTTCTTTTGAAAAATTATTTCCAATTCCTGCCATATTCATAGCTCTCAGAACTTTGTCCCCCTTTTCCCCTTGTTTGGATAGTTTAAAATGCCCATTCCTGCAATACTGCAGCAACATCCTTGATGAAAAGGTTCCCATCCTCTAAAAAAGCTGTGCTCCAAGAATTCTCCAAGTTCAAGCTTTCATTCTATGTAAAACCAACTAGGCCTGTGCTATTCAGTAGTTCAGAATTCATTACAAGTTCATCTAGAAGAATGTCATCAGTGTCTTTGTCTGCACTCATTTCAGATACTTTGTCTAGAATGCCACTTGCTAAGTTTTCCATCTCTTCTTGTATATTTTAGAAGTGAAAAATAGCCTTAAGAAATGGCTCACCACATAAAATGTCATGTTATTCATATCATACTATTTATTCATCTATTACTGAATTATAAGTAATATCCTGTCAGTCTGAGGTATTGATTGTTAGGGCCCATGTATGTCAGAATAAGCCAGATTCAGATCTGCTGAGCCTCCCACCAGAAGGCACATGGACTCTGCCATCTACATGCCTCCAGACTTTCTTGTTCTATTTCAGCCTCTGTGTTCAACCTATCAGTTTACTGCTTCTGGTAATAAATATACTTATATACTTACTATATTAGTAATGAATATACACACTGAAAGGGTCAATAATGCAATAAGAATGAGTACCAGTCATCACACTCTAACATGTTCCTATATGCCCACTGGTAGTATTCCTAGTCAGTCAATAAAAGAACCCTTGTATCTTTCTCTTGCACATCTGCTTTCAACAGTTTATTTTCTGACAGTATGAGGAAGAAAGAGGCCACCCCAACCATTATATCACAGTCTTACATCACATCCTGCCTAATTCTCTTTGTGTATTAGCTGGTCAGCGACCTGAGCAAAGGAGCGGGGACTCATTTAATTTGCCATCTCCCAGGATGTTCTCTGAGCTGTTGGCATGGCAGCATTGAGGCAGTTGGAAATGCTGAAACAGAAGAGTCAGACATTGTATTCTGTACAAGCCTTCATTTGTCACTTCTTAGAGTTCTAACATGATCTCAATATTAGAGAACAGTTTCCAAATGAATGACAAAACCAGGCAGAAAGATGCTGATTTCTCTTTGATTTAAGAACGACTAAAAGATCCTACATAGGTCAGGGGCTGGAAGGGACCTCTGAGGCCATCCAGTCTAACCTTCTCATTTTACAATTGAAGAAAATGAGGCTCAGGGAAGTTAAATGCTTTGCCTAAGGTCATTCATGCAGATAGTAAGCATCGGTTCAGATGTATCCAGTGTGACTGTTAGGTTGAAGAACTGCCCTGCCCCCCAGCTGTTTCATTCACCACCTCTGCTTTGTTCTAACAGGTTTGGGCCACTTGATTTCCTGCATCTTGATCAATGGGGCCCAATACTTCAGGCGCATCAGTGAGTCTGGCATCAAGAAAATGTGTAGGAACATCTTTGTGCTTCAGCAGAACTTGACCAACATCACCATGTCACGAGAGGCAGACCTGGACTTTGCAAGGTACAGGGAAACCTTGGGATCACATGTGAACATGCAGTGCATTGAGATCTCATGAACAAGCACATGCATTTGTAAAGAGCTTGATGTCCTAGAACACAGGTGGTTATTTTTTTCCATCTCTTCCCTTGATGCCCCATGCAAGTACAACTGTGCCCATTTGGGGAGTCATGAAAGAACAAGCACGTCCTACCACTGGTGGACAAGTCCTTGCTGGACTGGACCCAAGTCCCGCAAACTCCTCCTAGAGAGTTCCTCCCTCCACTGGTGCAGATTAACGTTTGTTCTTCAATTTGTGACCTTAGAGATTTATATGAGTACATTGAGAAGTTAAAAATAATATCAACAATCATTATTAATATTAAAATAGCTATTAATCAATAGCTTGTATTTATATGTTGTCTACTCTATACCAGGCATTGTGCTGAGTGCTTTACAAAGATCATCTTGTTTGGGCTTCACAACAACCCTGGGAATTAGGTGCTATTATTTCCCCATTTTACAATGAAGAAACTGAGACAAACAGAGGTTAAGTTACTTGTCCAAGATCTCAGTTTTTTAGTAAAGTGTCTGAGGTAGGATTTGAACTCAGATCTTCCTGACTTCAGACCTAGTGATGCATATCTGCGGTGCCACCCAGCTGCCTAGAATCACACAGCCGGAATGTGTCAGAGGCAGCATTTGAACCCAGGTTTTTCTGACTCTTAGTCCAGGACTGCATCTGCTGTGCCACACTGCCTCTCAGTAGATCAGTAAACAGACTAAAATAAAGCCAGATGAATCCACAAGCTCCATCATTAACAGCCAGTGTCTGTCAATACTCGTGGTCAAGAAATCAACCTTTATTCCTAGTCTCTCTCTGTTTCTCATTTAACATAGTGCTTTTACTTTTGCATCTTTTAAGTTGACTTTCTGATTCCTAGAGAAGCTCAGGAAAAATAGAAAATTCTTGGGTATAAATGTCACATCATGTGGAAAGTTATTATAACCATTTGGTTTTTATTACATGACCCTGTGGAGCCTATTTCTCTCTCCCTGTCCTCCTTTGTCCTCATCTCTCTCTCTCTCTCTGTTTCTCTCTCTGTCTCTCTGTCTCTTTCTTTCTGTGTGTGTGTGATAAACTGAATTAGGTGGAAAACCTTCCTTGCTCAAATTAGGAAAACCAGGTGTGACTGAATGTTGCATTTATTTGGCCTCTCTTATGGGGAATGATCTCATTATTGAATTAGTCTATTCATAATAACATTGACAAGGGGAAGTTAAGAACATGGAGGCCTGAGGGACACTGAGAACCATTACTAATTCTCTGTGGAATATAATTCCTAAATTCAATCATCCCTTTTTAAATGATTTTTTTTCCTTTAGCTGAAACGTTAAGTAAATTAGCATGGTTTTTGGCAGACAGTGTGGGGCCTGAACATGTGCTAACAGCAACTGGCATCTGAGTTAATGAAATGCTGACTGAGCAGTATTTAGGTTCTGAGGTTGGCATCAGTGGACTGTCCACTGGGAAAGCATTGCTCCAAACAGTCATCGAATGGCAACTGAGTTTTGCCATTCCCAGGTGTTTTTTGTCTTCTCTGTCTAGGACAGATCTCACCCAGCTTCTTCTGATATCTTCTTTGATCAGATAGATTGGAAAAGGACATATGTTGGCATGGACATATAGAAGAATGGGTAAGCAAGCTATTCTCAGAGATCATTTCAGGCTCTGACATAGTGTAGACATGGGTGACCTCACTTGGACAACCCTTCTCTGGAAAGGTAGGGTATTTGATTTGACTGATAAGTTCTTCTCCAAAAAGGTGCCAGACCAGTTCAGGATCTTAGCCTTTAGATCCTAGGTTACTGAAGGGAGAGTCAGCCTTACAATTATGAAAACTTGGATTCAAGTTCAGTCTCTTCATGCATACCAACTGGGTGACCCTGGACAAAATCACCTACCCCCAGGCAACATTGCAAACTCTGTGGTTCAGGCCATTTCCTTGTGTACACCAAGAATTTCGCTGTTTCTTCTCCAGGAGCAGAAATCTGATCTCATGCCTGCCTTTCTGGCTATGTAACCCTTGGAAAGTCCCTTAACCTCTGTTTACTTCTATTTTCTCATAATGATATCAGCCTCTGAGTTGTGAAGACCAAATGAGATCATGTATTTTAAAGTCAGTTGAAATACAAGCAGTATATATAGATGTAAGGGATGATGAGGATTTTGAGCCAGTCAAATCAAGGCTTATTTGGTGGTAGATTATGACAGATTTCATCTTTAGTACCTTGAAGTTTGCTAAACAGGGATCTAGGAAAGGCTTTAATAGTCCCTGATGTAGGCAAATTCTAACATGACTAAAGATGAAAAATCTTCTGTGGAATTCCTGCTTACCTAAACTATAATAAAGAGATATACATACATACACACATATATAAAATATGTGTATATACACATGCACATACATGTGCAGGTGTGTATATCTGTGTATGCATATACATGTGTGTGCCCAGATGTGTTTAGTTCCCATAAATAGGTTTTCTTTCTTCTTTGCTTCTCTCTGCATCCCTCAATCATGGACACATGCCTTCTATAGCCTTACGTTTTCCGCCCCCGTTGCTGTTCTTGAGAGGGGCAGGTTCTGTGAAATATATCCCATTAGTTCTACTGAATTTCAAACTATGTAAGATAAACCTAACAGCAATACCCAAATAGCCAAGAATAGAATGTTAGGAGTGTGGATCAGCATTCCTTAAACAGTGGCTGATCAAGCATGGACAGCATCTGTATTTCCTCTGACTCTCTATAGGAATGTTATCTTCAAGCATAGTAATTAATCATTGGTTTGCCATGTGTCAGAAAACTCACTTAACAAGAGTTGCAAAACTCTCATAGTTTCCCTTTTTTGTTGTTGTTTTAGCTCAGTGACCTTGGCCAGTGAAAACGGAAAGCCCTTTTTTATTACAATTGGGGTTGGGGTTGGGGGAGCCAAGGGGTAGAGGATAAAAAGGAGATGGAACAAGAATTTGTGTAATCTCATTTAAGCTGGAACTATCCAGATAATTTCTATGATGATTAATATTCTGCTGTGGATACCTTGGGAATTTTTACAGCATTTGTGACTATGATAGATAGATATTACTCACTTTTAGTTGGTTGTTTCATTCTTCGCATACCGATGCCATAATGTAACTGTGAACAGGAAGATAAACCTCAGGTGAACAAAGGATTCAAAGCACCTTGCAGCATTGCTAGCATAATAGTGCAGCCCTCCCTGTCTTCGTGGTAATGATCACTTAAGCCCTGACATAGGTTTGACTTCTTTGACCCTGCTGTTGATTTTCACACTCAGAAGGATAGTTTGTCCTGGGAAATCACTGTAGATTAACTAGAAAGCCAAAGGGTGTCATCAGTCTGCTTTGTAATTCCTTTCATCGGACTCTGTCTCAGCCTGAGCCATGATGTGATTTTCTAAATGTAATTCACAGAACTATTGACAGGGCCTGCATGTTCAATATTCTTGCTTTATACCAGGAGACATTCATGTTGGACTTCGAGCTCCCATATATATCTCATGACAATGTTTAACAAAGGTACTTGACTGCAGAATTTTAGACAAAGGTGGTATTCAGGATAAGTAGCCTAGAATTTCCTCTCCATCCACTGCCATGTATTTGTCTTCTAGCTGAATTCCCTCCATAATATAGTTAAATTTCCTCATTCTTGTTTCTCCCCAGTTGTCTATCCCCACTACTTTTTTCTCTGAAGTCATCTCTGCACATGGTTTAATGGAAAGAGAAAAGATTTGAAATCAGAAGACCTGAATTTATATCCTGGCTCTATTTCTTACTATTTTTGTGACCTTGGGCTAGTCACTTAAACTTGCAGGGGCCATGATTTCCTCATCTATAAAAAAAGAAATTGGACCAGGTTATATCTGATAAAAGATATTACATTCCCATCCATCTGTCATTGGGCTATATATCTTATCTCTTCAGCCTAGCATTTATCAGGTTATGGCAAATGAAGACATGGGTGCTAGAAATTCTGAAGCAATCAAGGAGAGCAGTACTAATTTATGATAAAATCATCCTCATGACTTGGAGGGGAAAATGTTTTACTGATTTTTAAAATAACATTATCCCTTCCAAATACCTCCATCCATTCCCCATAGAAACTTATCTTGTAACAAAGAAGTACCAGTTAAGCAAAACTGATGCACTGACCCTGCCTTTCAGTATATGCCTCATTCCTCACCTATAGTCTACCACCTCCCTGTTGAGAAGGACATATATTTCATCCTAAATCATCTGGAGGCAAGACTGATCATTGCATTGATCTGAATTCCAACTTCTTTTAGTGCTTTTTTTCCTCCATATTTATTGAAGTATATACATATACCTCAATATATAGGTGTATATATATATGTATATGTATACACATAAATACATGCCTACATACATATATGTATATATGCACACATGTTTCTCTTGATTCTGATTATTTCATTTTATTTCAGTTCACTAAAAGATTCCCAAGTCTCTCTAAATGAAAGGAAAATATTTCAAGATCCTTTATTGTTACATTTCCTTCTCTTCCATATATACTTTAAATGAAGTGGCACTTTATGGAGATGTGTCAGTGGGAATCACAACTTCATATCTGCATCAGAGTCTGGGTGGAAGGTGAATAGAAGATAAATATGCAGTTAGACTAAGGGGGTTCTCAGAGTGGGGTTTGCAGAATGCTAAATTTGTAGTATCACCCTTCAAAGTGAATAGGCTTTGTGGACTGGACAGAACCTAGCGTGTCCCTTACGACACAGACCTTTATAATATGGTTCTCCCAAACATAGTCACCTTTGTTTTCGTGTATATGCCGAGCATCTCTCTTGAATTTTTATTATTCCAGAGGTGAGATAAGCCTTTGATTTTACTTTTCTTGTATCATCAAAGTCTTCTACAAGAGATAGTCAATTGAATTTGATAGCTGGGAAAATTCTGTAATATACCATTAAATGGAGGGTTAGTAAACATCTAGAGAAAGAAGCAGTTATAAGAACCAGCACTATTTCATCAAGAATAAATTATACTAGACTAGTTTAATTCTTTTTCTGATGGAGTTACTAGACTGGTAATCTACAGAGGAATGTTGTAGATATAGCTTACCTAGATTTTATCAGAGCATTTAATAGTCTCTCGTGCCACTCATACAGAAATGCTAGAGAGCTTTTAGCTAGATGGTCATACAGTTAGGTGAATAAGGTCTTTTTCACTTGCCAGTCCCAAAGAGTAATCACTGTTGGTTCTATGTCATCTTGGAAAGAGGATTCCAGAGCACCCACGGGACCTATGCTTGGCCTTGTGCTAGTGAATATTCTTATCAGACTGGCATAAAGGTTTAACTGGGATGCTTGTCAACTTTGAAAATAATACAAACCTAGCAGTGTATGACAGAGTCAGTATTCAGTCAGCTCTGGACAAGCAAGAACATTGGGCTAAATATGATCAAATGAAATCTAATAGGGACAAATACAAAGTCTTATACTAAAGTTCAAAAGACCAACTTCAAGAATCACAGAGAGGGAAAGGTGTGATTAGACAGCGGTTTTCCTGAAAAATGTTAGAGGTCTAAGTAAAATACGTATTCAATGGGTCAGCAAGATGAAAGCTACCATATTAGCCACCTTAGGATTCATTAAGAGAAGCCTAGTTTCCAGTACTAGGAAGGTGATATTACCTCTGTGCTCTGCCCTGCCCAGATGACATGTGCAGCCGAGAATCATACAGTTATCCCTTCCACATTGTGGAGGTTGGGGCAGTCTGGAAAATCCACATAAATTTTTTTGGCCCTCCCTTCATACCAAAGAAGAAGTCTGAATTATTATGGTATTAAAAGATAAAAATATGTTGCTGTTGTACAATACTGTACATATGCTTTATGCTTTCCTGAGTTTCTAAACTTTTTCTGTGTTGTCTGTTGGCCTTTGCATGTCATCTGTGGCTTCCACAAAACTCCTCGAAAATTCCCATGTGATTTCTTATGCCGACCCATGATACGTTGAAACTGTGATGGGGGAAGTTATGATGTGGAAGGGAAAACTGTATTCAGTTAGGGATGCCCCATTTTAGGAAGGACATTGCTAAGCTGGGGAACATCTAAAGAAGGGCACTGACAGCTATTAAGATCGTGCTTCACGAGGATGATACAAAGAAATTAGAGGAAGGGAAGACTTGGGGAATATATGATGTCTCTTCTGAGGTATTTGAAGAGCCACCAAGGAGAAGAGTGATGGATGAGGCAGATGGTTGGCAGAACTAGGAATAGGAGGGCTGGAGAAATTAAAAAGCAGATTTAGGAACTTGCTCATAGTTAGAGCTACTCAGGAGAGAAGAGGTTCCCCCTCCCCTGAGACCTTTAATCAAAGGTTGGATGGCCACTCATCAGATGTGTTTTAGAGGGGAATTCTGGCTGTCACAGGTGACTAAGTGAATTCTGAAACCCTTTCCACCTCCAAGCTTCAGTGACCCTTCCTATATATGAGTCCTGACCATTGAAACCTTAGCAGTGACAAAGGGGAAGAACCCAACCCAGGCCCTCAGGACAGCTTGAGAGAAAATGCTTGGGGTGGTGGGGGAAGGAGGGAGAAGCAGGACTCAGCAGTGAAGAAAGGTTCTCCTCAGAGCTCTACATTAAGAAGCTGAAATGTTCTATTTTAACATATTAAACCACCAGCTATTTGAAAATCAGAGACTGAGGGGCAACTAGGTGGTGCAGTGAATAGAGCACCAGCCCTGGAGTCAGGAGGACCTGAGTTCAAGTTTGGCCTCAGACACTTAACACATACAGCCATGCGACCTTGGGCAAGTCACTTAACCCCAATTGCCCTGCCATCCCCTCTCCAAAAAGCAAAAAAAAAAAAAAAAATCAGAAACTGAAATAGCAACTCATATTTATGTAGATCCTTAAGGTATACAAAGTTCTTTCCTCACAACAAACCTTTAAAGCAGCTAGTAAACCCAAAGAAGTGTCCCAGCAGTGTTTCCATATTAGGCAGAAAACTTATCTAGGAAATAGATGACCCTTGTGAATCTTTCCCCCTTTCCTGAGCTTATCATTGGGTGGTGTTCTCAAAGCTATACAAATAGCCCCTCACTTGTTCAGTCACCCCTGCTGGTCTTGCAGAAAGCATCCATGCTGCACCAAGAGGTCACTCTTTCCCTCACCCAAAGACTAATGCGTTTTCAGTTTATCGCATCACCCTCTCCTTTTCTACCTCTGCACTCCCCCCAGACTCACCCCCACCATTGCTCTCTGCCTGACTTGTGAACCAGAAATTCTGCACAAGCAATCTGGGAAATTCTTTCATGTGGTGCAAAGGAGACATTCTTTTTTTTCAGGAAAAAATAATTTCTAAGAATCTGAATGCACAGATAGCTTCATAACTACCCAAATAATATCAGTAAGGTTATTTCCATATATTATATAACACCTTTCTTTTTCTCTCTCTTATTTTGTTTTTTCTCAATTACATGTAAGAAAAAATATTAACATTCATTTTTTTAAAATTTTAGTTCTCCGTGTAACCCTGGGCAAGTTACTTAACCCCAGTTGCCCTCCAAAAAGGCAAAAAAAAAATTGAGTTCCAAATTCTTTCCTTCCCTCCCTTTCTCTTCCCTCCTTGAGAAGGCAAGCAATTTTATATAGACTATACATGTAATACCTTTCTCCATAAGTCACAAGTATTTTCTTGTTCCCTCCTTAAGCTTCCCATGTGAGGCAGAAAGGTTATATGCATCCCCAAAGGTTACAGCCAGTTGCAAAGCCAAATGGAAATCCAGATTTCCAGACATAAAGCAATGCTTTTATCTTAGGCCATACAACCTCCCCTCGGTGCAGATTCTGTCAGACAAAGCCAAGAATGGTGAATTTCTCCCAGAAGGAGCCTTCAGGAAGATCTATTTCCCATATCCTTTTGGTCCGAAGATTATTGCTTTCATTTTCTGCAAGAAAGATTCCTGTTTTCCTACTTGGATTGACCAGTGGGTGATGTGATTGAAAGGGATTAGCAGTAACATGCTGCCATCTACTGGAATCCTTTCACAGAGCTCTAGGCTGATGAATCCCTCAGGATCCCTTCTCAGCTTCGGAGTCAAGAGTAGACATTGTGCCTGAGTTAAGCTTTCAGGGGGTAGCTTTGTTGAAAAAAAGAAATGCCTTTCGGGGAATTTTTTTAAAAAATAATTTCGGTGTTTTAAAAAATAAATGGCAGAGCCTTACATAGACTTTTCTCTATACATTTGCTACCAGAATGCTATCCTATCACCCACTCAATCAATCAATCAGTAAATATTTATTTATTTATAATTTGGTTTATTTATTTTTGGTTTTCAAATTTTTCTCCCTCCCCAAGATGGCCTGCAATCTGATAGAGACTTTACATATACATTCCTATTATACATATTTTCACATTAGTCATGTTGTATAGAAGAATTAAAAGAATGGGAGAAACCACGAGAAAGAAAAAACGGAACAAAAAAAGAAAGAAAATAGTCAGCTTCACTCTGTGTTCAGAGTGAACCCCACACTTCTTTGGATGTGGATGGCATTTTCCATCATGAGTCCTTTGGAATTGTTTCAGGTCCTTGCATGGCTAAGAAGAGCTCAATCTATCAGCATCAGTCATCACAAACTGACTGTTACTGTGTACGGTGTTCTCCTGGTTCTGGCTCACTTCACTGAACATTGATTCATATAAATCTTTCCAGTAAACGTTTATCTATTAAGCATCTACTATATTCCAGGCCAGGCAAAAACAGAATGGTGGCAGTGGCAACAGTAGCCATTGAATAGAGGTCATACAAACAACAGTACGATGAGGTTGGCGGCAGAGGGAATTGGACAGCCATAGCTGCAGGCCCTGGACATCTTCCATTAAAAAAAAGTCAGTGCTGGAAAAGAAAAGTGACAAATGCTGGAAGGGAGATGTCAAAATTCAGACACAAGGCGCCATTGGTGGAATTGTGAACTAGTTCAGCCATTCTGGGGAACAATCCAGAACTACATCCAAAGGACTATAAAACTGTTTAACCCTTGTATTTCCTGTTTAACCCTTGACCCAGCAATAGAATTACTAGGTCTATATCCCAAAGAGATCAAAGAAAAAGGAAAAGGACCTATTTGTACTAAGATGTGTGTGTGTCAACTCTTTTTGTGGTGGCAAAGAATTAAGAATTGAGGGGTTGGTCATCGATTGGGGAGTGGCTGAATGAACAAGTTGTTGCATATGATTGTGATAGAATACTATTGGGCTATAAGAAATGATGAGCAAGATGGTTTCAGAAAAACCTGGGAAGACTTACACGAACTGATACATAGTGAAGTGAGAAGAACTAGGACACATTGTAAACAGTAACAGCAATAGTGTAAAGCTGATCAACTGTGAAAGATTTTCCAGTCACCCTAGGTCAGGCCCTTCTCACCTCTCACCTACACTATTGCAGTTCCCTTGTCAAATCTCCAGACCTCATTATTTTACCTCTCTCCAGAATTTGCTGCTTCTGTTGGCCACCCACGCCTCCTCCTTTCCTTCCTGTGCTTCTGCCCTCTCAGGTTTTCTGATTGAAGCCTTTCCATTGCTTTTGTTGGCTACTTTTCTTCCTCTGGTCCTCTAATGATAACCAGATTGGGGTCTTTGGGCTTCTGGACTTCTTTCTCAGCCCTTACTCCCTTGATAATCTCATTTATTCCTGATTTCTGTTGTCATCTCTAGATATACCTCTAACAAAGCTAGTTAGTTGCAGAGCTGGGTGATCTTTGGTTCTTCACTTTCCCATATCCAACTCCCATATCCAGTCTGGCACCAAATCTTTCTGTCTCTTCTCCTTCCTCTCCTTTTTCATTGCCAGCCTCTCATCTTACACCTGCTTGTCTCATGGTTGTCAGTGTTTCTTCACCCTAACACATCCTGTAGCCTGTTGCAAACGTCACAGTTCTTCCTTACTCGCTCTCCTTTGCTGGCCCAATATCCATATGATATCCTCTAATTGTGAGTGTTCCCCAAGGTTCTTCCCTGGGCCCTCTTCTTCCTCCATATTTACCTCTTCCAAACTTTTCTGCTTCTGTTAGTGGCACCAGCATCCTTCCATTGTCTCAGGTTCATATTCTGCATTATTCTCAACTCCTTACTTTCCCTCACCTCACAAAGCAATTAGTTGCCAAATTTTGGCACCCCTGTTACTTGACAATACACACCCTCTTTTTTAGACAGGCCAGTCTCCTCACTTTTTCCTTATATGTGACATACTCATTCATGCTCCCATGTCTTGGTTCATGTTTGGTTCTCTGCCTTCTACCCTTTGCCCACATACAGCCTTGCATTTTCCTAGACCTGCATTTCTACCTTGACAACATCATGCACATACACACAACTCTCTCTTCTCACATAGCTCTCATCTTAATTCAGGCCCTCACTACCTCTCATCTAGGTTATTGCAACATCGCCTTATCTGGTCTCTTTGCCCCAGTCTCTCCCAGTCCATTATAGTGCCACCAAAGTAATTTTTAAAGCCCAGTTCCGACCTTGGTATTCACTGATTCTAGTAATTCCAGTGGATTCTTATTACTTTTAAGATAAAATATAAACTCCTCTGTTTCACTCTTAATGCCCTATACCTTCTTTCCTCAACCTACCTTTCCCAGCTCAAAGGACCTTACTCCACCTCATCCATTCTCTCATCCAACCCAACACACCTTCTCTCAGTTCCTTTTACAACATACTCCACCTCCCAGATCTTTGCCTTGGCACTGGCCATTAT
This sequence comes from Petaurus breviceps papuanus, assembly GCF_028583685.1. NCBI lineage: Eukaryota > Metazoa > Chordata > Mammalia > Diprotodontia > Petauridae > Petaurus > Petaurus breviceps. The sequence goes on from NW_027185784.1 coordinate 17,231,127, forward strand.
GCATCCCAGGAATTCACTTTCTCCTTACTGCCACCACATTAGGTCCCTCTCCTTTTAAGATGCATCTCAGGCATCATCTTCGCATAAAGCCTTTCCTGATCCCCCAAGCTACTTTATATTTGACTGCTTTGTATTTACTCGCTATATATTTATGCTCAATATATCTTATATGAATATGTTATCTAATCTCCCCTATTAGAACATAGATTTCTCAAGAGTAGGGATTGTTTCATTCTTAATACTTGTAGCTCCAGCACTTACATGGTGTTTGACATATAGAATACCCTTAGTAGATACTTGTTGATTGATCACTTAAGAACAGACAACGACTAACTTTCCATTGCCTCCCCTGTCAAGTCTAAATGCCTCTGCTTGACTTCCAAGTATTCACACTGCCTAATCTGTCTCCTCCATACCTATCCAACCTTATTTTTCCATTAATTGACAATACACACTCCCTTTTTTTTTTTTTGCTTTAAGGAGGGCAATTGGGGTTAAGTGACTTGCCCAAGGTCACATGGCTAGTAAATGTTAAGTGTCTAAGGCCGGATTTGAACTCAGGTCCTCCTGACTCCAAGGCCAGTGCTCTATTCACTGTACCACCTAGTTGCCCCAACACACCCCCTTTTCAAGGCAGACCAATCTCCTCACTTTTTTCCCATACATGACTTACTCATTTCCACTTCTGCATCTTGGTTCATACTTGGTTTTCTGCCTGCAATGTCCTCCCCTTTCCCCTGTGCCTACATATATCCCTGAATCTTCCTAGGCCTAGATTCAAGCCTCACCTATTCGATGAAGCCATTTCTGACTTCTCTAGTCCACAGTGACAGCTCTCTCTTCTGTTCTTCTTTTGCATTTCTTCAGGAAATTTACTTGAAATTCCTTAAAGGAATTTGCTGTTCTTTTCCTGAAGTGTCTTTTGTATCTGTCTCTCTTCATATCATCTCCAGTGCCACCACACTTGTTCCGACCCTCATTATTTCTCACCTGGACTCTTACAGTAGCCTTCTAATTAGTCTCCCTGCCTTCAGTCTCAGCCCCTTTAATCTACTCTAATCTACGTGAACTGCTTCCAGATCAAACATCCTTAAGCACAGCTCTGATCAGGTATGTTTTTTCCCTCCCCATCCCCAGTCTCACCATACTTCTTATTATCTACAGGATAACATACAGAATCCTCAGCCTGTCATTCAAATCTCTCCACAACTGACCCCAGCCTCCCTTAACAACCCCACTCCTCACTGGTCTTCTCCTTGTGCCCTGTGGTCCAGCCAGACTTGGTACATGCTGCTCCCAAACACTTCCACTTCTCCCAACCCCCTTTTCTAATTCCTTTTACCCTTATCACTTATAGAATTAATAAACTACTATATACCACATTGGTTTTTTTAATTTCTAATCACAGACTTTAGTCCTTTTTTGCTCTGACTTTCATATGTATATGCTTACATCCCCAGTAATACCTGCCTCAATCTGGGTACATAGCAAGTGCTAAGTAATTTGGTAGATTGCTTTTATAGGCCATATATTGTTTTCTTGTCCTTTTAATGCTATCATGTCTGAATTACACATATATTTTGGCCAGCATCTTTGACCAAACCTAGGTTGATAGGGAACAGGTTAAAGATCTAATCCAGTTTTTCTCTCATGGTTCCCCATGTCAGAAAAGTTGATCTCTCATAGTTTTTCTCCAAGGACAATATAGCTTCTGAAAGACAAGTTCTTTCTGCAGGAATTAGCCCAGGTACTTGGTAAGGGCACTCTTCTCTCCATGCTTGCAAGGTCAAGACTACAGTGTAGTGGTATGTATCAGACTCCTGTTCTGTTTAGCTTCCTTTAATTGAAATATGATTTTATTTTTGGATCTAAACACTTCTATTTTATTCTTTTTCTTTTGTATGTATCTAGTTTGCCCCTTATCATCCTTCCCCTCCCACCCCCACCCCCAAATTCCACCCTTGGTTTCCAGCTCTGATCTCTATGCTGTTTAAATTAGCCTTAATTAACAGTTTTGCAGCATTAATAAAAAGTCCCAGCCATTAAGGATTTTTTTAACTGCCTGTACCCTAGATTGCTTCCTTAGGATGAGGGCCTGAGGCTCCCTTTTGACCTTCTGACTAAGAGCAAAGGTGGCAGATCCCAGGATCGTGGCCCGCCCCGGGAAGTACACAGTGAGCTAGAAACAGCAAGTCATTCCCACCACGTGGTGCCTGGTTAGGGCTCATTCATTCAACTCAAATCTTTGTGCTTGTAAAAGAGTCAACAAACCAACCTTGAACTCTCTCTAATTATTAAATGTCAGGCCTTTATTCCTGTAGCCTGCTCCCTTCTATCTTGGGTTCTTCTTGCTCCTGCTCACATAAGAACAGAAATTCTTTGGTAATATCACCTTTGAATAAACTCCAAAATGCTTTTCTACACTGACTTTATTTCTCTTCATAAAAGCACTTCAAGGGAGGTCAGCATTATTGCTTTTAGTTTAAAGATAGAGCTAAGCAGGAATGGTTTGAGCCTGAGAGTTCTTTATGACACCCACTTTTTACTTTGTAAAGTCTAAGGACCACGGTGTATATCTTAGAGATACGCAGTGACTGGATTCTCCCACTGTCTATGTGATGTCAGGCAAGGAACGTCATCAGTGATAGATCAGAGCTAGAGCAAGGGTAGTGATCAAGCCAACTCAAACCTGGCTCCTGAGAACCAAGGATCATTTACACCTTGGAAACTGGTAGTGCTATAAATCAGGGCTTGATTTATTGTTTTGTTGACTGTCGAGACTTAAGAAAGTGATGGAGAAAACATCAGTGATACAGATTAAACTTAGGAGTGTGTCATGCATACATTTTTCTTTCAGAGAGCTCATGTTGAACATTTATAAACATAATACTGGCTAGAATCAATTGTTATTGTTGTTGTTGAATCAAATAAAAAAGCATTTCTTAAGTATGCCTTGTGTCCCAGGCGCTGTTCTGGAAGAGACCTTAAGTAGCAGTGTGAGGCAGGGGAAAGGACAATGAGAAATAAGGTCTGAGTGGGAATTCTGACTTTGCTACTTTTTAGCTGAGAAATCCCATCCCCTTTCACATGTCCTTCTCTGCACAGGGGAGACAAAACTACTCTACCTCGGGATTGTTGTGAGGACACATTGCAAACTGAAAAGCCCTAACACAGATCGAAGCTAGCTATAAAATGAGGCAGGCAGATAAGATGAGTTCTCAGGTACCTCTTAACTCTCCCATCCCAGGATTCCATGCTTGACTAGGGTTTTCTCCTGAAGTAGTTAGTGGAGTTAAATAGGAATTCTCAGAATTCTGGAACTCAGCCTCCGGAAACAAGCACAGGGAGAAAATAAAGAGATTGTCCACAGGCTGGCGACATTGGAGGAGTCCTCTGTCTAGTGCCACTGTCAGCCTGTTCTGTGCTGAGACAGAGAGCAGCAGCCAACACCTGTACATAACCCATGTAACTTTCCTCTCAGGCAGTGAACAACCGTTGAAAAAATAAACCGGCAGGCACCTAAAAGTGTAAATGTCAAGGCTGCTGGAGTTCTTCATTTCTTTTGTTGTGCTGCAGTTTTCTGATTGATGGAGAGGTTTTCTTCAGAGCAGCCATTTCAGTTTTTCCTGGAGGCAATCTTAATCTTTGGGCTTTAACCTTTAAAGATGCGGGCTTTGGGTTGTAGCATTAATGATTTTCACTGCCTGGCATCTCCATATTTGGATTCCTCCAGAGAAATGCATGGCTTCCATTTTCCTAAACCAGAGATGGAGGAAAATAAGAAAAAATAAGTGGGGGAGGGAGGGGAGAAAGGTTGATTGACTTTTCTCTCTGGATACATTCAGTAGGGGGGTGTGGGAGGGAAGGGGAATCAATGGGTTGAACTTTCCAACAAGCATTAAAAGGACTTCTCCTTTAGGCAATACACTTAACAAAGTTGCTGATTACACATTTTGGGGTGTCAGGCAGAGGGGGGAAGGAAGAGGTTGAGGAACCTTAATGATTAGAGAGCATTTTTATCCAAAGCATTAAAGGCTTGCTGATATATTTGAACAGAAATTAATTACAAGTCACTTTCCCATTTCTCCCTTAGGTGACAGTCTTCTGCTGATGTGTGCTGTAGAGAAAATAATAATAGGTTTCAAATGTTTATGAAAAATATGAAGTAATTACTTTTGGTGTAAATCAGTCATTCCAAGCCCTAGCCCCCCACCCCCCAACATGTCCTCTCAGTGTGTGTCTGTCAGTCCCTCTTTGTTAACATTAATTAAACACCATAGAAGGAATTTTATTTTGCTGTAGTGAGAGTTTTACTTCTCAACATCTTGGTCTCACATTTCTTCCTGGGATGCGACCACAGAAATGATAACTACATGAAATGGATATTTGAACAAGGGAAACAAATACCCATCAGGGCAATATTTGGTTTAGTACAGGTGTGTAGCTGTTGGCTATGAGCAATTTGCCAAATTGTAAATATTTACAATTTGTTGTTACTGTGGAAAGGAATCCACTTTAAATCATTTCATGGCTCCCACTTCTTTCTCTCCTTCTCTGCCCCTCTCTATGGGCCTGTGGGAAAAGGACCTAGTCAACTTTCCTTCCTTAAGCAAGTAGACTTAGAGATTATTTTGTCTTTGTTCTGATATAAAAGCACATGGCCCTCTCATGGGCTCCAGTGAATGGGAGCCCTTTTTAGTGTGTCTTCTCCTCTAATTAGAAAGGAAGCTACTCAAAAGCAGACACTGTCTTGATTTTCTACTCATGCCCCAGTGTTTTGCACATGATCAACACTCAGTAAATACCTGATCAACTTAGCTATTCTGATTGAGACAATGATCCAAGACAATTCCAAAAGACCCATGATGAAAAGTGCTATCCACCTGCACAGAGAGAAATGATGAACCTGGAATGCAGATTAGATTAGACTTTTGAAAAGCTTTTTTATGTATACATACCTAATGGCAATCCAGTGGTCATCTAAGGTCCTTTGTATACATTCCATTCCTTCGTGTGTCCAGTTGAGCCATGTTCAATGATGGCCATTGCCCTAGCCTGAGACCTAAGGTCACCCACAGAAAGGTGATGGTAGAAATTGCAGGTAGATGAGATTCCATGGAATGTTAGAGCTGAAAGGGACCGTTTAGGCTAAACAAATGAGGAAACTGATCCCCAATGACCAGAGTATAAAGAAAAGTAAATAGAGATCCATCAGAGTGGAGAATGTAAATATCTAAAATCTTGGATTTCCATGAAACTTTTATAAGATTTTGGTGGTTTAAGATATTGTATCTATTGCTTGGCAGTAGAGAGAAAGATACCTGTCATTTGCTAGTGAATATATTGGACAATCTATCTTTTCATTAGTGTGGTCTGAGTTAGTCAAAAAGTATGAAGTTGCTCTATTCCAATCTACCATATTTTCCCTGGGAGAAAATGACACTGCAAGGAAGAGCAGAGGCTGAAAAGTATAATTGCTAGGATGCTGCGACTCCCCTGAAACTATGCCTTTAGGAAAATAGAGAGGAAAGGGATCATGTGTTTCAGCAAAGTGAAAGAGAGAGAAAGGTGGGAGTTGACAGCAACCCTGTTAACATAGTGTCTGCATAGGTATGTCAGGCTATAAAGATAGTCTCAAACTTGGTTAGTTTCGTGGGAGAACTCTGATGGCTTTTTGTAACCTTGGAGGTGACAGAAACACTTCCATTTGGAATTTTGTTTAAGTGTTTAAGGGGGCTGATACAATAAGCAAGCTTTCAAGGTGATTGCCATCAAAAGAGAATCTTTTTGTAAAAAACAACAACAGTTGTGGGCCTCTGTCACCTTCATTAACAATAGATGACGGAAATAACTAGAAATAATGGCAGGTTGTACATATGTGTTCCTGCTGGAGCTGAAAATGTCCCTCTGTGTGAATTAATTTTATTTCACACTCTCATTTTGAGATATCAGGACATCTTGTACTGAGAGGAGAGGGATCTCTCCCTGGAAAGGAGATGAATCAGGGTTGGAAATTTAAAAGAGAAGAACAAAAAGGAGGGAACTGGATTAACTGCCCCTCAAATACTAATGTGATGGGGAAGACCCAACAGATATGTGTCAGGAGAATTGCCTGCTGGTTTGGGAAAAGGTCACTTACTGGTAAAAAGAGGCCATTGTAGTTTTTGGTTAACCTGGCTTTCCCCTAACCCCACCACTAAGTCTCAATGTGACCTAAGGCAAAGTATTGCTTCTCTCTGGGCTTCTGTGGCCTCAGCTGTAAAACAAAGGCTTTGAATTCAGTGGGAGACAATGTGGTATAGGCAAGAGATTCCTGGTCTCTGAGTAAGGAAGATCTGGGTTGGGATGCTAGTTCAGAAATTTGCTAACCTGGGCAATTTGCTGTTTCCATATCTGTAAAGGGAGAGAGTTGGACTCCTTGGCCTCTAAGGGACCTTCCAGCTCTAAATCCATGATTCCTACAGTCTCCAAGATACTTTGCAGGGCTAACAATCTATAATTCTAAAGGTTTCTTTCTCTTCACCACTGACATACTCTCACCCATGTTGTAATAACTGTATACATACAAAATGAGATTTGCTGGAAATGATTAGGACTTAGTGTTAATAATGTCCATGTTTAGGGGTGGCCAGGTGGCGCAGGGAGTAAGAGTGCCGTTTCCGGCCTCAGATACTTGGCACCCACACAAAATAACTGGCCATGTAACCTTGAGCAAGTTATTTAACCCCAATTGCTTAAAAAAAAATAATGTCCATGTTTTCTTATAGCAACCAAATGGTCATCTAAGGTCCTTATGTGGTTTTATTTATTTATTTAGTTTGTTTTCAACATTCACTTCCACAAGATTTTGAGTTCCAAAGTTTCTCCCCATCTCTCTCCTCACTCCAACCCAAGATGACATGCATTCTGATTACCCCTTCCCCCCAGTCTGCCCTCCCTTCTGTCACACCCTCTCTTTTATTCCCTCCCTTCTTATTTTCTTGTAGGGAAAGATAGATTTCTCTACCCCATAGCTTATATATATTATTTCACAGTTGCATGTAAAAACGATTTTTAACATTTGTTTTTAAAACTTTGACTTACAAATTCTCTCCCTTCTTCCCTCCCCACCCACCCTCATTGAGAAGGCAAACAATTCAGTGTAGGTTATACGTGTGTAGTTATGCAAAACATTTCCATAATAGTCATGTTGTGAAAGACTAACTATATTTCCCTCCATCCTATCCCACTCCCCACTTATTCCCTTATGCGTTTTTGTTAAAGAAAATAGTGTAGAACCTGTAACATACCTCTGTGTTATGTAGATCCAGATATAACATAGATCAAAACACATCCCTACCAAAACATAGCAGCTACAACTACAAAGACAGTAAAAATAAAAATGGTTTGTCCATCATGATGTGTTGAAATCATTTTTATGTGCTATAAAAAGTACAGTCACTAAAGTCTGCAAGGTGAGGCAGTCACATAGTAGGCACTTAATAGATCCTTATTGATTGGTTTCTGATAGAAATGGCTAAAGTTTGATTGATTTCTTGTTGGAAGTTGTCAGGTCAAAATGGCAAGTGGCTATTGAATCATGAACATAGTTCACTTTATGTTGGTTAAGAGTCTGGTAAAAAGGAGAAAGTTTTGAGTGATTCTATTTTCCAAGGCTGAAGAAAGTAAGAGGACAGAAAAACCCACTCTGATTATATAGGAAGTGAGACTTGAAGTTTCTGGATCCTTTTATGCTCCCTGCATGTAAAGAAGTGCTTCTGTACCTCTAGTGACTTTTTTATTACAGTCTCTGACACCAAACAGAACAAATATGGAAGAAAATAGCTAGAATGAAGGATAGAGAAACTGGACAAAAAAAGACAGACAGACAAGATATTTTGGGCTCAAAATCCATTTCTTTGGGGGCCAACTTGGCATTGGCAGCAAAATGACTCTCTTTCATGAAGATAAAGAGTTCAATGCTCAGATGCTGAAGGTGCTTGCATGCCACAGTGAAGAAGGATGAATTGATAGGGGTTTAGAAAAGGAAACTTTGCTACCAGGTAGCCAGTATGACTGTGCTGGGGAACCTTGTAACTTTGACTAGGGACCAAGTTTAAACATCTAGAGAAGAATATGAAAAAGTTGTTTTTTATTTTCAGCTTGCAGTGAAGGTCATCTCTCCTAAGTTTATGTTGTGATATTAAATAAACAAATTCTAGTTCCTTTAACAAGCAGATTTGGGGCTTGTGCCTGTTTTTTGTCTTTTTCTTTTAAATAAAATCATGCTGTACTATATCTCTGACATCCCTTTTGAGCCCCACTCCTCGAATCTTTACTTCACCTGGTGACAACATTTCTAAATTGCAAGGACATTTCCTCAGAGATTAATGAACTCCTTCAAGTGCTAAACTGAAAAATCTGCCTTAGGGTTTTGGACCTTAGCAATAAACAAGTTGTAGTAGGGTTCCTAACCCCAGTGTTGTAAATGGGTTCCATTGTATAGCTACCTGCTATCATGCAAAGGGTTTATGTTCCATCTGGAATGATCTTTTTAGCAAACCTCTGTATGTTGAAGATTATTTTTCCATCGACTTACGGTTTATTAAATGACTTTATTTCATTAAATATTTACCAATTACATGTAAAAAAAATTTAACATTTAAAAAAAAATTGAGTTCCAGACTCTCTTCCTCCTGCCCTTCACCTCCTTTGAGAGGGCAAGCAATTTGATATTTATTATACATATAAAATCATGCAAAACATATTTCCATGTTAGTTACAAAAGAAAACACACAGAAAAAATAAAAACAAAAAAGCTTTTCAAAAGTATAATCCAATCTGCATTCTAAGTTCATCATTTCTCTCTCTGGAGGTGGATAGCATTTTCATCGTGGGTCCTTTGGAATTGTCTTGGATCATTGTCTCAATCAGAATAGCTAAATCTTTCACAGTTGATCAGCTTTACACTATTGCTGTTACTGTTTACAATGTGTCCTAGTTCTTCTCACTTCACTATGTATCAGTTCGTGTAAGTCTTCCCAGGTTTTTCTGAAACCATCTTGCTCATCATTTCTTATAGCCCAATAGTATTCTATCACAATCATATGCAACAACTTGTTCATTCAGCCACTCCCCAATCGATGACCAACCCCTCAATTCTTAATTCTTTGCCACCACAAAAAGAGTTGACACACACACATCTTAGTACAAATAGGTCCTTTTCCTTTTTCTTTGATCTCTTTGGGATATAGACCTAGTAATTCTATTGCTGGGTCAAGGGTTAAACAGTTTTATAGTCCTTTGGATGTAGTTCTGGATTGTTCCCCAGAATGGCTGAACTAGTTCACAATTCCACCAATGGCGCCTTGTGTCTGAATTTTGACATCTCCCTTCCAGCATTTGTCACTTTTCTTTTCCAGCACTGACTTTTTTTTAATGGAAGATGTCCAGGGCCTGCAGCTATGGCTGTCCAATTCCCTCTGCCGCCAACCTCATCGTACTGTTGTTTGTATGACCTCTATTCAATGGCTACTGTTGCCACTGCCACCATTCTGTTTTTGCTGCTGCACTGTTTCCTGCCCTGTAATATACCTTTCTATGTAGCTTCAATGTGGAGAGACTACCCACAAGCCAGATTCAGACCCAACTCATATATTTCCCAGTTACTGCCCAATACCATCCTTATAGTCATAAAGCAAATAGTGCCACTCCATCAAGATTCTCTGTCACTCACATTAGGAGCTCTGACTCTTCTGAGATATGGCAGACAGAAAGGGACACAGGTTTCACTAACTTCTGAACTCTGGTGAGCCTAGGTGCGGGGCTGATTTGACCATGAAAATTCAGAGGTTTTGTTACTTTTATGGTTAAAATCTTATTAGTGAAGATATTTATTATCCCAATTACACTCACCCCTTCAAAAAATAAATATTCACTCAAGTCAACAGGTGAAAATAATTAGGAAACTATTATGTCCAACCATTGTTGACAACCCCTAACCCCTTCCTCCTCCAGTCTCTTTATAGATGCCACAAATAAAGAGGGCCTTATTTCCAGGGCACAAGGTTTATTTGCTTCATGCATTTGATGTTAGAAACTTCAAAGCATCATCATCTGTAGTAATTATGGTCTTCTTTAACCAAGCATTTGGATTTTGAAAACGTCATTTTAAGATTCACTATTCATTCCTTTGTATATATCATTTCAAATTTAAGGTCACATAACTAGTGTCAGAACCTGGGCACAGTACCCAAGTGTATTACTTCTTGCAGTGCCCATTCCAGCACATCTCGAGGCCTTTGGCTGAACATCTGACCAAATTTATTCACTTTGATTAACAAAACAAAAAAAGACACAAACACTAATCATAAAGTTTCTTAACACATTGTTCATATCCATGCAATTCCCATTGAAAAAATTAACCCAGCAGGAAAGATGGGTCCATGGTTTCACTAAATGAAACAGTGTCAATATCCAGATTGAGATTAAGCAGAGAAAAGGAAAACTGTAAAGGAGCAGTCCCAGAGACTTGATATTACTTTATGTACAAACTTCCACCTAAAGATCTGAAGCATCCCATTTTGCAGATGGAACTGAGGTCAGGTGACCTGTCCACAAACCACACAGTAGGAGACAGAATTGTTTTTTTGGGGCATGATAAGGTGATTATTAGGCTAGGAGGTAATATCAAAGGAATGAGATTGGGGTTCTGTTTTTTAAATGTGGGTAAATCAGTGAAAATGGAAAATAATTTGAATTTATCTTTCAAATTCTAATCCTGATGTCTCTTGTCTCTGTGCCTTTGCATTCATTGTCCCCATCATTTGGAATGGACTACCAATCCATTCCAGTTTCTATCTATGGAAATTCTTCTCTTCTCTAAGACTCAGCTAAAATATGAGGAAATTTTCCCTGACTATTCCAAGTGATCTCTTTCTCCTCAAGTTTATCTTAACATTTTTTCTTGAACATTTCTGGAATATTTGCACTGTATATATGCTTGTTTCTGTCATAGCTAATGATATGTATGTAAATACATATATATATATATATATATATGAAATATATATGTCTTTCATCTGTAAGATTGTAAGCTCCCTGAGAAAAGATCTATGTCATATTTTTGTAACCCTAGCAGAGTGATAACTAGGAATTGTGATGTCCAGGGCAATTCCTTTGGGATGTGTTGGAGGGAGACATTGCCCAATGAGCAGGAAGATTAAAAAACCCTACCCAGAGTATACCCTTAACATGGGAGGAAACACGCCATTTGATAGCATCATATTTTAACTAATTATTCTTGCTAACTATGTGATAAGGTTAGCTGTGACTATTCTGCAAGGGTGCAAATACTCCTACCACCCTCTAAATTTCAGCTCTCTGTGATAAAGCCCCATCACACTTACCCTAGTTCTGATCCCCAGAATTTAACACAGTACATTGCACTTCACTGGGGCTATAAATAAATTATTGAATTGAATTTGTCAAGCTCAAGGATTTATAAAACGTCATGTTCCTGGGATGGGTTGTTGTTGCCAAGCATGTCCCTTAGACTATCTGAAGGACTTATTGTTTAACAGTTTTAAGATTCTGTTTATGGTTTTAAGGTAATATACATGCCATATATATTATGAACACAGAAATTAGAGCAAGGAGTTAAGCAGGCAAGTGCTTATACTTGCCAAAAGAAAAATATGGTGCAGTATGATCACAGTCAGGTTACCCTCTCCAAGTGTATATAATATAGATTTAGAATAAATCAATGTACTGATACAGAAGATCTCATTTGAAGCCAAAATATAAAATAAGATAGCATCTGAGTATACTATCAGTGTCTAGCTCAGCTTTTGCTTCTATCATTATTGCTTCTTATTCTCTACTCAAATGCTGGGGTTCTCTCCATTTAAACTCATATTATCTCAAAAGCCACACTGGCACTTAACAGCCCCACATCTCTAAGCCAGCAGCAAGTCCCCAGAGCTACTTAATTGTGCTGACTGCGATTAGAAAGTTCTGAGAATCTAGGTATGAGCCTAAGTCTTAGTCCATAGATCCTTTAATCTCTATTGATGGTATTTAAGCCCTGTCTCTGTAATTAATGAATGTTTAGGTCATTAGAGCTAATAAAACAGGAATACCGTCTGTTTTTTCCCGACATTCAATTCAACAACACACTGAACTCAAAAGGAACAGTAGAATGACTTTATTTACAGTCTTGTGTCTATTTTTGTCTCTCCCAAACATGGCAAACTGAACATGGAAACACAGACGTGGGTACCTGTTGCCTGGCTTGTGTCTATTCATTTTGGGTCTACAGATTTACTCTATAATTCTCTTCTTCTTGCTTAGGCCCTGGGAGGACAAGGGGTCATTGACCTTAGAATTCAGTGACTCCTGTCCCATGGAGTTTTATGCAGGATTTTAGCCTGAGTCTCCTTATTAACTGAACTTGGTTTTTATTTTTTAAAAGAAATTTTTGTTATATCTTTTGTTTTTGTACATCACCATAATTTCCTCCCAATACCCCTTCCCCTATCCATCTTAGACAGCCATCCCATCTAATAATTAGCATTTTTAAAGAGGAAGAAAGTAATTCTTCTCTCCTTTTTGAGTACAGTGTATAGTTTAATTGAATCTGTTCTTGTAGATCTCTCCATACTTCATTCATCACATTGGTCACTTCTTACAGCACAGTAATATTTCATTGCATTCTTGTACCTTCGTTTGTTATTTCCCAATCAATAGGCATCTACTTTGTCTCAATTTTTGCTTTTACAAGAAAGTACTACCATAAATATTTTGGTGCGTATGGGAACTTCTTATACGTAACATCCTTGGAATATAAGCCTAGCATTGAAATCTCTGGCTTAGAAGGTATGGAAATATTAGTTGCTTTATTTGTATAATTCCAAATGTCTTTACAAAATGGTTGTACTGATTACAGTTCTATCAGCAATGCTTGTCTTTCCCCAACTCTTCCAATAAGAGTTTTTCCCATGTTTTGTTATCTTTGCCAATTTGTAGCATATAAGGCGAAACCTCAAGGTTGTTTTTATTTGCATTTCTCTTAGTAATTTAGAGCATTCTTTTATGATTATTAATAGTTTGCAGTTCTTCTTTTGAGAACTATTTGTTCATGTCATTTGATTACTTATCTAATGAGGAATGCCTTTTGATCATATACAAATGTGTGTGTGTATCTAAAGCATGCAATATACCTATATCTTTGGATATAGATGTAGATATATACACACTTTTATTGTTGTTCAGTCATATCTGACTCTTAAATACTTCATTAGGGGGTTTTCTTGGCAAAGATCATGGAGCGGTTTGCTATTTCCTTCTCCAGCTCATTGTACAGATGAGGAACTGAGGCAACTGGGATTAAGTGATTTACCCAGGGTCACACAGTTTAAGTGTCTGAGGCCAGATTTGAACTTAGAAAAGTTGAATCTTCTTGATTCTAAGCCTAGTGCTCTGTCCACTGTACTACCCAGCTTCCTGGATATACACATATGTGTCTATACATGTATACGTGCACATGCACGCACACGCACACACACACACTCTCACACCCTTTTCTTTTTTCATTCCAGTGACACTGGCCTCCTAGCTAATCCTCAGGCAAGACCCTTTAACTCTAGGCTCTGAGCATTTTCTCTGGCTGTCCCTAATTCCTAGAACTCTCTCCCTCTCCTCTGACTACTGACCCCCCTGCTTCCTTTAAATCCCAACTAAAATCCCACCTTCTACATGAAACCTTCCCTAATCCTTCTTAATTCCTGTGCTTTCCCTATTTTAATTATTTCCTGCTTTTTCTGTGTACAGTTTACTATATCTATATAACTCGTGTGTATGTGTTTTCATGTTGGCTGTAAGCTCCTCAGCATCAGGGACTGTCTTTTGCCTCTTTTTCTGTCCCCTATACTTAGCACAGTGCCTGACATGTAGAAAGCACTTAATAAGTGTTTACTGTTTAATATGTTTAAGTGTTTAAGCCTGTTGGTGATGAGTCTTTCCATAATTAGTCTGGCCTTTAGAAAGCAACATTCTGTTGCTGGTACCATACTCAAGAGACTTTCCAGGATTGAAGAACTTGCTGAATGAATGAATATATGAAGCATTTATTGCATGCTTACTATGTGCAAAATGCTAGGATACACACAGAGAATTAAGACAGCCTCTCAAAGCACTCTCATAGAATGAAGAAGGTTTCCGCTACAAATGAGATGGAAAGGTCCCATGTTCATTAAGGTGCAGTGGCAAGGCAGATCATAATGTATCTTCTTTAATTTCCTTTCCACTGACAAAAATAATCAGTTTCTGATTTTTAAGCATTTGACAGTGCCAAACACTTTAGTGACAAGAATTTTCTCTTTAGTATCTTCAAGAGACATGACTACAGGACAAGCAGGACCAGTTATCTAGCTGCCGTTTCCCGGGGCTTGCTTTCCTGGATGTTAGCCATGGTTACTGGGATGGAAGCATTCCTATCCAGGGTTCTTAGATTCAGGGTCTTGGGCTGTCTTCTTCAGGGTCTGAGGGTAGATGGTGGTCAAACGGATGGTAGCAGTGGTTTGACCAGTCTGACACATGCTGCCTCCTGTCTTTCCCTTGGCCAACCTTTGTTGCTACAGCTACGCTGACCTGCGTCTCTTGTGGATGGCAATTGGTAGGGATGACAGGTTCCTTATCTATCTACCCAGACGATGGCTATCTTGACTGGTGATCTGGAGTAGGGGGTGATAACACTCCCAAGGCTCTAAAGCTTGTCTTCCACTGGCTTAGCCTTCAGAAATACAGGGTCATTCCAGGCATGGTGGTGCATAAACTACCAGGAAAGCTGAGGTGTGCACTTAGGAGTTATGTGCTATAATAAAGCTAAGCCAACTGGGAGTCTATACAAAGTTCAGCACCAACATGCTGAGCTCTTGGGAGCGGGGGGCGTGACCAGGCTGCTTAAGGAAGAACAAACTGACTCAGGTCAGTCAGGCTCATGAGTAGCCAGTGTACTTCCATCATGGACAAAATAGAAAATACAGGGTTACGTCCATGCCACTATGAGGCATCAGAGTAGGATCCTGTGGACATTGATTGACAGAAAACATTGTAAAATATTCGGGGGCAGAGCAAAGGGATTTATTTCTCCATAAGCAATATGTACACAGTAAAGAAAGCAACAGAAGAGGGATAAAGAGTAAGCAAGGATAGAAACCAAAAGGGGGAAAATAGGTGACTTTGATCAGCTCTTTTCAATCAAAGACCATGTTATCCTGAGCAAAATCCCACAGAGTTTCATTGAAAGTAAGTTAATCGAAATGATTTCTTCACAGAGGGCAAATAGGATATTCTCTGAAATACTTAGAATTGTAAAGAGATATCAAGAACCTCAAAAATAAAAAGTTTAAGATTGTAATTCCTAAAACCTGTAGCTCCACACTTCAGATGTGTTTTCTCATTCATCCACCACATTCCTGGGATACAGATGATGAAGGATTGGTAGAATGTAGGATCATACCCAAAGAAAGAAGCCCCCTGAATTTGGTATCTCTAGCTTTATAAAAAAAATTTAACCATAGAACGACCTCTTTCAGAAAGTGGCTAAGAAATAAACTGTCCTTGTTCTTCTTGGGGAAGGTTTTGGTGCCAAGTTGGAGAACTCATCTTCTTTGTTCTCTTTGATTCCTATGCTCGTGGCCTCAGAGCAACACTTCCCACTTTCCCCCTCCCTGTTCCCCCTGCAGACATCCATACTGTGAGGCACTTTATTGAAAAGGTAATAAAATGCCAACACGAGCCCAAGTCCACCATCTGCTTTTTACTAGTCCTAATTCCAAGCTGTAGCCAAAGAAGCTGGAAAAAACACTTTCAGTCTGTGTTCCAAGTATAGAGATACCAGTTTTTCCCCCTGGATATTGTTACCTGCCATGTCAGTTTTCTTTGGTTCTGGAGTGATTATTCGAAAATGACCAGTGGTTGCAAGTTGGAGACGGAGTTAAAACAAGAGGCCACTTGTCAGTACAGTGTGGATCTGTCCTACCTCCTTTGGGCATTTAGTTGAGTCAGACAGCAGATTCCAAAGCAGGTGTAGAAAAGATGGAGTTAAGGAGGTGAGGTATTGATTTCACACAATCATTAGCATATCTGGCAGATGGGGACTGTCTGAGCACATTTCATTGAGTGGCATCTGCACTATACTGATTGGCATTACTGAACTTTCACGCATCAGATGTAGGATTTCAACACACAGACTCTGATATGGCAATCAAATTCCTCCCTGAGAGCCAATGCCTTTCAGCCAGGGAAAGTTGTGAACACATAATATGATTTAAACCCTTATTAATTTTAGGATATGTTAGGTTTTAATACATATAAAGAGAGATAGATATAAAATCCCCAACTGCTGTTTTGATCCCATAGACACATATATATAGCTGTGTGTGTGTACATATATATATATATATATATATATATATATGTATATATATATATACTCTTTAGGAAGCCACTGTATACATCAGTTAGATATTAGAATATCAAGCTTGTCTCCCATGGTGTAATGAAAAGAGCTCTGGACTTGGGATCTAGGGGATCTGAGTTCTGTCTGAGTATCAGAGTCTGACCTTGGAGCCTGCAATGTATTACTTCCTCCCACTGAAAATCCTAAAACCCAGGGATATGAGGAGGTGATGATATCTCCTTAATTACACTATCCCTGAATTATTTCCACTATCTACCTCCTTGAGTCATATTCAGAACCTGCTAAACAGAGCTAGAAGTCATATAACTATGCTGAGATCACTACAAATTTACACTAATTATATCTAATTTCAATTTGGCTCTTACTGTAGTAGGACAATTTTTCCCTTTTCTTTAACTGCTTTTCTATAGAAATTAGTCCACATTGACTTCCAAACTGTCTCTCCTTTCTTCAAACCTCCCATACTCTCACTTCCTTCTACCCTCTTAGCTAAGGACTTCACCTCATTCTTCACTGAGAATTTAAAGGCCATTTGTCATAACTTCCACATTTCTTTGTCTCTGAAAAGGTAACCTTTCCTCTAAGCAAGGTCAACCCTTTTCCATATACCTTTGAAAGTATCTCCTCCCAGCTTCTTCTGTAGATTGCCACTACAATGGTCCCTTCTCTCTACTTCTCTAATCTTTCGTTTTTCTCTATCGGCTTGTTCCCTCCTTGCCTCTTAGAAAGACATGCAGGTCTCCCCCTTTTTTAAATAAAATCCTTATTTGACCTTACTATCCCATCAGGCTATGATCCTATATCTTTTCTCCCTTTCATAGTCAGTTTCCTAGAGGAAAAAAAGTCTATCTACTTGCTTCCACTTTTTCCCCCTCCAATTCATTTCTCAGTCCTTTGCAGTCTGGCTTCTAACATCATCTGCTCTCTGCAAAATTACCAGTGATGTCTTCATTGCCAAACTGAATGTCTTTTTCTTCATCTTCATCCTTTTTGCCCAGTCTTTCTGCAGCATTTATGTATTCACTCTTCTCTGGGTTTTTGTGACCTTCCTTTTTCCTGGTTCTCTTCCTACCTGTCACTCTCCTGCTGAATGTCTTTTACTGGTTTATCATCCTTATCATGTCTTAATTGTGGTTACAACTTGAGGATCTTTCAGGAGCTATCTTTTTTTCTTTCTTCTACCATATACTTTCTGACTAGGTGCCTTCCTCGGTGACCATGGGTTTAATTATCATCTCTATACCAGTGACTCCCAAATTTATATATCTTCATTCTCTCCTGAATTTCATCCCTTGTCCTCTGTCACCAACTGCCTATTGGACATTTGAAACTGGATATTCTGGAAAGATCTCAAACTTAACCTGCCTACGGTAGAACTCATTATCTTTCCTCAAAATGTCTTCTTAACTTGCCCATTTCTGTTGAAGACACCACCATCTTCCAGTCTCCCAAGTTCACTTCCTAGCATTATCCTCCCCAACTCTCTCTCCTTACCCCATATATCTAATCACTTGCCCAATCTTTCCATTTCTGCCTCCATGTCTCTCTCTAGCTTCTCATATGGCTACCACTCCTCGCCTTTTGCCTGGACTGGCTATTTTAAGCCTCCTAATTGACCTCCTTGACTCAAGCCTAAACCACCACCCCCCCAGCTGCCCAAATGATTCTTAAGTTCAAGTCTGACCAAATTGTTCCTCCACAAAAGAAACTCTGATGGGCACTATTGTCCCACTGATCACATATAAATCCTACCTTTGTTTTTGAAAGCCATTCATAGCCTGGCCTCACCCTACCTCTCCAGCTTTATTACACCTGACTGCCCTTCACACAGTCTATCATCTGCCCAAACTGGCCTTGCTGTTCTCTCTTCATGACAATCCATCTCCCCCCTTCCTTCTTTTTCAATGACTATCTCCCATTCCTTGATTGTTTTCCCTTCTCATTCCACCTTATGGACACACTTCCTTCAGAATGCAGCTCAAGTCCTGCTTTCTACGTTAAATCTTTTCTGATTCCTCCTGCCCCCAAAGCTAGTGCCCTTCTTTCCTAACATGCCTTATATTTATTTTTTATTTATTCTACATATGCTAATTTTTTCTTTCCTAATTGAATGTAAGACCCCTGAACAGGAACAGTTTTGGTTTTGTCAGGGCATGGCATAGCGGCTGATATATAATAGGCATTTAATTAAATGCTTGCTGTTGGATTAAAGGAGCTTATACTCTATGGGAGAAACAACATTTTGACCCACAAGTGGCTGTTTAATATATACAGAATAAATAACGAAGTAATTTTTCAGGACAGGGAGGCATTAGCAATTGGGGATCCTGGAAAGGTCTTGTGTAGAAGGTAGCAGTTGAGCTGAGTTTTGAAGAAAGCAAGGGATGCTCAGAAGAAGAGGTGTGTTCTAGGCATTGGACACTCCCTTGCAAAGACAGAAAGGGAGGAGATGGAATGTCATGGAATGTCAATTTAAGGCTTGTAGAAGAAAAGACCACTTCTCTGGTTGGTAATTATGTTACTCTAGGTTTTATTCAAATCTTGCCAGCTGAGTAACCCATCTCTTTGGAAGACAATTCCCATGACTTGGGTATATTCTCAGCCCAACAAAGAGGAAAAGACAAATTGTATGTGCAAGAGGACAAGATACCTGTTAGGACCAAGCTAAAGTGGGATATACTATAGTTACAGAGGCAAAGAGGAGAACAGGCAGTTACCAAGACAATGACAGGCACTTAATGGTTTCCGGGAGGTCAATTAGATTAAGCCTGTTTAGCAGCTGGTTAATACTTTCCTGGATGTAAGAAAGTAGACAGTTTTTAAATGGAAATACTTAGGCTAAACAGACTGCTACATCTGTGAGAGACAAAACAGTTGAATTAAGTGGACCGCAAACCGCGGGAAGGGGAGTAATGTATAATAAATCTAGAAAAGTACATAAACTAAAGACAGACTATGAAGCATTTTAAATGTGAAAAGGAAGTGTTTTTATTTGATTCTAGAAGCACTGGGGAGCCACTGGAACTTTAGGAGAGTAACATGGTCAGAAGTGTGCTTTACAAAAATCTATTTGGCAACTTTGTGGCTTAGAGAGGGGAAGCTCTTGAGACAGGTAACCTTAAGAGGCTCCTGCAATAGAGTAGGCTAGAGGTGAAGAGCACCTGCACTGTGGTGGAGCTGTATGGGTGGGTGGAAGGGGATGGATACAAGAGATGTGGACAGAAAACAACAAGACTTGGCTATAGGGTATGAAGAAGAACAATGAGTCAGTCATGACTCTGAGATTGTAAATCCATGAGACAAGACTAGTGTTACCATTTACAAAAATAAGAAGGTTTGGAAGGAGGAGAGATTTAGGGGAAGGGATAATGAATTCTCTCTTTGTCATATTGAATTTCAGATGCCTGTGAATGAAACATATTCCTTTTTCTTTTCTTTCTTTTTTTTGGACATGGCTAATGTGGGAATTTGTTTTGTTTGATTCTACATATTTGTAATGGGTAAATAAATTTACTTTCTCAATGACAGAGGGAAGGGAAGTTGGAAGGGAGAAATTTCAGAGCTAAAAATAAAATTGAGTTTTAAAAAAAGAGATGCCACAAGTGTGGGTAATGTCGACAAGGATGTGACCTTCCCTATACGTGGCTACAGTGCAGTGAAATTGTGAGTCATGGGAATTGAGGAAATTGATGAAACAGAAGGTCATGATAATTGAAAAATGTCAACATATGTTGATATCCCTCAGTATAAAGGCAAAGACTGGGGTGAAGAAGACTGTAAGCCAGGTACTGAAATTCTTGAGAAAGAAAAAATAACCTAGAGGCCAGTATTAGAAGTGTGGTTCTAACACCATCATCCTCTTAGTTCAGGTTTGATGTTGGGGCAAATTGAGGTACTTGAAAGTCATTGAACATTTAACAAAGAGTATTACTTGGCCCTAACACAGTAAGAATATGCAACAAGAATATAGTGGCACTTAAATCCTCTGGACACAGCCTTCTCCTCCTCTCAATCTGGAAATACCTCTTGTCATTAGGTCACCAGGATATAGCAACTGACATGATCTTAGGTACCCACTAAGTCTGAGAAGTACAGGCTCAACGTGGCTGGGGCTTTTTATGCCCCTAGATGACCAGGGAGCTTTGTTAGGGAAGCCACAGCCCATCAGAACCCAGAGACAGCTTTGTCCTGGGCCTACACTGTCTTGGCTGGGGGTTAAAGAAGCAGGAAGAAAGTTTCATCACGGAAGCTAAGATCAATCAGATCCCACGGACTGCTCTCTCTTTTAGGTAAAGCCTCCCCATGTTGTGGGTGGGAGAAAAGAAGTTATGTCACGGAAATGCTAGTTCTACTACAGCCAGTTACTGCCAGGTGGATCTGGATTGAGCAAGATGTATTTGGAGAGCATGCATGTCAAAAGAAGAGATAGTTAGTTGTTGGGAAAAGCCCTCTAGGCCCAGAAAAGAAAATAACCCCACTTAGCCATTGCTTACTTCATGAGGCCAGTGCCTGCCACCTACAAGAGAAAAGAGGATGAGTGAGCCATCCCAGACCCAAAAAAAAATTCCTTGGATTTATCCCAGGAGGGGGTCCTACTTCCCACCTGCAACTATAGAATCTAAATATTGTGTTTTTTCTTATGGGAAAATACATTTCAAGTTCCAGCTTAAGGTGCTAAAAACATGTCTACTTTTTGTGGTGATATTGGCAAATCCCCCTTTTTGTCTTCTCATATAATATTTAGATTCTATAGAATTTTGAATATACTGCTGAATTTCAGGGCATGAAATTGTGGTAAGATGAAAAGAGCATTGGACTTAGAATCTCAAGACCCAAGTTCAGATCCCATTTTTAACTCTTACTAGCCATGTGATTATGGGGATTTGGAAGCAGAAGACCTGATTTTGAACCTAGGCTCTTACTGTTTACTGATTTTATGGCTTTGAACAAGTCACATAATCTCTCTGATCTTCACCTTTAAAATGGAGATAATATCTACACTCTCTGTTTCACAGAAAGTACATAAGAAAAGCACATTATAAACCAGAAAAAGTTAATTAAGTATAAGCTATTATGATCATGATCTTAGCTTCTGTGATGAAGCTTTCTTCCTGCTTCTCCAGGTCAGGTGGCACACAGGAAGACTGTCTCAGTCTGAATTAACAGTTATTCTAGCCAACCCAGACTTTGTGGGTAAAGACTAGGTTATTTTTCTATCCCCAGTGCCTCGCACGGTGCCCTTCACGTAGAAGGTAATTGATATACATACTCTAGAACTGTAAAACCCAGTAAGAGTATGGCTGCCCTCAGACTAATTTCTTTGACTGCAAATCATGTCCCAAAGAAAGGCAACACCACTAACCCCACCCCTGCCCAAGAACTTTCTAAAAATTAAAGTTCCCTATGACTCTAAGTGTTCAGAGGCTGCATGACCCATCTCATAGAAATGTTAGAGAGAATTGCTGCATTAGGTCAAAGGTTCAGTTATTTGGTTTCAACCTTATAGTTGCTTTGGGCTTAAAATCAAGAGAGACTTGAATTCAAATTCTGCTCTCCTAAACTTACTTGCTTCGTGATTGACCTTGGGCAAATCACTTAAATTCTTTTCTCGTCAGAAAATAAGTATAACATAATACTTACGTCACAGGATTGTAGTAAAGATCAAAAGAAATAATGTCTTTCAAGTATCTGGCAAACCTTAAAGTGCTATATGTCATCATCATCATCATCATTCTCATTCCTTCTCTTCTCAACCACAGTGATTTTGACATATGCAGGAGATGTACGCTCACTAAAGATATTTACCATTGTCACAGAGTATGTTCATCCCAAAGTCCAAATAGAAAGGGGAATATTCTTCCAGAGGCTACTGTTTGCAGATGACATTATCCTCTTTACATGAAGCTTTGGAGCATTGCAGAGCCTTTGAATTAAGACTCACAATTCCTCAAAAGAATCCAGGCTACACAGTAGTAAAGACCACTGGTTTCTTGGGCCTCATTGAGATCTGTAAGACTCTTAGGCAACAGGTTGCCTCTGCTATAGGCAGGACCCATCTTCCTGCCTGATAACCACCTCCTTTTTATAGAACTTGCTCTTCCCAGAAGTGTCCATGTTAGAAACTTCCATGTCCAA
The DNA here is from genome assembly GCF_028583685.1 of Petaurus breviceps papuanus. Lineage (NCBI taxonomy): Eukaryota > Metazoa > Chordata > Mammalia > Diprotodontia > Petauridae > Petaurus > Petaurus breviceps. Next base: position 17,253,724 of record NW_027185784.1, read on the forward strand.
CACAAGCTTGTCAACTGGCTCTTCCCTGGTGGTAACACTAGAATTGAAAAATAAATCAGACATGCCTGATTTCAGGCCCCCGACTTTCCTATAAAACTGGTGACTATTGTCCACATCACTGACATGGCCTTTTGTTTAGGACCAGGTCTGGTTGTTCCAACATCAAATCGAGAACAAGAGCTTGCCATAACCTGGGTGCAGGGTCTGAAGGGCGCCTTTGGCAGGATCATCCCTCCCCTTCCTCCCACTATAGCAAAAAGAGCATTTCGGTTTTACCCCAGTGGCACTTTTCACTGAGCAACGTATGCATCTCATCCCTTTGAAGGCTGTAACCCAGCTATATACTTGTATATGCTGGCAGTTATGATCCAGACAGATTTATCTGAAAGCTCTCCTCATTTGCCCACCTCCTCATGCTCTGAGTATCTCAGGTTAGTCAGTGTGCCTTCCTTTGCGTGAGTAAAAAAGGCATCTGAAATAAAGTCTTGTTGTTTCAGCATTGTTGACCTGTAAACCTAGCTGAAACAGATTTGGACAGCCTAACAGTTTACATAGGAAAAAAAACAAATGTAAGAAGAAAATCTATTATTTAGATTATGCTATAAATTTATAAATATTTTTATACAGATGGGTCCTTTTTCTCTTTCTTTGACCCTTTGCAGTATAGAGCTAGAACTGTTATCACTGGGTTAAAAGGTAGTCACAATTTAATAACTTTCAGGGCATAGTTCCAAATTGCTTTCCAAAACAGCTTTCCAGTTCACAGCTCTACCAACAGTACATTAGTACCTGTTTTCCCATAGTCCCTCCAGCATTTGTCACTTGCCCTTTTTTTGTCAATTTTTCCAAACTGATGAATATGAGGTAGCACCTCAGAGTTGTTTTAATTATTAATGATTTAAAAAAAATCTTTTTTTCCTATGGCTATTTATATATGCTATGCAGTTGGACAGATGATTTTCTGAACTGATCCATCAATGCATATATCTTAGACAGACTCCACAGATATTTAGTAAACTGAGCCCAAAATTATAAAAGAGGAAAAAAGTAGCTTACGTTGCATTTGATAAATTTACAGTTTTCAAAGGGCAGCTAGGTGGCAGAGTGGATAGAGTGCCAGGCCTGGAGTCAGGAAGACTATGTTCCTAAGTTCAAATCTGGCCTCAAACAATTTCTAGCTGTGTGACCCTGGGCAAGTCATTTAATGCTATTGGCCTCAACTTCCTCATCTGTAAAATGAGATGTAAAATGTAAAATGGCAGACCACTCCAGGATCTTTGCCAAAAAAGCCCTAAATGGGGTCATAAAGAGTTGGACAAGACGGAACATGCTTCTTCATGAAGAAAAGCTCTGTCTTTAGTATTCTTCCATTGATGTATTTTAAAAATAATAACTAGCATTTATATAATGCTTTAAGGTTTGTAAAGCACTTTACCTATTTTACCTCCTTTGATCCTCACAACAGCCCTGTGAGAAAGGTGCTATTATTATCCCTATTTTGTAGATGAGGAAACTAAGGTTGAGGAAGGTTAAGTGGCTTGTCTAGGGACATTTAACTAGTAAGCAGGTGAAGCCTTTCAACTCAGGTCTTCATGACTTCAACTCTAGCTCTCAATTCACTATCCTACCTCACTAACAACCTGTAAGACTCATCTCCAAAGAATCACAATTGTAGGGCACTGAGATAAATGTGTAGTAGGCATGAAGAAGTTGCAACCTATTACCAGTTACAATATCCAGACAAGGACTAAGCATAAAAATAACACACCATCAAAGAAACAGATGATCAGAAAAGAACATGAGCTACATATGTAGCAAGAGTAGGGGATGGGTAGCTTGTGTCTTGCACTGTTACTCACGTGATGATATAAGCCCTAAATGAAGACTCCTAGAACATTGAGTGAATACCCTGTGGAGACATTACAAGCATAGACCATGATGAGAGGCATGGATTGGTTGCCATCAGCAGTGATAGAAGGAATAGTCATATCATGCAATCATAGATCCACCAATTTATTGAAGTATGTATAGTTATACATACACATTTGATTCTGAGCTCATCTTAAAGATACATGTAGTTTTTTGATCATGTTAGCAAATAGAAAGGTATAAGCATAATCAATTCTGATCTTGTTAGCTAAGCATTTAGAAGACTCTTAGAAGGTATTTTACCAATGGACAGTGTCGTGCAGCATGGTTTTTTAGTTTATGTCATTTGCGTAGGTCTGTTTACCTCTTTGAAGAGTAAAGTTCCAACTCCAAGTGAATATTTAGTACAACTGTACCCACATTGACTTGTCAAACCCTCTTTGAGTCATGCCTTTACCCTCTGATAAAGAGTAATATTCATCTCTCTCTCTGTTAAATGCCAGCAAATTTGAATGTTTCCACGTCTCCCTGATTATGGCATCAGGCTTTTGTGTATGGTTCCATACCAGTTGATTCTAAATAAGGGAAATTTTGCTATGGTAATTGCCGTTCCCAAAGGGTACCTAGAACTGCTTCAGTCAGCAAAAAAGAAATAATACAATTTTTGCCTTACTTTCTATTGAATTGCTGACTCCCTCTTCTTTAGACCCTGTGTTCATTTTTACTCCTCCCTAATTTATGCATGAGCCCAAAAGAAAAATCACTTAATATTCTTTATAAAACTGACATATGGTTTAGATAATTTTTTTACTATATGCAGTAAAAATGCAAATCTATGTGGCTTATTTGCCAATGTGGACATTAATAACTGATATTTAAACAGTCCAGATTAGCAGTTTTACTGATATATGTAAAAGATTTTTCCAATCATTTGCACACTCAAAATCAATTTGAATACAACATGTAAATTGAATTTAATTTTTTTGATATAAAATTGTACTTATCAGCTGAAACCATTAAATTTACTATTTAATATATGCTTTCCAGCTCACTTGGCTAGAATTTCATTGCGCCTTATCTGTATAAATTTAATTAGGCTTGATATCATCAGTATATTATAGAACTAATTAAAGATTTAGATAAGTGCTGAGGGGGCTTATTGAAAACTCCATAAAGTTCCATTTGGAAAATGAGATATTCTATCCCTCAGTTCATTGTGAGAGAGTGAAACAGCAAGAAGCGTTTCAAACTGTTTCTAAAAAATTATTTAACAGGATTTAATGGACTTATTCCATTCTTTGAAGAGCTTTTTAATTACTCTAGATCTTTGTGTGGTCCAAGAACAGTTATGATCTTTATTTAAAGGGTTTTAAATGCTCATTTTCCTCTTCCCCCACTGAGCCTTCTGCCTTATGCTTCTAGGACTCACACGTGTGTGCACATGCCTAGCTGAGGTCTTGTGATTTGTGGTTAAAGAAGATGGGGAGGAAGGTAATTCCTTAGGACCTCAGGGAGAAGAAGGCATTGAAGAAGACTAGAAAATACTTTACTTAGCATCTTCAAAAGGATAAGGAAAAGAGAGGGGGAGGAGCAGAGCTAGTCGGGAGCACCTGAGCAACTGGTGTTTCTTCCACTCAAGCTTTTGTCCTTTAAGTAAATTGATTTGTAGAGAACCCTTTTAAATTCTCTTCTGTCAGCATTGCCTGTACAGGATATGAGGAAGATTAGTTTAAAAGAATGTGATTTCTACTAAGTGCTTTGTATCTTCATTACAAAGCAGAATACTGCTCTTTATCACAATGGGCTGCTATTATTTTCAATTCAATGTGCACTGAAATAAGGTTACAGCTACCACATTACCAGATGTGGACTCGTTGCCCTTCTCAAAAGCACATTTTAAAAGTATAAACTCACTGACAATGCGTAGTGGGGGGCGGGGGATCAATGGTGCCTTTGTAATCCAAGCACAGATAAGAAAGTATCTATAAATAGTGAACCTTAGGGGTTAGTGTAAAGGCACCGATGGGGAAAGGGAAGGCAAAAACCATGGCATCATATGGAATGTTATATCTTGACCATGTCTGTACTGTCAAAAGGATGAAGCAGATAGTGTGAAGACTTTTTTTTTTTAATGACATAGAAGTAAATGCAGGCTGTATGTGGTAGTATTCACTCCACATAACTATTTCTGAAATATATTTCCAGTTCATACTGCCCAAGTGATTTTGTAAATATCTGAACCAGTTGGACACATCAAACCTGAGAAAACATTTACTGAAACATTGGACCACAAACCAATATTTGTTTAACCAACATGCTCAAACTAACACTTTCAACTTGAAAACACTAGAAATATTTTTTCAGTAAAACACATTCTCAGTGAAAATAAACCCTGGGCCAAAGGAGATATCCAGATAAACTATTGGGGTTTCCAAAGAGATAATTCCTACAACATGTGTGTAATGTGTAAAGTCTCATCAATACAGTGTGTTGAGGATTTTAATGTTGTCAGTGTGAGAATTCCCTCCACCAGTGCAAGCCACAACTCATCTAAAAATAAGTAGATAAATCTGCAGCTCTGAGACCAAGTAACTTGCCCTTGGTGATACAACTAGAAATACCAGGAGCAGAATTTGAATCTAAGATCTTCCCTACTGCTAGTCCCACACTCCTCCCTCTATAATACAATTTGATTATATTTTGTCACCTTCAATGACTTTCACTCAACTCTCCAACATTTTTATTCTTATACTTTGAGGCGATACATTTTGTACAAGTTTGGTGCTAATACTGCTTTGGTAAGATTGATCCAAACTGTTACCCAGGGTGAACCAGTATTAGAGGAACCACCTGAGAATCAGGACCTAGTTAAATTAAATTTGACCCTACCCCTGACTCATGTATCTCCCTGTATAAACTTTTGTACCATCATACATTTTCCTTATTCCATCAGAAAAGGTTTCATAAATATTCTAATACTCAGAATTTCCTAATACTCTAGCCAGATTTCGTTGGATCACCGATCATCTTGTTCTTTGGGCCCACTGGCAGTTGTGACCTCATGGCAACTTGGTAGGAAGGAGAAAACACTAAACAATAGTTAGAAGTTTGAGGTTCCTACTTACTGCCTGTGTGGCCTTTAACAAGCTATTTAACCTCACTGAGACTCAACTTCCTCATCTGTTAAATGCCAGTCTGTACTACCTATTGTGCAGTCTTCTTCTGGGTATGGATCAGGTGATAGAACATATGAGTGTAGTACCCCTCTGGAATCACTATCCTAACCCTCTATTCACACAGGCAGGTTGAGTCCCCAAAGATCAATGACTACTTCTCAAGGTTCTAGGGGCAGCCCTGAGGGGGTGGGACATTGATCTTGGGACATTTGGTAGGCTCCCAATATCAACGAACCAGTTTATATCAATTAGTCTTTACAAAAAGATACTTATCAATAAGGTGCAGCAGAGATGGAAATATAAACTCATCCCCCTGCCCAAACTGGGAGATACACCTCCTCCACCTCCCTCCCCCCAAAGAAAGTAGGCTCAGAATTAAAGTAGTAAGTTCTAAACACTCCCCCATTTTTACCTGGAGAGGTACTTCCTGAGCCTTAGAGTCCTTTTCTACCTTCACAAAATCCCTACTAAGTCCATTTCATTGTTGCCTGTGAAACTTGGACAGTCTACCAGTGTCATGCCAGGAAACAGAGTCACTTTCATTTGAATTGTCTTAGGAAGATTCTGAAAATCGCCTGGCAGGATAAGATACCAGACTCTGAGGTCCTTACTCGAACTAAACTGCCAAGTATTCAAACTCTGCTTCAGAGAGCACAACTCCAATGTGCTGGCCACGTTGTTCAAATGCCAAATGTACGATTGCCAAAAAAGACTATTTTATGGAGAACTCACACAGAGCAGGGATTCACATGCTGGTCAGAAGAAGTGATACAAGCACACACTCAAGGTCTCTCTCAAGAACTTTGGAATTGATTGTGTGACATGGGAGACACTGGCACAGGACCGCTCAGCATGGCAAGCCCACATCAAAGAAGGTGCTGTGCTCTATGAGCAAAGCAGAATTGAAATAGCCCAAAGGAAATGCAGGATGTGCACATTTAAAGAATCCACCCAAATGTTCACATGGACTATTTGTGCCCAACCTGTGGTAGAGCATTCCAAGCTCATATTGGTCTGATCAATCCCAGTCAGACACATTGAAACTTGACTTAGCATGGTGATGTCATTTTTGGTCCTCTGAGAACGAAGGACAACAGTCAACCAACTAAGTCCCCTTCTCAGTGTCCCATAACTGATGAATGAGTTGCTCCCATGCTCCGCCCTCCAAGCTGTTGGGTTCATTCACTGGTTGGCTGGGTCAGGCAGGCCACATCTTAGGGTTCAGGCTCCTCATTGGGCTCAGCACTGCTACTACCCCCCCTTAGAATCTCCCAGTGAGACCTCAGATGACGTGAATGGCTCTTCCTGTCTTGCTGTCCATCTGAGCACTGCTGTCTCAGATATTCATTACTAGTGATCAGGAAACAATAAATAGGAAACAGAAAAAAGGAGCAGAGGTGCTCCATGTTCATAGACACGTGGAAGCCAGGAGGACATAGTGACATCTGCCCCTCCCCATCCATGGAACACAGAAGTCCTCCTCACCTGAAGGCTGCCCATAAGAAAGAGACGACTCCTCTGATGGAACCTTTTGTATCCACACTCATTTAGGGCTCTGAAGATAATTAAAAAGCTGTTGTTACTGTGCAGTGAGAGAAGGATACTTCTGTGTGCTCTGAACTAGGGGGAGGTCCCTTTATTAGTCATGCCCAGAAGCAGGTTCCCCAGGTCTCCATGTGTATGATAACCAGGCAGGGAACATTATGCATTCTTTAAGGACTGGGGACTTACCAATTACATGAATATCATTTGCTTTCTAGCCATAAGACATCATGAAATATCAGAAAGTTATTATGATTGAGTATAACACACACACACACACACACAGTCAGCCCCTTAGGATAATGACAGATATGCTCATTATTCACTTTGGCTTGGCACAGGCTAACACACAAATCAGATCTTTAATCATCTTCCCTAATTCTAACATCTACTTCCAGTCCAGTGACAGCTATTTCAACAGCTCTTCCCCTCCTGCAGCCAGTCAGTCAACAAGATTTTTTAAGCACCTACACTGTGCTAAGCAAGGATAACATAGGAAGTAGGGAAGGTCTACAGTCTGGATGGGTGGAGAGAGTAGCATCAAAATACCATTGCTGATAATGTAGCAAATACAATTAGCCTTTCCTTAGCCTTAAGAGCTTAGCTGAGATTGTATTTTTACCCCACCCCCAATCACACTGCTTTCCCAGGCATTAACTGCTGTTAAGTAGCCCTTATCCTCTGGTGCTTTGTTCTTTTCCCCAAATAAAAAGAGGACTAGCTAGGCCCAGCTTTTAGGCCCTGAGAGTTTACTTAGTCTGACATTTACATGTATTGCAAAGTGAGGAAACTGAGGCCCAACAAAGTTAAAAACTGACTTGTCGAACGTCAGTACAGCCAGGCTAGCACACTAAGTCACGTTTATGAAAACATTAGTTTATAAAGTATTTAATCAATAGGCAAGTATTTACTAAGTATCTCTGCTGTACCGAGTACTAGGATTACAACATATACAAAGAACAAAATAATCCATACTCTCAAGGAGTTTGCATTGTAATTGAATCAACAAGTATATATAAAAACATATACAGCATTAATAGAACACAAAATATATACAAGGTAATTTGAGAAGGAGGGAATGAGCATTTGGTAGAGTCAGAGAAAGTTTCATGTAGATTAGAGGATGGCACATGACTTCATCTTAAAGAAAGAGAACTTTGTGAGTTAGGGGTAAAGAAGGCATATCCATTCCAGGCATGTGGGATAAGGCAAAGGCTGAGAGAAGGGAGGTGGGATATAATGAGGACCAAAGAGAAGGTCTCTTTGGCAGGAACTCAGAGTGGAGAAGGGGCAGTAATGTCCAATGAGGCTGGAAAGATAGGTTGGAACCTGACTGTGTAGGGCTTTATAAGCTGAACAGAAGAATTTATATTTAATTCTAGAGCCCCTGGAGTTTATCAAAGAGAGAACATGGTCAGACCTAGACTTAAGGAAAATGACTTTGGAAGCAGCATGTAGGATGGGCTGGAGTGAGGAGAGACTTGAGACAGGAAGGCCAACTAGGAAGCTTTTGCCATAATCTAAGCAAGGAATGATGAGAGCCTGAACTAAGAAGGTAGCCAAGTGGAGAAAAAGAATCAGATGTAAGAGATATTGCGAAGGTAGAAATAGCAAGTTTTGGCAACTTGCAGCAAGCCTAGGTGATGAGTGATACTAGTATTATTATTCCTGTTGTAGGAATGAGCATATTGAGGCTCTATAATGGATAATGACGGAGCCAGCACTAACACCCAGATTACTGAGTGTTGTAGAAAGAGTGGGGAGTCTAGGGTCAAACCATGACTCAGTTACTTACCAGTGTGACCATGGGCCCTAAAGCCTTTGCTCTTATTACTCTTCTTTGTCCTGTTCTGTGGTTCATTCCATTATGCTCCCAAATTCCCTTTGACCTCTGCTGATCTATGATCCATGATTCCAATTAATGGAAGATTATAGGATAATAGTTTTATAATTGGAAGGGACCTTACGTGATATGTTGTCCAGTCCCTTCATTTTGCAGATGAGGAAACAGGCCCATAGAGGCTTAGGGTTCAGGGTCACATAGCTAGTGACAGAATTGGCATTTATATATAGGTCCTCTGACTCCATATAAGCAATCGATGTTTTAATCACTTGACTGGTTAATCTGATCATTCTTAATGTTATGACTAAACTCTGAAGTTCAGGCAAAAAAATTAAGAATCCATACTTCCTTAATATTTCTAAGAAGGAAGAAAAGAAACACCAACCAGTCTACTTCAAATCCAAGCTCTGTCCTTGCTATATGACAAAAGACGGATGAAAGGAACATACAGGGTCTCTCTTTGTGCCCTCTCACTCCTGTTGTCTTAAGCTCTGGCTGGCAGGGCCACCTTCCACCTCCCGAGTTCCAGTCTTTGCTCAGATCGTTATAAGAAACAGTTCAGTGGGGACAAAGGGTGGGAGCTGTGGAGAGAGGACCATATTTAATCAGGTACACTTTGTGGTAAATGTTGCTTTCTGAAGAGAAATGATGTTGAAAGAAAATTCCCATTTGTGACTGAGAGGGCACCCAGCGCTAATTCCATACTAGTGAGTCTGTATTATTAGCCGGCCTGTATTGTCACCAGCTCGGTGGGACTGCTCCCCCCTAATCAGAATGATATTCTGCTTAGGAAATGCAGTATGGCAAAAGGCAGTCCTTCCCTCCAAAGATAAAAACCTTTTTTTCTTAAAGAAATTAGGGTTTAATTTTGAATTCACTTTATTGCCTTTGGAAACTTTTAGTTTGTGTGTGGTCCAAGACTCTAGGCTGGTATTAGCATTTAAATAGAGGTATTAAGAGCACTCAGAGGCCTCCTTCTTTTAGCTTTGCCCTTTCAGGGAATTTTTTTCAAACTAGACACCCTTTTTCCCTCCTCAAAAAGAATTCAAGGGAGATAATTCTTTTTCCCAAAGTCTCTTTTCCTAATGTGCGTGCTTAGGAGAGCAGTATTGCTGAGCAGTTTCAACATCAGGCTTTTTTTTTCTTCTTATTTGGAAAGGGCCATTTAAAAATTTTTCACAGCCACCCTTGTAGTAGCTGATTTATTCTGCTATCATCATCCGAATCTCTAGCCCAAAGTCACAGTCCAGGCTCTATCAATAGAAAATTGCCAAAGAGGATTACTTAGGATGAAAATGTAGCCCATGCCTGTATCCTGAGGTAGCTGATGTGCTGGCAGAATTTTCCTTTGGTTTTGTTCCCATTACATCACATTTTCCCTAGTCCCCTATCTAAAGCACCCCCTCTCCCCCCCAAAAAACATAACATAACTGGCATCCTTAAAGTATAAAAATTATTTTCTCGGGGCGGCCAGGTAGCACAGCGAGTAAGAGCACCGGTTCCAGCGTCGGGAAGACCTTGGGGATCAAATCCAGGCTCCAACACTTAGCACCCATCCAGAAACACCTGGCCATGTAACCTTGAGAAAGTTACTTAACCCCGATTGCTTTAAAAAAAAAAATTTTTTTATTTTCTCTGTACCTTTGCCCAAAGGACCCCCAACCCACTCTTCACAACTATTAGTCTGTCAGTCATAGTGGTCTGAAAGAGCATTTCTTCCTTCTTTCCTCCCTCCCTCCCTCTCTCCCTTCCTTCCTTAATGACTGGTTCATAGATTTTCCACTATATTTAAAGAGACTCAACCTCTCAGGGTCTCAGTTGCTTTACGTAGAAAATGAAAGCGTTAGATCAAATCCTTTCTTCCTTCCAGCTCTAATTCAATGATTCTCTGAACCTATGATTTTCATTCTTCTGTTTCCAACCCTTTCTTCCTACCAATAGCAAACTATTAGCCACATAGACATTGTGGATTTGGGGGCAATATGGCTGGAGACAGAGGGAATGAAGACTAGAGCTGCAGATGTGTTTTATGAAACCTTGTTTTTGACCAGTAACTAACAATGAGCTTGAGATGAGATTGGGAGTTCTTAATGACCCAGAAAGAACGGCCACAGAAGGGCCATCTTTAGATATTTTGGCTTCCCACCTACTGCATGCTCTCCAAATCTTACTCACAGGGCTCTCAAAACAAACCAGACATACAAAAAAAAACCTCCTTCCTTCAGAACACAGCGATTTCACTGGGGGCCCCTCACTTCTTCATCTCTTCCTAGTGCAATGATGATTTCTCTTGAAGTATCAAAGAATCCTAAGCTTCTCTTTAAGCTATCACTTAAATAAAATACAGAGTTAATGCCTCTAATCTTCTACCCTCTGACAATCTCTCCATCCACATGATACCATTTCATGCTATTTCCCTCCAGTTGGATCCTAACTTTCTAGGCACCAGACCATAAAGTATAACAAAGAAAGGAATCATCTCCTCCCTGCTTTTTAATATGTTGGTCACAAAAACGTTATCTTCTTTTGTCGCCACTTCATATTGCAGACTCTGACCTAATTTGTTGTCACCAAAGCCCTTCTCCTTTCCCTCTATGGGGACTGAAAGTTATTTACCCCCTACTTCTTAATGTTTATATGTTTGCTATTTTTTTCCCCAGTTAAATTAACTTGCATCCTTACAAGCTGTAACTCATTTGTTGTTCTTGTTTAATTGTGTCCAACTCTTCGTGACCCCATTCGGGGAGTCCTTGGCAAAGATATTGTAGTGACTTGCCATTTTCTTCTCCAGATCATTTTTACAGATGAGGAAACTGAGGCAGAGTTAAGTGACTTGCCCAGGGTCACACATCTAGTAAATGGCTGAGGCCGGATTTGAACTCAGGAAGAAGAGTCTTCCTAACTCTAAGCCCAGCATTCTATTTACTGTACCACCTAGTTGCCCTTGAAGCTCATTAATTCTTTGCAAATGAGATAATATGCAAAGCTCTATATGAAAGTTAGTTATTTTCATCATCATTATCATCCATAATTCTGAATTCTCTGTGATTATATTTCTTTTGACCTATTGGATGTATGTCCTGTATGACCTTGGGAAACTTGCTTGCCCTCTTTGAGCCTTGGGCCCATCTCATCTGTAAAGAAGTGGGGTTGGATTATATGGAGTAGATGGCTTTTGAGGCCCCTTCCAGCTCAAGATCTGTGTTCCTGGGATTTCTCTTTGCTGCCATTTTCCTTCAGGGAAATCCCTCCACCTGGGCCTCCTTTTGAGGCAGAGGTACCTTTCAGCTCTTGAAGACTGGGCTTGTGAACCACAGGCTCCAGCAGGTCCCACCACCTCAGAAAGGAAGCGTGGACCAGTGACAGCTGTGTTCGTAGCTTTTTGGATCAGCTGCGGTAAGCATAGGATTGCTCATTGCCAGCTGATGAAGCTCATTTGTCACACCATTTCCAAGGAGATCAAGTAAGGAATGGAGGGCTTGGTGGTGTTTAACACTAGTGGAGAGGATTCCCACACATATGGCATCACAGATCTTTAAAGAAGAAGCTATCATTTCAGTACCTCACAATTTTGTAACAAATACCATTCAAGTTTTTTAATGTTTTATTCATGAATTTGTGGGGTATTTTTTTTTAAATCATTGTCACTTCCCAATAATCCTGCCCCCAAAGAACCATCCTTTAAAATAAATCAATGAACCCACAGATACATATTTATTAAGTGCCTCCTGTGGGCCAGGAACCATGCTATGTGTTGGTAATGCAAAGACAGAATCAAACCAACTGCTGTCCTCAAGGAGCTTATATTCTCTCATGAAAGATAATATTATATATAGAAGTACAGAAAAAAATATATGCCAAGTATATACAGGGTAATTTTTTTGAGGTCAAAGACTGGCTGCAGGGGAAACCAAAAAAAATGCTTAATATAGGAGAGATAGCACTTGAGGTGAGTTTTGGAGGAAGCTAGGGATTCTGAGAGTCAGAGAGAGGGAGGAGGAAGGGTATTCCAAGCATGCAAAGTCAATGAAAAGGGAGATGAAAGATTGTGTGTGAGGGATAAACAAGTAAGCCAGTGTGGCTAGAGTGCAGAATGCATAAAGTGGAATAACTTCTAAGCCCAATACAGTTATGCCAAACCAATACATCAGCCTTGTCTGACCCTATCAGTAGTATTCAGAATCCATAGTTCACCACCTCTCTTGAAAGGAGGGAAATATGTTTCATCATCAGCCCACAGGAATCTAGATTAGTCCTTGCATTAATCTGAACTCTAAGGCCTTTAGTGTTGCTTTATAGGACTGTGGTCATTGTGTATATTATTCTTTGAGTTCTGTTCTCTTCGCTCTGCATCCAATTTATTCCATCAGTTATGCTTTTGCCTCTAAGTCTGTTCCCTTGCCCTTATCGCTTGTCCTTTGTTTCTCTCTCAGGCTGCCCGTCTCCCTGTCAGTGTAGCCGGTCAGAAGGAATTCATTTTGCTTGTTCCATTTTTTGGAAGTGTTGTTTCTGATACTGTAGGATACCCAAATATAGAGCAGCCACAAAAGAGCTTCTTCACCCTCCATGCTCATATTGCAATCCAAAGCTATCCATCAGGCTTGTCAGCATATTTGGATTCTTAATTAAACCCTGCTGGATATAGTACGTGTTTCCATTAGCTTCTTCCTCCTATTTACTCCATTATTTTTCTAATTGACATCACGTCTGACTCATCTGCCCTTGAATCTCAGGTGGCACATTTCACTGCTTTGGCTTACCTCAACTTTTCACTCTTTGATGAATAACTGAAGATTTCATAAACCCCCAGCTTGCCATTTCTAAACACCCTTGAGTGCTTGTCACCAGTACCTGCTGATTTCTCTGTGCTTACAGTCTCCATATCATCCCCTGATTGTCAGAAATTATTCTTGCAAGTTCTCCAAGAATTCCTAATTGATATAGTTTTCTTTCCTTCATTTTCCCCATTAAAGAAACATGAGTTTATTGCCTCTTAGACATTTCCCTGCCTGGTCCTTTAGTCTTAAGTAGCCACTAATTTTTTTTTTTAATGTTAAATTTGATTTTTATTTTGTTAACACTTCCTGATTACATTTTCATATGGTTTGGGTTGAGTTGTGCAGCCCATGGGTTCCACACCTCTATTGTACATCATAACAAGTAGCCACTAATTTCAATAACAGGGAAATACTAACATCTTAGTTCATATGACATTTCCATGTGCAAAACACTTTCCTTACAATAACCTTGTGGGACAGAGAATACAAGAATCATTTCCACTTAACAGTTGAGGAAACAAACTCAGAAAGGTGAATATCTGTCTATTTTCATATCTAGCTAGCAGGGTTCAGAGGTAGACCTTGAATGCAGTTCTTCTGATCCCAAGTCCAGTGTTCTTTCCATCAAACTCAGTCCCCCTGGCATCCTTCCTGAGTGGTGGACTGGGGCTAACAACTCTAACCTTGGTACAGTGCCTGGCACACAGTAGGCACTTAATAAATGCTTATTGAACTGAATTGAGTCTCCCTTTTATAGGCAGCACATGAAAAAGTTAAAGGTCTTGAGCTACTCTTCAAGTCAATCAATGAACTTTTATGCTTCAGCATCAGTAGGCCTTGGGCTTGAGGGTTATCTCATGTCCTGTGGATGGGTTCTGGTGTACCTTGTAAAGTCACTGATCCAGCTACCTCTCTCTCCTCTCACCCCACAGCATGTTTTCTAGATGATGGGCTGGGGTCAGGGGTCTACAAAGGTTTTATGTGCAAAGCTAAGCGGCCCATGAGAGAATCATCCCATTACCCTGGATTGGCATCATGCTTGAAGAAGTTAAAGTTTTCTGATTCCTGAGCCAGTGTGTGCTTACTAAGCTCTGCAGAGAATCCAATCTGCTCTTGAATACTTTGCCCACCAATCACTGGGATGTTTACTTTTGTCTTACTGATGCCTTTTGTTCTTATATAACATTTGTTTCCAAGTATCTCCCTCTGCTCAAGAATCCTTCATCTTCTCAGAAAGTCTTCTCTTATACCAGAGGAGAGGGGCTAGAGCAAGGACAGGACCTGAGATTTCATCCAGTTGGGACTCCTAGATAAACAAACTCCCTTTACCATTGCCAGTCTTTCCCTTCTCTACAATTTAGAGTCTTAGAGACTTACCCGGAACATTGAGAGGTTAAATGACTTGGCCAGAATCACCTAATGAACATGTATCAGGGCCCATACTTTTAACCCACATCCCTTGGTTTGAAGGCCATTTCTGTGTCTACTATGGCATGCTGCCTCTCTGTACCAAAAAAATTTTAATGCTGTTCAGCAAAACCAACTGACATATTGACATTCGACAACATAGGCATCGTCCCATATCAATTGCCCCTACCTCTTCCATAAAAAGAAAGAGGTACATTTTATCTTCTTCTCCCTAGGGCCAAGCTTGGTCATTAGTAGCAGTGTATGATATTCAAGGTTTTTTTTAAATAGTCTCAAATTTATGCACAAAATTATTCTCATATATGGAAAAAAATCTATGGCTGCGAATATTTCAGACACATGATCCACATCTAAAGTGCAACCACAGTAAAGAGACCTAACTCTTCAGTGATATCATTGACCCCAGAGACAGGCTAAAATGAACATTTCTCTTAAGGAATTTACTTCATCAGAGTTTACTGCCAATAGCCAGCATCCCTCTGAGAGCCGACCAGAAGAATGCCTACACGGCCTTAGCTCTGCCTAACCCTGGACCCAAAGTCAAGTCTGCCACCCAGTGCCCTACCAACCCTTGTCATTGGAAGCAGAGGACTCCATTTCTTCCACCTTTCACGTTGGCTTTATTTTATTTTAAAGCATTGGGCCTAATATTTTAGGTCTCTTTGTTCTGTGTCCCCATTGTATTGCTTGTCTTTTTGAAAAGAAGACATTGAAGGCAGGAGTGATGTTCTTCTCTTTATGTATAACCTTTAATATTACATGGACCCCTCCTAAGTGAAAGTGATGATGAGATAGGATTTAACTCCATAACAATACCTGACATCCCTCAGGAATTCACTACAACTTTCTTGCCTGCCTAGAATCAGAAAGCATATAATAGGATCCCACATTTCAGTCAAGAAATCTTTCATTAAAGAGCATGGTTCACCTACTGTGTGCAGAGCACTAGGCCAGGTTTACCCAGCAAGCCACAGCAATTTTTCCTCAGATTCCTAATTTGAAAAATCAGAGTTATAGACATGTTATGCCAACTGGCAAATCAACAACTTCTTTGAGATCCACTATTTATTGAACTGTATATTATAAAACACTATATATTCTGTCTCACCTAATTTTGAATAGAGGGCTTTAAAAAAAATATTTTCCTAAGTGGCATTCAGCACAAAATAGCTCTCCTTAACCTGGACTCACCTTTTGGTAATCAAAAGAACATTTACAGGGCTATGAGACAAACACAATTATAAAAGACATTATGAAATTAAAATGAAGAACCTAAATAAAAAATCACAGAACAAGAGGGTAATTCCATTCACTCTTTCATATTTCATTATTTGATAACATCAGAAGATGAATCCATCAGAATTACTTTGGCAAGTGCAAACAGGACTATGCCTGATCAATATTTATTAATACCTTCAAAATGGGAGAAAGAGTTGAGCAGACTCCTTAATGGAGTGAATAATTATTCATGCAAATAAGGTCTGGCCAAAGGCACTGCCAGACCAAAAAGACACAGTTTTAATTATACTGAATTAAAAATGCAGATCTTGTTCCAGCCTTGTCATAGAAAACTGTAATTAAAAAAATAATAATCTGGTGCACCAAAGAATGACATGTGAATCCTTAAGCTGATGAAGTGAAGGCTTCAACCTCAGAGATTTATAATTTAGAACTACTTCCAAAGGTAAGGAGCAAAGTTTTTGGCTGAGGGAATCAAAAGGAAGCTTCTCATCTCGGTGATTGAAGGCACGGCTAGAGGAATGTCATTGATTTTTAAAGCTAGCAATGGATATATCTTGGAAAAATTCTCTCCGATTCTTCACCAATGACTAAAAAAATTTTTCATTAAACTCATACTCTCAAAAGAGATGTAAAACCAAGGCCCTAGCTACAATCCAGGCAATAAAGATCTCACAAAATTCTCCTTCATAGAGAGGGTCGTTTCATGGTGCCCCATGATGCAGTGGGATAGAACACTAGGTTTGGTGATAGACGACCTGGATTCCAACCTCAGCCTTCTCACTTCTTGTAGTAGCTTCCCTCACACACTCAGTTTCCTTATCTAGAAAATGGAATAACCCCTATCCTACCTATTTTGTTATGTGTAAGGAGTAAATGGAGTAATAAATGAGAGCTCTCTGAAAACTATATCAAGTATTATGCAAACATATGTATGTAATATTATACAAATATATGGGGTTATTACAATGATCATGTGAGTACAGTGTTTATTACTGTTGTAAGGTTAATTATTGTTTTAAAAATTTCTCTGAGGAATGCTAAAATGTTTCTGAAGTATTGTTGAAGGATGCTAACTTCCTACTTCTACCAGAACTTTTAAAACAAAGGGTGGATAAACGCTGTGGGAGGTGTGTGTGGGGGGGGGTGGGATGGGGAATGGAAGCACACCCATTCTTGTCTGTCTGTCTATGCAACATAGAAGATTTGTATGGTAGAGCAATAGCACAGGATCAGGGAAACCTGCAAGCAAAAAACCTGCCAACAGGGAAACTTTTTGCTACCTGGGAAACTTTCCATCACCACCATCTAAGAGAATTCAGAGAAGGGTATTGTATCTCCTCTAAAATATTACCAACACTATCACCACCACTGCCCCGCCCCTCCCTACCTTGGGTCTATAGCTTTTCCCATCGTTTCTCCTGTAGTACCATGCCTTATCAATGCCCTCTTGAGTAAAACACGTGCATAGGCTGTTGTTTCAAGTGTAAAAGCCATTTTACTGTAAAATACTGTTTCCAATTCCACCAATGACTGAAAAAAATTTTTTTCACTAAACTCTGCCTTAGTTTCTCTGTCTCTGAAATGGGAAGAATGACTCCTGCTTGCTCCCTGTTATGATACAATTGTGCTCATAATGCACTTTGAATTCTTTGGGGAGCTGGTCAAATAAGAGATACATCCTGTTTCTCTGCTAAATTAATTTGTCCCTCACTCAAGCTATTTGCCATTGGCCTGAAAATTTCTGAACAGACATTTCAATGTAGAGGTTGTTTCTTAACCAATAGTGATCACCCCATGCTCTGCCTTTGCTGAAGAGAAGCCTACATTGAGTTGTGTGGTAGGAAATGCCCTGGATTTGGAGTCAGAGGACCTAGAATTGAATCCTTGCTCTGCTAATTACTCACCTGTATTATTTTGGATAAGTCATTTCTCATGTCATACATACTGTAGGTGCACCCCAAGACTCCATCTCTACACACTTGGCAACCTCATTAGCTCCTTTGAGTTTCATTACCATCCCTACACAAATGATTCCCAGATTTCTATGGGCAGGCCTAGTTTCTCCTTTGAGCTCCAGTCCTGTATCAACCACTGCCTACAAGACATTTGGAATTAGATATTCCATAGGCATTTCAAATTCATCATATCCAAAACAGAACTCATTATCTTTCTACCTAAACCCATCCCCTCTTTCAAGTCCTATTACTTCCAAGGGCACCACCTTTCTTCCAGTCACCCGGGGTTCAAAACCTTGGTAATGTTATTGACTCCTTCCTCTCATCTCATATATACAGTCACTTTGAAATCTTGTCATTTCTATCTCCACAGAATTTCTCACATTGGGTCTTCTCTCCACTCACACAATAATCATCTCAGCTCAAGCCCTCATCACTTCTCCCGAGCATTATTACAAAAACCTCCTAATTGATCTTCCTGCCTCAAGTCTCAACCGTGCCTACTCTGTCCTCCACACAATTGCTAAAATTATTTTCCTGTAGCTTAGGCCTGACTACATCAACTTGCTACATAATTAACTCCAGTGGCTCTCTTATTACTTCAGGAGTCAAATATGAACTTCTCTATTTGGCATTTAAAGCTCTTTGTAACCTGGTCCGTTTCTACTTTTCCAGTGTTCTTAACTATTACTCCCCTCCACACATTCCAAGGTCCAGTCATACTGGCCGATATGCATTCCTTCAAATTTAATGCTCCCAAGTCCCATCCCCATGTCTTTGCACTGGCTGTCCATGTTTTGAATGCACCCCTCCCTTATCACTACTAACTCTTAGAATCTCTGTTCTCCTTCAAAACTCAGCTGAAATGCCACCTTTTACACACAGTGTTTCCTAATCCCCCCTCTACTAGTGCCTTCCTTTTATTTACTTTGCATATATAATGTCCCTCTCCCGGAACACCACTCCCCTCAACTTGCATTCATAATTACCATTCGAATCCCTTCTCAGGTTCTAGGTGTACTCCTGTGGGGCTGTGCTTTCAACTCACCACAAGTGTGCTTTACATTAACAATAAACCAGACTGTCACCAATATCATTCGATATTGTATTGGAAATCCTACCAATAGCAATAAGAGAAGAAAAAGAAGGACAAGGAATTAGAATAGGAAACTAGTTTTGGCGATAAGAATTCATTATTTGGTAAAAAATGTTGGGAAAACTAGAAAGCAGTTTGGCAGAAATTGGGCATAGTATCATATACCATTTACCAAGATAAAGTCAAAATGGATACATGACCTAGATACAAAAAGAAAGATTACAAGAAAATTTGAAGAACATGGAACATTTTACCTATCAAACTTATGGCTAGGTGAACAATTTATGGATAAACAAGAAATGGAGAGCAGTGTGAGGTATAAAATGGATAATTTTGGTTATATTAAATTTAAAAGGTTTTATACAAATAAAGTAAATCTAGTCAAGATCATAAGGAAAGTAGAAAATTAGGGGGGAAATTTTGTAGACAATTTCTCAGATAAAGGTCTCATATCTCAAATATTTAAAGAACTTTGTCAAATCTATGAGTCATTCCTCACTTGATAAATGGTCAAAGGATATGAACAGGCCGTTTTCTGATGAAGAAATCAAAACAGTTTATAGTTATATGAAAAAAATGCTCTAAATCATTATTGATTAGAGAAATACAGATTAAAGCAACCTTGATATTTTATACCTATCACATTGGCTAAAATGATTGAATGAGAAAGCAATAGATGTTGAAGGGGATATGGAAAAATCAGGACACTATCACTGTTAGTGGAACTATGAGCTAACCCAACCATTTTGGACAGTAGTCTGGAATTATGCCCAAAGAGTTACTAATCTGTCTATATACCCTTTGACCCAACAATACCACTTCTAGGTCTGTTTCCCAAGATGATTAGGGAAAAAGAAAGAGAATGCATATGTTCTAAAATATTTGCAGTAGCTCTGTGGTATCAAAGAACTGGAAACTGCAGGGATGCCCATCAATTGGGGAAAGGCTGAATAAGTCATGGTATATGATCACTATGGAATACTATTATGCAATAAGAAATGATGAGCTTGATGATCTTAGAAAACCATGAATAGACTTGCACAAAATAACAAAGAGTGAAATGAGCAGAACCAAAAGAACATTGTATACAGTAACAGCAATAATGTTTTAAGAATGACTTTTAGGGGTGGCTAGGTGGCACAGTGAATAGAGCACCATCCCTGGAGTCAGGAAGACCTGAGTTCAAATCCAGCCTCAGACACGTAACACAAAACTAGCCATGTGACCTTGGGCAAGTCACTTAACCCCAATTGCCCTACTTTCCCCTCTCCAAAAAAAAAAAATGGCTTTCAGCAGATTTGTTATTTTGTCTATTATAAATACCCAAATTAATTACAAAGGACCTATTAAGAAAGATGCTATCTGCATCTAGAGAAGGAACTGATAAATAGAACTATGTATAGAATGGTTTTACATATGTCCATATACATATTTGTGTCTAATGGTAGCCATCTATACAGCAGAGTGGGGAGAGTGAAAAAGGAAGGAAAAGAAAGTTACATGATAACTATATTATATATTTAAAAAGAACAGCAAGTTGTACAGAATATATTTTCATTTTCATGTACAATCATTTTTTCTATTCTACTAAGTTATAGAAATGCTTGTTTTATTTCTTAAGTTCAGAATAAAATAAATAAAATTTTAAAAATTAAAAACTAATAAGCGAGTAAACAATTAGCTTTTATCAAAGGCATTTACTCAGATGGCATAGTAAGGACGATTGCTACAAACCATTTCTTGCATGAACCTGCCTTACGCTTTCCCACAGCTATACACTGTACCCATAGGAAGAGTGGGCTCCAGCTCCACACGCAGTGGTAGTGGGCTTATGTGTAAGATTTGTGCATGAATCATGGGTACTGCTGCAGGGCCCAGAAGTCCTTTCTCTCTTCATAAAGTCTTTATACAGCTGGACTCCTGATTGCCAGGGCTACCTCTTTGATCCTCTTCCTCTTTGCAGTGATTCTCTTTGGGTCTGTGTCCATCTGATATGTATCTATGTTTCTCCCTGGATGTATTTTCTTACTGGTCCAATGTCCCCCCCTTCAAAGTTACATGGCCAATGTTGGGGGAGGGAGGAGTAGTGAATTTTTAGGTCTTTTGAAAGAACTGACTAGGAGAAAGAAATTCATTCCTCCCCCCTCCCACCGCTAAGAATGTCTTTTGGATGAGCAGTCTCTGGCTTATCTGATAAATAGTCACAACAGCTGAGACAATGGAGAGCAAGCACTTTTGTCCTGCCCCTGCCTGCAATGGTCTCGCTCCACATGGGCTCCCAGTGGCCCTCAGGTATTTAAACCCTGCAAAGTGCTCATTTCTTTGCTGAGCCTTGAGTTGTTTGTTCCTTCTTGACTCAAAGAGCTGTTAGAATCCCATGTAAGGATCAGGGTCTAGGGCATCTTCACCATTATTTTCACGTCTCTG
>NW_027185784.1:17275089-17326208 GCF_028583685.1 Petaurus breviceps papuanus
TGTTTTTACACTACACATTTCCACATCAGAATCTAAGGGGGCAGAGAGTGTTTTGTGTGGTCCCAGCACATGGTAGGAGGAGGCTTGATTGATTAATTGGTTGATTGATTTTGCCTCTCTGATACTCAGTTTCTTTAATCTGTAAAATGAAGGGGGTTGGACTAGAAGAGCTCCATCTAGCTCTGCAGTCCCATGATTTTCCTCAGGATATTGCTATCTTCAAAAAGCCTCTTCTCGTTTCTGCTGCCCAGCTCAGGACTGGGCTAGCTGATAGCTGCATTTTTCTGCCCATAGTACCTCTGCCTCTTTATCTTTCCCCAGTTTGATTTGAAAGTGATTTGAAAGAGTATTTGCCGCAAATCACTATAGGAGACATGCAGGATATCCAAAAGTCTTATGCATTTTAAAGCCACCAAACACTGTACTAAGAATTTTGGTACACCCTGTATCTAAAAGAAGTATGGGTTTGTAGTAGCAGCTGAAAAGGTAACAGTGTTGCAAGTTGAATGATTCTTATAATTAAATCCCAAACCTATCACCCACTACAAGCCACTAGGACTGCTTTTAGATTCCTTCTCATTAAACCTCCTATCTGGTGCTGTCCACAAGGTTATAGGGGCTGTAATGTTCTCCATATAGATTTGTCTGACCAGAGTCTGTATTTTAGTCTTCCGCTTTCTTCTTCTTCCTCTTCCTCTTCTTCTTCTTCTTTCTTCTTATTCTCTCTTCAATTAGAAGTATGGCATTCTAGGTTTTAGGCAGGTGCATTACTCTTGCAGCCAGCTTAGGGTAACTCAGGACCCATTGACTGGCTTGGGAAAGCCTCTCCTGGTCCCACCTGGCCACAACTGCAACTGAGAAATACTCTTCTCGATCTGGGCCTCAACACTGGCTTCCCTTAGACTGCAGGCATTGCTGCCTCCCTCTCCCTTTATTTGGACATCTTCTTGCTCTGGCTCCTAGAAGCTACTGTTTTTACTTGAGCCCCTCTTTTCCATTGTCACTCATTTGCTTGAAGCAAATTCTACTAGCTGGCTCATTTTTTATTTGACTCTATGTCCTACTGTGGGGCAGCTAGATGGCTCAGTGAATAGAGTGCTGGGCCTGAAGTCAGGAAGACCTGAGTTCAATTCTAGACTCAAGCACTTACTAGCTCTGTGACTGAAGGCAAGTCACTTAATCTTCATTTGCCTTTATCTGCTGGAGAAGGAAATGGCAAACCACTCTGGTGTCTTTTCCAAGAAAACCCTGTGTACAGTATCATATGGACTGTATGGATTATACTGTCCACGGGGGTCTCGGAGAGTCAGACACCACTGAATAACAACACAGTGCTCTACTATACCCTGGGGCCTGAAGCTTGAGACCCCCAGGACCTGAGTGGCCCTATACTTACCCACCCCTTAGTTCTGAGCCCACCCCCCTTCTGGGACATTTACCTCCCTGGAGTGGATACCTTTTCTTGTTTTCAGTTAGGGATCAAGATACTTCTTCAACTCAAGATGATTAGTCTGAGACCCTCCCACCCTCCTTTATAGCCAGTCTACCAAGGAGAATTTCAAGGGCAGTCTGCAGCATCAGTCTATTCTAGCCTCCTTGGTAATTGAGCAAGGTCATGGCATCGCCAATCCAGCCTCTGGGTTAGTCTGGCCCTTCATTTTCTCTTCTCTCATTTGACTGTTCATTAGCATACCTACTGGAGAGCTGGACAGAAGAAAATAAGAGGAAAGGAAGCTCTGATCCACCAGTTAAGCAGCATGTCCGCAACTCTTGGCAGAAAGGAGGTTTGGAAGCTGTATGCAGGGTTAGAGAGCTCTCTTTCAGATTTCCAGTTAATATTGTCACCTTCCCTATTTAATTCTTTTGTTAACTATTATAACTCAAACAGAACTCGAAGAAAAACATCTTTAACAGCAATAATACTTATCCATCTCCAGGTCTTTGTTACAGAAAGACAAGCAAATTTGGGGGCAATGGGCCAGCTCTGCTTAGCCTGGTATTTCACATTAATAGCAGAATCTTGTCCCTTCCCAGCCTGGAAGACCCATTAATTTGGAGTTAAAGTGGAGAACAGGAAGACGAGATGAGGAAGCTGGAAAATTGTGTGTACTTCCTCCAGAGTTAGGTCTTCTTTTTGATTTGTTATTTGGTTTGAAGCTATGTGAATTACTAGGTTAGACACACCCATATTCGAATGCAAATGCAAAGACTGTGTAAATAGATTTTCAATTATCTGCCTCACTGCTCTGTTCCATTAGCATGGAAAATAGAGAGTTGCCTCTATATGTGGGTTTCAAGTTATTACTATTTCCCATACCATGGTTGAGTTAGTTATACAGGTATCCCTTGCAATTCGTGATTTTTCCATCTGCAGTTGTAAGTATTCATGGTACAATTACCATGTACCACTACCATGCCCCACCACGCACGCCCACAACTGTTACGAGACTTGAATTACATATTTTTTAAAATCATAGATTTTTTTTGTTTAGAAAACCAGGATTTCAGAATGAGTAGGAAAGTAAGGAGTGGGGAAAGTATGGGTGGGAAGGAAAGGAGGTTCTCTCCAGGCAGTGCTACTCTCTCAATCGTCCCTGTTACCTTACTAGAGCCTAAAGGACACAGGGGAGATGATAGCTCAAGATGTGGGGAAAGGGAGTAAAAGACTGGAACAGTATCTTCTGTGGCCCCTTAATGTAGGCAAAACCTTCTTAGGTCAAAACCACTAAAGGAGGAAGCTTAGAGACCGACAGAACATTTTCTACTTCATTCTGGGGAAACTAAAGCTGAGCGTGATCCCAACAGAACATTCCCTCCTGCACACACTCAAGTATGGCCAAAGGCACTCTTGTGCTTCTTCTCTGGGTATACCCCCTAGGTCACAGGTGGGGACCCTGCTGCTTCAAGGCCACATGTGACCCTTTAGGTCCTCAAGTGCAGCCCTTTGACCCAATCCAAGCTTCACAGAACATATCCTCAAAGGTTATCTGCTAACTCACCTTCCCATCCAGATTTAGAGCCCTCCTTTCTCCCATTCCCCTCCTCAGGACTCAGAATTCCCTCTCCTTCCCCACCCGGAGCTCAGAAATGCCTCTTCCATCCACTCCTGCAATATGTGGTTGTAAAAATGGGGATTTTTTTTGTATGTTGGAAACCTGCATTTATCAGCTACTCTTTTGACTAATGTACATTTTACTAATGATAGTTAGAGTTTATCATTTGTAGTTATCTCTTCTGTATTTTGCTAACTTGACTACTGTAGCTACAAATGGCGTCTTGAGAACCACTATTCCCAAGGATGAAGGAGGGTGAGAAGAGTTAACCCTAACTTCCCCAGGCCCTTCCAACTCTAGGTGATCCAGAGGGTTACCTTGAAACCTCTGTTGACAGGAAAAATTAAAGGTGAGGAGGAAAGAGTGGGGACAGTCTGCGCTAGCCAGTACTTAAAGACTTGGTCCAAAGCTCAGATCTCTAGTCCACAAACTAGAAAATACCCTTACTTTCTCAGAGATCAGTCAGTCAGCCAACATTTCTTAATTACTTCCTACATGCCGGGCACAATAAGCTCTGATGAGACACAGAAAAGTAAAAACTCATCTTTGGAAAGCTAAGATTCTGGGGAAGGAGACAGTTCATGTCCACTTCACCCCCACTGGGACAGTTGTTACTGCTATTCTAATGGTTAATGATGAAGACAGAGCTCTCGTTTTCCTAGGGCCCCAACAGAGGCTACTAAATTATTTATTCCAAGTGGCCTACAGAATTTAATGCAATTTTTGCGGGACTGTTTTACTCTGGGAACACATTCTAATGGTGTGGAGGCTACAATTTCTCTCTTTTCTCTTTGGGCCATATTATTATTACCCCTCTCTCCTCACCTTCCCTAGGAAAGTATGGAAGCTACCATGCTAATTTGAATTAGTTTTTGCTACTGTATACCATTCTGGAAGATAAATGAATTTTTGTCTATTTTAAATATTCATGTTTCTTTATGAAGTAATATATCATCACTGTTATGGGAGAATTTTTTCTCTCTAACTATACGAAATACACTATCATTCAACCTGTCAGTAGTGCATAATAACTCGGTTTGCAGTTCCTGGCTACCATTCATCTAAGGATCTCAGAGTCTGTATAAGTGTCTCCATTCTCTCCTTTATAGTGTCACTGTAGAGTAGATAAGTGTTTTCAGTGTATAGTGGATATTGGCACATTAAGGAATTAAGTGGTGTGCCCTTTATCACTTGTCACATGTTGGAAGAGACAGGGCTAGAAATCTGGGCTTTTTTTTTTCTGTGGCCTTCTGTGGCCTTCATCAGCCTTGGAATAACATTCTCTCCGGATAACCAGCACATCTGCCCAGCTAATACAGTAGATTTACAATGAAGCTCATTGTAATTCCTCAGCAGCAACATCTCCCTACCCTTCCAAGAGATATGCCCCCAAGAAAGATTTCAAAATTTTGTTAGTTTAATGAGAATCCTTTTCCTTTCTAGTTTATAATACCTGACATTTATAGAGCTCTTTAACGTCTGTGTAATACTTTAGATGGATTTTCTCTATACAACCACTCTGTGAGGTTAGCTGACTATGAATTTTATCGTCCCCATTTCACAGATAAGGAAATGAAAACTCAGATTAAGTGACTTGTTTGAGTCATACAACTAGTGTCAGAGCTAAAATTTGAATCCATACCTCCCCTGGTTCTGTGTCCAATATTTCTTCTCTAGTACTTCCCAGATGGTTCTCATTTATTTTATTGATATGATTATTAGGCAAGATACTAAAGAGAAATGTTATAGACATAATATATCTTGATATTAGTAAAGTTTTTGATAAAGTCTCTTATGACATCCTTGTAAACAAGATGGAGAAATGTTAACTACATACAGTTAGGTAACTGAATAACTATTTCCAAAAAGTATAGATTGATGCATAGATGCCATTCTGAAGGAGAGTCTTTAGAGGCATGCCATAGGACTCTCCCTGACTCTGTCTTGTCCAACATTTTTTTTTCAGTGACATCTATGTACAGATTAATCCAGACTTGTACAACTCCATCATTGACCACACTTCTCGAATATCCTGTGTATAGGGGAGCAGGGAGAATTGTTGAGCTCCTAGGCTTTAGCATGAATCAGGTGCCTTTCCCTTTCTACATGATGCCCTGGGAACAGCACTTTTCAATTGTTCTCTTCCTCTGAGGATGGTGGACTACACTAGCTAGATTACCACCTTGCTCAAAACCCCCCAGTGATTCTTTATTCCTTATCAGAGAAATTTCGAATTCCTTAACTTAGCATTTCAGAGCCTCCCCAACCCTTCACTCACCTCCCTTTTCAGCTTTAGCTCAGATTTCACCTCTCAAATCATCTGGCCCCACCTGCGGTCTCTGCATTCACACATGCCTAGAATGCATTTCTTCCTCATTTCCACCTATTGAAATTATTCTCATCCATCAAGGTTCAACTTAGGTGTCAGCTTCTCTGAAAAACCTCTGCCCCTTTATCCCTTCCCACACACAGACACCTAAACACCAGCTCTCTCCACTCACATACATTTCCCTAGAATACTTTATGTGGTTCTCTCCTTTACCCCTACCACCCTCCATAGCTTTGGTGCATATAGAGTGTGTGTGTGTGTATTTACCCCTTAATAGATTGTCAATTCAAGTGAAGAAAGAGATTGTATATTTGTTTATCTTTTGATCTCCAGGGCCTAACACACAGAACACTACACGTCATTCATTCGTTTTTAGGTGTGTCCGACTCCATTTGAGGTTTTCTTGGCAAAGGTACTGGAGTGTTTTGTCATTTCCTGCTCTAGCTCCTCTTACAGATGAGGAAACTGAGACAAACAAGGTTAAGAGACTTGCCCAGGGTCACACAGCTAGTAAGTATCTGAGGTCAGATTCAAATTCAGGAAAATTAGTCTTTTTAACTCCAAGCTTGGCACTCTATCCACCTAGCTGCCCATTGCACTACATACAGTAGGTTGCTTAATAAGTTTTGTTGAGTCGAATTTTCACTGCATGTTCATTCCCGTTCTTGATTACCTGCCATCAGAATGCAACATTTTCTAATCATACAAAAGATTGTAAACAATGGTAAAATTGCTTCCTCCTTCAACTTGTTCTTCATTATTGAATCCGACTAAGTTAATAGTAATAATATAAAGTGCCAATGCTGCTCTCTATTATCTGGTGATCAAAGTTGAAGATCATCAATCTGGACACCCTAAAGATTGCGCATAATTCCTTTCAGGGACTTCATATTGCATTTTTGAACTTTTCAATTACAAAAATGTAAAAGCAGGGAAATGTAAGTCACTAAGGCCCTGTTCTTATATTTCTGCAGTTGAAAAGTTCAAACTGTAGTATGAAGTCACTGAAAGAAATTAAAAAGCTATCTATCTCCAGAGGGATAATAAAGCTAGACATCCACCTCCCAGAAGAGAGGTGGGGGCTTCGAGTTTAGAATATTGTATACATTGTCATTCTCTGAGCTGGAGATTTTTGCTTGCTTGTTTTTCTTTGTTGCTAGGGAGGACATGGAGGTGGTTTGGGAAATGACTGTGATGTCGGGATAAAAGTCATCAATAAGATATATTTTTAAAAAAGAGAAAAAGAAGTCTCCAGAATTATTCAAGTGTGTTTTCTACATCTCTTCCCTCTGTGCATTTGTCCAAATCATCCTCTCTACCCAAAATGCACTCTCTTCTTTCTCTGCCCTTCTGAGCCCTCATGTTCTTCATATGGTCATCTCAATACCACATCTGTGAGGCATTCCTTGCTCTCTTGGTCTAAAAATGTTCTTCATGTTCTTAGATTTTCCTAGAATACTTTATCTGGCTCTCTCCTTTTGCAACTATCATTTCCTACTTTGTATTGTACTTATCAATGTATTTGACAGAGCAGTTATTCCATGAGGGAGAAGGAAGGAAGGAAGAGAAAATATAAAGGATGTGTTTCTGTGTCATTGTTTGTGCAACTGGGGAGTGCTTGCAAAAAATGAGCTTCTCTGGAACCCTATAGTTACGTTTCTGTCTCTGTGCAGCCAGAATAGCCGGAGCGCTCAGCATTAGAAGCGCGCGCACGCACACACACACCCCTTATGCTGCTACCAGGAAGTGGGTGCGTCCTTCCTCACAGAGCAATCCCAGAGGGTTGGATGTGAAAAATAAAACTCCTGATCAAATTGCGTCTCTTGCTCTGAATTGACATTTCGGTACCCCATTACTCTCTATAAGGAATAAGAGAATACTCAAGAAGTCCACAGACACAGAATTTAGGATGCTATGAGATTAGCAGGAGTATGTCTGCATCAGTAATAGATGGCCTTTTTCTTTATGATCATCATGAATACTGCACCTCACGCATGAACAAGCATCAAGTGCAATTATTTCTCATTGCCTTTGTGTGCACAATAAAATCATCTCCTTTTGGTTGCCTCCCCAAGGACAATCTGTGAGCCCCACTTCCAAACTGGTGGAACTTCCTTTAGAATGAGAGTGCTGATACTGGTGTGGCTCAGTGTCTTCAACAGTCCCTTTACTCAGACAAGAATTCCATCTCTAAAATATTGTTAAATTAATGGTCAAGCTAAAAGCTGTGGGTGATTTAATACTCTCTACTTCCTCTTCCTCCACTCTCCTTCTGTCATTTTAGGGCCATTTCACGTTTTTATCTGCCCTCTGGGTCACCATGGCCAAGGAATTCATCCTTTATTGGTGATAAAGCTTTTTGTACTTAGCTGACAGAGTTGCCCAAAGGACTCATGATCATCCCAGGTTTTTCCAGTTTGGCAGATCCTACCAGAATTTGTGGATGCTGGCATAGCCTTCAACCCCAGGACCACCTCCACACCCTGATAAGACCTCAGAGCAAGAGGTCAAGGAAGTGATTCAAGTGGTCAGGAAAAGACGAAAGATCGCTCCCACCCTCCTGAGCTTCCCCCCACTTAGTTCTGAAGTACATCCCCGCCTTAACAAATATAACAGATCCTATCATAATGCAACCTGTTACTTAGATTTGCAGTAGTGTTTGTTGATCTGTCAAGTTTCCTGGAACCTACAACAGGAACCCCTCAAAGTAAAATAAGAACCATAACAATATAACATAGGAAGGAAACTATATAGGACCCATTACCACAAGGGGTGGGACAAACAGAAAATAGAAATGAACTGGGTTGGGGGAATGGGCAAACAGACATTTGTCCAATTTCTGAAGTTAAAAAAAACAACAACCCAACTTCCTAAGGTAAGCTAGGCTATACATACTAAGCCTTAAGGTTGCCATTGAAAAGGATAGCCGTAGCCCCCCAAGGTATTTCTTTTAAACAGAGCATACCCATGGCTGATAATAGTTTATTCACAGACTGTTAGAACTCAAAGATCATCTAGTCCAGTGGTTCTTAACCAGGATGTCTATTAATTTTTTTAGTACTTCAATAATTATATTTCAGTACAATTGGTTTCCTTTGTAATCCTGTGTATTTTAATTTATGCATTTAAAAGCATCGTTTTGAGAAGAGGTATATAGGCTTCACCAGACCATCAAAGGCATCCAAGTAAAAAAAAAATTAAGAACTCCTGGACTAGATGGGTTAAGGATCTGGCCTAGCAAGATAACTACTTTGTTCTCGCTTAACATGTTTAACCTGTAAGCTCAAGTCTCCTGATGCCAGAATCAAATTGATCCTAAAAGGAAAGAAATACAATGGAAAAAAAAAAGGAGGAAGAAAAGAAGAAGGAAAGGAAGGAAGTAAGGAGGGAAGGAAGGAAGGAGGGAGAGAAGGAAGGAAGGAAGGAAGAGTTTGTGGTCAAAAACACTGTAAGGACAGCTTAGGCTTTAAGCCTGGCTCAGGTATCACCTCCTACATGAAGTGTCCCCTGATTTCCTCCTCCTCTTAGTCATGTTCTCTATTGATTTACCACTTCATACTTTTCTCACATAGTTATCATGCAGTATTTTGTACTGGACATATCTGTGCATAGATCCTATTCTCCTCTAGAGACTTTGCATCTCCCCCAGTAAGTTTACAGCATATTGCCCTGAATGCAGTAGGTGCTAAATAAATGTTTGCTGAGTTAAATTGAATAAGGTGATAGCCACCGCACCCTGTCAGTGTTTGGGGGTTTTCCCCCATCTACAGAAGAGGTGCCATCCTGAGAATGAGCCCAGTGAGAGCAGTTACTAAAAGTAGGGAGCATGTCCATAGAAGCCATGGAGCCACCAGGCATCTCCACTGGATTCATTCACAGGTTCCTTGAGTATGGCCAACATACTTAGTCTGACTAACAATACATTTCTTTATTATAAGGCCCCATTAAAGCAGTGTTCTTTCTGTGGTCTTCCCAGGCAGTACTATGAGATGCTGTACAACACAGCTGACGAGCTCCTGAACCTGGTGGTTGACCAGGGAGTCAAGTACACAGAGCTGGAGTACATTCATGCCTTAAATTTGCTGCACCGAAGTCAGACAGGCGTCGGGGACCAGAGCACTCAGAACATGAGGCTCCAGCGCCTCAAAGAGATCATCTGTGAGCAGGCCGCCATCAAACAAGCCACTAAGGACAAGAAGATCACCACCGTGTAATCCACACCTCCTGGTCTGCCGTCATACAGTAGGGCCACCAGCTTCTCCTGCTGTCATGGCCAGGGGTCACTATATGTATTCTCACTTTTGTTTTGTTAACCTGTTTTAATACTGCATTCTTCTTTGGTATATAAGCCGATCAGTTCTGCCCTGAGGAATCCTCACTCATATCCCTAGTGGAGGGAACCCTAAAGGGGGGCGTTTAATGTGGTAACTCCCAGAAGGATTCAGAGTGGGAGTAAAGATTGTGCCATATGGTTGGGATCTGAGTAGGGAAGGAAGAATATCCAGCTTCTGTTACCTCCTCAGCTTATAAACACTCTGACCTTTGAAAAGAAAGGCCCTTCATGTAATCTCATTGATCTGGAAGCTATTATGAGGGTTGTATTTCATAGACAGTAAGGTTCTTACTCCCTTGATGCTATTAATTTTTAGTACAAAGAAATATCTAGCTCTATAGTCCCTGCTCCTGCCAAGGCCTACCAAAACAGTTAATTGAATAGTCCGGGCAGGCCATGGTCTCCCGGGTGGGTTATTATGACCACAATAGGAGGCCTTCCCTCCAGCATCAGGAGGGGCTGGATAATTTGTTCCTATTCTGCCACACCCAGGGCAGCGTTATTGTGGAATATTTTGTTAGCTGTGTTGTCTTTGTCTCTGCTTTATCTGAACCAAGAGCCATCACACCTAGTGGTAAGGAGTGCAACCAAGCACGGAAGCAGGGATTTTTTCCCCACTTTCCAAGAGGAAATGTTCCATAAAGCATATTATGAGGACTGGTCAATTACCAACAAGTTAAATGGAGCTAAAATACTGCCTTATTCTCCAAGTCAGTCCCAGTAGCCTCCTCAGATTTACACAGATGGGCACAAAGACTTAGGACATTAATCCCTATCTTGGCTTCCAAGTCAAGCCTGTTCTCAAATTGATTTATGTTGTTGTTCACCTTTCCTCTAATACACGCTGCCCCTAACCCCACTCACCGCCCTCCCATGTTGTTGGCCTTCCGAGCTTAAACATCATTGAAACCTTAGGACACACGCTGTGCACTGGCTGTGCCCCATCTTCTTGGTAGGTGAAAGGAGGAGGGATGCCCCTTCACTGATGGTCTTGAATTTCGCAAACTGCTTGTAAAACTTTGGGCCTGGGGAAGATGGGAAATTAAAGGATATTTTGAGAATCCTTAGAGTTTGTGTGTTGGACTGTTTTTGACTTTGTTTTTATTAGGACTCCCTAGCCCCAGAGTTCCCTTCTGGCCCCAAATCTATGATCCTATAATCCTCCTGATTATCTGCCTAGGAAAAAGGCTGCCTGAGGCAACATGTCCTGGTGTTTAAAGGGCTGGCCTTGGAAGCAGCAACTCAATTTCCTAAGCATTTTAGCACCTGTTATATATGGGAGGTACCCTAAGCTCTGGATATACAAAGACAGAAATGAAAGTCTCTATTGATGATGGGGCTTGCATACTACAGGACAATGTGGATTCAATTCAATTTAATAAATGTTTATTAAATACCTACTGTGTGTTAGCACTGTGCCAAACATTGTAGATACAAATAAGAAAAAGACAGTCCTTACCTTCAGGGAGCTTACAGGAAGAAAACCCACAAAAGGAGACAGGAGAGGAATTGGGGGATGGGGACCAGGGGTATCTTGTTCCATGGAGTTTAAACCAGGCAGAGCAGCAGATGCAAAGTGGAGGGAGCTGAAAGTTTCGTTTCTGCTCTCTATGAAGGAAAGCATTGGGAGGAGTTTGGTGCTCCTCCCTCCAGCCCCTCAGTCAGAGAGAAGAGAAGGCTGAGGGGGGTGGTGTCATGCAAGGCATGAAGAGATTAGAAGTGGTGATTTGAAGCAAGGATAGCGAGGTGCCGCCATAGTGCATAGAGCACTGGGCCTGAAGTCAGGGAGACTCATCTTCCTGAGTTCAAATCTGACCTCAGACACTATGGGTAAATCACTTCACTCTGCCTCAGCTGGAGAAGGAAATGACAATCTGCTCCAGTATCTTTGCCAAGGAAAAAACCCCAGATGGGATCAGGAAAAAATCAAGCACCACTGAAAAATGACTGAACAACAATATTACTTGTTGGAGAATAATTTCACTACCACTTCTTAAACTTTCTATCTCTTCAGGTTTATGCAGGTAAATTTTTAATATAAATCCTTTTATTTTTTTGCTCTTTTTTTGGAGGGGCTGAAGGCAAGGGCAATTGGGGTTAAGTGACTTGCCCAAGGTCACACAGCTAGTAAGTGTGTCAAGTGTCAGAGGTCAGATTTGAACTCAGGTCCTCCTGACTCCAGGGCTGGTGCTCCATTCACTGCGCCACCTAGATGCCCCAATAGGTTTGTTTTTGGTTTTTTGTTCGTTTGTTTTTAAAGCAATTGGGGTTAAGTAACTTGCTCAAGGTAACACGGCCAGGTGTTTCTGGGTGGGTGCTAAGTGTCTGAGCCCGGATTCGATCCCCAGGTCATCCCAACACTGGAGCCAGTGTTCTTACTCGCTGTGCTACCTGGCCGCCCCCTTTTTTTTTTTTTTGCCCCAATAGGTTTTTAATAAGTAAATGTTTGTTGATGAATTGAAGTAACCTTGTCCAAACTCTCCTTGTAAACAGGATTATCTCTCCTCTAAACTGTTCTATGTAAGAATTATGAACCCTAGGCCCCTGGACTTTTGTTCTAAAAATATTTTGGTAACTGTTTCAGTGTAATTGGTTTCTCTCCTAATCCTATGTATTTTATTTTATATGTTTAAAAAACTATTCTGAAAATAATAATGATAATAGCCAGTATTTAGCACCATAAGGTTTGAAAAGCACTTTACACGTATTATAAGAAGGGGTCTGTATGCTCTATCAGACTGCTAGAGGAGTCTAAGAAATAAAAAGAATTTTTTAAAAAGTTAAGAAACCTTGGGCTACATAAAGCTAAGAACCATTCCATCTTGGAGATTCTTTTAGTCTGTGATTTACAGGCATCTTTCACTCCCGAATCCAATTAAAACAACAACTTTCGGGCATTTTCATCTCATCAAAATTTTTATCCCGCTTAACTGTGGGATTTTTTTAAGTGACTGCAACCCAACCTTGCTAGAACAACTGATTTCAGGTGTGTGCCTCATTATATGCATCCAATTTTAGATATAACTAGGTCTTTTCCACATCTGATTACATACCTTGTAATTAGGCACATCTCGTGATACCCATACCATATGAGAATTACTACTTCCAGCTCTTGAAAGACAGGTTGTTGCCTGCCAGAGCTGAAACAAACCCAGGCTATCAGGGAATAGCTCACTTCTCCCCAAACCCCCAACTTTGAGAAAGGACGCTGTAGCTAATAGCTACCTAGAGCTACTGCCTTGTAGAAAGAGTTCACAGCTGCCTAATCCCTTCTCTAGGAATACTCCTGCCTAGAGTCATTGTGACCTTGGAAAAAAGTATAAGGGAAAAGCTAAATTAAGAGATTTTGATCAGCCCTTGTTGTAAAGCTGTATACCACCAAATTCCTTCATGCCTCTTCCAGTAATTTTTCACAGCTTTTACTCCCCTTTTTGAGTTCTGTATTTTGGAATTCAGGTCCCTGTAAGGATTTACATTTACATATTACACCTCTCCAATCAGGGAGTCTCAGAACTGGTGGTCTTGGACAGGGGTGTGACCTGCTAGGAAGTCAGCTGATGCTAGAAATCAGGCCTTGAGTTATCATTTTGTTGAGTGTCTAGACTTAAAGTGATGGAGAAAATGTTAAGAACGCAAATTAAACTTTAAACTGTGCCATTCATGTCTTTTTTTCCCCCAGAGAGCCAGCTGTTAAATATTTCTAGCATATCTCTGTCTCATACCTTTGGAAAGTGCCCCTAATATGTGGTTTTGACCTGATCCACTCAGTCGTGTTGGAGCTACAGATATGGGCTTCTGGACTATAAGTGGCAATTATCGGTTTCAGGAATCGAGAGCAGGGAGTCCTGCTAAAAGAAGGGAGAGGGTTCAGACCCAGCAGCCAGCCAGCCAGATTTGGACCAGACTCTGATTAGGACAGATACTGTGATTTTAGGAGACTCCTAACTGGATTCAGAGACAAAATGATACCGGATTCTGACAGGGACATGGAGGTGTAGAAAGGTCAATAGAAACTCTGATCAATCTATACCTCACCAATGGTAACCTAAGAGGACTGATGACCAAGCTGGCCTCCCACTTCTTGGTAGAGTAGTGGACTACAAGCATAGCTTGAGACATAAATCTTCAGTGTGTTGGCTTGTGTTGCTTAACTGTTCAGTCATGTCAGATTCTTCTTGGTACCATTTGGGGTTGTGACTTACCCAAGGTCCCACAGCCAGGAAGTATCTGAGGCTGTATTTGAACCCAGGGAGAGGAATCTTCCTTACTCCAGGCTCAGCACTCTATCCACTGCACCATCTAACTGCCCTTTTGCTTAATTTATTTATTTGTTATAAGAGAGAATTGTGTTGTGGAAAAATTGGAGAAACCATCGGGAAGTGAGAGCTAAGTCACAAAATAGAAGAGCATCAGTAAAACATTTTAAAAGAGAAAGAGCAAGGCGGCTACATGGCTCAGTGAATAGAGCACTGGCCCTGGAGTCAGGAGGACCTGAGTTCAAATCCAGCTTCAGACACTTAACACTTACTAGCCATGTGTCCTTGGGCAAGTCACTTAACCCGAATTGCCCTTCCCTCCCCCCTCCAAAAGCAAAAAAAAAAAAAAAGAGAGAGAGAGAGACAGAAAGAGCACTGGCTTACAGTCAACCTGGTCCTGTGGAATGGGCTCTTGGTTCAAGTTCTGTCTTTGATGCTTATGTGACCTTGGGCAAATCTCAACCTTCCTTACTCTCAGTTTCCTCATTTGTTAATGAGGGAATTGGACTAGATCATAAGTAACAAACCAGTGGGTTGCATGTGGCCCACAACACTCCTGACGTGTAACCTAAGCAAATGAAAATGAAATTAGGAAATATATAACAAAATAAATAAAAAGACAGTAAAACATAGGTGGGCAGCTAGGTGGCACAGTGGATAGAGTGCCGGGCCTGGAATCAAGACTCATCTTCATGAGTTCAAATTCAACCTCAGACATGAGACCCTAGACAAGTCACTTATCCCTGTTGACCTCAGTTTCTTACTCTGTAAAATAAGCTGCAGAAGGAAATGGAAAACTGCTCCAGTATCTCTGCCAAGAAAACCCCAAATGAGGTCATGAAGAGTCAGACACAACTGAAAAATTACTGAAAAACAAGAGCAGAACATAGATAATGTTAATATGTTGTTGTTTTTATCCTTTTTTCCCAAAGAGGACCATGACATCAGGAAGGTGATGCCATGATTTGCAAGTGAATTGGGTTTAAATGAGGGAAATTTATGCAGTCACCAGCCTCACTTTCTCCTTCAGAGCCACTTGGGTCCAGTGGCAAGATAATAGATCAGGATGACTGGAGATGGCCCTAGATATAGTAGAAGACCTTGGCCTTTCAAAGTTAAGGTCTTTCCTAGATTTCAGCTTGACTGAGGCAATGCCGTTCAGTGATTAGGATAGGTAAGAAATGAGGCAAAGAATGGTCCCTTTTACCTAGTCCAAAAATCAAATCAATCTGAGGGGAAGACCCTCAGGGTTTCTATTCAAACAGAAAGTTATTATTTACAGTCATTCTGAGCCATTGTTGACCAAACCATGAAAGCCAGAGTAATTTGGGTTTAAGGCAAGGTCCTTCAGAAAGAAATGTAGCATGTAAACCCCAAGATATCTTGCTAGGTTTCAGAGACCAAAATTTACATTCCTTTGGGCAGAGCACCTGCAGATAAGGGTATGATACCCTATGTGGACAGAGGGATGGATGGAGGAAAGGAAAGGAGAGGAGAGAAAGAAAGAAAGAGAAGGAAGGAAGGAGCTGCATTGCCCAACTGAAACTCATGCACAACCCACAGGCATTCTTATGTATAGTTTTAGAGACCCTATTTCTATCTGAGTTTGAGGCCACTGGACAAGATGAACTGTTAGGTCCCTTCTGTTGCTGTTTCTATGACCTTACAGTCAACTTGCTAGCAGTGTGACTAGGAAAGTCATGACCTCATATATAGGATTGTGAGGCTCACATGAGGCCATGTAGATGAAAGAAGTTTTAAAGTAACAAAGTATAGTACAAAGGTAAGATGTGTCATCATCAACAGAGTTCTACTTGAAAAACCAAAATGTGTAATGGAATGTATAAACCTAAGACTGGTTGTCCTAATTTGGGAGAGATGTGAGAGATTATGCATAATTTGAAAAAGGTATAATAAGTTGGTCTCAACGTAGAGAAGGTGTAACGATATGCCAAGAACAAGAGCGTGTAAAGAACGATTAGATTCAGGAAGTATCCAAACCTTGTCCTAATTAGGCATCAGTGGAATAAGAAGTGCACAGTTAATAAGTGTGTGATCAGATGTGAAGCCCAGAAGTTATGCCTCGAACTGAAGTTGTCTGTGATACACATAGATGAATGGGCTTGTCCTCATTTGGCCCGGGTGCAGTGCACTTCCTGGAATTATGAAAAGAGTATGATGAGATGTCTACCATAGGGTTATCCCTGGAAACAAAATGTTGTAATGAGATGCAAACACCAGACAGCAGTTGTTCCAACCAGGCAGGGATGTAATGGGATGTGCCTAATTATCGAGGATGTACGAAGATGCAAAACCCACCAGAATTAAGCCTGAAATAAAGAGGTGTAATGAGATGCAAACACCTGAAAGGACTTTCTGCTAACTGGGCTGGGTGTAATGAAATGCACATAATCTGAAGGATTGTAGTATGAGGCCAAAACAACTGCGCGAGGGCAGGAAATTTAAAAGGTGTAATGAGGGAGGCATCTGGAGCAGGTTGTCCACAGTCCGGCTGGGCTGTAATGAGATATACATCCTTCAGTGAGTTCCAACTCCAACAGACATAATTTATTGACAGTTAAAAATGAGATGGAAAACAAGTGAAACAGTGAAAAAGGAAAACAGTAAAGGAAGGGCCCCAACCTGAAGGTGGCTGTCTTAATTGGATTGGGATGTGTGTAAATGCACATCATTAGTAAGGGATGTGGAAAAGAGGGGGAAATCACTACAAAAAAAGCACATTTCTGAAACAGAAGGGGTGGAATGAGAATACACACCCCTGAAAACAGTGTCCTACTTTACCTAGGGCACAATGAGATGTGCATAGCCTAGGGTGGTGGATAAAGGGGCCAACCTTGGACTCAGAAAGACCTATGTTCGAGACCCTTCTCTGACCCTTGGCAAGTCACTTAATCTTGAAGCCTCCTGAAAATTAAGACTGTTAACTAGTTTCAGAGACGTTCCCTACATAGATGAAATCTAAGGCCCAGCTCCATACCCCACCCTCAAATAAAAACAATAAAATAAAGTTTATGGAGGTGAGGAAGAAAGTCCTGAGTCTTGTGTGGAAATGTGAAGGAATAATGAGATGCTCACACTCGAAGAGGGGAAGAGTCAATATCAGCCCTCAGACTCACAGATCAGACATTCTAGTCTAGTACAATGTCTCTAGTACAATGCTACTTGCATCTTCATTTCTCCCTGTGCTCTGCTTCTGCGTATTCGGACTTGTATCTCTACCATGACCCAGCCTCCTTACCCTGGAAGATCACTTGACTCTCTGGCCCTTTCCTTCCATTGGCAGTTCCTCTTGGAATCTGCATTTCAAGGAAAGTGCCCCAGCCAGCTATGATCAGTCTTTCATTCCTCTCTAGGCTGGGTGTTACCAAACCACGGCTCTACTCCATAACCCCCACTTCTTTGACACATGGTCTTTCCCCCTTAGGATGTAAATTCCTTAAGGGAAGGAGTTTTTACTTGTATTTGTGTTTCTAGTACTTAGCATATGCCCATGATGGCACTCCAATCTCTCACTTCTTCCTTTACCCTGACTGTTCCATTGTCTGAAACCTTCTCCCCCTCCACTTCCATCCCTTAGGAATCCCTTGTTTCTTTTTTTTTTACTTGAATAGTATTTTATTTTTCCCCAATTACATGTAAAATCAATTTTGACATTTGTTTTTTAAATTTCAAGTTCCAAATTCTCCGCCTCTCTCCTCTCACCTTCCCTTGAGAGAGTAAGCAATTTAAGTTATACATGTGCAATCATACAAAACATATTTCCGTAATAGTCATGTTGTAAAGAAGAATTAGAACCAAAGGGGGGAAAAAGACAGAAAGCAGTATGCTTCGATCTGCATTTAGACTCCATAGTTCTTTTTCTGGAGATGGACAGCATTTTTCATAATGAATACTTTGAAATTGTCTTGGATCATTGAATTGCTGAGAACAGCTGTCATTAACAGTTGATCATCATACAACACTGTGCTGTTACTGTGAATGATGTTCTCCTGGTGCTGCTCATTTCACTTTGCAGCAATTTATGTAAGGTCTTTCCAGGTTTTTCTGAAAACATCCTGCTTGTCATTTCTTATAGCATAACACTATTCCATTATATATCATGGAGCCAAGATGGTGGAGAAAGGACAGGGATTTGGCTGAGCTCTCCCAAATTCCTCCCCAAAGAACTTTCATACTTCAGAATGAACTCTGGAGTGGCAGAACCCACAAAAGGATGGGGTGGAACAATTTTTCAGCCCCAAACAATTTAGAAGGCCTCCAGGAAAGGTCTGTCACAACATGGTGAGGGGGGAGCGCAGTCCAGTATAAGCTATTCTAGCGCCTATGCAGGCCATGCCCCCAACAAACCAGTAGCAGGCTTTGGGGGTGACTGAGTCAGCAGGAGCAGCTTCCAAAACTCTCAACCCACAGATAGGAAGGAGGGCAAACAACTGGCAGAAGAAGGTTAGAGGAGTTCCTTTGCTGTCACTGGGGGCACGTCTCTGTTGCATTGCTCATACAGGGGTCTGAGTCATGGTCCCAGGGTGAGGAGTACCAGCACACAAGAGATTGGAGCTGAAGGCCAGCAGGGACCCTGGTCCCAGTTCCAGAGTGGAAAAAAGAACTTGTGGTCACTCACAGACTTAGCACAGGCCACAGAAGCAGTGACCACACCTCTTCTTAGATCATACCACCTTGGAAGAACTGAAAACTTGTAGACTCCCAGAGCTAGCTCTGACAGTAGCAGCAAGAAAGGCCTGAAACTTGGGACAGCGCCCCCTCCCCCCTAGAAGTGGAGCCCCACTTTAACATAGAATTAAAAGTCAAGAAATAGGCTGAAAAAATTAGCAAACAATAATAACCTGACCATATAATTATATGCCACACCTTGCACAGCCATTCCCCAATTGATGAACCTTCCCTCAATTTCCAATTCTTTTTTTTTTTGCAGTGCAGTTGAGGTTAAGTGACTTGCCCAAAGTCACAAGGATAGTAATTGTGTCAAGTGTCTGAGGCCAGTTTTGAACTCCAGTCCTCCTGACTCCAGGACCAGTGCTCTATTCACTGTGCCACCTAGCCACCCCATCAATTTCCAATTCTTTACCACCACAAAAAGAGCTGCTACAAATAATTTTCGTATAAATAGGTGCTTTTCTCTTTTCTTTTATTTCTTTGGGATACTGACATAATAGAGGTATTTCTGGGTCAAAGAATACACACAGTTTTGTAGCCCTATGGGCATAGTTCCAAATTGTTTTCCAGAATGGTTAGATCACTTCACAACTGCACCAATAATGCATTGGTGTTCCAATTTTCCCACATTTTCTCCAACATTTATTATTTTTCTTTTCTTTCATATCAGCCAATCTGACAGGTGTGAGGTGGCACCTCAGAGTTGTTTTAATTTGCATTTCTCTAATTAATATTGAATCTCTAGTTTCTTTAACAGTTCATCTCATGTCATTTCTACATAAGACCTTTCCTGCTCCCCCACACATGCCCTTAGAGTTGCTAGAGTCTCCCCTCCCCACCCCAAGTTACCTTGAATCTGCTTTTTATGAATTTTGCATATACCTATATATGTATACGTCTTTTTCCTGTTTGAATTTAAGTTCCTTGAGGTCAAGGATTGTTTCTCTTCCATCTTTGTGCCCCAAGTGTCAAACACAGTGCCTGGCACACAGTAGGTGCTTAATAAATATTGATTGACTAAAGTAGGCAATACAAGTATTATTCCCATTTTCATGATGAGAACTTGGAAACTTAAAGAAATCTATTGGCTTTACAGTAGTTACAAGGCTAATGAGTATCAGAATTGGAATTAGAATCCAGGTTTGCTGACTCCTAAACCCTAGTTATCTCTACTGGGTTTAAACTGCTTCAGAAACAAATGGCAAGTTACAGAAACCAAGTTACAAAGAGGGTGATGAGAAGAAGAAGCAAGAAGACATGCATTCGTGGATGGACTCAGTTTGTCCAAACCTTTCTCTTTATTTCTTTTCCCATCTTTCCTCCTTTTGTTTTTAGAATGGCTCTTCTATGTGCGTAGTTTTCAGTCCAGTGACTCCAGCTTTTCAGAAAGCCACTACATGAGTCTAACAAATAAATAAAAGTATCTTGTGTTATTAATATAAATAACTTTTAAACAATGATGCTGGATCAAGAATCCATAGCCAATAAGGTACTTATGCACAATCAACTCACCAGACTGGCCCATTTTTACCCTATTGGAGCTTTTAATTCTTCTGCCGTTATGGCATACGGTACCAATTCTGTGAATTGAGTTGTTTTTATCCTCTGTCACCCTAGTTCCATTTACAAAAACATAAAATGACTGGGGGAAAATCTATCTTCTGGTTTTCCATTCCCTTCTCTGACAACCTAGGGTTATGTTAAACTTCACAGTTGTCCTGATGGAAGCAAATGTTAATGACTTTGAATGAGAGCTGAAATTACTTTTTTAAGATTAGAGATTGTAACATTAAAAAGCAGCATTTTTAGGGACTAATAAAGCAAAGTGCTGAGCCTTTGGGTGATGAAACAGCTGACATTCACTCATCTGTGACATGACAAAAGATATTTTCATACAGGTTATAGAAGTGACCATAAATTTTTATGATGTTACCATTTCGGGGGAGGGCATTAATTACCCTGTTATTTTTTCTTTCTAAAAATTTAATGCCTATTCTTTTTACAGCACATTTACTTCTTAATACACTCCTTCTGCCCAATCCAATAAGTCTTTACTTTAAAAAAAAATATAAGTTTTTAAAAATGTATAATTTTTTTAAAATTATAATTAAAAAAAAAAACTTGGCTTTCCAAGGAAGTTGTGTGATTTCCTTCTGTGATGTTTTAAGGAGAGGGAAGATACTAAATTACCCAAAGTGGATTTGGAGGATCAGTTAATTTATTAAATGCCTACTTGGTGTTAGGCTAGGCACGATGCTAGGTACTAGGGCTACAAGTACAAAGAATGAAACAGTTCCTTCTCTTAGATAACTTATATCCTAAGTCTTCTGACAGATTGCAGAAGGAGATAGAGATCTCCTACAAACTTCCATGGTTCCTTCCAGTCCATTCTCTTAAAATATCATTTGATAAATTCTAAAGTGAGGCATGATGAAATTAAAATTATTAGTAATATCTCAAAGACCAGACACCCCTTTCTCAATTTCCAAAAGGTTCTGGCTTTGAAGAACTTCACTGACTTAGGGGATGATTTCCATGTAGCCCAGAAGCAACAGATAACATGTATATAGTTAAGGTATGTCATGCATAAGTTGAAGGTGAAGGTGAAGCTGTGTCTCCCTAGAAACTAGGGAGACAAGCAGAGTCAGGGCACACATAGCTTACTGATGGTCTAGAGAAATATTGAGTCAGCCAATAAGAAGGTAGAAAAGAACCAGGTGGGGCGACTAGGTGGCGCAGTGAATAGAACACCAGCCCTGGAATCAGGAGGACCTGAGTTCAAATCCGGCCTCAGACATTTAACACAAAAACTAGCCATGTGACCTTGGGCAAGTCACTTAACCCCAATTGCCCTCCAAAAAGAAACAAAAGAAAAGAAAAGAACCAGGAGACCTCAAGTAGACAAAGAAGAGATGACAAAGTGGATAGTGAATTGAGTAAGAGAGAGGAGAGTGTTACATACCACATGGAGATCAGCTTGGTTACCAAATGGAGACTAGGGCTGGGGCATCCCCTTGTGGCCAATGACATACATTTGTAAAACCGTGTCTGGCTGGGCCCAGGAACAGGGTGAAACTCATAGCCTACAGAAATGTAATACAAGACCCACATCTCATTCAGTACTCTAAGCAACTGACCTGATTCTATAATGGACCAGCCTCTGACTCCAGGGCTATCTCTTCAGTTGGGTATAGACTAACCTTTAATCAACCCACTGATTGCTGGTACAAATTAGTACTTATTATCTGGCTTGTGTAGCTTTATCTCTTATCACACAAAGAATGGTAGCTTGCTTAAAATATGCAATTAATAACCAAGGCCATATTACCACCATAACTTATTAATAATTTATAGTAGCATCTCTTGACTTAGTTAAGCTGTAAAAGTACCTCATCTGCATGATTAGTTCTTAACCTGACTGATTAAGGAGGGGAAAAGTTTCTCTCAGTCATTGCACCTATCTTTTTGAATAGTCCTTGCCAAGATGGAGGGCACACCAAGATGGACTCCCAAATCAAAGAGAAAATGCAAACAACCAAGAACAAAATATTTTTTTCTGATGAGTGAGTGAGATGCAAATAGTTCAGAAGAATAAAAAATAAACCTCTGTGTCTTGGTCAAGAATATGAGAGTCTTCTGGTGTGTGGTGCATTTATATTCATGCACATAACCTTACACCAATAATTCATATATTGAGGGTGATAGTAATGGTAATATTTGTAAAGA
Source organism: Petaurus breviceps papuanus (assembly GCF_028583685.1). Lineage (NCBI taxonomy): Eukaryota > Metazoa > Chordata > Mammalia > Diprotodontia > Petauridae > Petaurus > Petaurus breviceps. The sequence continues at coordinate 17,297,479 of NW_027185784.1, forward strand.
AGTACATTGCAAAGGAGGGGGGTAGGATGCCAAAAATGGCTCTGTGCATAATTGTACTCAGGGATTCAGAACTCTTGATTTTCACCTTGAATAAGTCATTCTTTGCTTTCTGCCTCAGTTTCCTCTTCTCATAACAAGAAATCTATCTTTTGGTTCTGTACTACTCTCAAAAAGCTGGCAGAGTATAAGTATGATCATCCTGTCCTAGTCCAATTTCCTTGGGGAGGGTAGAGCCCAAGCCTGCTGGTCAGGGAACCCCATATCCCTCCATGGACAGAATCAGGGCAGCAGAGGTGAAAATGTGCTGTCAATACATGGAGCCATGTATCAAAGCAGTCAGAGGACAACAGGGACTGCAAGGGGAAAGAAAGGAAGGTTTGCTCATGGGGCTTAGCAGAAAAGGCAACCACAAAGCATTGAAGATATCAAAGAAGACCTTCAGCCTCATCAGGAACCATCACTTTTTCTGGGAGTGGTGGTTTTGGTGGTAACCACACCTCTCCATTCCACCTGATGAGTTACAGCTGCTATTGCAGGTAGGTGAGAGTCTTCTGCATTGAAAGCAAACAGGAGGACCTGAGTTCAAATTTGACATCAGACACTTACTGGCTGTGTGACCTTGTTTGCTTCAGTTTCCTCATCTATAAAATGAGCTGGAGAAGGAAATGTCAAACCACTCCACTGTCTTTACCAAGAAATCCCCAAATGAGGTGACAAAGAGTTGACTGGACATGACTGAAATGACCGCACAAAAAATTATATGGAAAGACCAACTAACAATTTAAGCTTTCAAGAGGTAGGAATGGCCTGCCTACAGAGGCCATAAATGATCTTTCCCTGGAGGGCTTGGAACAATAACTGTATCACTGGTCAGGAATTTTATACACAGCATTTATGGTAGTGAAATGCCTTCCAAATCTGAGACTCTTGGTGACTCTAGGAAAGTCACTTAACCTCTGTTGGCCTCAGTTTTCTCATCTGTAAAATAAGTATCATCATAATAACACTTACCTCCCAGAATTGCTGTGCCAATCATATGAGATAACATTTGTAAATGTTTTCAACTTTAAAGCTATATGTAAATACTAATTATTATCATCATCATTATTACTACCAACATTCACTAAAAATAGGAAAATTAAGACATTTGATGATGTTTGCAATAACTTTACAAGTGCATAGCATATCATATTTTTCAAAGAAATTCATATGCATCATCTCATTTGATTTTATAACATCTCTAAAAGCATGGAATAGTGGTAGACCAGTAGTAGAATCCCTGGTCAGGAAGACCTGAATTCAAATCCCACTTTTGATAGGAAGATGGATTAATGGATCCCACACACTGGTTATGTGGCCATAAGCAACTCACTTGGCTTCGTATTACTCTAGACAGCTCTCTAGGACTGTATGTTGCAGAATAATAGTTGCGCATCTCCACAGATAGAGGATTTCAGAATAGCAATTCTCTACTCCAAAAGATATAACAGCTTTACCTCCTCCGCCCCCAACTCCACATAGCTGTGTGAGGTAGAAAAAACAATTATCCCTTTTTTACAGATAGGAAAGTAAAGCTCAGAGTATCAGTGCTGCTTGCTTGAGGTCATTTAATAATTTCATAATAAAAAGTAGAAACGAGTCTTCTGACTTAGAGGATATTAGGAAACACATTTATATGAAGATGATAAAAGAATTATCTTTGTTAATTGCTATTTGCTGCATACCCAATATGTTCCAGGTTTAGACTCTTGGTCCTGTTCAAGAGTGTCCCTGGAGCAGTGTCTATGTCTGCTGATGCTTAGATTTCTGATATTAAAATTAATTGAAATTAATGCAGACTTCAAATTTCTTCTAGCATTTATTACTGTGTGTATGTATATGTGAGCTGCTAGGTGTCACAGTGGGCAGAGAGCTGAGTCTGGAATCAGGAAGACCTGAGTTCAAATCTGACCTCAGACACTTACTAGCTGTGTGACCCTAGCAAATCACTTAACCCTGTTTGCCCCAGTTTTCCCACCTGTAAAATGAGCTGGAGAAGGAAATAACAAACCGCTTCAGTATCTCTCTGCCAAGAAAACCCCAAATGGGGTCACAAAGAGTTGGACATGACTGAAACAATTTAATAGCAACAACAACAATGGTGTCTCTCTATGTGTCTGCACATACATAGGGACTGGATGTATGATTTCATTGGTATCGGGAACTCCCTGGTGAGCAAGTCATTACTAATGCAGGTTGGTGCCATCTCTGCAGTTTATGTCTTAGAAAATTGCCAGGAGCATTGAAAGGCTGAATGACTTGCCCAGGGTCACATGAGGCAAGCCTTGATCCTGTTGCCAGGAGGCTTGTGTCTAGCTTAAGCTCCATTAGGAACTTTTATATAACCCCCACTCAAGCAAGTAGTACTGGTTCTTTGAGCCTTGATCTCCTCATTGGTAAGATGGGGTCATGATTTCTGTTTTATCTACCCCACAGAAACTGAGTGTAGGGACCACTGGTATAGGAGACTTCCTATGTGAGAGATCCTCTCAACCAATGGAGATAAGAAACTATTTTCCAATGTATAATCCTTCCTGTCTTCACCAATACCCACCACTCACATGGCGTTGGAAACTGTTGGTACAAGGATGGGTGCCCTTGCATCGAGTCCGTGGGTCGCCATTCGAGATTCCTGTGTACTGGGCTCTAGTTGGCCTTTGCTGGAGTCACAGTGGACTTTGAATCAGGTGGCTTACAGAGCCGAGGACCACAAAGTCCGTTGGCCAAATACCTTCACTAGACTACAGTAGAACAGAGTTCTGATGGCTTTTCTGAAGGTCCTGGCAACTCTGGATTTGTTGCTTTCCCGCTTTTTTGAATAGCACATGCCATGATCACAAGAATATCCTTCTTAGGGGAGCACTAGTCTGTCACTTAGTGAATTCCAAGGCACAGACTCTGATCCATGAGGAGGATGGGAAATGCCTAAGTTGGGAGATTCTCCCATTGAATTATTTGACTGTTACAAACAAGTGCAGCAACAGGAAAACATATGGGATAAACATCAACAAATCACAAAACCATAATTAAGTATACAATAGGTAGCAAGACTAAGCAATTGACCACTATTTGCTATCCTGAGCGTTTAGACCAAGATCATCTCTGTTGCTATTACTTTTGGCAGAGACGGAGAACCATATAGGGTGGTTTACATTTTTAGGGCACCACTTCTAACAATCAGAGCAAGAGTTCTTAACCTTTTTCTGTGATGTGAACTCTATAAGCAGTTTGTTAAAGTCTACAGACCCCTTCTCAGAATATTGCTTCATTATATCAGATCCATAAAATAAAAATCACAAGGTTTTAAATGAAACACCTATTATATTCAAATAAAGATGGAATTTTTTTCTCATGCAAGTTCACGGATTCCCTGCCCCTCTGAAATCTATCCATGGACCTCTTGGAGATCCACAGACTCCAATTAAAAGCCCCTAAATTAAGGCAATTCAACAATGGAACGAATTATTTTGTGAAGTAGGGAGGTCTTCAACCCTCCAAATGTTCTAGCAGAGCTTACAGGTGTTTGGGGTGTTCAGGGAGGACTGACTCCTCTGGTGTGAGGGTTTGCTGAGCCCTTTTTCAAGATTGCTGGTCCACCTTTGGTGTCCACCTGTGACCTAACTCTCACCTGTGGCTCCAGGAAGCTGTAACATACATAGCAGCCACACCCTGGTAAAACAGTTTCAATAGAATGGCTAAACCAGGTTGAGGGTAACTGACAGTCCTTAAACCCACCAACTAGAGGGTTACCTACCCCAAGCATGTGAAGATTTTTCCTAGCGGAATGAGTGGATGACAACAATTTGTTCCAATGGTCATGGAGGGAACTAAAGAAAGCATAGCGGAACACTTAGAGCTTGGGAAGACGTGGAATATGCTAAGGTCACCACCCACTGCATCCCAGGCCATCACCAGTCAGCCTAGATTTTGTCAGGCTGCCACTGAGCTTCAATGACTGGAAAAGAGAGTGAGGGTGACGACTTTGTGCAACTCTGCCTTCCTTAAATCCAATGCACACACAAGTCAAGCCGTGATGTGATTGGTCCTCTTTGAAAATGAAGGACGAAGAACAGATGACCACTCCTCAGAGATTATTTAAAAATCATCTTGCATTGAGTGACAGGTTGGACTAAATAATCTCTAAAGTTCCTTCTTTTCAAATATCCTACAGTTCTCATTTGAAACAGGGTAGCTGTGAACGTTTTGAAATAGAGATGGTAATTATAATAATAGTAGCAACAACTCACAGTACCTGATCAATCTAATGAGGCCCTCAATCACTTGAAAAGATAACAGGGTGTGGGCCTTTGTGGGAAGGCATATGAATGTATGCAAAGGAATGCCACTGATGTATGCCTGCCCATTGGCACCTTGCTGGAAGACCACAGAAAACTTCTCTGATTGGTCTCCACTGACTGAGGCTGTTTATGAGAGAATCGGTGACTGCGAATCTTCTCAGAGGAGCTGCCCTTCTTCTCATAGTCTACAAAAGCAAGCTAACTGGCCTTTCCCTTGCACTCTCTCTCTATCTCTCCCGTTTCCCTCTCCCTCTCCCTTCCTCTCCCTCCCTCTCCCTCCCCCCTCTCTCTTTCTCTCTTCCTCTCTCTCTCTGTCTCTCTCTGCTTCTCTCTGTCTCTGTCTCTCTGTCTCTCTTGTATTTCTAGACTACAGAGAAGCAGATCAGATCTTCATGGGGGAGGGGGGATTCTCCTTTCCCTCCTCCAGGAGTAGCTGGTGATTATTTTCAGCAGAAGCACATGGAAGTGATAGATCTGAGGGGATAGTTCAAAGACACTATTCCTAAACCCCAGCCTTCTATATAAAGGAGGTGAATGAATTTCCTAATTATCATGATCCCAGAATTTAGTTTTCATATAGAGGCTCTTCTCCTTTACCAAGGTGTTGTCATTCCTGTTTTAATGTAGCACTCAGCCTTTGAACTGACTCTCCCTGTGCCATGAGAGCAGAGAAAGTTTTTAAAACTATTATTTTCTTCTTCACTCTGGATAGTATTACTACACTACAGCCATCTTCATGCTTCTGTGCTCCTCCAACATGGCAATCCAAGCTCCAGCTTGGGACCTTGGACTTCTGATTAGTGAATCTCTACCATATTTAGCCTGAACCCAGAACCATCCCTCTACTCCCAAACCACCCTAAAGCCATGTTACTGCATGAATACCCTCCAGCCTTCCACTTTCCTACACTAGTTTTGAGAAGAGTGAGCAAATCCATATCACCGAAATACTCCTCTTTGGCTACCATTCCCTGATAAATGTTATCAGAATGTAAGCTCTGTGAAGGTAGAAACTATCTTGTCTAATTGAATTTTACCTCTAATACTTAACACAATGCCTGGCACATAATACATGCATTATAAATGCTTTTCCATTCTAGCCAGATAAGCGAGACTTCCTGGAAATACTAAACTTTGAGAGTTGCCTTGTGAATAATCCCAAACTCAAGAGTTTCCAAGTCAACAGAGTTCGGGCGCCAACTTCCTAGAGGAAGATCTCCTCAACAGCCTGACTCTTGGAAAAGGAGGATGCACAGTGTGGCCCTGCCAGCAGGAGGACTAGAGCCACATCATGGAAGGGAAAGGAGAGGTGGACACCTTGACCCTAGAAACCTTCCCTACTCTTGTCCTGAGCTGCCTGGATAGCCAAGGACCAAGGTGAAGGCAAATGCTTGTGCAACAGTCCCCAGAGTGTGTTTGCTTGGAGGGGTTGTTCTTACTCAGCTATTTTTCAGTTGTGTCTGGCTCTCCATGTCTCTATTTGGGGTTGTCTTGGCAGAGATACTGGTTTGCCACTTCATTCTCCAGCTCATTTTTTTTCAGTTAAGGAAACTGAGGCAAACAAGATGAAGTGACTTGTCCAGGGTCACACAGTAAGCGTCTGGGGCCAGATTTGAACTCAAGACATGAGTCTTCCTGATTCTCAGACCAGTGATCTATCTAGTGTGCACCTAGTTGTCCCACCTTTGAAGAGGAGATGATTTTAATTGGCTATTTAAAAGCTTTATATTTTCTATATCTATTCATGGACTCTTGTGAGCCCTTTGCATTCTATGCATTTTTCTCTAGGAGCGAATTTTCACTTTCTCATAGCTGTACCATTGCCTGATACCTATATTGTACAGTAAATGCCTATGTGGGAATTGGGAACCCTATTGGCCACATTTGGGGAAACTTGAGCATGGAACAGGGGTGGGGGACCTGTGATCTCAAGGCCACATGTGGCGCTCCTGGTCCTCAAGTGTGGCCCTTTGACTGAATCTAAACTTCATAGAACAAATCCCCTTAATAAAAGGATTTGTTCTATAAAACTTAGACTCAGTCAAAAGGCCACCCTCCAGGACCTAGAAGATCATGAGTGGCCACAGGTTCCCCACCCCTAAATGGACTATATCATTAGTATACTATAACATTTTCCTTGTACCTATATGCATACCTACCGTCAGACACCTGTATGCACACAGAGGGGGGTGCTTCCCTGGCATTATAATGGAAGTAAAATTATTTTCCATTGTTAACAAAGAACTAAAGGTCAAAACTGACTCGCACCTAGGCTTTTAGACATCTAGGCCCTCTGTCTTCATGCCAGACATATTTCATGGTGCTCGGGATGGAGGCACTGGGACAAGAGTAATCACTCTCCCGCTAGAACTATAGCACGCTGTGATGCTAATAAAGAGCTGCTAGGAAGGGGCTGGGAAATAATTTATGACTTAATCCCTTCACTCCAAGGCACAAAAAAGGCCTGTCCAAATCAAACAGAAGAGCCCTGGTGAGTCCTAGCCACTCAATGTATCGAGCTTATGCTAATACTGACTTTATTAATTATCATGACTTGACCAACTCATTTTTGTTGCTGTTTAGTAGTTTCAGTCACATCTGACTCTTTGTGACCCTATTTGGAGTTTTCTTGGCAAAGTTACTATACGGTGGTCTGCCGCTTCATTTTCTAGCTCATTTTGCAGATGAGGAAACTGAGGCAAACAGGGTTAAGTGACTTGCTCAGGGTCACATAGCTAGTGTCTGAAGTTAGATTTGAAGTCAGTTCTTCCTGACTTCAAACCCCACACTCTATCCACTGCATCACCTAGATGCCCTCCGCTCATTTTACAGATGAAGAAACTGAGGGCCCAGGGTCACACTTCTAGTGTCCAAGGCAGTTTAAAACTCAAATCTTTCTGACTTTAATTCCAGCACTCCATCTACAATGACAAGTTACCTCCTTAAAGACAGGGACCGTTTCATTTTTGCTTTTCTATACCCAGTTCTGAACACAGCATTCAGTATGTAATAGACACCTAATAAATGCTCTTTGATTGATTCATAGATCTTTGTTGCTTCTTGATTGGACTATTATAATAGCCTCCCAACCAAGTTCCCCACTTTAGTCTCCCCAGAGACCACCAGAGTTTGGATTTATTTGGGAAAAACTGGTTACATATGGATGGATGCCTTGCTATCTCAAAAAAATCTTCCTACCTCCTTCCTGCTGATCTTCACCAGATGCATTTTCTCTGTTGGACCCTATACCATTGGAAGTGTCATCTTGGTTTGGACACTGCTCCTGTGAATAAATAGCTAGTCTGGGCTGGAAGCCACCTCATGGAACTCCACTGGGCACATAGTTGTAGAATTTCTCTCTGTTTTGGGCTTCTAGCTTCAACTGCAGTGCTTTCTCTTCCTCGTAAGAAGAAGGGATTCTTCCATGCTCTTTTAGTTTAAAGCCTGAAAACTACAGAACTCTTATATATTGATATTACAGGGAAAGCCCTTGGCTAGAAGAGGCCTTTTTGCCTCCAGTAGGAGGGCCTTTGCTCCAGGAATTAAGCCCTTCAGAACACAGAGAGTGTCATTATTTGAGCTCCACAAGGCTCAAGTATTTTTTGAACTTCATTATTATAGGTTAGAATAATAATAATGATGATAATAAACAAGCACCAATTTCTCTCAGAGATCTCACCTTATATCTCCCTATCTGTTTCAGATGACTAGGCTACATTTATTTAACATTTTACCTTGGGGCTGCCATGCCAACAAACTGCCAGGGCTTTCAGAATCCAGCGTGCCCTAGTCTCTCAATTTCAAAATCCTTTCTACTCTCCCGTGCAGATGATAGGGTGAAAGAGTGTTTTTTTGGCAGGGAAGGAATTGGAGGAAGGTGGAAGACATGGAAGCCAAGGTAAACACAGGGGTAAGATTAAGCACGGCGTTTTGACTAGATCCAAATTTTACAGAACAAATTTTGGATTCAGTCCAAAGGCCACACTTAAGGATCTAGAAGACCACATGTGCACTCAAGGCCATAGGTTCCTCACCCTTGATACATGGTATTCTCCAGATATAGCCTGGCATCCTAATTATGGACTCCTAGAACCAACTTACAATTTTTCTTTAACATTTCTAACTGATAAGTGCTATGCGGTTTAAGGAAATGCTAGAGGCCCACAGTGGAGACCATCTCAGGGCAAAACTATGAAGGCAGCTAACAGAATGTTGGCCTTAGAATTCCCTTCCTCTTAACTTTCTCCTTCCACACTCTTATGCTATTCTGGGGAATTGTTGATGCCCTCATGCTGCTCACCCCCTCACCCTCACCCCTGACTACTCCTGGGTCTGTGCCCAGCCCTCTTCCTCCAAAAAGATGTTCGGCATATCTCTACCTCTCTCTTTGGCATCTAACAAATGACAAATGTCTGCTGTATCAATGGAAAATATCTGATCAATGAGTTGGAAGGGTCATCTGGTCCAAATCTTCATTTTATAGATAAGGAAAACTGAGGCATGGGTAGGTTAAGTGACTTGTCCAGTATAATAGGAAGACACGGCTCAAGCTGACCTGTAAGTGTAGGTTCAATGTTGGAACAACATGAACCACACCTCCCCCCTGCCCTCTGCTCCCCAGTTCATTCAGTAGTTAACCAAAGGAGGTTTACTTAGCTATAAACCAGAAGGGATGATGCAGCACCTAGCTTATGCTCTCTCTAAGCCTCTGTCCTGACCACCTCCCATGCCTGGAAAGCTCTGTCATCTTACCTCCATGACTTAGTTTTCATGGTCTACTTCAAGCCTCAGAACAAGCCCACCTTCAGCAGGAGGCCTTGCCCACTTTCGCAGTCTCCCCAGCTGCTAATGTATTCCTCTTTCAGGCACATATCTTTTATCTGCCTCGTTATTTACATGTTGTCTCCTCCACTAGAATGCAAGCTCCTTGAAGGCAGGGATTGTGCTTTTTGCCTTTGTCAGCTTCCCTAGTTCTTAGTACAGTGCCTGGTACACAGTAAGCTTAAATGCTTATTGGTCATGATGTAAAATGCTATCCACATCCAGAGAAAGAATTGTGGAGTCTGAATGCAGATCAAAACACACTATTTTCTCTTTTTCTTTTCTTTTTCATGGTTTTCCCCTTTTGTTCTGATTCTCCTTTCACAACATGGCTAATGTGGAATTATGTTTTAATATGATTGTACATGTATAGCCTATGTCAAGATTGCTTGCTATCTTGGGAAAGGGGGAGGGGAGGGAGGGGAAAAATTTTGGAACTCAAAATCTTATAAAAGTAGATAGATGTTAAAAACTATTTTTATATGTAATTGGGAAAATATTACTAAATGAAAAAATGCTTATTGACTATCTAGTAGAGGAATAAGACCAAACACAGATAACCAAATGCATAATTATGCCTGGTAAGTATATGAGAAAGTCACAAAACAAAGTATGTGGGAGATCTGAGGAGGCCATTGCTAACTCAGGAATGAGCTGCTTCTCCGAGTGTCCTCATCTCTAACCCCTTCTGTTCTAAACTTTCGCACTTTGCTTTCTTTCTTCCTAATCTTTCCTTTCTTCTCTTTTTGCCTTCCTCCCCCCACCCCATAAAAATCAAAGGAAAATTTCATATTCAAGTAACATCCTCTTTTGGGTATAGATGCATTTACACAATATTATCTTCTTTTTCCTCTTTGCTCAGAAAAAAAAAAAATCCCCACTATATTTTGTAGCCAAAAAGAAAATTGTTAGCAACTGGAACTGGAATTTTAATGACACTAAAAATCTAAACATCATTCAACTTAAACTTTAAATCATACCTCTTCCTACACAAATTCCTATTAATTTGTCATCAAAATAATGTTGCTGCTTCTAAAGACTTTGACACCTAATTCCCTGCTTGTACAACTTTATTGCCAGGGTGAAAATATACTGTCTCCTTACTTTCATTTTTTAAAAATCAAGTGCATTGAAAACATGAAATATTGCTTGGAAATTATATCGGATGATTTGGCAGCCATGTTGAGAAATGGTTGGACTGGGAGATATAAATCAAATCTTCTCTTCAAGCCTCAAGTTATTATTTGAATAAGTAGGAGGGAGTCAGAAATGGATAAGCTATTGGGAAAATAATTTTATAAAGTATGATTCATACTTTCTAACTAATTTTGTAAAAAAAAATCAATAATATATTAGAGTGATGATGAAGAGTGTAGACTACTTAATTTTGTTGATGCTTTGTGGTCATTGACACAGGTTGTATTTGCATAATCTGTCATCTAGAGGAGTACCATTTTTTCCTGGGATTCTGTCTGTAATTTCTGTAGCTTCCATTAACCAGTAGTAGTGCCGGCTGGGATTTTTTAAGACCAATCTTGAAAATAACTTGATGTATAACTAAGTGAAAGAATTAGTAACTGAAGTACACAGAATCACAGAATGCTAGGATTGGAAAGGTTTGTAGAGGTCATCTAATCCAGCCTTCTCTTTTTACAGGTGGGGAAATGGAGGCCCACAGAGGAAAACTGGCCTGTCTGAGAACAGAGAGCAAGTTAATGGGAGACCTGGGTCTAGAATATAGAACTTCTGCTTCCTAGGCCAATGTTCTTCCCTATATACCAATTTGTGACATATTTGATAGCACTGTATTTAAAAGATTCAGGTTTCATCTTGATTAATTAAAAAAAAAAACCGAACAATTTAGTTTAGTGCTTGTGTTGACTGTTTAGAAGAGGAATAATTTCAACTCCAAGCCAAGGAGTCTATGGCCTAATGTGGAGTGAGACTGTTGGAAAGCTAAAGCTGACTTAAGTTGATACTTGGGAACAGTCCCTTGGGTTTAATTAGACTGGATCAAACCTAGTCCAGATAGGATTCAGAGGAATAGGATTTCAGAGCTGAAAGGGACCTTACACACTGACCCAGGCTGGTGAAGACCCCCATCTATCTCTGAGGTACTTTCCAACTTCCACAGAGTAGGAGCGGGGAATGGAGAGGAGAATGTATATGATGGAATCACATATGACCATAGATAACATATTAATCTTCATATTCATTTCTCCCAGTTTGTGTTTATCTGACATGCTAATGCAAGGGCAAGAGTTTACCTATTTTCATCTGGTGTCTCTTGGAAGTAAACCAACTAATCTTTTCCTGCCTTTGAGTATAAAATATACTCTCTCTGAAGTTCCCCTGGTCACTTGGTCTTAGCCTCACATTCTGGCCAGGCTTCATCTTTCCTGGATGTATACTGTCCTTTGCAGGACCAGAACTGAACATCTGAGAATCTCAGAAGGTGGGACACAGCAGGGTAACTTTTATACTGTATCTTGTATTGGCCTTATGGCCAACCTTCTGCCGATGAACTAAATTAGTCTGTTGTCAGATCCTCAGGCAATAATATAGTCACTTACTGAACCTATACATGAAAACTTTACAGATTTGTAAAACCTACAGGAACTTGCTCTGGGCCTACCTTTTAGAACCAGGGTTCAATTGCACAACATCACAGTAGGGTTTCAGGGAAGGAAGCTTCCAGATCCCAGTACACACAAGGAAATTTGGGGGGGGGGAAATCTGATCTGGTATGGAAAAGAACAAGCAAATAAAAAAAAATTATTTTGAATCTTTAAAATCTGTTTTTAAATGAAAGACCAGACATTTAAAATTGAAATTAAAAACAACCATAATAGAAATTCTAAAACAAACAGAATTTTTTTTTTAGGTTTCCCAAAAGTATTTAAAATTGGTAGAAAGTAGGAGTTTCCTCATGGAGAAATCACCTCATAAGAATAGAATACTATATTGTTTCATATCCTCAAATATAACTGATTTCTAAGGGAAGAGACTTTCTCCTTTTTAAAAGATTAAAAGAGAAAATATAGGCCATTGAGAAGCAGTAGATCAGAGCAGCTAGGTGGCACAGTGAATAGAGCACAGGTCCTGGGGGCAGGAGGACCTGAATTCAAATCCAGCCTCAGACACTTAACACTTACTAGCTGTATGACCTTGGGCAAGTCACTTAATCCCAATTGCTCTGCCTTCCTCCCCCCGAAAAGAAAAAAAACCCCAACAAATTAAAAAAAAAGTAGTAGATCAAGATTGTATCTTGAGAGATAGTAGAGTATGATAGATAGAGACCTAGCCTCAAAACCTAGGACCTGGGCAAACCAAGAGACCTGGGTTCAAGCTATGCTTCTGGCACCTTCTGGATGTGTGGCCTTGGGCAAGTCACTTAACCTCACTGTATCCAAGGCAACTTTCTAAGATTGTAAATTGCATAGAAGGTGGTAACTCACACTGGTAGAGGGAATTTCCTCATCCCTATATCAATACAATTAGAGGTCTAGTCCCTATCCTCTAAAAAGCATCTTAGAGACATGTTTTCCCACCACATAATTTCTGCTACTAACCAAAGGCACAGAAAATAAATTGGTTATGGATTTATTAACATAATAAAAGTAAATCCATTGTTTCTTTCAGTTGTATGGAGTTTATCAGTACTTATAAATTGTATCCATCCTTTCTGTACGTGTTACATTGGATAATGTGTCCACTTGGAATATTAAAGTCAAACAAATAAGCTTTTGAAATAAAATGATCTCATTAGACATGGTGGTTCAAACAGAAATCCCCTGACAAGTAGCTCTAGTGGAAATGAAGCATTAATGTTGAGATTTTTTTCTCTTCCAGCTCTCTAATGACCAGCAATTACACTTTTTGATTGCACTTCTCAGCAAAGTCCATGTTAGGGTGTCCTAATGCCCAGCTGGGTACAGAAATATCACCAAATTGTCCTATAGTATAGCTCTGTGTGTATGTGTGTGCTGTATATGTATTTGTTTCTCACTCGATTTATCTCCATTCAGTTTTAAATGTCTGGTCTTTAATTTGAAAACAGATTTTAAAAATTCAAAATAGCTTTTTTTAATCTGCTTGTTCTTTTCCATACCAGATCAGGTTCTTTCCCAAATTTCCTTGTGTGGACTGGGATCTCGAAGCTCCATTTTCCAGTGGGTATACTCCTAATTTAATTCCAAGTGCTTGGTTCCACACTGAAGGACTGCATCAGATAGCTTACTGGCAGGAAAACTGACGTCATTCCCTTTTTCCCTGCCAGGCTGAACATATGGGACTTGTGTGTGGTCTCTAGGTATGTGTTCCTGGAGTTCTTAATAATCTCTGCTTCTGTTTGCATCATCAGAAACTCTAAAAAGAGGGAATATTCTCCAGATGGTGGGAAATAAAGTCATGGAAACTTCCATGCAGGGAACTCATTAGCCCTGCATGGCTGGACTCCAGATTTAGAGAAGCTCCTACAAGTGCTTTGAATTATGCCATTCTTCTCTTACAGGCTCCCTAGGGCTTCCATTCTGCTCTTTATATATAGTCTGACCATGTAAATAACCATGGCATCATTGCAAAATATTCACTTCTGCATGCTTTGGCCTGGGCAATAGTACAGGTTCATCAAAACAAAAAAATGTGTGTCCAAGACAAATGTACAGATTGTACTAAACTAGAGGGTAGGATTAGCAGGTGCCCGTAGGATTACCATAAACAAAATTCCTTAGAGCATAAGCTCCTTGAGGACTCGATCTGCTTTGTCCTTCTTTGTACATAGTAACTACTTAATACATGCTTATCAACTGACTCTTATGAATGCAACAGTTCTCTTTGTGAGCACCTACTATGTGCAAGACAAAGACCATCCCTGTAAGGATGAGCAGAACCAAGATGCCATTAATGCAAGCTAACTAAAGAAGTGTCAATGAAATGTAGCGTGGAAGTGGTCGGAGAGAAATCCTGGACTTAGAATCAGACAACCTGGGTTTGCATCCCAGCTCTGCCAAACGTCTGCAGCACATTTGGGCAAGTTCGTTAGTTATACTTTCTATCTCACAAAACTGTTGTAACAATCAAGCTCAAAGAAATAAGCCAAGTGTTCTGTTTATGGAAGCCATCATCATTATTGTAAGAATTAGCTGTCTATGTGCAGTCAGATCATTGTTTAATGAGAGCAAGGGTCAAAATCAATACCGAATTAAAAGAAAGGATAAAGATGGGAAGATAATGCAGATTATCGGAAAAATTTCAACCTCACCTATCCACATCACCCTTTCATGCTGGAAAATGAGAACCCTTTAAAAGTAAAGACACTGACTCATTTCCATTATGTAGAGAAGTGTTTAACTGATATAAAGCAGTTGCCAAGATGAGGAAGCCAAAAGAGTGCTGCAGCCACTGCTGGGGGTATCTGCTCTGAAATCACGCAGTACAATGTGGGAGAGAAACATGGCTTGAGCCTGTCTAGTGCCGATTCTACCAACTGTTGTAGTTCAATTGTTTCTGTTGAGTCTGACTCTTTGTGACCCTATTTGGGGTTTTCTTGGCAGAGATACTGGAGTGGTTTTCCATTTCCTTCTTCAACTCATTTTACAGATGAGGAAACTGAGGCCAACAGGGTTAAATGACTTGCCCAGGGTCACACAACTTGTGAGTGTTTAAGGTGGGATTTGAACTGAGGTCTTTCTGACTCCAGGCCCAGCATTTCATCCACTGTGCCAGCTCGCTGCCCCATTGCTTCCCACAGAGCAGGCAATAACTATAAATCAAATGACAAAGCTGTCTGATTGGAACAAAATGGTGACATTGAGAAAATTCCTGCAAGACAATCATATTAGTGCCCTATCCCTTCCCCACCATCCCGCATAACACATACAAGTAGAATCTCCCATAGACTCATGAGCTGGGGAGGACAGAAACAATTCACTGGAATATTCATCCTCCAAGGAGACAACAGGCTTGAGAGCTGCCTGCCTTGCATTACATCAAGGAAAACCTCCACTGCCCGAGTTCTCACAATTATATCTCCTGGCAATTGGCAGTGCCTCAGGACTAGAGCCAGCTATGTGTGGGATGGTCCAGGGACCCTCCATGATTTCTATCTACTGAACCCCATCTGCTCTCTGCCTCGGACCTGTACTTCCGATCCTGCCCTTGGCTGATTCTCTGTTGTGTTGCTGCTGCTGCTTCTCAAGCTTCCATTCCCTGGAGCCCTGCCTCCTAGTCCCATCTATTAGGATGTCCTTCCATTCATATGTCCCTCCTGATCTGCCAAGACAGCTGAATCTTTTCCGTTGTCACCCCCCAGGATTGGACCAAGGCAAATTCAATGCTAAATTTTCCATTCCCAAGAATCCAGAGCTGATTTTAATTGCTCTTTCCATCTTGTGAGTCAGCTCGGTGGTTTAGTGTATAGAGCCATGAATTACTGGACCTGGAATCAGGCAGACCTGAGTTCAAATTCAACCTCAGACTTACTAGACTCTATACAACTTAATCTATGTCTGCCTCAGTTTCCTCAATGGAATAATATGAGAATGGGAAAGGGAAAATGGGAATAATAACAACACCTGCCTCACAAGCGTTTTGTGAGTATTGAATGAGATAATATTTGTAAAGCACTTAAAAGGGTATCTGGCATAGAGTAGGTGCTTAATAAATGCTTTTCCTTCCTTCCTATGACCAGGGCTCCATCCTTTGCTGAAGCTGCTCCTAGGTCAAAGGGAGAGTTGACAATGATTCGTACCTTAATCCACAAAAGGTAAAATTGGATCTCTCCTGAAGCAGGAAAATAAACACTTCATTCAATCTCCTTGGTACTTGATTGCAATCTACAGCTGTCTTTGCTAAGTCAAAATGTAGCTTCTGTTCATTTTTATTACTGTTTTTGTTGTGATTCATGGCTGACCTTTATGTAGTACTTTAAGGTTTGTAAAGCACTTTATATACACTATATCACTCATATTTATTTTATTCTGAACTTAATAAAACAAGCATTTTCATATTATGTAGTAAAACAGAAAAAAAGATGATTGTACACAAAAGGGCAACTCTGTTGTGCATAACTTTACATACACTATATCACGGGTCCTCAAATACAGCCCTTTTTACACTCCTCTTTATACAGATGAGGAAACTGAGGCACAAAGAATGACTTTCCCAGGGCCACACAGCTAGTAGCTATCTGAGGCAGGATTCAACACAGGTCCTCCTGATTCTCATATTAGAAGGGTATCTACTGCACCAAGAAATCACCACTACTGCCACTCACCTCACTGAGCCTCAGTGGCAGGACAAACAGCTAGGGTATGGAGTGTTCACAGCAGAGCTAAGTGTCTCTGGGAAATGCCCTGCCGCCACACGTGGGCTCGCCTTAAGGCCAACTTCCTCCAGCAACTTTTCCCCATCAATGCTATGATATTAAAACCTTTTTATTTTCAACAGAGCACCGAGGTGATGTAGTGGATAGACAGCCAGACCCAGAGCCAGGACCACTTATCTTCCTGGGTCCAAATGACCCTAGACAAGTCACTTAACCCTGTTTGCCTCAGTTTCCTCATCTGTAAAATGAGCTAGAGAAGGAAATGGCTAAACCACTCCAGTATCTTTGCCTAGAAAACAAATGGGGTCATGAAGAGTCGGACATGACTAAAAGGACTGAATGATAGCAAAATTCTTCTGTTTCACAGGCATGCTGTGAAAGGACCTAAGTGGTGGGGCCAGGACTCCCCAACCTTTCTGGCCTGTGGGCTCCTGAAGACCTCCCAAGAGAGGGACTCAGGACATAGGAAGGAAACTGCTATCTGCATGCAGAGAAAGAACTGATGAAGTATTTGTAGAATGGTTTTACATGAATGTACATGTTTTTATTTAGTGGTAGCCATCTCTAGAGTGGGAGAGAGAGAGGGGGAAAAGTGGAAAAAAAGAAAGCTACATGATAACTTTATTATATATTTAAAAGGAATAGCAAGTTATACATAATAGATTTGTCTTTTCTTGTACAATCATCTTTTTTTCTCTTCTACTATGTTACAGAAATGCTTGTTTTATTTAAGTACAGAATAAAAATAAATATTTTTTTTTAAGAGAGAGGGACTCCTGGGGAAGAGAAGCCACAAAGAATACAGGGACTTACTGGGTTAGGAAAAGCATGTTATAGAAAATGTAGGAGTGTCAAGGTGGGTGCTACAGCCACAGTGCCTTCACGGTAAGCCCTGAAGAATTTCCATGGCCACACCTAGAAAGGAACCTGGAAGAGACCAAGCAAATGTCTGATGGCCACTTGTCAGTTGTGTTGGAGGTGGGGGGGGGTCCCTTTTTGTTTATGGGTCTTTGAGGTCCCTTTCAATTCTGAAATTACGTGATTCTAGGACCAGGTTAGAGCTGATGAGCAGCATCTTTCATTTTCTTCAGTGCTCAGCCACTGAATGAAGTCTGGGCCTCCAGATAACACCCAGCCCTGCCTTTGTAGCTCCAGCCCCACTTGTTTGTTTCCAGTTCTTGGGCTTCAATATAATGCAGTCATCATCCAACAGGAGACGCATCATTTGCTCACTATCAACGCTGTTTCCTGTTTCCCCATCAAACTTATGGAAAAGTGACTCCTCCAGCCGGGCTTGTCTACACCTTCTGGGAGGTTGTATCCTCTTGCTCCATTCCCCTGGATAGATTTATGCAACGTGGGTCATTGAGTATCACAATTTCTGTCAACATAGCGGCAGCATATTTCTTCCATTAGGTCTGTGTAATGTAAACACATTCTGATTTCGCAACGTGTGGTGAGGATCACATTATGAATGCTTTCTTATAGCCCTTGAATGTCAGGCAGATTGGAATTTGATGTTCCTAATGTTTTTCTGTTATCTAGAGGTGGGAATGAATATAGCGGATGGTTAAATACCTAGGGAAAGATATGGCTTTTGTTTGTTTGTTTTTTGGAGGGCAATTGGGATTCAGTAACTTGCCCAAGGTTACACAGCTAGTGTGTGTGTGTGTGTGTGTGTGTGTGTGTGTGTGTGTGTGTGTTAAGTGTCTGAGGCCAGAACCAAACTCGGGTCCTCCTGACTCTGGGGCCAGCGCTTTACTCACTGCATCACCTAGCTGCCCCAGTGATGTGGCTTTGAAGATCATAGATTTTTAGAGTTGGAAAACACCTTAAAGGTGTCCTACCCCTTCTCTGTACATGTGAGGAAAGGGAGATGAAGTGATTTGTCCCTAGAAACAGGTGGGATTTGAAATCAAGTCCTCAAGCTTTAGATCTAATTCTCTGTCTACTTCATCATGCTTCATCAGCTTCTCTGGTCTTTCTTGAAAAGCTAATGATCTTGGTGAATATATTTAGTAGGAGAAGGATAAGTTTTCTAAAGGAGACTGGGCCAGGGAACTCAGCTGATTATGGTTACTTCCCTGATCCATCCACCAAATAGCAGTATTCTTAAAGATTTTCAGGGCTGGCTTCCTTCATACAAATGAATGAATGAAAAAGCATAGATTAAGCACTTGCTGCATGCTAGGAGACGTGCTGTGTGCAGGGGACACAAATATAAAATGCAAGGCAGTTCTTGCCCTCAGGGAGCTTATATTCTAACAGGGAAATTAAACACAAGTAGACCAGTGGGACGACTAGGTGGTACAGGAGATAGAGCACTGGGCTTGGAATCAGTAAGACTCAGCTTCATGAGTTCAAATCTGGCTTCAGACTTACGAGCTGTGTGACCCTGAGAAGGTCACTTAACCCTTTCTGCCTCAGTATCCTCATCTGTAAAATGAGCTGGAGAAGGAAATAGCAAACCATTCCAGTATCTTTGCCAAGAAAACCCCAAATGGGGTCACGGAGAGTCGGACACAACTGAAACAATTCACCACAAAAGAGTGGTAGCTGGGGAATGATTTTATCATTGGGGATGGTGAAAAGAGTTGTAGGACCATTGCACGTACTTTTTATTTTAGAGGCACCTGGAGTTGTGTCTTGTCCACAGTTACACAACTAGTAAGTGTCTGAGGTCAAATTTGAACTCAGGTCCTGCAGGGACATGCAGGGACAGTGCTCTATCCACTGTGCTACCTAGATACCCTTGACACTCTCATCCCACATACTATATACACTTTCTAGGAGGGATAGTGTGGGTTTAATTAATGTTCTCAGAGCTAGAGGAGGAAGGACATGGCAGGGGTAGGGCTTGGGAAGTGGGGGGGTGGAATGCAGAAGGTGGCAGGGTCTAGGTTGGGTTAGCTAATAAGAATGCTCACCAGTCAGAAGCCCAGGTACCCAAGGCAGGAATAGTGGGTTGGAGATGGGAGTGCAGGGGCATGCCATGAGATGTATTCATGAAGGCTACATGTAATGACATCCTACGTGTGAATAGTCCTTTTGAGGGATTGCCATGGCTGAGGTCCTACTGAAAGTGTCGGCTTCCTGGGAAACCAGATAAGTGACAGGTGCATGTCAGGACTCCACTGCCACTTTGATCCCAGAGTCCCTCTATTCTAGAATCTCTCAATTGCTACTTTCTAGACTGGCTCAGGTTATGAAGACATCTGATCTTCTTGCCAAGATCTAAGCTAACCCTCCTTGAGAGATCAACTGTGCCTGGATATCTCATTACCTGTGCCCATTCCTCCATTCCTGTAGCTGATTATGGCAAGCACTCCCGTTGTTCTGCCTGAAAGTAGCAAAGGCTCCAGTGGGCAGGTGCAGAACCACAGAAGCTGAGAGCTGGAAGGTACCGTAGCGGTTCCCCGGTCCAGCTCATACACAAAGGAATTGTTCTAGTGCACCTGACAAGCTTCTGCTTGAAGTTCTCCAAGGAGAGAGAACCCAGCACCTCTGGAGAGCTACCATTCCATCACTGCACAGTTCTAAATGTTGGGGTCTTTACTGCTCCCAGCCCTGGTTCTGCAATCTGGGGCCACACAGAACGATTATAGCCCTTCAAAGACCTAAGCACAGTTATTGTGTCTTGTGTGAGTCTTCTCTGGGACACACATGCCAAGTTACCCACGTCACTCCTCACGTGCCACATGCCTCAAAGGCCCTTCACCCCACTGGTTACCTCTTCCGTATGCTCTGCACCTTATAAATGTACTTAGAACTGAACCCAGTACTCCGGAAAAGGTCTGACAAGGGCAAATACTAGAGCAGCGTTCTCATTTCCCTGTTCCTAGAAGCCGCGCCCTTCCTAACACAGCCCAAAATAGCATTAGCCTTTTTGGATGCCATATCATACTGTTGACCCATATTGAGCTTTCCAGGACACTGAAACCCCCAGATAGTTTTTAGAACAACTCCATGTCTTCTCCATCACATGTTCATTTTTTTTTATCCCCAAGTATAAAATTTTACATTTACCTTTTTGCATTTAACCTAATTTTCTTTATGGTTATATAGTTGTTTCAGTTGTTTCCAACTCTTCTTGAGCCCATTTGGAGTTTTCTTGGCAAAAATACTGGAGTGCTTTGCCATTTTCTTCTCCAACTCATTTTACAGATGAGGAAACTGAGGCAAGCAGGGTTAAGTGACTTGCTCAGGGTCGCACAACTAGTGAGTGTCTGAGGCCAGATTTGAACTCAGGAAGATGAGTCTAACTGGAGGTCTGGCACTCTATCTACTATGCCCCCCAATTCTCTATCTCATTGTCTTTTTGGATCCTGACTCTCTCTCCTAGAATGCCTTTCCCATAGCCCTTTAGGATAGCAATGTCTAGCTTACTCATAGTCTTCTGTAGTCATGTCAAAATCCCTGGACGTTCCATAAAATAAGAGAGACCTAGAATCCTAATTCCACAACATGTCACAGGAACAGGATGCTAATGACCAGAGTTTAACGCTAATAACATTCATCCCATATACTGTACACACTAACCCCCTCTAGTGTAACTGCCAAGCTCTTATTGACTCAGAAAATTGGCTGCCTCTCTGCCCTTAGCTCTCCTTGGTGAGAGGTTTCACTGAGCTCAGTGGTCTATGGACTACAGAACTCTGTGTTGAAGCTGTTGATTAATAGGTCCATCAGATGGTTTCTGAGGTCTTTCATCTTGCTGAGGGTAATCAGAATAGCTGGTAGTTATTGAGATATGCTCTGTGCCTTGCTCCATGGAAACACTATACCAGCACATATAATCTGGAGAATGTTCAGAGGAGGGCAACTTGAGTGATGAAAGGCCTTGATTTCATGGGGATGAATCAAAGGAGTTGAAAATGTTTAGCTTGGAGAAGAGAAGACTTAGGGAGCCCATCCATGCTGGCTATTTTCAAGTAGAAAAGGGATTGACTTTGTTCTTCTTGGCCCCCAGTGGCAGAATTGGGAACATTGGGTAGAAGCTATAAAGAGGCCCACTTCATCATAGGCACACACTGGTAAGCCCAGGAGTTGGAAGGAACTTTAGAGACCATCTAGTCCTTCCCCTACATTTTATAAATCTTACCCAAGATCACACAGGTAATAAGTGAATGTAAAGAAAAACTTCTTAACAATTAGAGATCTCAGGGGCGGCAAGGTGGCACAGTGAATAGAGCACTGGCCCTGGAGTCAGGAGAACCTGAATTCAAATCTGGTCTCAGACATTTAATACTTATTAGCTGTGTGACTTTGGGCAGGTCATTTAACCCCAATTGCCCTGCCTTCCACCCTTCAAAAAGAAAAAAAAACAACCAAAACCAACAATTAGAGCTATCAAAAAAGTGAAATAGACTTTCTTAGGGGGTATTAGTTTCTCCTACAAGTCAAATCTGGATAACTGCTTGTTGGGTTTGTTGTAGACTAGATGTCCCTGGGACTGGATGACCTCCAACTCCAATATCCTGGGGTTTGGTAGAGGAGCAGATAGGTTTTTACAAATGTTTTCCTTCAGCAAACCACATCATTATGGTCACACAATTGATTGGAAGATAGGGAGAATTCAAGTTTATTGTTTGTTGATTGCCCAAAAAAAAGGAGGGGCATTTAATTTAACTTAGAGACAGCTAAGTGGCATAGTAGATAGAGTACTGGACCTGGAGTCTTACTGAAGTTCAAATCTAGCCTCAGACACTTAAGAACTATTTGGCCCTAAGCCAATCATTTAATTGCTGCCTGCCTCAGTTTCCTCATCTTTAAAATGGGGATAATAAGATCATATACCTCTTAGTGTTGTTGTGAGAATAAAATGAGATAATTGTAAAGTACTTTACAAAATGGTTAAAACAAAACCATCTCAAAGACTCTTCTCCAATGAGGAATCCCATTCATTACTCAGGATCATGAAATGTTTCTTTATTAACACAACCACAGAGATGGATGTTTAATGACACTCTGATCATTAATAGTAAGCAAGGATGAAAGCGCAGAGAGGTGTATTTGCCCGTGGTGTTCTGTGCTGTCATTGAGTGTCATGTGTGAGGTCCTAATCTCAGAGGGATTCTCTCTAGATACTGCTTTTTTATTTATTTTTTTTATTTTTGCCTTTTTTGGAGGGCAATTGGGGTTAAGTGACTTGCCCAAGGTCACAAGGCTAGTTTTTGTGTTAAGTGTCTGAGGTCAGATTTGAACTCAGGTCCTCCTGACTCCAAGAGGGCTGGTGCTCTATTCACTGCACCACCTAGACGCCCCCAGATACTGCTTTTTAAGTAGGTGCCATTGTGCTGATGGAATCAGATCTATTTTACCACCTCCTCAATGGCATCTGTGATTATTCAGAAGAGAATAGCTTAATAATATAGTCAGAAAACACTGAATGCTCTGCTTTTCTGACTCGAGTTAGCCCCTCAGTATGTATATCTGGGGCAGGTTCTGCTTATGGTCAATGAATTGGGTCCAGAATGAATAGGAGGAAAAGAGCCAGCTGGATCATATTTGGGAAATTGGAATGTGCTTTCAACGACCCTAGGCACCCAAACCCATCTTTTAAACACAAAGATTCTCCTAGTGATGCTTTCTCAGTGTGAATCTCAGAACACCTTAATCTCTAAAGAATCACAGTTTCAGGTGAACCAAAGGCAGTAGAGAGATATGTTGTGGGAGAGGGTCATGTGCTTAAGTGTATGAAGCATATTCCTAATGAGGAATTATTTGCAAGAAATGGGTTTGTTGTTCAGTCGTGTCTAACTCTTTGTGACCCTCTCTGGGGTTTCTGTAGCAAAGATTTTGGAGTGGATTGCTATTTCCTTTTCCAGCTCATTTTAAAGATAAGGAAACAGAGGCAAACAGGGTTAAGTGACTTGCCTAGGGTCACACAGCTAGTAAGTGTCTAAGACCAGATTTGAACTCAGGAAGATGAGTCTTATGAGTTCAGGCTGGTGCTCTATCCACTGCACTGCCTAGCTGCCCTCTATCTGCAAGAAAAGGCATAGGCAACATAATGGACGTAAAAAAATTTATGATTGGAAAAGAAGATACATTGATCATAGTATTTCAGTGAATTCCTGTGCAGATAAAAATGCATTGTGCACATGCAAGGGCTCCATTGATCCCCACATGGTAGGGGAAGACCATGTTCAAGAACGGGTAGGACACTACAGTTTAGCCCAGGGGAGTCGAACCTGTGACCTTAGGCCACATGTGGCCCTGTAGGTTCTCAAATGTGGTCTTTTGATTGAATCCAAACTTCACAGAACAGATCCCCTTAATAAAATGATTTGTTCTGTAGAACATGGACTCAGTCAAAAGGCCACACCCAAGGACCTAGAAGGCCATAGTTTCCCTACCCCTGGTTTAGGGCATATGAATTTCTTTGAGTGGGTCTGTGACTTAGAGGTAGAAATGCACATGGTTTATTCAGAAAATAATGAGGATACCAGTTTGGTTAGGGAGGAAGATGGATTATAGAGGAACAGCAGAAAAATATTGATCATGTAAAAAAAGACCAATCACATATAACCAGAGCAAGGAATAACTGATCAATCAATCAGCAAGCATTTATTAAGCACCCATTGTTGCTAGGGTCTGGGGACACAAATGCAAAAGTATGACAATCTCTTCCCTTGGGAGCCTGAGTGTTCCAGAGAACACTTTCAGCACATTGGGAAGATTTATTAAATACCACCATTTGTAAGGCCCAGTGTAAAGATCTAGAAGTAGAGACTAAACAAAAAGTCATCCCTGTCCTTTAGGACCTCACATTCCACTTAGGGGATATACCAGGTATATCATATATTTCTCTCTTATATATGATGCTAGCTTAAGGAAGAGGGAGCAAGCAATGGCATCAGGGGAAGGAGGGAAGGCTTCCCATACATAGTCAGTGTCTAAAGGAGGCTTAGGGAGCTTTAAAGCAGAGGTGAAGAAAGAGCTCATTCAAGGCGTGGGATCTTTGGGGACTTTGTAGTCCCTGAGGAATGCAAGGATCATTTCATGAAGAAACTCAGCATAATGATTGGCATGTTGTAATACAGGAGCATAGGGGTGGGGAACCTGCAGCCTCCAGGCCACATGTGGGCTCACCAAGGCAGAGTGCCATAGGACTCTCACCTTATTTGCATCTTTCAGTACTTCTCAGGTTTTCCTTATTTTCCTGGATTTTTTTCAAGGTCTCATTCCTTTATGATGGAGTTTTTTGTGGTAGCAAAAAAAACAATATTGGAAACAAAGAAGGTGCCTATCATTTGGGAGAAAGTTGGACAAGTTGTAACATACAAATGTAACAGAATGTTGTTGCACCCTGGGTACAAGGAGGGCAGCTAGGTGGCACAGTGGATAGAACATGGGTCTTGGAGTCAGTAAGACCTGAGTTTAAATCTGGTGTCAGAAACTTACTAGCTGTGTGACCCTAGACAAGTCACATAACCCTGTCTGCCTCAGTTTCTTCATCTGTAAATGAGCTGAAGGAGAATGGTAAACCACTCCAGTATCTGCCAAGAAAAATCCAAATGGGGTCATGAAGAGTGGGACAGGACTGAAAAACACCTGAGCAACAAGAATATGAAAAATTTGGAGAAAAATGAGAAGACTGTTATGAACTGATACAGAGTGAAGGAAGTAGAATCAGGAAAGCAATAGACATAACAACTGTAGAAATGCAGACAAATAGAACACTAAAATAGAGTCAAGCCTATGTAACTGTAATCACCAGTACTGGCCATTGTTAGAAGGTAAACATCTTGAGAGCAGGCATTGCTTCATTCTTTCTTTGTATTTGCATCCCCAGAACTTAGCAAGTAACCCAACACATAGTAGATATGTCCCGTTATAATGGAGATGTGCATTTCCCAAAAAGCACCTCATTATGCAAAATCTGGTAATAAAAGCCACAGGGCTTATTAGGAAAATGAGGTTAAGGGCACAATACTCAAAAATGTTGCCATTGACCAAAAAAAGAGATCAGTACCTAATAAAATTGGTAGCACAGTTTTATATATGTCAAGTAGTATCTAGAAAATGAACTCCTGGAGGACATGAATCCACTTCACTTGAATTTTAAAGTATTGTAATGTATGAAACTATTCAAAGATGGTTGTTAATTTTTTCTGAGTCCCGACTAGATATTCCAGTTTAACTAGGATATTTATTCCTCTGTGGTTGAGTATTCTCATTTGTATCACCTACAAAAACAGAGCCAAATTTGATCATTTATCTGCTGACTCTGTGCTGGGGAGGAAATAAATGGTAGTTAGCTATGTATTCTGGAAAGCACATCTGGTCCTGCCTCTGACACAAACCCCTGGACAAATCACTTAATGTCTCGATGTACCTATATAAATTTTTAAGACTGTAAGTTTCAGAAAAGGTACTGATCTGTTTTGGTAAAGGGTTCTCACTGGGAGCTCCCTTTAGGGAAGAAATTACAGCTCAGTCTGGTCAAGCAATCCCGCCCCCCTCCTCAATAGTCCTATACTGTTCACAGTGCTCTGTTATAAAGGGGGCAGTGTCAGCAGTGTGCCTACCATGTCTGTTATTTATAGCTCCAATTTATTGATAAATTTCCTGGAAGCAATAGAAAAGTTCTGGTAAACATTAGTCTTCTGTCTTTTCTTTAAGAGAGCAGTAATAAGAAGTATCACATGATATTAAACTTCTTCCAAGATATATAGATCCTTATGTATTTACTTTGCCAACATTTGCCTTGCTTAACAGGCCAATAAAGTTAATGAAACAGAAACTTTTAAAAATTGAAATAGAAGTGCAATTGCATTTTGTCGTGTTTGAGCTGCTTTCTCCCCCCCCACTCCCACACACACACACACACACATACTCTCAGCCAGACTTATAATCTGGGAGGAGAGGGGAAAGAGGAAAGAAGAAAAAAATACATGCATATATGTATATCTATCTATATATTTATATATGTGTGTATGTATATATCCCAGAGTACTTTGTGCCTACTGTAAGAGAGAAGGCACCTAGCAGAAAGAGAGACGGTTTCATTATGGCCTTTACATTTATGACTAGCAGGATAATGAAGGAAGGTAATTCTGAAAGCTTTATTGCAGTTATAACATTTCCCTCAAGCACAGAGAAAGATAATAGTTAATGGATGATGTCCACAAGGATTTCTCCCCCTCCCATGGCAGTCGTTGAAATCACTATCATTCTTTCTTGGTAACTTTGCTTTTTCAGAAGGCTAGAGACAGGGAGCTATAAAGCAATGCGGATAGGGCCTAGCTTCCACCAGGAGGAGAGGATCCCTCTAGGGAGATATCATCGTCAGCACTGTAATAGATAATGGTCATTATATTTTTATTTGCTTTTATGTAAAGATTTTCCTTTGAGGGCCTCAAGGCTATAGGGTATGGGTTGTATAAAACCCAACTAGCATCAAATCACACTTAGGATGCTGTTTACAATCTAGCAAGACTATGTCATAAAATTGCAAAGAGAACAAATTCAATGCATATTTTTAAAAAAATGACTAATTGAAGTCACTTGGTCAATGCAGTTATTTAGAATATACGATAAAATAGAAGCTTTTTATGGCCACTAAAATTTTTTCCCTTAAAAGTCTGACTTATTAAATCTGGAAAAATGAAAATTAATCATCAAATAGTTCACAAGTATCTTGCAGTCGATAAACAATTGTTAAGCACCTAATGTGGGCCAAGTACTGTGCTAAGTACTTGGGATACAAAAAGAGGCAAAAGACAGTCCCTACCCTCAATGAGCTCACAATCTAAGTGCGGAGATGGAGACAACAACCTCATAAATAAGCTATATACAGGATAACAGGATAAATGCTTAAAAGGGAGGTAGCTAGATGGCTCAGTGGATGGAGTCAGGAAGACCCGAGTTTAAACCAGCCTCAGACATTCACCAGCTGTGCAACCCCCCTTTTGCCCCAATCTATTGGAGAAGTAAATGGCAAACCACTCCAGGATCTTTGCCATGAAAACCTCAAGGACGATATGGTCCCAAGGGTCATGAAGAGTTGGGCATGACCAAACAACAACAACAAAATGTAAAAAGGAAAGGCACTAGAATTAAGAGGAACTGGGAAAGTCTTCCTGTAAAAGATAGGATTTTTGTTGGGATTTTAAGGAAGCCAGGAAAGCCAGTAAACAAAGATGAGAAGAAAGGGCATTCCAGGCATGGGGGACAGTCAGCGAAAATGCCCTGAGACAAGAGATGAGTATCTTGTTCATGGGACAGCCAGGAGGCCAGTGTCACTGAACTGAAAAGTACATGGCAGGAAGGGAGATTGGAGAGTGTTCGAATGCTAAACAAAAGATTTTGTATTTGATCCTAGGAGGTCATAGGGAGTGACTGGAGTTTACTGTGTAGTAGAACTTCAAGATGACTTCAAAATCATTTTGGTGGCTGAATGAAGGATGGAGTGGAATTAGGAGAGACTCTTCTCACCTGAAATATTTATTAAAGGGCTTATTATGTGCCAAGCACTGAGCTAAGTAATGGGGATACACATGCAGCAGGTAGCTCTCTAGTTTTTTTATCCCAGAACCTGGATGGCTAAATCACCACTTCAGAATTCTAGGGGTACCCCTGAGTCTTGAGGTATCTCTTCTTTAGTGCCGTTAGCTCTGCCCCCCCCGTTTTTCTCTACCCACTACTGACACTAGGGGCTAGAACCCCAGTTCCATTTAACATTTTAACATCATTTAATTTTTATACTGTCCCTATTCCACCTTGGTATTTGGGGAGAATGGGCTTGAGTTTAGCATAGTTTCTATATAGCATTGGTCCCACCAAGCTCATATCCAAATACAGCATTGCTACTGGATGTCTTCTTCATAAATTATATTAGATTAGGATAGATAGTTAGATGATAGATAGATAGATGATAGATAGATAGATAGATGGATGGATAGATAATAGATATAGATAGATTAGATAGAGATAGATAGATAGATAGATAGATAGATAGATAGATAGATAGATTGATAGATAGATGGATGGATGGATGGATGGATAGATAATAGATATAGATAGATTAGATAGAGATAGATAGATAGATAGATAGATAGATAGATAGATAGATAGATGATAGAGATATAGATAGATGGATGGATGGATGGATAATAGATATAGATAGATGATATAGATGATAGATATAGATAGATGGATAATAAATATAGATAGATGATAGAGATATACAGATATAGATAGATAGATAGATAGATAGATAGATAGATAGATAGATAGATA
>NW_027185784.1:17326218-17391395 GCF_028583685.1 Petaurus breviceps papuanus
ATAGATAGATAGATAGATAGATAGATAGATAGATAGATAGATAGATAGATGGATGGATGGAAGGATAATAGATCTAGATAGATGATAGATATAGACAGGTAGATGATAGAGATAGAATGATAGAAGATAAATCATTTATTAAGGGTTTAGTAAATGCACAGTGGATTGAGTTCTGGGCCTGAAGTCAGGAAGACCTGAGTTCAGATTTGACCTCAGACACTTAGTACCTGTGGGAACTGGGCAAGTCACTTAACCTCTGTTTGCTTTAAGCCAGTGGGGAAAGAAATGTCAAATCACTCCAGTATCTTTGCCAAGAAGACCCTGTGGACAGGGACAACAACAATATGCTAAGCGGTAGGAACTTATATACTGGACAAAACGATATTTCTTACCCTCAGGGAGCTTCTGCCCTCTTCTTGATACTCTCTTCTCTCCAGGTTTTTGTGACACTACTTTCTCCTGGTTACCTTCCCACTTGTCTGACCACTTCTTAATCTCCTTTTCTGGATCTTCATCCAGGTTGTGCCTGCTAACTTTTGTTGGTGTTCTCCAAGGTTCTTTTATGGCCCCTCTTTTCTTCTTCCTCTGTAGTGTTTCTTGGCGATCCCATGGATTCAATTATCATCTCTATGTAGATGACACTCAGATCTAATTATCTAGCCCTAACTTCTCGTCTGACCTCTAGTCTCACATCTCCATCTGCCATCTATATATATCTTGAACTGGATGAACCATAGAAATCTTAAACCCAACATATCCCAAACCAAACTCATTTTCTTTTCCCACAAACCCTTCCTTCTTCCTAACTTGCCTTTTACTGTCAAGGTACTGACATCCTCCCAGTCAGCCAGGCTCACATCCTAGGGGCCATCCCTGCCTCCTCACCCTTAGTGCCACTCACATATCCAATCAGTTGCCAAGTTCTGTTGTTTCTACCTTTAAAAAATCTCTCATATCACCCCCTTCTCTCCTCTGACTCTGCCACCATCCTGGTGCATGCCCTTATCACCTCAAGCCTGAACTACTGCAATAGCCTGCTGATTGGTCTCCCTACCTCAGGTCTCCCCACTTCAATCCATCCTCCATTCAACTAAACCATCAAATTGTCAGACCTAAAGCTCAGGTCTAACAATATTGCCTTTCCCCCATTCAGTAAACTCCAAGGGCTCCCTATTAACTCCAAAATCAGATATAAAATCCTGTGTTTAGCTTTTGAAACCCCTTCCTACTTTTCTAGTCTTCTTATACCTTATCCAGTGATTCTGGGTTCCTCGATGTTTCTTAGACAAGACACTCAATCTCTTCACTGACTATTTTCACTGGCTGTCCTCCATGCCTGGAACTCTTTCCCTCCTCACAACCATACATCCTAGATTCCCAGGTTTGAGTCTCAGCCCAAATCTCACTTTCTACAAGGTCTTTCCCAGTCCTTCGTAATCTTACTGCTTTCCCTCTGATGTTCCTCCAATTTATCCCATACATAGTTTTTGTATATTTTGTATATTGCCTCCCTTATTAGGTAATGAGCTTCTTGAGAGCAGGATTGGTTTTTATGTGGAAAGTGGAGGTGCAGACCAAGCCTATTAAGGAAGAGTTAGAAAATTCTGGAGAGGGGTTGGGAGAGAAGTGAGTATAGACAGCATGGACCCTTCTTGGGAACAGCTCCACCTGGGAATTTTCCATCTCCAGAAATCCCAATTTATCTAAGAACTTCCTTATATATATATAAAATTATCTTGGAGCAGGTGCTAAACTTCTGCCTCACAAAGTCATTCTGGATCAAGTCTAGGTATCTGACAATACTGTGTTTCCTCTTCTTTGAGAATGGTGAACCAACACATGAAGACATGGCGACAGTAGTGTAATTTCATGTGGAACAATGTATAGTTTTCCATTCTTGATCTTCCCGGGATTCCCCTGAAACCCAATAATGTCTCCCCATCAAAGTTTGTTATTGAGATGAAAAATGTTTTCTTCTGATTTATAATTCCTGAATGTGTAACCTTATGCACTTGTAGCTTGATGCACTCTCCTCAAATATCATAAAAGATGAGCTTTTCCCCAACAGACTGTTTTGCCTAGAAATGATCCCATCTTTCCAGGTAGGAGTTCATCAATTAGAGGAGAGGGCTGCAGGTGTGGAGACACTCTCCAAGGTGAGAAGGTCTCAGGTGCCAGCATCTCACAGTCACTCTTCATTCCTCACGGCACTGATTCTGGGCTGGTTGACACCCAAACTGCTTGTTTTTCTGACCTTTCAAAATTTTAACCTCACAAGGTCATGCCCTCCAGATTAAATTCTTTTACCTAAAACAAAAGAACAAACAACACGACAAAGAATGGAGGCCTGTATTTAGGAGTCCACATGCCAACCTCTATGGGAAAGGGCTCTGTGCCTCTCCTTGTACAACATTGCCTTTTGCCATTTTTGCTGATGTGGTCAGTGACAGAGTCAAACCAAGAGTAGATGTCCAGCCAAGAGTGAGAAAGAAAAGGTCAAGGCAGACTAGAACCTTCTGAAACTACCCCCAGTTCCAGTTCCACAAACTGCAGCCACCAACCACATGGTTAACAGACTGGAACCAGTTACAGAATGTCTACATGTGATTCACAGTCTCTCCAAGACACTTCTATTAAACATCATCACAGTTTCCCCCCAAATAGGTTTCCTAGCTCTTCCAGATGGGGAATTGCATGCTGATGCATTCTCCACAGGCTCAGAAAGACAGGGGCCATCAGCCAGACCCCTATTATACAAAGAAAGAAAAAAAATACTGCTTCTTCCATATTCCATATATTCCAAATATAGGACATTAATGACTATATACTTATTGGCTATATGTGTACATACACACACACACATATATATATACATATATATATATATATATATAGAGAGAGAGAGAGAGAGAGAGAGAGAGAGAGAGAGAGAGAGAGAGAGGGAGGAAGGGAGGGAGAGAAGGAAGGAGGGAGAGAGGGAGAATGGAGATTGAAAAGTAATTCAGAGAGAAGACACTAACTGTACCTTGGAAAAGCATATTAGCTGGCTCTTAAAGAAAGGCAAGGAGGCCACGAGGTAGACATGAAGAGAGAGTAGATTCAGGCATGGAAGACAGCCAGTGCAAAATCATAATATAAGGGACATCAAGCATTTTGTAAGAAGAACAAGGGCAGAATGGCTAGATAATAGAGTACAGAGATGAGAGTAAAGTGTAAGAAAACTGGATTGGTACCACTAGGAAGGGTAAATACTAGAAGATTTTATTTTTGATCTTAGAAATAATAATAGGGAAGCATACTTGGATTGTTCTTTGACATGACCGTCACAACACACCATGAAATTGCAACAACCTCAAGCCTGGACTATTTCAACAGCCTTTTAACTGGTCTAGCAGCCTCAAGTCTTTCCTCATTCCAAACCATCCTTTATCCAGCTGCCAAAGTGATTTTCCTAAAGCATAAATCTGACCATATTGCATCTTTTTTTTTTTTTTTTGCTTCTTGGAGGGGGGAAGGTAGGGCAATTGGGGTTAAGTAACTTGCCCAAGGTCACATGGCTAGTAAGTGCATCAAGTGTCTGAGGTTGGATTTTAACTCAGGTCCTCCTGATTCCAGGGCCAGTGCTCTATTCACTGTACCACCTAGCCACTCCCATATTACATCTTGCATCAGTAAATTTGAATGCTTCTGTATTATTATTTCCAAGATCAAAAATAAAATCTTCTAGTATTTACCCTTCCTAGTGGTACCGATGCAGTCTTCTTACACTTAGAGCTAGATACTATTGTTTTTTCTCTTATGGAATTGCAATAAGCAATAAAAATTTACTATGACTTACATACATAAGAAGTTTTGTTTAACATCATTCACTTGTTTTTCTTTCCAAGTTTAAATTTGTCCTGCTAATAAAGACAAGTCATTAGAAATAATTTCTATATTATACATAAGCTTGCAAATTCTGAGCAAGCCAAGTCAGAGACTCTGCCCACCCAGGGATGCCTAAAACTGTTGTGGTTTCATGGTATGTTGTGGGGGTTGTCTCAAGGAATTCATTCAGACCATCCATAATCCAAGTATAGGCATTTATTGAGAATTGATGCTCTTGGTCTAGGTTCCAAGAGGAACTAGCAACTTATTAAGACATGACAGGCATATTTATAGTGTAATGATGCTAATTACACAACAGAAATTATGAATATTAAAAAAGCAAGAGGGGTTTGTTAAGTGATTAGGTAATGGGGAGGGATCCTGTCTGTGGTTTAGTGGTCAAACATCCTGGTCATACTGCTTTCTGATTGGCTAGCTATTGCGATCCTATCCAGTAAAGATGTTTAGTTAGGTACTGTGGTCCTGTCTTGGGCTAAATGGATGATGTGACTGTAGTTGAGTACAAGGACACACCTGTTCAAATATGTGAATTGGATCTGGGGGCAGTGGCTAGCTAGAGGATTGAGTCTGGGGGAAATGGCTAGCTAGGGGCACTGGCTATCTAGAGACAGTGGCTATAATGAGTCTGGGGGCCAATTATGTAGCCAGATAGTGTGGTCAAATCAGTGCGTGCCTGCGGTTCAGTCAGGCCCATAAAGAAATTAGAATATTGGGGTTGCGGTCAGCTTTATTAGGATTCCATCAAGGTGATATGTACTTGTACCAGGGTTGATATCTGTGTGAATGGAGAAAAAACTTACAGGGGAGAGGTTTTGAGATAGAATTGATAAGACCTGATAATAGATCATATATGTGGGTGTCTAATCTATAGCAAATTGCTTGCCTTAACAAGGATAGAGGAAGGAAGGGAAAGATGTAGAACTCAAAAATCTTAAAAAAACAAATGTTAAAATTGATTTTTGTGTGTAATTGAGAAAAAACATTTTTTTAAAGGTTGTATATGTAGGGTGAGTGAGAAGCTGAGGGTGGTATCATACCCTTTTAAATTATTCCCAACTTGACTGTAAGAATTGGAACTTTACCTTTAATATCTACTGACAGCAGAGGACAGAATGGTCATGGAATTTAGAGCTGTGAAGGATCTTAGAGATAATTTAATCCAACTAAATTTCCTCATTTTATAGGATGAGGAAATTGAGGTTGAATTGATTTACCCAAGGTGACACAAGTAGAAAATAATGGGGCCAGGTTTTTAAAGCAAGCCTTATGCCTAAATCCAGGACTCTTTTCCATCACACCTTGTTGGCTTGGGGCTTTAATGGGACTGAGGGTTGGGAAGAGTATCTCTAAGATAGGCAAAAAAAGTTGGAAAGGGAAAGATAATAAAAGGGGAAGAAATGTAGGGAGGAAAATTAGTGGGAGAAGAAAAACAGGGGAAGGGAAAGACACAGAAAAAAAGAGAAAAACAGAAAAGACACAGAATGATGGAAAGAAATGATCTAATTTAAGTGTTATGTGACTTTAAGGTATCGAGTCTGTGAGGTTGGGGGGGGGGGAGAGAGAGAGAGAGAGAGAGAGAGAGAGAGAGAGAGAGAGATTGTTAGACTCTGATAGAAACTAAGAGAAAGATGAAGAAACGAAGAAACAAAAGCACAAGCACACATACAAGACACAGACAAAGATATAAGACAGAGAAAGAAGCAAAAAGAGTGATGGAAATACAGGGAAAGGGGAGGAGAGAGAGAATGGGAGGACAGGAAAAGAGGTGGATCGAGGGGACTGAAACTACAACCCCCACAATCCCTTGCGGCTTCCCCCACTCCTCCGCGGTCTCCAAGGCAACCGATACTAAACAAGATGGCCGCCTCCGGGACTGTATCCCAGTGACACATTTCTCCACCTCTGGGGCTCCCTTAGGGAGCCTTTCTCGCCAGCCGGAGTCATGTCGTCCCCCGAGTTGAGATATAATCGGTCTTCGATGGTTACCAGTTTCCCTTTGGGGCAAAAGCTGCCAAGCGGCTTCTCCAGCGTCTCTTTTTTCCTCCAGCAACTCTTCCACAATGATCCTACGCTGCGTTTAGGCTTCGACGACGAGGAGGAAGCCGAGGAGGAGGACAACGTGGAGACTGAGGAGGAATCGTCCGAGTCTGAGAAAGAGATGCCAGTGGTGGAGGTGAGCGTCCTTCCTCCGCACCCACCTGGGCCGGCCCTGAAACAGGAGCCCAGGCAGATGTACCTCTTCGCTTCCCCCTTTCCCATGCCCTCTCCGGGTAAAGATGCGCCCCCGGAGTACCCCCGTCCCCACCCGGGTACAGATACACCCCTCTAGTCCCTCCCGTGCCCTCCCGAGTACAGGTGCGCCCCCCAGGTTCCCTTGTCCCCACGTGCCCTCCTCGGGTACAGGTGCGCCCCTCAGGTTCCCACGTGTCGTCCCCTGGTACAGGTGCTCCCCTCTGGTGCCTCTGTCCCCACGTGCCCTCCCCAGGTACAGATGCTCCCCCTGGTTCCCTGTCCCCACGTGCCCTCCCCTGGTACAGGTGCTCCCCTCTGGTTCCTCCATCTCCACGTGCCCTCTCCATGGCTAAATGTGCCCCTCTGCTTCCTCCCCCACTGCCCCCATGCCCTCTAAGTAGACGGACGTGTCCCCTGCCCCGGCTTCTCTTTCCCTCCCTGTGGGAAGATGCTTTCCTCCAGTTGCCTTTCCACTCTGGCCAGATGCACCCTTCTGGTTCTCCCTCCCCAACGTGTTCTCTCGGTGGCCACATGCACGTCTCCCCAGTGTCACCCCTCCCCCCAGATACTCCCTTCATGGACAAACGCACTCCTCAGGGGCCCCCCTCCTACGTGCCCTCCCAACATTCCAACCTATTCCTCCCAACATAACTCCCTCCTGCTGTCTTTACCACCACCACAGTCCCTCCAAGACCAGATACGTCCTGCTCCTTCACATGTGTCCCCCCCCTCCAAGGTCAAATACCTCGTTCTGCTCCGCCCCCCCTCCACTCTCCCTACATAATCCTTCCTTGGCCAGATATGCCCCTTGGGTGTTCTCTTCCCAACTCACCCTGCTTTGGCCAGATGTGCCTCTGTTCCACCACTACCCCCAACTCCCCTTTCCACAGTGTAGCTTCCTAGGGATCCTGGGCCTTAGGCCTCCTCTTCTGGCTTAGATGGGCATTTCTGTGGCACCTTCCCAGTCAACACCAAGGCACTCTATGCTTCTCAGTCCTCCTTGTTCATCACCACTATTCCCTCCTGCCTTATTTCTTTCACTTAAGCCAGGCAGAAGCAAAGCTAAAATATTCATTGTTTGTCTTTGACATCCCCATTTCTCCACCTTTACCCTCCCCTTTGAGTGCCACCTGAGCTCTTAGTGGTTTGGGGAGTGCTTTTTCTTTCTCTGTTATTTGTTAAAAAAAAAAAGAAAAAGAAACAAAAATCCTCTGCTCTCTGGGAAAATGGGGAACAAGGCCATTTACACTAGAGTGTAAATGACTGATAAGTCTTAAGGTTTAACTCTTACATCAACCTTCAGCAAAGGAATTTTCGTGTATCTTGCTAGTTCCATGGATCCGAGGGATCATTAAGGGAGTCACATTGCTATTTACTTTAAGGCTACTACAAGATGGGTCCTACTTTTAACATTCCTTCAAATCCTCTCCCTTTTAAGCATCACCCATTCCCACCCGTTTCTATATCTCTTCCTATCAATCCCTTTAGAATTGTCCTCTTGTCTTTAGCTCTCTATCACAAAACTTTCACAGAATCTCATAGGTCACATGTCAACAGGTGTTTCCCTACAACATTCCCAACCAGTGGGTTCTCCTTCCTACTCTAGAAGAATCCCAGTGGCCCCTCCATTACTTTATTCCCTTCTCTTCACTTTTCCCTCTTTGTACCCCTTTATCTTTAACAGTTGCATTGTTTTTTCTCTATCACAAACCCCCAAGAAATCTCATTCCCTTAATCGGTTCCTATTCTCATGAAACTTTTTGTTGCCTTCTGCTGCATTACTTTTTTTCATTATTTTGTTTTTCTATTTCTTTCTCCATTCTCACTACTAACATTCCTGCTTTCATTATCCCCTTTTACCATCACCCTATTTTACTCCCATAACCTAAACTTTAGTCCCCTCTTTTACTGCATTTCAGCTCATTTGCACAGTTCCCTTTTGTGTCCATTCAAGGATAACCCCCCCAAAGTTTTTCTGTCCTCCCTTTCTATTGGCCACTGTGTATTCGAAGTCAGTGCTGTAGATTAGCAACTTTTTTCCAGTTTCTCTTTCTCCTTGTGATTCCCCCTGCTATTCTTAAATGTGATATCTGCAAAACTGCCACATTGTTTTGCAGGTTTAAGATGTTTGTATGGTTTCCATCAGGGTCCACCCCAAAGGAATTCACAAATGAATCACCAGTTTACTTTATTATTCTTCTAATTAACATCTGCTTTTCCTCTATGGGGTTCATTAGAACCGTTGTTAATCTGTCTTCTGCATGCTATTAACAAACAGAAAGAGTTTGACTTTAACTTGATATTCATTTTTGAATGATTGGATTTGTATGTAGAGATTTCTTTACTATTCTGATTCTGATATAGAACTGATTAAGTTATAAATATTCTCTAATTTTAAATTTTATTTTGACTTCATTTCAAAGTCAAATTAGTAATACATTTACATTTTTGAATAAAAGATTTTAAAGGGAAGCCCTTTGGGCTTTTGGGTCAGTTTCCCCCAAATTTTAACCTCATTATTGAGAGTAATGGGATGATGAGAGTGACAATGATTATGTAATAGTTCCTCGGGGGTCTAGAAAGTATTAGAAGACCAGGGGTTTTAAAGTTAAGCATTTTCCTTTCTACTAATCATGGATTTTAACCATTAGTGCCCACCACAGTAGAAGTTTTGCTAAATTGAATTGAATTGCTACTGTGTTGGGTTAATTCATTTCTACCATCTCTCTCCCCCAATCTTTGCTTCCTCACCTACTGATCTACTGAGCACAGTTGGTGGGTTAGCAAGCAGCGAGAATAACGAAACGGGGGTGTATTCAATAGTCTGTTTATTACAGAATCATTTCATACAGTGCCAAAGATATTAGGAGCTCACAGTTTATATGCCCCCCAGCAGAAGGTCTGTGTGACCCAAAAGAATGCAGACAACGTAAAAGGACCCTCCTTTGATCTTGTTTACTATTTACCCTTGCTTAAGGTTAGTGATTTATTAGGGCAATATCATAGGACCATGTCCAGAGGCATACACAAACAAGATTACATGTCCTCCTGCTTATCTGCCCTGTAACCTTCCAGATATTTGTATAGGAGAGGGGAACATTCCATCAGTGAGGCTGGGAGACCCCCGAAAGTTCTCTACACTAATTGACTCCAAAACAAATATAGATTGTAAGAAGAATAAAAGTATGAACATTTTCAATCCTAATTTAAGGTTGTTGGGAGGCTTTGTGGAAAAGATAAATCTTGCTAGCATAAGCCTAAATACAATTCTAGTACGGGAGCAGATAACTTGGTCAATAGGAGATTACCAAGTTAAGTGGGAAAGATCAAGATTTTTCTAGGTTTGAAGTCAATAACCCAGAAATGGGTAGTTGTTTTGGTCTGGTGAATTGTAAGGGACATACTTGTATTGTGCTGGTACACAATAGAAGGTTCTGAAATCTTACTAGATACTGTATTACTTTGACCTCTCCAGGACCAGGGGTTGGGTAGTAGCTGGCAAATACTGGTCCATGACACTTTGGGGCCACTGTACTCTCTGCTAAATTGAAACATGTACCCATCTAGGGATATTTTTGGAAATGGGGAAAAATATTTTATTCTAGAGGAAGAAGTTAGTGAAATATGTACATCAGAACCTGTTTTCTTCAGCAAAAACACCAGAGACATATTTCTTAGATGTAACTATGCATTCTTGTTTGAAGCCAATCACTATCTGCACATTCTATGACAATCAAGACAGTAATTTCATTAGTCTATATGAGCGGCATGCTGTATTTACATGACTTCAAATAAAAGTGAAATGACAACATTTTCTTGTGGGCTGTACGGTTTTGGTACTTAGTACTGAACATATAACATAGGTGCTAGGCCTATCTAGGAGAGTGCTGTTTCCTTTTGTAATTACATCTTTATCTTTCTGGCTTCCTTATTGTTTGTTTTCTTTTCAGAATGAGTTTGATGGAATACTCAGAGAAGAAGCCGTGGCTGAAGCACTCTGTAAATTGGGCCGCTCAGGCCCTGGTACTGAGCAAGTTTACCTCAACCTGTCATTACCAGTGAGTATAACAGAATGCCAATGATTGTCAGTCTGTGTAGACCCAGTACACTAAACCTATTGGCTTCTTAAGTGTTCTCTGATATTCATTGATTTGGTGATGACTAGAACCTACCCCAAGTCCCAAACCATTTCATCTGGGTGGAAATTGATGTTTAACAGCTTCTCATATAGATGCCAGACTTTGGGGCATCTCCACCATGTTTTGATTATCAAGGTCCCAAGTTCCTTTACTATTATTGCTCTCACATTTATGTCTTTTCATGATAAGTATTAATGCAAGCCCAACCCTCTTCTCAGGGGGAAACTGAGAGAAACTTCAGCTGCTACAATCCAATTAGGTTAGGCAATATCAAACAATCTGATATTCTATCACTTGCTTTCCATATTGGTGCCTGGTGCTAGTGTAGCACTATGTGGGTCACTTTCACCAACAGTAATAGGCCAAGAACAGTGTGACATAATTAGAATTCAAAAATACTATGATTCTATGTCCAAAATTTCTCTCTGAATCCAACTTAAAATAAGTATTTTGTATTGAGTTGGGTTATTTTTATGTGTCAAGGTGATCCACCTTTCCAAAGAAAATGCTGCAAAAACACAGGTTTGTAAAGATTTTTTTTTGTGATTCAGCAATTTTTAGCTTCTGAATATCATTCATATTTAAAATTAGTAACAGAATATGATTTAATCATATAAAATGATAAATAAAGACTAATCGGGGTACTTCAAGTTTTAGTTTTGTTTCAAATCAAATTAATATCCTGGAAAAATATTTTAACTTTTTGTTTCAGAGTATTATAAAATGTTAAAAAAAATTTTAAATAAAACTAGTATGACTTAGTGGAAAAAGCATTGGGGCAATTTGAGTTCAAATCCCAGCTCTGGCCAGGTGTGGTG
The DNA here is from genome assembly GCF_028583685.1 of Petaurus breviceps papuanus. NCBI lineage: Eukaryota > Metazoa > Chordata > Mammalia > Diprotodontia > Petauridae > Petaurus > Petaurus breviceps. The sequence continues at coordinate 17,337,296 of NW_027185784.1, forward strand.
GAACACACCTGTAGTCCCTATTTACTGGAAAGGTCCTGAGGCTGTTAGTTTGCTTGAGTTCAGGAGTTTCAAGCTGCAGTGAGGCTAACGTTGATTGGATGTCTACACTAAGTCTGGCTCAAATAAGATAAACCAGATGGTGTAAGAAGGGGCTGACTGGGGCAAGTTGGAAAAAAAGGAACAAGTTAATGCTTTATGCCGATCCATATTGGTGTTGGTGAAAACATTTCCAGGATAGGCAAGGCAGGATGACCCAGTCTCAAAAAAAAAAAAAAAATCCCAGTTCTGCCTTGTTCAAGACTTCTCTGGGTTCTGTATCTAAATTCACTAATCTGTAAAATAAAGGAATTGAGGTATATTACCTCCAAAGTTCTATATAGTTACAAATCCCAGGATACTTTTGTTTTCTGAACAATGAATGTACAAAGTATTGTTGGAACATTACCATAGCACTATGATTGTGTTTCATAGTGGAATTCATTATAAGGTTATTACATCTTAAACCTCATTTTGGAAGATTTAATGCAGCATTAAAAGGCAGATTCACCCACAAGTCAATCTCATGGCATGTCTTCTGAAGACAGCATTATACCAAGGCTTGCATGTATTATAATTATAACTGAAAAACATTCAAAAAAATTAATCAATCAACATGTATTGATCTTGCTATGTGCACATAGCACTACATATATATATATATGGGGATGATAAAGAATTTTAGAAGTCATTATATTCTCATTCAAACCCCTTTCAATCAATATTCTACTTCTATCTTAAATTAGTCTGTAGAAAACCACAACAATCCTTTCTATCATATATATATGTGTGTGTGTGTGTGTATATATATATATATATATATACATATATATATTTTTTTGTTTGTTTGTTTAAAGCAATCAGGGTTAAGTAACTTCCTCAAGGTTACACGGCCAGTTATTTTTGTGTAGGTGCTGAGTATCTGAGGCCAGAACCGATCCCAGGTCTCTTGACTCTGGGGCCAGCACTTTTACTCACTGCGCCACCTGGCTGCCCCCCTTTCTATCATATTTTAGCTAGATAAAACTTATTTTGTCACTAAATTTCCTTCATATTGGGCACTATATGACTTATTTTGTCTTAATTTTTGTCTTAATATTCTCTTTTCTGTATTTGGCTTCTTTAATGGATCTCATTTTCAATTGTTCTATCCCCTTCTAATAAACATTCTTTTTTAAAAAAAATAAACTTTTTTGTTGTCTTTTTTTTTTTACATCAGCAAAATTTCCTCCTCCATGGAGGACTATCCCATATAAAAATAATATTTTTCAAGGAAAAAAAAGAGAAAAAATTATCAAAACTGACTAACACATTATAAAAGTCTGATAATATTAATTAATCAGTCAACATTTGCCTATTATGTGAAAGGCATTGTGCTAATTGCTGGGGATACAAAAAAAGGAGGGAAAAGACAGTACCTGCTCTCAGAGAGCTTACACTATGTGCAATGTACTACACTCATGGACCTTCCATTGATGGGGTAATGGGACCTGGACCCCTAAAAGGAAAAGACCATGTCTTGAAAGCAGTTCAGTCCCTGAACTTTCCCACACAACCCAGTCTACCTCTGCAAAGTAGTTGGGAGGATGGGGGAGAGATGTCTTCTCAGCATTCTTCTTCTATTTGAACATTTTCAATAATAATAACTCCTAGTTAGTTTTATTTCTCTGGTCACATCTGCCATCATACCAAGGACCCCAGATTCCCATGTCTTTTCTGAATAGTCTCCCTGTGTACCAGTTGGAAGTAGAAAAGGTATTGGTTGTGGGGTCTTAGAATTGGGAGACAGCCTAGAGGTTCAGTGTTCTCCTTTTATAGATGAGGAAGCTAAGGCCCAGTGAGATTAAATGACTTACCCAGTATCACACAGTGAGTTTGTGGCATGGATAGAGTTAAAAACAGGTCTCTAGCCTAGGTCAGGGTTCTTTCTATTTGCTACTAAAGGGAAAAATTCTGCCTTGCCAGAGAATTATTGGTTCAAATGAAAGTAACACTATATAAATGTCGTGCTATTAATCGCTTCTTGGTTAGGCATAACATCAACCCCATGTACCTATTATGTATGTGCCAGTCAGTGTACTAAGTACTGGAGATATTAGAAGTAAGGATGAAACCCTTCTTAATCCTACTGAGCTTACATTCTAATGGGGAATGTAACAGCACATTTAAAACTATATACAGTATAAGCATAAAGACAATAAATACAAATATAATAAACAAAGTCATTAAATACCAAAAAGTTTAGGAGGGCACTAGTATCTGGGGGGAGTAGGATCAGGAGAGCCTTTCCTGCAGAAAGAAGATGGCGCCTGATTTTCATCTTAGAGGAAGAGTAGGGTCAGGAATGAATGAATTCTTGGCTTGGGGGACAGCCAGTGAAGTCCCCATACAGGAGATGGAGTCTCATGTGCAGAGCCAGTGAGATTGGGGTAGGATTGTGTAGCACTTGTATTTCCTCATGTTCATTACCCTAATTTCTGGCTTATTATTTATTTTTATTATTCTGGATTATATCTTACATTTGTTTTATGCTAAGAATCTGCCTAATACGCAGTTGCTTTAGCTGTCTTTATTAGAAACAAGTGACTTCTTTGCCCACAACCTTCAACATTTTTATTCTAATTCAGTTAGCAATAGTTTTCTTCACATTTATTTTGAATTTTTTATTTGAATGTTGCTTTTCTTTTTTTGAGGGTTTTTTACTGAGTACACATTGTATTTCTTGTTAGAGTCTGGTGTCTTTCAACATCCACCTGAAGCATAGGCCTGATTGCTTTGTGCCTGCCATCTCTTCTTCCCTTGTATTATTCTAAGGAGATTACCAAACCAAAATTATATTAAAGTCTTTTTTACTTTTTCCCCGCAGAACTCTGACTTAATAGATGTTTCCATTCTTTGTGGATATGTTCACCTAGAGAACTTGGAACTGTCACACAATAAAATTAATGGTATGTAACAATTATTCTAGTAAATTCCTGCCTAGACTGAGCTACAGAGAATTAAAATGGTTTGCTGTAATATGTAGTTAATATCACAAAGGTTCATTTTAGTGATGGCATCAATCAGTCCCCATATGGTTTCTCTGCCCTAAAACCAAAAGACAGAGGCACAAATCTACAAAAAGGATAATGTTATGGTATATTTGTGGTATTGTAGAATTGTATTTACTCAATTATCAGAGATTCAGGTGAAATTTTTGATGTATTACCTCCTTTTATGAAGTTGATTATGCCCTGGGGTTTAAGCATTCTGTTTTCCTTTCCTACTTTTCACTAATCTTCAGTAAAGATTATACATTCCTTTTATGCTTCCTTTCTCCTTAATAGGTCTCTATCTTAATTTGTTCTTTCATATCTCCATCTTTTTCCTGGATGGCTATATCTAATCTCATTAGTTGAACACTAGAAACCCAGATTTTTTTCTGTATGTATAATTGCTCCCTTCCCTGTTGATGTTATTTTTTTCAATTCCATCTTGAACTTTTCTTTTTTCTCCTTTTCTGTCTTTCATGTATATGTGTATATATGTATGTATATTATGTACATGTAGCACATTGTACTACTCTTTCCTTTTTATTAAAGTGATCTTTAAGTGCTACTGCTGCTTCTTCCTCCTCCTCTTCCTTCTTTTCTCTCCCCCCACACCTATGCCCTTTCTTCTTGATCTTGGTTGCTACTTCTACTATCCTGTACATTCTGTATATTCCTTGTCTTCCCCAGGAGATAAAGCATTGTTTTTTTTTTCTTCCTAATATTTGTATGGATTGGGCTAGATAGCTTCTGAAGTCCCACCTCCCAACTCTCAAAATCTGCATTTCTATGATCCATCAATGCCTATCACTGATGACGACTTTTTAATAGTCTCTCTTCGTGAGTTGTTATGACTAGAAATATCATCATCACACCATCAACCTGGCAAGGAGCTTCTAAGAGCTTCCAAGACTGGTCTTCAGATGGAAGATGTACATCCGTCCCCTGGGTCATACCTGAAGCCTTTCTAACTTTGTGGGTTCTTTAGAGATGGCATCCTGATGATATACATTTCAAGAATTCCTATAAGGTTGGATATAGGACTTCAAAAGAAGGCTTTATTCCCAGTAGTACTAAAATAGATATCATTCATTTTTGTCTAGATCTTTGTTTTCATTGGGGTGGGATACTCTTGGAATATTACTCAGTTCACTGATACGAATCAGCAACCCTGTTGTAATGTATAATTTTAGAATGTTGCCTAGGGTACAGTGTTAAATGACTGTGCATGGTCACATTGTCTGAGGTAGGACCTGAATGCTGGTTTTCTTGACTATGGGGCTAATATATGCCTCTCATGTTTTCCTTATAAGGAACAACAACCCAGTTCCCTCCACTTTTTCTTACTTTGATGGTACAAAACTTGCTTCTTTCTCCTTTTTGGCTTGGTTTCTCAGGCTCTTTTCCTGACTTCTCTTCTTTTCCTGTGATTAAAACAAACTCTTTCTATTCATTGATGAAGAATCTATCTGAGTTCTTTTGGATCTTTCCTTAAGATTTACTTTTTTTGGAAACTTTTTAATGAGAACATATAGATGACCTCACATTTGTGTATTTTGTTCCACGACACCTTGTGAAAGAACTAACAGATTTTAACCAAATTTGGCATATGGCCATCTGCATTCTAAAGATCATAAGACCTTTCTATCAGATGTGCAGTTGAAAATCTCCATGTGTGTTGTCTCCCTCATTATAATGTTGAGAACAGCAACTGCCTCATTGTTCCATTGGATCCCAGTGCCTAAGCACAGTACTTTGCCCATAGTGACCACTTAATAAATGCCACATTCATTCATTCATTTATATTAGTAAGGACTAGCAAGGTACGATTTAGGTATGATTTATGGTTCAGTCTACCATCTTGGAACAAAATAATAGCCAGTATAAGTATTCAGATGGGCATATCTCGTTCTTTAAAAAGCATTTGAAGGGATTTTGATGACATATGCTCTATCATTAGAGTGTCAGGAAGTTGGTGCTTCATTTTATAACTTGGAAACAAAATAATGATAAATGTTTTAAACAGGCATAGCTTTTGAATTTTTTAATAGGTCAATGGAATTTGGTATGCATGTAGAGATGAGAAATAAGTTTTTGCACTCAGTGAAGTAATAGGATCATAGATTTAGAACTAGTAGGAGTCATAGAAAGTATGAAGTCCAATCTTTTCAGTTTATAGATGGAGAAACAGTACATAGAGGTTTGGTAACTTGCCGAGGTTCTTAGAACCACTAGAAACTTTTTCCTTTAGAAAGTTTTGTACATCAGAATCGGTTTATGTGATTTGGTCTGGGAGCCATTAAGATTCACAGAACTTAGAGCTTGTAGCAATATAGTAATCACTGAAATCTGGAACTTGAATTTTACAGATTTATAGAACTAAGACTCAGAGAGATCAAGTAATTTGTCCATGGTTACATAGCCACAAAATAGTAACGCTGAATCTAGAGACCAGATCTTTTTTTTTTTTAAATCATACTTTACTAAAAACATTGGGGCCATTTACCAAGAGTTTCGTCTTCTTTCTTCCTCACCTTCTATCACCCACTTGTCTTCTGCTACTATTTCATCTTTCCTTCCATCTCACCTAATGAAGTAGCCCTTCTCTTTGCCAAAGCCTTAATAATAATGATAACAGTAACAATAATAATAATGAGGAAGAGGAGGAAAAAGAGGAGGAGGTACTTGGGTTTCAAACCCCAGCTCTATCACTTTGTAAAACGGGGGCTTACATTTGATGATCCCTTAGGTCCCTTCCTTAGATTTCTAAATTCTATGATAAATAATCATAAGAGACTGTAGACTGACTGACTAATTGATCATGAACCCATGTGAGGGAATTGGAGCGTAAAACCATGCCTGGTTGAGCCAGGACTAGAATACACATCATTTTACTCCTATTGTTTTTTTTCCCCCTCCAAATCATGTTGCCAATGATGTTGAATCCATTTAAATTTTGTGTTATATATGAAGATGAGAATGTTCTCATGAACAAATACTTTATGCTTTATTTTTAAAGTTATATGTGACTCAAGTGAATAAAATATAGTCTTTCTCCCTTTGGAATTAAAGTACAAAATGCTGGCTTATGACCAAATATAAAGTTTAGGTGAATATTTTCACAAAATAGAAACTAAAGTAGAATTGTAGAATTTATTAAAGTGACCATGTTAAATTAATAAGATTTAGGATTTGGTGACTAAATTCTGAGGTATTTATAAACAAAATTTATTTTAAAAACAGAGGTTACATTCATTTCTATTCTTTCTATAGTCATCAGTTGTTTCAAGTCTGGTTATTTGGTAAGTTATCCAGAAATGTCACTTCTCATTCATCTTCCTCCTGCTGCTCTTCACAAGTAATAAACTATGCTTGTCAGAACCTTTGTGAATTATTGAACTGGTTTAGGGGAGAAGATGATGAAACTTAAAACAATCCATTTGCTATTTTTAGTTTTTCTGGTCAAAGGCTGGGTGGAGGAAAAGGATAAGAATATTGGCTTGTGTGAAGTATTTACATTGTTAAACATATATTTGAATTATTCATGTATTTTGGGGGGGCAGAGCATCATTGGCAAAAGTCTGACTGCTTGCAATTTAATTATTTTTTAAAAAAGTTTTAGTTGTAATGTTTACTGCTGTTAATTGCTTTTGTCTAATTTTACTTATTTCATTGGTTTAGCTTGTTCTGTGTTCTTTCTTCCCTTCTTAGATTTGAGCTGTGTTAGTTACATGCCTTATCTCATAGAACTCAATGCTTCTCACAATGAGTTGACTACTTTCTTCGGTTTCAAGCCACCTAAAAATCTCAAGGTAGAATTTACAACTGTGCTGAATAAATATATTAAATACCCTAGTAGATTTATATATCAAATTAAACAGGTAAAACAATGCTGAAGAGACATGAGAAATTAACTTTAAAAGATTCAGATTTTAGTGGAAAGCAAATGCAAGTTTTTGGAGTGACTAACCATGTTCAACCTTTACATATTCATAAGAGTGAGTCAATGTAGATAATATGGCTATTAGCCTTTGAGGAGGAGAAAATAGAATATTATGTATTTCATTTATTTTGAAGAAATAAAGATATAGACTAGCATGCCAATTGACAGTATTTTTAGAAAAGTCTGCTAAAAAGTAACAGGATGATTTAAGGCACTCCTGAAAAAAAGATGTTCTTCCTTTCTCTGAAATTCAAGAATTATTATTATGTATTTTTAAATTGGAGCAGAAACAATTGCATATCAATATTGAGTTCTGGAAAATCTATTTAGCATAGAAATTTTCCTCAGAGTTCCCTTAAATACCCTCCTTGTGTAACTCAATTTTTAAAATTATCATTGACTCTTTTTTGTGAATTTTCTTATAAATCTATGTAAATAAATGGGATAATATATGTAAAATAATTTGTAAACCATAAAGTGTTACATAGGTGTTAGCTATTATTATTACATAAAAATTTCAAATCTGGCCATACCTCGACATGTACTTTTGCAGCCCTAAAGCATAGATTGCATTAGGAATTTTATAAAACAGCTTGATATGCTGGAACATGTATAATTAGCATTCTGTCACATGACTCCATTTCTTAATGAAAAATGCTTCTATGCTTTTGAACTTTGTATGGCTAATCATTTATGTGAATTCATGTTTGTATGATACGGACATAAACTATTACTGTCTATTTCCTGGGGTTACATTTTATTTGTAAAACAAATTAAATTGTGAGTTTTAGATCTAAAGTTCTTTAATAAGACTTGCAAAAACATGGAAATCTATTTCAAATTCATTCTACTATAGCATTCATTCACTTATATTACACTTTCCTGACAGAATAGCAGTCTCATTGATTTCCTCCTTCTTGCTTAGTAATCACTCAATTATTATCAGTCTTGTTATTTTTTTCTTTTTAAATAATGTTTATTTTTTTTAAGATGAATGCATCAGATTGTTATTCCCCTATACCCATAAGACACATTATGTTCCTCTATGGAACCATTATGCACTCTGGGGAGGCCACTCAGTGGTCACATTGATCAGGCAGTTTGTAGCCTCCCTTGTTGATACCATTGCCAGTTCTCCCAGACCCTGACAGAACTTTTTTTTTATCCTGAAATATGCCCTTCACTCCTTGGCAAACCTCCTTAGAAGCACATACCACTGAAGGTACGTACCCTAGTATCTTCTCCCAAAACATTGGGTTCCTATCCTACCCACCATGAAATCCCCAAATCTTAGAGGAATTAGGAAGATTAAAAATATGGGCCCCTACAGAGACTCCCCCATCCCCCAAATGGCTAGGCCATTACCCATGAAGTACTCAGTCACACTGCTGAATGAGGACAGTAACTTGTTCCCCTGATTCTACCTGCTTGGTATGCCTTCCTTGCTTCCTGTTTAACTTTCTCAACTATATGTTTCTTGGGATTAGAAACTGCATCTTACACTTCTTTGTACCCCTCTAAAACGCCTAGAATTGTGTTATGCACGTACCTAGTAGGTATTCAGTAAATACTTTTTGATTTGCATTTGATAGATTACTTTCTTCTGGCCCTCTGCTTCATAAGGATTAAAACTAGGCTCCAATGCATATCAGAATGCTTTAGTATTACCCCTTAAAACCTCTGTACCAAATATTCTTGAGGATATAAAATTAGCCATGGTCTTTGACTAAGGTACATTTAATACACATGCTGAATAGATGTGTGGAGATAGAGGATAAAAGAATCAAATTAAGGAGAAATAAAGTCTCCAAACCTTAGGTAGTATCTTCTAGTGAATCATTTGCCATTTAGTTGAGAATGAATACATAGCAAAGACTTTTCTTGAAATAGTTATGAGAAAGTTCATAAAGTGGGAGGATGTAGCTTAAGGTATGGATAAAGCCAAATTCTTCTCATCTTTAATATATGGACAAATTAATTGAGACAGGGATTGAAAGGGGAAAAGAAAAAGGAAATCAAGATATTCATATAAACTAAAAGGATAGAATTTAGGGACATTCAGAGAAAATGAGATAAATGATGCTTAATAGGAACAGAATGAAAGAGTTTCCTGAAGGATGAATACAAAAATTTAATATGAATTTCAAACACTGAGTTATCCCATGGAGGAATTTGATTTAGTTGTGTATGTAAGATCGCCTATGTCAGTGGTCAGAACTCAATGGAAATTACATGTTCCTTGGACTAGTCAAAAGATGAAGGAGAAAGGGGTCTTTTAAGAGATATTTACAAAGTTTTAGTATTGAAGATTTTTTAATTAATTAATAAAATTTTAAATTTGCCTTTTAATATTAATAAATACTAACAAAATTTACATTTGTAAATCATTAAATCTAAATAAGACTATTCCTATTCATTCTTTATGTAAACATCTTTTCCTTATGCTTTGTTATTGTAAAAAGATGGAAGGATAAGCAACTTAACAGCAAATTGGTGTCTTTTTTTTTTTCAGAAGGTGGATTTTTCATACAACAAAATCCCGGAAATGAATGATTTGTATGCATACACAGGGCTCAGTAAACTAATACTGGATAGTATCCTTTGGAATGGATAAAGGGAATATTTTTTGATAAGAGATTGATCAAGTTTGCTAATTTCTTATGTGTCTTTGTGATACTGTGGTACTCAACAAAATTTTTCCTAAAGATATAGGAATGACATTTCAACTTATTAAAACATTTAAAAAATAAAATGTTGAATGTAGGTATATTTTTAAAGAATAAAAGTTTGAGTCAAGAGTTATGAAAATAATATTATTAGGGAAGCTGTGGATCATACTCATGATGTTTATTTTTATTGTTATTTTAGCTGCAGGATTGGAAGCTATGTTTTAAACTAATTGTGATTTCTTGTTTTCTAGACTATTGGGACATACATGCTAGATTTTCTTTTTCTTTTTTTTTTTCCTTGCTTTTTGGATGGCAGTTGGGGTTAAGTGACTCTCCCAAGGTCACACATCTAGTAATTGTGTCAAGTGTCTGAAGCCAGATTCAAACTCAGGTCCTCCTGACTCCAGGGCCAGTGCTCTATTCACTGCGCCACCTAGCTGCCTCTAGATTTTCAATTATTCTTATATGTGGAAATATGGATTTAAACAATTCTATTGCTATAATACCTTTTGTCAGCAAACTAGTATTGTCAGTAGTTGCTACCTGCCTGAACTCATAATGTGAAATCCTTCTAACTGTGGTGCAGTGGATAGAATGCTGGGCCTGGGGTTAGGAAGACTCATTTTTGTGAGTTCAAATCTGATAGTATCAAATCAGATACTTACTAGCTGTGTGACCCTGGGCAAGTCACTTAACCCTGGTTGCCTAAGTTGCCTCATCTGTAAAATAAGCTGGAGAAAGAAAATGGAAAACCACTCCAGTATCTTTGCCAAGAAAACTCCAAATGGGGTTATGAAGAGTCAGATATGACTGAAATGACTCAGCAACAGTTTCTCTAACCCACTTCACTCCCTTTTAATCAATCCTTTGTATCACCATCAGCCTAGTCTTCCATATGCATAGGTTTGGTCGTGTCTCTCCTTTGCTTGAAATTCTTAAGTAGCTCCCTTCTTCCTCCCCCTTCCCCCCCCCCCCCCACACACACGAGGAGAGCTCAGCCTCCTTCACCCTTCACAGTCTGATGTGGCTTAACTTTCCAGCCTTATCCCACACTGGTCCTCTTTCCTTCTTTTACTTTATATTCCAAGAAAGCTGAACTACTTTATGTTTTGTATCTCTGTAATGAATTTACTGTGCAGTACTGTGTTATGGTTACCTATGTTTGTGGTGTGCTAGAATTTTAATGAAATCAGGAACTGTCTCTACAGCCTAGCAAATTAGTCTGTACACAGAAGGTACTTGATAAGCGTTTAATGAATATGAGACCAGCCTAGCAGGAATGGAAAATGTTTGGTTTTTTTAAAAAATCTATTTATTTATTTATTTATTTTTAAAGCAATCAGGGTTAAGTAACTTGCTCAAGGTTACAGGGCCAGTTATTGCTGGGTGTGGTGCTGAGTATCTGAGCCCGGATTTGATCCAGGTCATCCCGACACTGGAGCCAGTGCTCTTACTCGCTGAGCCACCTGGCCGCCCCTTATTTTTAATATTCATTAAAAAATTTTTTGAGTTCCAAATTCTCTCCCTCCCTCCAGCTCTCCCCTCTTCCACTGAGAAGACAAACATTATGGTATCAATTATGTTTATGAAGTCATGAAAAAAATATTTTCATATTAGCCGTGTTGCAAAAAAAAAAAAAAAACAAGAAAAATTTAAAAAGTGAAGAAAGTATGCTTCAATTTGTACTCAGAGTTCATTAGTTCTCTCCCTAGAGGTGGATAGCATTTTTCATCATGAGTTCTTCAGAATTTCTCATTGTATTGATCAGAGTATCTGTGTCTTCCTCAGTTGATCATCATTACAGTATTGATGTTGCTATGTACAATGAGCTCCTGTTTCTACTCACTGCATTTTACATCGGTTCATGTAAATCTTCCCAGGTTTTTCTAAAAACATTGTTTCTTACAGTGCAATGGTATTCTATCACAATCATATATACCACAATTTGTTCAGACATTGCCCAGTTGATAAGTATCTCCTCAATTCTTTGCCATAACAAAAAAGAGCTGCTACAAATATTTGTGTACATATAGCTCCTTTTCCTTTTTTGATCTTTTTGGAGTAGAGATCTTGTAGTTGTATTGCTAGATCAAAGGGCACGCAGAGTTTTATAACCCTTTGGGTTTAATTCCAAATTGTTTTCCAGAATGGTAGACCTAGTTTACAACTCCTCCAACAATGCAATAATGTGCCTATTTAGGAATGGAAAATTTCTATTGAGGAGTAATGGGATAAGGCAGATTGTAGAATATTTTTGTTGTCAGGCTAAGAAGCTGGGACCTTAAATGCTAAAAGGCATTGGATCTTTTGGAGTGATTGAACTAAGTGGTGTTTTAGGTGCTGACTGTAATGCTTAGAATTTAGGTAACCAAGAAAATAGAAATGGGAAGATTGGAAGGGATAGCTGGTTTGGGAAAAGGGAAAAGACAAACTCACTGAGAAATGGTCAGTAATGGGAGGTAGATTTGGATATACTTACAATTAGAGAGTAGATGGAGAAAGAAGATACAGCCAAGAAGACACATGAGCTCTCAGAGAGGTAAGGGGCTAATAAGGAAAGTACAGGGCCAGAGGATGGAGAATTTTAAGGCATGAATAGTTAAAACTGAAATGTGCTAAAGAGGTCAAGGACAAAGAGAAAGGCAATTGGACTTGAATAGGTGACCTAGTGAGCAGTTTCAATAAAGTGGTGGAAAGAAGGAATAAATAGATTGCAAGAAGTTGGAGGAATGATGGGTGGTGAAAAAATGGAGTCAATGAATGGGGACCACTTGTTTGAGAAGTTCAATAGAAAAGAAAGGGAAAAAACTAAGATATTTTTATCTGGCTTTAGAGACAACAGACTCAAATGAAGGTTTTGCTTTTGTTTTTTGGAATAAGAAGGGACCTGAGCACTTTTGAAGGGAAAGGGAGAGGTGCCAGTCGAAGAAGAATTTGGATTGTTCCTTAATAGAAGATTGGCATTTGTATCATCTATTATGGTAGGCATTTTAATACTTCTTCGGATGATACAAAAGTGAGAAAAATTTCTTACTGCTCCTTCAAGAAGACTGAGAATATCACCTTCTGTACCAGTAGTAACTAAACTAATCTAGGGGTAAGGTGTATGGTGAGACCTCTCCTGAGCTCAGAGGTTTGGTGGGAAAGCACATGACATCCTCAAATAAACTATTAAATTAACCAAGGGAAAATCCATTGCTAGGAAGGCAGCAAAGAAATATTGTGATCTTTCTTCCCCTTCTGATTAAACAAATCACATTCTAATGTAAATGTAGCTGAGCATTCAAAATCTACATTCTGCTATGCTGGTACTATTTATTCACTGTTTGAAATACACTTGCATAGAATTCATACATTCTCTATTGTCTCTTACTTTATTTAGGATTTTAAAATATTAAATGGTTCCTATGATGGTAACTTCATATTGATTTCCTTTTCTTATGAATATGACTTTAAAAATATTTTCCTTAAATACAGCCCCTGGTATATAGATAATGAAATAAAGGACATCAAGGGACTAGAGAATTGTAAAAACCTAACTCATCTTAGCTTGGCAAACAACAAAATCACTAAAATGGATGGCTTATGCACTTTACCAATCAAAATACTCTGTCTGGTGAGTCAAACAAATTTTTTGTTTTTCCTAAAGTATTTATTTTTAAATAGTGAGAGTATGAATGTCGATTTCTTAGAATTTTGAAAATTTGTTAATATCTATTTAATTGGTCCACAAAATGGGAAAACATTAATATTTTATTTTGTTTTTTTATAATATGCCTTTTTGCATAGGTGTTATCTCTTTTGCATATTTGTTACATGGCAAATACAGATTAGCTAGTTTGACATCCAAATATTTAGAATTAATTTTTAAAACATACTGAGCCTTTCTGTATTGGAGAAATGGCATTCACAATAAATTCCAACAATATTTTAAAGAAATGAATAATGTATAGACACCAGTCACACTTATAAATAAATATTAGAATTTAGAAGAAGCAATGAAAAAAACTAAGATTTTTAATCCCATAAAATTTTCTACATGTTGTTTCAAGTAACTGGTATATGGTACATTTTATTCTCCCAGTGTAGAATCAGTAAGAAGTTATGAGAGGGAACTATTAAACTCCATCAGTAACATTTCATTTATTCATTTCATTCATAAAGTGACATGTAGTGAGAAATTTCATATTGTCACAGATTTCGAGAGGGAAGGGACCTTAAAAGTAATGTAGGCCACCTTTGAGGAAACTGAGGCTGAGAAAGGTTAAGTGATTTGGCCCAACATAAAAATAAATTCTCTTATGGGAAAAAATCTACAAGTTTAGTACCTCTCAATACACATATGATGTTTCTGAAATAACTTTGGCCAACTATTTGGGGAATGATGATATAATTTGTGGATTATTCAAGTCCCTGATTTCTCCTTCCTACTCCTTGCCTATGTTTCACTATTCTTTACCACAGAAACCACAGATTGGACAGGATGGTAGTGAATCTCAAGCTAGCTAAATTTACTTTGTGGTCATATCTTAGGTGAATATTTTGGTAAGGAAAGAGATCGGTTGAAATTGGCCTTTTAAATTAAATTTTGTATTATTTGTATCTTCTTTTTAATTTTGTGGAATTTTGTATTCTTTCTTCAACATAGAGAATTTAATGTCGATTTTATTCTTCTTTCAAAGAGTTTAAAGTGCATTTTGAGATTCAACATACTATACAGTGAGGAAGGCTGGGGCAAGGTACAGAAATCAGATTATAGATGGTGCAGTTGAAGCAGAGAGATGTAGCATTTGCTTGAGGCTGTAAAGTAAGTTGATTAAAGAGATCAAGATCCAATTCACCTGACTTTAGGTCCTATATTCTCTCTGCTCCACCACATTAATAAACTCATCTAGTTAAGTGAAAATTTGAATGATAAAGAGAAATGGTATATCTAGAAAGATAAGAATTTGGAGTATTATTGGTAGCATTTACAATGGATTTTCATTACTTGGGGGAATCACATCCTTGCTATAGGGCATATATGCTTGGTATTCCCATTTACTTAAAGTGGTATGATTCAAGGATGATATGTGGGAGTGCTAAAGGGGATAAGAATTAAATCCATTATTAAGAATAATACTCATGGCACTATCATCTTTGGAGTGTATGCCAAACACTAAATAATCCATATTGACAGTTTTTCCTGAAGTATCCTTCAGGAAAAACAGCACATCCATTCTATGTTTTCTCAAGAAGTGATTAGGTGAATTGCCCTTTCATATCACAAAGATGAGTTTGTGAAAACATGGAGTTCGGTGTCTTTCAGTTTTCTTTTAATTATTTGAGAATAATTTTTTCTATTTTTTCATTGTCATACTAAAATGAAATTACAGACATATTCTAGACTTTATGTTTGCTTAATTTCCTTACCAATTTAAACACAGCCAATTACTTCATTTTAAACCCTATTAAAAAGGATTTATTTTTATCATTAATAGGAAGGATAAAGAAAAACATTCATTATCAAAAGCAATTATTAATTCTCTGGCAACAGCTTTCACTGTAAACTGAAATGTAAATTCATCTCAGGAAATGACAATGAATTGCAGACTTTAAAATTCAATTTCCCTGAAGTAAAACCTGTTTTCTTATTCAGAATAGTAGAGTTTATGTGTATTTCTGGTTTCATTACTTTTGGGAAATGGTTTATCTCTTTTGAGTTTATATCTTGATGTATTATTTCTTAAGAATTTCTTCTTATAACTAGCAGAAACCAACTAAGAAGTTCAGGAGATATGGAACATTTTCCTGTTCTGTGACTTTAGGCTGTCTAATTATATGCATAGGCCAGCTGCCATTTTTAATTGGTTCCACTATGCTAGGTAAAGGGGTGTAGTAAGAGCAGTTAGCTAAAATTGCTGCAGACCCTTTGATTTGAAGAGCTTTGTGACCTTATTCCAGGGTTTGGTAATGATGTATTAATGGCATTGTTATGGAATTATGCTAGTTGGGGATATGTTTTGTAGTATATGCCTACAGACCTCTCTAGGCCTCAGTTTTACCATCTGTAAACTACTTAACAGAGCTATTGTAATTATGAATTCATTGGAAGGGGTATAGTGGACTTAGTGTTAAGTCTTAAATTAATCAAGCTTAAGTTTGAATCCTCTGATTTACTTACTGACTAGCTGTATGACCCTGCACAAGTCACCTAACCTTTTTCAGCCTCAGTTTCCTTATCTGTAGAATGGGGATAATATTAAGGTGTACTTCACAGGATTGTTACAAGAATCAAATGAAATAACATATATAAACTACTTTGCAAATCTTAAAGTGCCAAATGAACGTTAGTTAGTTATTATTATGAATTATTTAAAGCATCTAAAGCATTGTGAACATTGTTGGGAAAAAGTAGCTGCAAAATTGATAAATTATAAAGTGGGTATTTTTTTAGTACCGGGATATCTATATTTGCATTATATTCATATATTTGTGGTAATTAGGCAGATTGAATATATTCAGTTTTTTTCTTCCTACATGGTTTTACCTTTTATCTCTATTCCTGTTATACATTTTACCTTCTCCAAGTCCTTAAGCTCTGAGGAGTAGTAAATTTGGTTTTAACTATGGAAAAAGTAATGTAGGACATATTTTTAAATGTCTTCTGCTTGACTTGAAAATAAATAATGAGTTCTGCTTAATGAAGAGAACTCTTAGGAATTTTATATGTTCAAAGAGGCATTTGGGAGCTACTTACAGAATCATTTTTTTGTTTTTGTTTTTTGTTTCCAGATTTGAAAGATCAGCAATTTTAGAACATTTTTTTCTTTTGCTGTATTAAAATAAATCCTTATGAGAAATAGTAGGTGAATATTGCTATTAATAGCCTAATTAAAAATGTACAAGTCAGGAAAAATGTTAGAGATGATCAGCCAGGTCAATACCATAATGTTTATTCCTTGGGTTTTTAAGTGTTTATTAAAAGGATGGGAAAAAATGTTAAATAATTATACACAAAATGGCATTAATGGGTGATGATGCTGAAATGACAGTTTTAGTTTACCAACTTAAACTGAAAATATAATTTATTAGTGTGAATTACAGAACTCAAAGCTAGCTCAAGGAGCAACAGAGATAATTGCGTTGGCAATCACCTCTCTTCCAGGGGAGTGTTGTAAAACTATTATAAAATTCAAGATGTTGCTATTATTATTTGTGATTATGAGTACGGAGAAGGGGGAGGATTGGACAAGAGGCCAAAATTTGCTTTGTATCTGTCTTTTCCATCTTCATTGTCAGAAAGGATACTTATACATGAGTAACTGACCTTCTAATGAAAGGAAATGCTTATTCTTGAGCAAGTTTTGGAGAATAGGGCAGTTGTGTAAAGCTATTGGCATTCAAAAGGTCTTTTGATTAAAGAATTACATCAAATTTCTTTGATTTAAAATTAATATTAAAATAATTAATAATAACCTTCTAATTATGTTGCCATTTACTTCATCTTTCAGAATTTTATTTTTCCTATCCATTAAAGAAGGGAATAACATTTATTTTTCCTTAATGGGAATGAAGATAGGATATACTGGGACACCCAATTGAATTCATTCATCCGTTCTTTCCAACACATTGAGTAGATAAACCCATTACAGCCAGCTTCATATGGGCAAGAATCACCCCTGATGGCATATTTGTATTCTACATTATTAAAAGATCTCCCAAAGTGATGAGATACATTTGAGAATTGAGTATTTGAATGTTTATTCATTCATTCAATATATGAAAGAACGAGGAAGCCAAAGAGGGGAATGATTTACTACTACTTTCCAGATTTGGAACAGTATTAAAAGTGAAAAAAAATTGTCATTTAAGAACAATAACAATATTCATTGTCAGTAACCTAAAACAAAACTAAAAGTATGTTTGGTCAATTTTAGAGCAATAACCAGATTGAGGTAATAACTTGTTTGGACAACCTGAAAGCACTACAGAACTTGGACTTATCTGGAAACAAAATCAGTAGCTTACAAGGCATAGAAAATCATGACCTTCTGGAAATAATCAACCTAGAAGATAATAAGGTAACATCATATATAAATACAGTTTTTGTTTTTCTTAGGATAATGCATTGATGACTATGAATTTCTTGAAAGCAAGGATTGTTTTTTATCTTTCTTTGTATCCCTAGGGTGTATGTAGCGCAGTAGCTGGCACGAAGTGGGTGCTTAATAATGTTTTTTGATCGCCTGTCTGACTTACCACACTATTCTTCATAGTAATTGCTCAGAGGGTGTCTATTATATCACATTTGTCTCTCAATTCTGCATCCAGAATTTTTGATCCAATAGTTCAGAGATCCGCTGCCTCCACATTTTGGGTAGAAGGATGAATGACTGGCATTTGGCAGTTCTGAGATGTTGTCTCTAGGAAAATAATGGTGTCCTAGACAGCCTGAGAGGAGGCCATCATCAATAGTATTTAAAAGGAAGATTGCAGAGCCTGAAAAAGTGAAGCCTTTCATTTTGCTTTTACTACGATAGCACCCACCTCCAAATAGCATCAAAGAAGGCGGAAAGATAAGGTACTCCATGTTTTCACAAACTCCTCTTTGTGGTATGCAAGGGCAATTCACCTGATCTCTTCTTGAGAAAAGATAGGATGGATATACTGCTTTTCCTAAAGGAAAAAAATTAGCATTATGGCAATGTGCAGGTACTTTTTTTTGGACGTGACTAATGTGGGAATTGTTTTCCTTGACCATACATGTTTTTTTTTTAATGGTTTTTGTTTTTCTCATTTTTTAAGATGGGGGGAAGGATATGGGAGGAAAAAAAATGCAGTCCTTAAAATAGAATAAATTTTAATTTAAAATTTTAATATAATAGAATGGTCTAACTCTGCATAATGAGTAGCTAATTACATTTATTCAAATCCCCACACCACACTTAATTCACATTCACAAATTACACAAACTGTTTTCTGCTTTTAATGACACTGTATTTTTAATAAAATATATTTCAAAGCATAAAGTATTAAGATGTTAGACTTGGCTGATTTGTTCTGTAGTATGACTTAAGAAATAATTTGGTTCACATTGGGGACTTTGTCATGTTTTGGGGTGAGTTTTTTTCTTGAGAGAAGCTCTAGGCTTCCTTTCCATGTAAATTAAGGACATGGTTGGAATTGGTAGAGAGTGTCAGTGCTCTCTAGAACCAGATATAGTGCTAGGTAAACATTTCCCCATTCAGGCATACTAATGCCCCCCCTCAATGCTAATCTATGACTCCTCATTATTCAAAGGTTTAGAATAAGCAAAAGTTCCAATCGTGCAGGAGAGGGAAGAGAACATTTTCCATCTTAGATGAAACTATAGATATTCAAATCTTTTTTTTCTTTGTATATTGACCTTAATTTGCTTCCAAAATAAAGGAATTCTTAGTCACAGTTCAGTTTGAAAGCTTCAAGTTCTGTAGGCAGTTATACTTCTTACTTGCATTCAGAGTCTTCTTGGAAAGCTATCCTTGTCACCTGCTCAGAGGGAAAGTATTCTCGAATATAGAAACACAGCTTGTTTTCCCTTGCATTAGAATAAAATTTGCAAATCAATATGCCATTCAGGAATTGAAAGAAGAAGAATCTCTGTTAAATAAATATAGGTGTTGATGATTTTCAGAGATGTCATAATGACCCCAGTGAAAACTAATGTTATCTTTCCCCTTCCCTTCACCTTTATTGCAGAGGTAAAAGACTATGGTTTTGAAATGCTGGATATAGTATCAGACTTTTGAATACATTTGTGAATTTTGTGGAACAACTTTCTTCTATGTTATTCTTTGTTAAAAAGGATGGCTTTCTGGGAAGGAGAAGAGGAATACATTGGGAAGTGTAGGTGATATAGAAACAAAATATAACAATGAAATTTATTTTTACAGCAAACAAAGCAAAAACAATACCAGTAGGGTCCCTTTGGCAACAACTGGACCTGGGGATTTATAGGACCCCCTCTGATGTGTCACCAGGTTCTTTTACTGTCAATATCCTCTGGCGGGAGTGCTTTATTTAGTTAGATAGGACAACTGGAAGAGGTACTTTCTGAATGAACCAGCATCTCAGGGCCTGGACCCCCATCCCCAGCTGGTGACACTCATGAATCCTTAGCATCATGCCTGGGAGCACATTTTTGTAACTGAATTCCAAATGTTCTGCGGTCCTTTTCTTACTTTCATTGTCTGCTTCACAGGTATTCCTTCAGGAATTCTGTCATAAATTCCATATTCTCCAAAGCAAGGTAGAATCTAGGCTAAGATCTAATTTTATGTTTTAGTTATCCATAGTCCATCGCCACCAGAAAAATAGCCAGGGTGATCTGGTGAACCACTTGCCTCACATGCTTCCAGGTTAACATCTGGGTACTTTTCTCACTAGGTCACCATTCCTTCACATATAACAATACCTCCTACACTTAGATGCAGTAGACTTTTCCTTAAAGTCCCACAGGAAGATTCTTGCCCACTCTGACCTTTACTAATGGGATGATGGTCTGTTCACGATCAGAAATGGCCACCTGATCTGGAAGCACAAGGAAGCCGATCTGCCTCATGGAAGTTAGGCCAGCTGACACCGTTGAGCTGGCCTCCCATTTTCCATACTATCTGGCCACTAGATTGATAGTCTCACTGCAGACTCTGATCAGAAAGATGACCCCATTCCACAGGAGGTTTATGCTTAGGATCACAGGATCTTGGGCCAGAAGGAAATATTAGACCCTGGACCTGAGAGACCATTGGGTCTCACCCCATGATTTCCCAGAGGAGGAATCTGAGGCCCAGAAAAGATCAGCAATTTCTTCAAATTCAAAATCTTCTAAGTAATAATAGCAGAGCCAGAAAAGTCCTTCTATTCCAAATCCAGTGTCCTTTCCAGTGTGCCATATTATTGCTTTCAGACTTGTACTCATATCCAATCAAGATTTATTTGGTATTCCAAGATTTATCAAGATTTTATCTGGCATTCTATGCTGACCTCCTCAAATCCTTTTCTTTCTAAAGTGACTGATCAAGGACAGGAGAATTCTTCACTTCAAGGTGGCATATGGAAAGTTTGTTAACCAGGCCTCTAGGTAGTGCAGTGGATAGAGCTCTAGACCCAGAGTCGGGAAGTTCTGAATTCAAATCTGCCTCAGACAGTTTTTAGTTATGTGACCTTGGGCAAGTCACTTAACCTTGTCTGCCTCAGTTTCCTCATCTGTAAAATGGAGAAAATAATAATACTCCATCCAGGAATGTTATGAGGATCAAATGAGATAATATTTGTAAAGCTTTTTACAAACTTCAAAGCACTATATAAATGCTAGCTGTCATCTTCATTATTTCTGATTAAATGGGTGGTATATGTTATGAAAGAATAATGCAGGAATTCTGTGGAAAAGGTTTATTCTTCCACAAAAGTCCACAAGTCTTAAAACATCAGGGCCTCAAAGAAAAGTGAGACCACCCAGCTAGGAGGAAAGATGATACTATGAGTTAGTTCTCAAATTTCTGTGTAGTCCAAGTTCAGGGACAGGATTCCCCCATTCTCCCAGTCTTCTGATATCCTAATAGATACAGTCACCACTTGGAAGTATAGGCCTGCTTGTACCTAGCACGGAGCATAAAACAAGGCAGGAAGCAAATGGTCTATGTCCTTGGTTTAGGATTAAATGCCACTGCATAACTCTGATCTCTTGAGTTCTGGACCATGCCATGATATCCTGCTTCCCTGTAATATAGCCAACTTCTTTGGGTTTGACCCTTGACCTACCTGTGGTATCTGCTGGAGGTTGAGTCCTGATCCTTGTCTATCCTGACTAACCCTGCCCCATCACAGTTCATACTCAGGCATATCAGTAATTTTGATGGTTTTAGTCATCATTTCCCCCCTCTAATTCTTCCCCTCCAGCTTAACTTAGCCTTGATATTTTTATTTTATGGTAAGAATCTTTCTTTTGCACAAGCAGTTTAGGGAGAGCTTTGGGGACTTCAGAGAAGTATCAGATGTCTTTAATTGTGCATACATAGCACTTTCTAAATGCTTGTTGATGGACTAATTGGCAACTTTCCTTCAATATTTGATTTTCTGTCATAACCACACAGTTGATTTGTTCTGTAAAGAGAATGGGGTCTTATTTTGCCTTTCCAAAATTCTCAGCCCTCTCCCTTCTTTCTCTTCATTATCTCTGTTCTCCTGAAAGAATTCAATTTTTTAGGTACCAGAGGAAATGCATATACTTCTAGGCCAGGGGTGGGGAAACTGTGGCCTTAAGGCCACATGTGGCCCTCTAGGTCCTCAAGTGCAGCCCTTTGACAAAATTTAGATTGAGGACCTAGAGGGCTACATGTGGCTTCAACGCCACAGGTTCTCCACCCCTTTGAACCTAGGCCCTTTCCACAAATCCCAGTAGGTGTCTTGCCCTCCTTGCCTTGGCCCATTCTATATCAATGATCTGGCCTCCAATTGGCATATTATCTTCTTCCTTTTGTGTATGTATAATTAACCATTAATTTATAAGCCCCTTTTTAGGCATGGAAATCCCTCGTGGGGTTTTTTAAAAGGTCCTTTCCCCACTCTTGCACCTGCACAGTCATTTTCTCTTTTTTGTTCCTTTTGCCCAAATTAATGTTTAGTCAGACCCACTGCCTCTTACTGTGATCTTAAGGTCTAACTCTTGCAAAAATTGTGTTTCCAATTAATTGATGAACCCTACCTATCCATATGGACCTTGAGATTAAGTTGCTATAAACAGGCTTTCTCAGAAAAATCAGCATATACTTCTTATTTATCTATTATCTTTGTTCACCAGGATATCCTTTGAAAACCTCTCAATGCCTTGTATCCATTGAGACAGAATATCTCATTCCCTCAGCATCTCTGTCTAAATGGCCATTGTCACCCAATCCTAACAGCCTGTGCAATGGAAAAAAGCATATGGATTCTTTTTGTTCCCAAGTGAGTTTCCTTGACAGCAAGCTTCTAAATATTAACCTATTTTCTTTCTTTTACTTGAAAAATACCCCCAGCATCTTGGTACATCACCAGCAACCTTTACAGCTTAACTTTTGACCCAAACCATCCCTGTTAAAAAGAACCATGACCCTTTCCATAGATCATAGTGTTTTTAAAGAAGGTTGAACAAGGTTCATAAAGTCGTGTAAGGTTATTTATTCACAGTAATTATATTTTTACAGCAAGATTCTAAAGCTCAGTAAATTGAATCCTAACATCATTGAATTTTACAATAAATGATCTTGCTGTTCATCTAAATAATCTTTCTTTACATATGAAGAAACTAAGATAAAAAGTGAAATGATCTGCCTGGGATCACATTGGTAATTAGTGGCAGAAGCCAGACCAGAATCCAGATCTTCCCTTGTCACACACAGTAGGATGAGAGGGGTCAGATCAGTGAGAGCCCATGTTTGGAGTCAGGTGGAATTTGGATCTTGGCTACACTGCTTTCCATGCATTTGGGTCTCAGTTTCTTGATCTGTAAAACAAACCTAAGTTGAAGTTTAAAAGCTTTTCCAGATCTGAATCTGTGACCTGTGATGTGGATAACCTTGACAGTAATGGACTATGTAGAAATGTAAATTCTATGGCAGAACCCTAAGATACAAGGCAAGGTTCTTCTTTGAGTTGGAGAGTTCCTGGAGAGAGAAAGCATGGAGGGAAAAGTCTAGCCAACTGACTGGTCTATTAGTTGACATATCCTTTACATCTTTATATATAGAGTCAATTCTAATGGCCTTGGAGCTTTCCCCAGAAGTTAACATTTCACTTTTCTTAGCTTCGTGTGCTGACCAGAAACTGCTGAGCTTCTTAGAATTTTTATTAAGAATTCTAGATACCCTAGTAATAAAGCAGTGATTTCTAGATACTATAGGCTTCACTAACAAGCCCCTGAGGGTACATGGCTCCCCCCCTTTTTTTCAACAATCAAAAACTCTACTCAAATTGACTTGTGTAGAATGTGTCCAGAAATGAGAGACAACACTCAGTTCTTCTGTGTTCAGGCTTAGGAAATCTGAACATTATGAGTCCCATGTTCTCCCCTTGCAGAATGCTACAATATAAAAAAGAAGGGGTATTTAGCCCTTTTCCTATAGACTGGCATAATGGAAGTCCAAGTGGTACTTCTTCCTTCCACCTCAGTGAGATATGTAGCAAAATATAGCATATATGCAAATGTTCTTCCCATGTGTGGATTTAGAAATATTTTGGATTTGTGTTATTTTGCTGCTGGGCAGCAGAGATTTTGTTTGTTTCGGCACCATCTCGATGGTGGTTTTCCTTTACTGCACTATTGGAAGGCTCTTGTCACATTTGGAAAAGTGCCTGTGGGAAAAATAAGAAAAGAGGAAAGGCAGTTATGGGCTTTTGGGAGCCTTGCTAACCATATGTAAAAGAAAAATCATAGCAATATTATTTACAGGCAATGGAAATAGAAATCTCTCTTTACTCAGCTACTGAAACAGTTTGGGTGGAGAATTGATGACACCTGTTGGATAAGCTGCCTCTCTTCACTATGTGTGAACTTCTGTATGAGAAACATTTTCTAGTAACATAACATTTCTGGTGTCTCCTGAGAGCTTAAAAAAAAAAAAGAATGTAAGAGATTTGGCTAGGAAACTCTACACATTATCAAAATTATGTAATCTTTCATTTGGATTTTTAAGATGCTCTCTTGGTAATAAAATATCTATATCTAGCTGATAAAGTTGGATTGTAGGTAAGTAAATTGCAACCAACATCAATAATTCTAGTAGAGTGTAGTGGCCCAAGAAAGCCCATATGTTTTTTGTTTGTACTGCTTCCTGATCTGTTTATTCGATTTCTGACTGAAAAGAAATATGAGGAAGGTGTAGAATATCAGCACCGTGACTGGCTGTTCATTGCCCAAAGGAGGAGAGATTTAGCAAGTGGACTTCTGGGAGAGAGCTCCCATTCTGTAGCAGCTAATGTGTCTTTTGCAGTCCTGTGGAGCTCCAATAAACAACAGAATAATCTTCATAGCGTGCGAAATTGGAAAGATCCAAATGACGCCTTCAAATTTTTTTTTTGTTTTTGTTATTTAGTTTTGTGTTAATATTGTGTTTCTGTGATTAAACAGATTGCAGAGTTGAGTGAAATAAAACACATTGAAAATCTGCCGCTTCTCCGGGTGCTCAATCTTTTAAAAAACCCTCTTCAGGTAAGATGCAACAGATACTGGAAAGAAATGAAATGAACTTTCATTGAATCAATTATCTCTAAACAGAACTTTTGGTAAAGAATGTAGAGGAGCATAAATGTGTCCATCTTTATCAACTCATCTCAGGAATATTGAGGGAGATTAAGTGATAATACACCCTCAAACTGCTTGTTATTTAAATCAGAAACACTCTCTTTACTCGATTATCTTTTTCTTGTCAGTTCAATTGTTTTCCAGTCATTTCTGACTCTGTGACCCCATTTGGAGTTTTCTTGGCAAAGATACTGGAGTGCTTTGCTATTTCCTTCTCCAGCTCCTTTTATAGATGAGGAAACTGAGGCAAACAAGGTTAAATGACTTGCCCAGGGTCACACAACTTAAGTATCTGAGACTGGATTTGAACTCAGGAAGATGAGTCTTCCTGACTTTAGGCCTGATGCTCTCTCCAACTGCCCCTATCTTTTTCTTAGGCTAGATAATTTTAGACCCCCAAAGCTTTGCTGGTTAACAAGCTTAAGGTCATGCATCTTCTGCTGAAAGTTGAGCCCAGTGCTGAATATCGAACATGACTGCTTTGGGGTTGTTTGTCACTCTCCCTGAGTGGTATTAGAGATTTACTAGAGGAGCTATTGGTATTGTAGATTAATGTTTCTTTGGATTGGCCAAGACACCAATGGTTCAGACAGAAAATATTGTGTAATAACAGGAAGAAGAAACTACCAGAATAGGTCTCTGTGCTTATTTTCTGGGAAAGAGCATTTTATTTGCCATGAAATTACTATAAAGTAAAGAATGTATTTCTCCCTTCCCCCCGCCCCGTTCCCTCATCCTTTTTCTCAGTCACTTACACTGTTTCAGCTTCTCCCTTCTGTGAATCTATTAAATCACCCATCTTCTGTCTCTCCTTACCTAGCTGTTTCACTTATTCACCACTGTTTTATAAAATGTCTATGCTTTGCCCACAAGCATCCTTATAAAAGGGGAACAGACAACCCTAGATTGTTGCCCTCAGCATAATCTTCTTTATGTGAGAATAGTGCCAACTACTATACTTTCCTTATTGGTGAGATATTAACGAGGCTTGAAGTTTAAGTCTCACTAAGGGTTTCCACACACTCCTGTAAATCTTAATACACATTCCTTGACAGCCACTTGCACAAACACATACACATAGTTATCCCCTCTTTATTAAGTTTACACCCACACATTAACATTCCGAGATGGGTATTTTCACATACTCATTCAAATGCTCAGTTGCCCAAGCAGTTGGATTTTTCCCACGATGGCCCCTCGTACAGAGGTATACACACATTCTCATATACACAAGCTTGTGTGTATCAGTAGTGTGTGAGTTGACAGTGAAGAGAGTGGATAGATAATATGAGTGAGTGACTTTGGTTGGGTAGAGGAAAGGCTGAAGGGTCAGCATGGTCAGTGGAAGATTCTAGGGCTTGTTTATGTGAGAAAGTCACTGAGAACTGTCCTTGATCTTCCTGACAGGAGAAAGCTGACTATTGGCTCTTTGTCCTTCATACATTGCCTCGACTGACAGAATTAGATCGGAGGAAGATTAAAGTGGAAGAAAAGGTACTGGCCTTAAGGTCTCATATAGAATTCACAGAATTATAGAATTGGGAGCGAACTCATCAGCCATATACTACCAATGCATACGGGAATCCCGACTGTAACATGCCCCACAGAGTGGTTCAGTTTCTGCTTAAAAGATTTCCAAGAAGGGATATAGCCCGTTCCATGTTCAATTTGGGAAATTTTTCCTGAAATCAAACATGACTTGGCCTTTTTATAACTTCCTCCCATTGTTCATGATTCTGTCCTCTGGGGCAAGTCAGATTTCTGCCCCTTGTTTTCCCCTGTCATATCCTCCCTGAGTCTTCTCTTTTCTGGGCTAAACATGTTTCTTCAAATAGTCATCATATATCATGAACTCTAGGCCCTATCATGATTCCCTTTCTCTAGACACTGTTCCTGCTTTCCAATATCTTTCTTAAACTGTGGTGCCTAGAACTAAACCTCACACTCTGGATAAGTTCTGATGTGTGAAGGGTATAGGGAGAGTATCACTGCCTTATTCTTAATGCAGCCCAAAGACTACATTTTGGGGGGACTGCCACATTGTATTGCTGATTCTCAGGAAGCTTACAAGCCATTAAAATCACCAACTTTTTTTCCATTGATGAACCTGTTGTCATGTATATCTTATTTTGTATTCGTGAAGTTGATTTTTTGGGGGCCCAAGCACAAGAATTTACATTTATTCCAATTGATTTTTCTTTTTATTAAATTCAGCCTTTTGGATTCTGTCATTCCCTGTGTTAGCAATTCCTCATGCCATTTGTAGATTTAATGTGTATCCAATTTATGTCTTTGTCTGAGTCACTGATAAAAATGTCAAACAGTGCAAGGTCAAGTACAAATCCCGGAATTTGTCCCTTTTTTTCTTGCTGTTTTATTTTGGTTCTCTACTTCTTTGTGACCATTTCTTGGTCTCCTTTTCAGGTTCACCTTCCTCTTTTTGCCCTCTGAGAATGGGGGTTTCCTCTAAGGCCTAATCTTTTCTCTCTTCATATTTTTTGCTCTCTTAGTGAGCACACTTAATTCCTGGGCTTCAAATTTACAAAAGTAAATCATGTTGTCTTAACCCAAAGGTCTACTATCACTTTAATGCTTCACTACCAAGAATGACTGAAGGTCAAGAAATCAAAGGATTATAGGGTAGTAACTAGAATCTAGTGATCCTAGAATCCCTTTAATCCTTAGTTTGTGTAATTCATTACCTGTGAAACATTGCTCCTGGTCAGTCCCCATAATCCCATTCTTCTATTTCTGCTTCAGGAGCTACTGAGTATTGTGGGGGAAAGTCACGAGTTCAAGCTGATTCTGCCTTGATATTTTTGGCATGTAATCTCTGCTGGATTCTTACTGTGCTCAACAGTCCTTCTACTCTATCCCTATTGATGATCTATTTCATTCTTCATAGCTACCATCCCATATTTTTCCTTATCTCCTTTTATATCCCCTCCCTCCCAAATTGTAGGAAATTACCTACCATCTTATTTCAGAGAATCCTGAGGCCATTTAATGTGAGTTCCCTTACCTCTGTTATCTTCTCTCCTCTATTCTCCATAACTCCCTAACATCATTACCTTCCCGCCCTTTTGGTCACAGAAGTGGAATACCTACTTCCTACTAAGGCCAATATCTTTAACTATTCCCTTAATCCTGTTCCCTCCTGGCACCTCCAATACCTTGCTCAGTTCCAGAAGCATCTTCCTCAAAAGCTTCTCTTTGTCATTATTCTTCAGTCTCCCCCTTCCTACTTGTTTACAAATAAGCAGATTACCCCAATTCTAAAAAAGCCTTTCCTTGACCCTTCTAATACATCATTTACCATCCTATCTTTCCACTGATAATCTTTTAGAAAAATTTTCTACACTCCATGTTTCCATTCCCTTACTCCCCTCTCCTCTTTCTTTGTAATATGGCATCTACCTCCAACACTACCAGAACTTCTCTAGTGTGTGTCAATGACCTCCAAATTGTCAAATTCAATGGCTTTTATAAAGCTCTCTTCTTTGATCTCTCTGCAGCTTCATCACTGTTGACCAAGACAACGTAATTAATACTTCTCAGCTTTGCTTTAAGAAATACCACATATCCTGATTCTCTTCCTCTTTCTGTAAATGCTCCTTGTATAAGGGTCCATCTTTAGCCTTCTTCCTGCCCTATATTGACATTTACATTTCTTGTCCTAGACCTCTCTTCTACCTAGATTTCATCTCTAGCTGCTCTATAGGACCCCCTTCCTGTGTGTTCCAGTGAAGCCTCACACTCAGCATTTTGCAAACTGAGCTTGTTATAAAACCACGAGGTTATTTTTCATTCTTTCTTTACCCTTGCCTCTCCTATGAGATTAGTTATCAAGTCCTGTAAGTTCCACTTTTGCAATATCTTATGCATCCTGTCCCATTATGTGTTTTCACTGTCATCTACTTAGTACAGTTTTCCCTTAACATCTGCTTAGGCTCTTGGAACAGATCCCAACAGCTCTTCCCACCTCCAATCCATCCTTTATGTCATCATCAGAATAACTTTTCTCCTACATATCATGTCATTCCTTTGCTCAAAAGTCTTCAGTGACACTTGCTGAGCAAAGTACAGCCTGCTCTGTCTGGTATGCACATTCTGAGGCTACTCTGCTTTTCCAAAGGTATTTGGAATTTCCTATTCCCTATTATTTCCCTTCACCCACTCAAACTGACTGTGCTACTTGAAACCAAAAGTACTACTCTCTCCTCTCTGAATAGACACTGGCTTTTGGAATGTTCTTCTTCCCTCTTTCACCCATGGTATCCCTACCCATATATCAAAGTCCCATCTTCCATGATGATTTGTTTGACTTTAAATCTCCATGATCTGACACCTTGTAGGTGCTTGATAATTGCCCAATTAATATCCTTGGTTGATGAGCTTCCCTCTTTGATTTCACATAGCTTTGTGAGTTTTTTTGTAAATTTTCTAATACTTAAATAAAATACTGTGTATTATAGCTATTTGTTTTGGTGTATTTTATCTCCATAATAAACTGTAAAGTATATCTTATTATTTGATCTAAAATTTGTGCTTTTCCCACTAATAGTACATGAATTGCAAAGGCCCTTCCAATTCTAACACTGTGATTCTAATTTTAAAAGATTATTTTGAAATTTCAAAAATAATACCTTGAACATTGATTAATAAAAAGGAAGTTTAAAAGGAACATTATCAAAATCCTCCATTACTCTTCTTTGCTAAGGATGGCTTAGAAAAAATAGGCTGCCTGGATATTTAGAACTATGAATTTAAGCTGTTCCCTCCTTTCATGATAAAAATTGGATTTTTAAAATCTATCACATATAATCACAGCTTTAAAGCTTTGTTTACTTCATCCTCTCCCCAACCACAAGTAGTAAATGAGTAAATAAAGAACAGCTCAATTTCCACTCACTATATTCTGTTCGTTTATCTCAGGAGTTCATTTATTCTCAGGAGTTGGATTGAGTGAGAAGTCTTTAATAAGCTAAACATGAGAATTGGAACTTTTAATTAGGAAACAACTTTCTCCTCTTTATATAGAGATTTGCTATGATGACATCATCTCCCTTCTTCCCCCCACCCCTTTCCATTTTTACTTCTAATTCTGGAAACAGGTTGAAGCATTGAATAAGTATAACCCTCCCCCTGAAGTAGTCGCAGCTCAGGATCATCTGATCCACGTTGCATACAGCATGATGCAGCCACAGAGGATCTTTGACAGGTAGGTGCACTTAGCTATGGTCCACGCTTGGGACCACCCATGGGGGGTACTCTGTTCTCCAAAGCAGCCCAAGGTATTTGGGGGAACTATCTTGGAGGATGTTCTTCTCCTTAGTGATACCACTTCTACTCCATTAGAAAATGGTCCAGCTTGGTTTCTTTGGACAAGACTTTGCTTTTTCTGCTTCCTAATCTCCTGTCCTTTGTAACTAAAGGTGGTGATGCCCTGCTTTTCCAATGGAGATCATCCTGGGCTCCCTCATGACCATGGTACAGGCTTGCAAAGTGGCTATAACCATGAAACAGTCAAATGGACTGTACCAGACAGGATTGCAATCTGTGGCCTTGGCCTCATTAGGAGAATTGAGTTAGTCTATAGTGCCATAGAGAATTGTTCATTAACATTTGAGTAAACACCTAAATATCTCTGTCAAAGAATTTTAAACTAATAAAGATCTTTGGGGTAGCCCTCTGGTAGCAATAATAACTCACATTTATATATGCTTTAGACTTAGCCTAAGGGAAAAACTAATATTTTCATTACATACATCTTAGAAATGAGCTCAGAAATTCAACTTGGTTGAATTGAAAAATGAATTTGGGCTGCCACCTTGAAGTTTTGAGGCAGGTTTGCAATAGTTTCTCCATTTCTTTTTAAACAGTGTTGGGGCAGATAGCCATGTGTGCTTCAAGTGTAGGATGCAAAAATTCTATCAATATCTGAAGAAATTTTAAAAATGGGAGTAAATGGTTCTAAAATATCTGATCATCACAGAGAATTTACTCCATTGTTTTGTATTCTTGAGCACCTAGGAAAAGTAAAATGTTTTCATTTTCAACAAAGGACATAATTTTTGTACAATTTGATAACCCAGGCATTGAATATTGTAAAATGTGTTCATTGTATTCCTTTATGCAAAATGATTTATCATTTCTTTTGAGTATTTCTGGAAAAGTACATTTGACTTAACCAAAGAACATTTATGGTTTCATTATTTTGGATTTTTTTTCCACTAAGAGATGCTAGTTGTCTCATGCTTCTGGGTACTTTCATGTAAAAATATGTATAAAACAAAATCTACTGCAGTAGTTAAATAATCAAGTGACTGATCATTTCTGATCTACCTCTGGACAAAGACTGTTGTTACTCTCTATCAGAAACTGTTGCTTTGCTTTCAAGGGATCTAATTTTAGCATGGGTGGAAAATAGGAACATCACCAAATAGCCATCCATGGTAAATGGCAGAAGAATCATCACACCTCCATCACACATAGCTTACCTTTGTTTCTATCCCTTTGAACGTTACCTCTCCTGAAAGTCATGTCTGTTTATATCTACTAGTAAAAGTGTACCTTTCAGGCAAGCCTTTTAATTTTCTTTGGAGCTAATATATTTTCAAATAGGTGAACATATGGTTTAGTACTTAAGGTAATAAGCAATTTTTAAAATCACATTTCTCAGTATGCCAGTGTTCAATTAGGAAACCACACATTTTATCCATTAATGAAATCTATCTAATTCTTTTTTATTCTCTGATTGATGAACTTAATGTTTATAAAGTCTAATTTCCTGGTAGTTTATCATGTTAAATCAAAATAAGTAATCAATTTTAATTTATTAAACTTCACTTTTATACCAGCAAAATACAAATGAAATGCCTGGTAGGTCATTACTAGAAGGAAAAGTTGCTGGCCCTTGAGGATTCCATTTAGAAACCAGTGAGGGGCAGCAGGGCGTAGTGAATAAAGAGATGACTTGGATGGCCTGAATTCAGGTTCCACCTGTGACACATGCCGGCTCTGTGAGCTGGGGCAAGCCAGGTAGCTTCTCTGGGCTCTAGGCCACTCCCTAAGACTGTCAGGTATAGAAGGGGTCCTGACTTGTATTGTTGGAGGGAGTTTTCTCACCTAAGGGTTCCCTAAATTGATGAGATCACAGGTCCAGTCCCTAGCTCTATCACTAAAGTCCCTAAGTAAGCTAAAGTCCAACATTTTCTTTTTTTCCCCTTAAATGCGTATGTTTGAATTTTTACTTCACGACCATTTTTATCTGAATATTATATATGGTGACCCTTTAGCTTTTTGAAAGGATCCCTGTAGTTAATACTAAATGTAATCATTTCTCAGGCAGCTGCTAACACAGTGCATGGCGTACTGTGCCTGGGGTCAGGGATAATAATAGTCTCTACCTTGCAAGATTGTTGTGAGGACCAAATCAGATAATATTTGTAAAAAGTGCCTGGTGCATAGTAGGTGTTTTAAGTGCCTTTTTCCCCCTCTCCCCTTTGGTGTTTTAATAGCAATTACAGTAGTAAGCCCTGTAAAAGTGGTTAATATGGTTTCTGTCTAGATATCAGGATACTGAGCCTAGATGTGTTTGGTCTTGTGTTGTGACAGCACCTTGCCGAGCCTCGATGCCCCTTATCCCATGTTGGTATTAGTTGGCCCTGAAGCTGGAGGGAAGCGGGAACTCGCTCACCGACTCTGCAGACAGTTCAGTACTTTCTTCAGATATGGGTGAGTTTGCTCATTGGCTTGTGAGACTGGGAAGATGTGACATATGTCAAGTTGGAATCTTATTTTAAGGCAACTCTAGAAAGTTTGCAGAATACATTCTGATTGAATATCCCTGGTATGCAAGGAGATTTCCAGAAGTAGGCTTTATAGTATCTGGTCAATAAATGTTCCTTGGTGATGAGAGCAAGGCAAGACGCTGAAGCCTTGGTCCTCAGGAGTAAATTGTTACTCTTCTGAGCTGGATGTGGGCCTGGTGATCTGTACTTACGCTGTCCTGTAATGGCTGGCGACCTATGTCCATCCCTGTACCATTCCCCTTGGAAGCAGCTCTGATTGTCAAACTGTTGTCAATCTGAGAACCGCCCAACAGGAGGCAAGAAGCTAAATATTTCCTGCTGCAAAAAAATCCCACCGTCATCCCCTGCAACGGCTCGGAGCCGTTCAGTGACTTCATGCTGCTGTTGAGTAGCTTCTTCCTGATAGCAGCTCCTTCCCAGAGTTCTCTTTCCACAACAGAGCATTTCTTGGCAGTAACTTTTTAGATGCACGCTGCCTTAATTCAGAGCCAGCCCAGAATAATTCTCCAGAGCCTGGAAACACTTTTCTTTTTAATGCAACATGATGGTGTTTGAAAGCCGTCTCGTCCTGTTGCAACACAGTATGTCAGTATTAATCACAATGTTGTGATGTTCGAGTTTGCTCCACTGGATAAACTCGCACTAGATCTCCACTTGCGTCTTTTCATAAGGAAGGGAAAAGAAAGGATGGTGGGCTTTTTTTCTCCCTCAAGTCAGTGCTGTGATTTTCTGAAGCGGATGCTTTGCCTGATGACAGAACAAAATAAAAGCTGAGAAAAATGAGAGGAAACCAGAGCCCTCCTGAATGTCCTCCAAGTGGTGACGTCAAATTGGGACCCTGGCTCATGTTCCTTTGCAATATTCCCCGTATTTGCATGGATGAGAAAGAGATTTTAGATCAGCAGTTTAACAGCAACAAATTGGAAATGTAATTCAACAAAAGATAAACAAAGAAAAGCAAAATGCAAGTGGTTTTCTAATACTATTTTTCAGTCTCTTTTTTTTTCTTAAGCTAATCATATCTAGACAATGCAAATAGCATTTTGAATGGGCCCATTTTATTTAGACTTTTAAAATCATATTCCTCACTTAACCTCATGACACAATGCTATGAAATATTCTGATGAGGAAAATATTTCAGATACCAAGAAGCAACTAATAAATTAACTAATATATTCTAATAAATTAGGTTACAATGTAAGAATAAAATCTCAAAGTATCACTGTGCCAGTTAATTGAGATCCAAGACCAGTTTGAAAGAATGGTTGGCATAATTCCAGAGAGAAAATGACAAAGATGTCCAATTACCAAGGATTTCTCTGTCTTTATGGTCCTGAACTCCAAATATGAGAACTTTCCTGTGAAGGGCAGTAACAGGTACAGTCTATGAACCATTCCTTTCTTTTGGCCTGTGTGCCCTTGGGCTGACCTTGGGTTTAATAAGGCACCATCCATTTTCATTCATTCATCAGTCAAACAGTTAGTGATCCCCTCCTACGCACAGGGCACTGTGCTAGTTGCTAAGGACATAACTGAATACAAGACAGCTTCTCCACTTGCAGTGTCCAGTCTCCTGAGGGGAGTGAAGACTCAGTGATGTTTCCCATCCACTTTCAGTAGGGCAGCAGCCAAAAAGAAAGCATCATCTTGTGGAAAGAAGGACAGAGCTGGGTTCAAGTTCTAGGCCTGACACTTAGCAGCTGCATAACCATGAACAACTTCTCTGTCACTCCAAGCTTCTCTTCCCCCATCCATGGCTCCTGTCAAAGAGATTTTGCTAAAGCACAGACCTGACCACATCCCTCTCTCCCCCACCCCACCTAACTACACTTCAATGGCTCCCTATAAACTCTGTTTAGATGCTGAAGTCCTTCACAGCCTGGCCCCTTCCTTTCCAGTCGTCTCACATTCTCTCCTGCTTTGTGCATCTACAATCCATCAGTATCATCCTTCTTGCTGTTCTTCACACATGGTACTCCAATTTCCCAAGCCATGCTTTTTCAGGGGTGTTCACCCCTGCCTGGAATGCTCCCCCTCCTCACCTTTGCCTCCTGGCTTCCTTGAAGACCCAACTCAAATCCCAGCTACTTTAGGAGACTTTTCCTAGTTTCCCTTAACCCTCCACTGCTTTTCCTCCAATATTACCTTTTATTTACACTGTCTGTATCTTGTATTATGGTCATTTGTATTCTGTCTCCCCATCAGAATGCTGGTTCCTTGAGGACAAAGACCATATTTTTGCCTTTCTTTATATGCTGGGGCTTAGTATAGTACCTGGCATATAGCAAGTGCTTAATTAATGATTGCTAACTGCCTACCTGCCTGCTTTCCTGCCTAATATCTCAGATGAGCAACTTGTTAAATAACACCTGGTAGCTTGCTTGGCATGGGCAGCTAGGTGGAGCAGTGAATAAAGTGCCAGCCCTAGAATCAGGAAGACCAGAGTTCAAATTTAACCTTACAGACTTAGTAGCTGTGTGACCCTGGACAAGTCACTTAACCTCACTCATCCTCAGTTTCTTTCCCTGTGAAATAGGAATTAACCACAACACCTAACTCATAGGGTTGTTTGGAAGGATACAATGAGAGTGCTTTGTAAACTTTAAAGAAGTATATAAATACTAGCTACTCATATTTGCTTTTCAGCAAAAATGAGATCTCAACTAGTTTGTATCACTTTCTAATAGAGTTTACCATTTTAAAAATGCTTACTTTTTTACCTCTATCTGTAGCACAGCATTAATTTTAATGGCCTACTGTCTTCATTGGCTCATCCGTGGTGATGTTGTGCAATAGCAGAATTTTCTAGTGCCATTGTTTTCAGTGCACTGGAGAACCTTTACCCCCAAGTACAAAAATCCCTTAATATTTGACACCCCACTTGTGTTTTGTTCTAGGCCCTCTCATGGCAGTAACTGGAAGCATTTAAAGTAATCACTTCCCAAATATGAAGTCTAGGAGCAAACACCTGTCTTCCCTACCTGTGAAATGTTCTAGAAATAGCCAGTTCTTTGTGAAAAGTATTCCTCATTTGATGAATCACCTGAACACCTTTGGTTCCTGTAACCTCCCCCAGGTTTCCAAGCACCTTACCATCCTCTTCAGTCCTAGCTGGATGCCCTCCAGTTTGTAGCATCCTTTAGATATGAGAGAGTGCTCCCTCTCACTTTGGAATAATGCTAGTGCTGTAGCAGCCAGATTTTAACATTTGTCTTTGTTTCTCTATCTGCCAAATGAAACTATTAGAATCTGACTCAATTCATAGGAATTTACTGTGACTTGACGAGCCAGTGATTGAGGAACATGGGAAAAATGCTGTATAGTGTGCTATATTTCTCCCTAGAGGGAAAATATGTATATTAAAACTCCTCTTTAAAAAAAAATTAAAATGTCCCTCTAAATGTTTGGTGTTACTGGTTGAAGTTTTGGCAGTATTTCAGCATTTTCTTTATTATACACTTTTTTTCTGGGGTATTTATATTTAGGTTTACCCAGAGGTAACCAGGAGGTACAATGGATAGAGAGCTGGGCCTGCAGTCAAGAAGACATGAGTTAAAATCCAGGCTCAGAAACTTACAAGCTGTATGACCTGGGCAACCCACTTAATCTCTGCCTGCCTCGGTTTCCTCATTTATAAGACAAGGGTGATTGATAGTAGCACTTACTTCCCGGGGTTGTTGTGAAGATCAAATGAGAGAATAGTTGTAAAGCACTTAGCATGGGTGCCTGGTACACAGTAGTCACTTAATAAATGCTTGTTTCCTACCTATCTAGGCCAGCCTATTATATAATGTTTCTATAAATGACAATTGGGCTATAGCTTCAGATATTTGCCAGTGGGATTGGGTCTTTTTTCATGAACCAAGAGTAGAGTTCATAAGGTGTCATTGAAGTAAATGCAGGTGCTGTTGGCAACCACAGTGCTAATGAGACCATTGTTTTCTTTGCCTGGGTAGAAGCTATAAATCATAATAAAATCAATGAACATCTCCCAAGTACATTCTTAGCTGTGTAAGGCACTGCTAATTCAAATTATGTTTTCTCTGTAAGAAATTCTATAAAATTTCCTGTCCAATCAGTTCTTCTGGCAGTGTGGTAAGGTCATAGCAGAGTAGGTCAAGAAAGTGATTCCCGCTCCACTGATGCAGATGCCCCTACTTACCTGGGAAAGGATTAGCACCACATAGCATTGTAGATGATTAGTAAATTCTTGTCAATTGATTGATTCAGGTCCTTGGTGTCTTCATGTAGCACAACTGATTTCAAGATATTGTGACAGCCTCTATTTAGACTCCTTGCTGTCTTGGGTTTATAATCCAAATGTAATATTAAATATTGAAAATAAATATTAAATATTAAAAACAACTTTTATGTTCTCTTGATTATCAGCACTAATGGAGAGGAGCAGCATTGTTAATAATGGAAAATATTTGGATTTGGAATGCATTTTGTAGGTTGTCTTTTCACCTAGAAAATTTACCTTTTTTTACATAGTGTGCTATCAGAATCAGTTGAGGATCCCCAGTGCACAGAGCAGTGAAAAATGCAGTATAGTATAGGGAAAAGGCTATCAGTTGTGTCATGAGACCTGAATTCTAGGACTGGGTTTGACACTGACTTGCTATGGGGCAAGTTATATTTAAGTTTTGTCCTAGAAAAAATAGGAATACAACGTGCCTTGTCTCTTTGAGAAGTTTGGATTGAGGATTCAACAAGAGAGTGCATTTGAAGTGTTTTGAAGAAGCATGAGTCACTATTCAGTTACTATTAGTGTTGTTAACAACTGATAGAAGGGGGGTCATTTATGGGAAGGGAGAAGGATAAGGAGCCATCCGTGGAGACCAAGAAGAAAGAGTGAGAAGTAGGAGGGGAACCATGAGAGCGCTATGTCAAGGCTGCCAAAGGAGGAGAGAAAATCAGGAAAAAAGAGGAGCTGGGGGAGGCGTGAGGTTGTTGACTGTGCTAGACACTGCAGAGAAATGAAAGGATGATGAGCAGGGGAAGAGCCTCGTATTTTGTGACAAAGCTGCCATTAGGCTCTTGGAGAAAAGGCTGTGATTGTGAAGGGTTTAGAGGAAC
This sequence comes from Petaurus breviceps papuanus, assembly GCF_028583685.1. NCBI lineage: Eukaryota > Metazoa > Chordata > Mammalia > Diprotodontia > Petauridae > Petaurus > Petaurus breviceps. The sequence continues at coordinate 17,375,167 of NW_027185784.1, forward strand.
AAGTTGGTAGAAAGAAAATGGAAGCAGTGAAGGTAACTGCTCTCTTTTAGAAATGTGGCATTAAAATGAATGGAATACATAGGACAGGAGCTGAAGAGAAGCAGCAAGGTCAAGGATAAGTTTTTGTGGGAAGGGGAGATGTCTCTTCCTGTGTGAGCTGTTTCCTCATCTGCTATGAGGGGGCTTGACTAAATGACCTCTCAGGACCCTTCCAACTCAAAAACCTTGGGATCCTAAGAGCTAAGCATGGTTCTAAAGAACTGGGATCCAAAAAAAAAATGCCAACTGACTGAGAAGTAGACATAATATAAATATCACAACCTTCTTAGGTAGATAAAGTGCATGCTATTCCTGTTTTATCTAAGATGAAACATATATAGCTTGTTTAAGATTCCAAGGTCTTCAAGCAAGGACTTGATGTGTCATAAATGTATAGAGAAGATTCATACTTATGTGGGAGGTTGGACAAATTAACCCCTAAGGTCCCTCTGTGATAAAGGGCACTCTACCTGTTGTGATTTGATGTTTCTGCAATGTTAGCCCATAAGATGTGGGCCAACAATTTCCTGAATCCATGATAAAGAGTAATCTGCTTACGTGGAATCACAGGGAGTTGAAATCTTAATCGTTAAAAAAAATGCAAACTTTGATTTTCTCCAAAAAAATGCTTTGAACCATTCGTTTTTCATCATATTTTAATTTAATGGAAACTGGTCAAATTATTTATTTTATATCTTTCAGTGCCTGTCATACCACAAGACTTCCTTACTTTGGGGAAGGGGACCGAGTTGATTATCATTTTGTTTCTCAGGAAGTTTTTGACGAAATGCTATGCTTGGTAAGAATTTTGGATATTACAGGAGTGAAGTAATCTTGTTTGCTTATTGTTTTACAATAATGAATATATTATTTTTTGAATTCATCTCATGTTTTAGGAAAATTGATTCTTAACATGTTGAGAAAATGCTGCCATAGTTTCTCTGCAGCTGATATACCTGATACTAGTTGGGCTTTATGTCTTCAGTGTAGATAAATTCTACCAGATATAATTTAATGCTTATGAATTAACCCATGCACAAGGCTCTCTTTAGATGGGGTCAGAGATGGGGTCTTTGCATTATGTATTAACAGTACATTCTAAATCCCATAGGCCTATGTAAACTTTTAGACAGAACTCAGTTTACTTTATCTGCATTCTCATCTCCTCACATTTCCAGAGATGCAGAGAGCTTAACTGTTGTCAAGTTTATCTATGGGGAGAGAAGCCCTTGGTCACATTTAAAGTATCTTTTATTCTTTGTGTGACCTAAATTCCCAACCAGGTGAGAGCCCTCCCTCATAAAACTGCCTCAGGTAGACTCAGTACAATCTTGCTCACATGAGATTTCATGTCTATTTTGGCAGTTCTCTCATTCCAACCATCAGTAATTACATACAATGCACTTACCTCTAAGAGCATGACTTTGTATCCATATGCAGAATAAAGCCCCAGAGTCTATACTTTTTGGGGGGTAACCTCCAACTTTATTATTACATATTTGTGCAATATTGCATTATCAAAACTAATCTTACAATTAACTGCTATGACTCAATCTATATTTGTTGCAAATATGTATTTACAGCAAATATAGATTGCTGCAAATATATTTATCACATAAACATATCTAAATATAGATTACACAAATCTATAGTTGCTACAAAGGCTCTGTTTGCTTTCACACTCCTTCGTTGTAATTGTGCATTCTCGAAGTTATCCCAAGAGCAAGAATAAAGGACTCATGTGGCCCTGGGAAAACAACAATGAGACCGGAGGGATCCATTCCCCACCTTGCACTGCACTTTTTTCTTTATAGTTTACATATTTGCTACCAAACAGTACTCCTGAGTCACAACTGGAGTGTGTAGCTGTGGGAAACATGACTGTATTCCTTATAACTTTGAATCTCTGAAGACAGCTCTTACTGAGATGATTTTATCTAATGATTCACTGCATATTGACTTCAAGGGAGGCATGTGCTCACTCAGGTTCGTTGCCAGCCTCATGCAGGTGTTGTCCCACCCAGATTCCAAAAGGAAGAAGGATTCTCTCTCTGATGAAGTTCTTCAGATTCATAGACACCATTGTAATAATTACACTGATCCCCAGAAGACACTACAGATTTTCTTCAGTTAAATTAATAATAACTCAGAAAAGGTCTGTTTAACTACTCACACTGTAAAAAAACAAAGTGGATGAAAAAATAATATTACCTAGCTTTTGGTATACAAATTGACAGGTATTTCAATGAGTTAGTAAACATACGCTCATGTGTATATGTATTCTCATTGTTCAGTTGTTTCAGTTCTGTCTGACTCTGTGACCCCATTTGGAGTTTTCTTGGCAAAGATACTGGAGTGGTTTACCATTTCTTTCTCCAGCTCATTTTACAGATTAGGAAACAGAGATTTTCCCAGGGTCACACAGCTAGGAAGTTTCTGAGGCTGTATCTGAATAAAGGCCTCCCTGACTCCAGGAGTGGTGTTCTAAACATCGCCCCACCTAGCTGCCCCCATGAAGATGACCCTGTGTGTGTATATATACAACACACACATCAACACATACATAAATACATGTATATATGTATGTGTATATACATATATATGGGACATCATAACAATATTAGTGCAGTTGTAAGCTTGTATAGATATAGATATAGACGTATGTGTGTATATATGTATTATGTACTCTCGTGTGCAAACACACATATACACACATAGTCACACATAGTATGCAAATACATATACATAGCCTAGCCAAGTGTCAGAAATAAGCAGTGATGAGGGCCTAGAGCTAATGAGTGGTAATGATGGTGTAGAGCTAGATTACATTAAGGAAATTGTACAGTGCTTTCAATTATTTTAAACTGCTTGCTGCTGTACTTAAACAGCCAAACAGCCTGTTCTTGGAAGAATCAAAACTGCCCATCCTACAAAGGACAGTGATATACACAGTAGATGTAAATTGTCTGTAAGATGTTAACAAACAGTAACTTTTGTGTAAGAAGTGGCATAAAAGGTATCATCGGGGATCAGAATAAGAAGCAGACTGATCAAACAGTAAGAGTGAGAAATAGTATAGAGGGAGCCTGAGTGCTATCCTGCTCCCTTTAAGCTGTGAAAAGAATCAGACAACAATCTCCAGGTCAGTGGGTGAATCTTCTTCTTCTTTTTTGGAGGGCAATTGGGGTTCAGTGACTTGCCCAAGGACACATGGCTAGTTTTGTGTTAAGTGCCTGAGGTCACATTTGAACTCAGGTCCTCCTGACTCCAGGGCCAGTGCTCTATTCACTGCACCACCTAGCCGCCCCAGGGGGTGAATCTTCTGTAGAAGACTTCTGGAAAGTCATGGACAAGAATGAAACATGGCGTGGAGGAAACCAGCACTGATGGGCAGTGCGTCCACGCCAAGGTGGTATCAGACTCCTCTAAGTATTCATGAAGACTTCTAGTTAACATTCAAGAATTCAGTTATGTAGGCATACCATAAAGGAGATGTGGCCAGGCAGCAATACACAGGAAAAACACCTGGCAATTTTAGTGGACCATCAGCTCCATGTGAGTCAGCTGTGTAACATGGTAGCTAGAAATGCAAATCATCCCAATTTTCCTTTAGAGAGCTCTTCACGTCTACTCCCTTCCATCAGGTAAAGGCAAATTCTCTAGGTTCTTGCCCTGACCAATAGAATTTCAAAATCCTCATTAACATTATTATGACTAACCTCCACCACAATATCAAGATGTTCTTCTGTATTGTTGTCTGGTATAAAAGACTATCATCAAAGTGATATGTGACTGAAAAGAGGAGATGGACTGGTTTCTTGGCAAAAGCAAGAGATAACTGTTAAGCAGCTTGGAGGTTCTGTTGGTGTTCTTCCAAGGTCAGAAGAAAGTGAGAAAGGACGCTAGCACTTTTGGTGAGCCCACTATGGCGAACTCCTAAGAGGATGCAGATGAGATTTAAGCAGGATGGGCAGGCATGGGGGCGTTGCAGCTAGCATCTCTGCAGGAAACATTCACATGGGTGATATCACAGATCTTTTTGAATATTGGAGTGTCCTTTGTCCTAGTCAGAATCGATCTGGACATTATAGTCAGTTTGGGGCACCATATTGATAGACATTCTAATGAATTCAGAGAAAGGTAACCAAGATAGTCAAGGCTCCTAAAGCAGGGCCAGAGGAGGACTGAAAAAAAAAATAGACAGTATTTGCCTGAAGAGGGAAAAACAAGAGTATTTTTTTTTTGCTTTTTGGAAGGCAATTGGGGTTAAGTGACTTGCCAAAGGTCACACGTCTAGTTTTTATATTAAGTGTCTGAGGCCGGATCCAAACCCAGATCCTCCTGACTCCAGGGCCGATGCTCTATTCATTGCACCACCTAGCCGCCCCCAAGAGTATTTTTTTAATGGAAGAAATGAAAATATTTTATTTTTTCTTTTTTAAAATACTATATATTTTTTTTCAAATTACATGTAAAGACAACTTTTAACATTCATTTTAAAATGGTTGAGTTCTAAGTTTTCTCCCTTTCTCCTTCTTCCTTCTCCCTCCCTAAAAAGTTAAGAATTTTAAATAGATTATATATGTGTTATCACATAAAACATGTTTTCATATTAGTCACATTGTGAAAGAAGAAACAGACCAAAAGGAGAACATGAAAAAGATAAAGAAAGTAAAAATGATATGTATTCAGACTCCATCAGTTCTATCCTTAAGTATGTGAAGAACTTATTTATGAAAAATTATTTAGAAATGTTTTCCTTAACCCCAAAGGTCAAAAATGGGACCAGTTATTGAAGCTGGAAAGAAGCATATTTTAGCTTAATATAACTTTTTAAAAGCCTTATTAACAATTGTTGGAAATGTTGGGGAGTGGATTCATGATTAAAATGTGAGTTGGAGTAAATGACATCTAACATTACTATGATTCAATGCTATAGATTTTTAAAAGCCCTATTGTTACTAGTACAACAGAAGTGTTAATTTCTGAAATGCTTATGGGGTTTGATATCAGAAATTAGAGGTACCAGGGCATTGTGCTTATATTAGAATTCTTCATAGAAGAAATTTCCACCCCTAACACAATTTATTTTATAAATTTCAGGGAAAATTTATTTTGACATATCGATATAACAAGAGTAATTATGGACTAAGTAGGGATACTATAGAAGGCATTGCAAGAGATGGCCTGGCAACCTGTGTTCATTTGGAAATTGAGGTAAGTAACTTTTCTTCCTTTGTTGTTGTTGTTTTTTCCCCCGTTCAATCAAGCAACAAATATTTATTGAACTACCCATCTAATCAGACAGTCATGAAAGCTAATAAGAAAATATAAAATATGATCTCTACTCTCAAGGAGTATATATTCCACTGGAATAACAATACAATAACAATTTAGCAATTCCAGAGTTGTCTTTCCCCAATTTGAATGTTTCCCTAATAGCTTCCTTTCTTTTCTTTATGTCTACTACATATTTTTTTTTGTTTTATTTTGTTTGGGGGGAACTCATTCCTGTTCCCTTATATCAAATAAAGGCACACCCCATGTCTCATTTCCCTGACCAATGTAATTTCACGATAGTATTCTTAGTATAACCAAACTCCATCTTACCATCCAGACACCTGCCTGCAATGTCATTTGGCTTATGAACTTTTGATCCATTTGCTGAATCACAATCTGAGCTCTTATCTCAGCCCCAGTGGCTTCAATTCTCAGTGGAGTTAACTGTTCCCTATTTTGTCTAACTTAACATTTTCTTGGAATCTGTGGATATAAGGTGGGTTAAGGTCTGTCTGTGTCTTCATTCTGTATACAGGGACTTTTCTTTAATAGCAGGGTATTTTACAAACTGCTTCTGGTATAAATCTTTAAGAAGCTGGGTTTTGTTGTTGTAACATTTTATCTTTTCCCTTACCATGAAATATAATTTTTGAGCATGGTTTTGAACTAGAGAATTTTATAGCTAGAAGGAACTTTCAATTCATCTAGACTAGAGGCAGTTCAGTTTTGTAAGTAGTACACCACATGAACAAAATCCATAGTTGTATGGGCCAGATGAATTTTTTAAATCGTGTAATTTGTAAATTGTAAATGGTGTAGCCTGTTAGCAATAAAAAGATGGATTTTTTACTGTAATGCAGAAGCACTAAAAATGGTTTAGTCAAATTGCATCATACAATGTGTGGTCTTGGGAATAATGAAACTCGCTGAATAATTTTCATCAAGTCACTGAAAATACTGTTAAATTTAACAGACTGAGGCATTCTTTTAGTCTAACATATTATGACTTCTATTGACAAGTACAAGTATTAAAATATATAAACAAGAAGAAAAAAGAAAAAACACAATATGACAAAATAAAGTGATAGCACATATAACCATAATCTTCTGTTATTTACAAATTGTTCAAACACCAAAAAAGTGTATATACTAACTTTAACTGAGAGGTAATTCAGTCACCCCATTTGTTTTCATGACCTCTCCTGAAATTCTTTCCCATACTTTTATCTGAATTTTGTTACGGTTATTGCTGACTTTATTTATATAATTATAGTCAGTGTGTGTCTTTTTCTTTTGGTTATGCTTTCTTCACCCTGTATCACTTCATTAGATTATAGGACTATAGCTATAAAGCTGAAAATAAACTTAATAACTATTGAGTCCAGTCCCCTCATTTTACAGCTAAGGAAACTGAGTCAGTCCAGAGAAGTTAAGTGACTTGCCCAGGCTTAAATACCTATTACCTGGCATTGCATTCAAACCCAGATCTTCCTAACTTTGTGTCTAGTGCCCGATTTTTCATAACCATTTTAATGATGAAATAATATTCAAATACATCCACATATTATAATGTCTTTAGTTATTCCCTAATTCTTGTACACAGAGCTTAGTTTTGATTGTTTTCTTATTACAAATAATTCTCCTAGGAAGGAACATTTTTGTATAGACATCTTTATCCTCTGAGTACAATCATAGAAATTCCATGAGAATAGCTCTGAATTTGTCATTTCAGTGTAGATCTTGGATATTAGAATTTTTCAGAGATGCTTTTTACAAGGATTTTCCCCTCTTTTGTTTCTTTTTTATCCTAAATGCATTGCTTTTTTGTCATAGAAGATACATACACATGTATGTATGTATGTGTGTGTGTATGTAGTCATATTCGCCTTTTTGGACCCTTATCTTTTCTAACAAGTCATGGATGGCTAAGAATTTTTCACCAAACCACAGTTGAGAAATTGATGACCTTCCATTATTCTATAACTTCTAACTAATCATATATGTGTACACACATATTGTAAAGTCAATCACAAGCAGCTCTTGTGAGGATTGCTGCTGTGAATAACTTTAAGGTTTTGATCACATAGTATAACAAAAAGTCATGAAAACTACAAGAAAATATAAAATACAATCTCTACTCTCAAGGAGTATATATTCTACTGGAATAACAATACAATAACAATTTATCAATACCAGAGTTGTCTTTCCCCAATTTTAATATTTATTCAAATATTTATTTAGCAATAAACAAAAGTGAAACATTCACAACAATATAACATAACAAATTATTACTGAGGTGACCACCGTAGTCTTAAACAAAACATATCATTCAGTAAGTTACAATCTCATCAATCAATATAAAGTACCCAACTGAAGGTTCCTTTCATCCTTAAGCTAATCTTCCTTAAGTCAATGATCCTTAAGGAGTAGTGGAAAGTAGGAAGGCTATTCACCCCTAGGTCACAAGTAAGTTACAATCTCATCAATCAGCACTGAGTACTCGAGAGTAAACATCCTTTTTCATCTTGACTTGAGCCTGCCTTCCAAACTCCAGGCTTCTCTTCCATGCTCCCTTCTCTTGCCTGGATTCACAGGTAGGCAGCTCTCTTATTGCAGTTCATGGTGACTAGTCCACTCCAAGCCCTTTGCAGTTTCTGTTTCTGGGAAGACAAAGCTTAACAGAACCACAACAGTATTTACACACATTAAGCTTAACAGAATTATAACACTATTCACACACATTGCCAGCACTATCATCTCAATTCACTTTCTATCTGACAAAGTAACACAAACCAACAGACAAAGCTTCTGTCTGAGAAATCAAAAGCAAATCAGCAGTAAAGTCCCAGGACTTCTATAAACAGTAGTAAAGCCCTCTTTCAGGACTTCTGTAAACAGCAGTAAAGCCCTCTTTTAGGACTTCTGTAAACAACAGCAAAAGTCCTCTTTCAGAACTTCTGTAAACAGAAGTAAGGTCCTTTTTTCAAGGCTTTTGGGTCAGCAGTAAAGTCCTTTCCCAAAGCTTCTGGATCAGCAGTAAAGTCCTCTTTTAGGACTTGTGTCTAAAAACAACAGACAAGGCTTTTATCTAACAGACCAACAGACAGAGTACTATAGAGTGCCAAAATCACAAACATTCTTACTCCCAGCTCCTGCTCAACCTTTTATCTGCTCTGCTCCTTCCTGTTGTGTCCTTCCTGTTCTGCTCTTTCAGCCAAGTTCCTCCCACCATGGGCTCCATGCAATGACGTTAGACCTATTAAGGGCAGGGAAGGTTTCCAAACTCCCTAGGTCTATTGAGGGCAGCAAAATTTATACTGTTTCCAACAAAAACTTGATATAATCACAGGCAAGGCTCAAAGGTACTTGAATAGCTGAAACAAGGAGCTAAATACTACTTTGTTTGTCATTACAATAACTGAAACAAGGGGCAAAGTACTGCTTTGCTTGCCATTACACATATGTAATCCATTTTGAATTTATTGGGCTATGTGATATGACTATGAAAGTCCTCATGGTAGTGATGTTGGGTTATCAAAGGTTTTTCCAGCAGAGCTCAAGCTCTGCCTGTTCTGCCAAGTTAGAAACATTCTGATGAAAGGAGAAGTAATAGTCTGGGTCTGGGGTATAAGAACCAACCTACCTCACTTTAGAGATGCTCATCATCACGCTTGCTATTGTGATAAATACAATATCAGTACTAAAAACCATTTTAATAATCTCTGGTTGTAGGAATGTCAGACTGATAAAGTCATGGATCCTTGATGTTTTAAAGTAAGAATGACATGAGATGGTGTTCATCTCCCATGCTTTGCCAAAATATTACCCAATTTCCCCAACAGTTTTTGTTGATTAATCCCTTCCTTGGTTATAGCATTTTATATTGAGTTTATCAGCTACTGTTTTACTATGTGTTTGGTCATACAGATCTTGATTATTGAATCTGTTCTACTGAAACTTTTCTCTAGTTCTTTCTATCTTACCAGTTTTGATAATGCTATAGCTATATATAAATTGAGTTCTGGCAGTACAAGTCCTCCTTCCCCTTTAATTTGCCCTTTTCCCCCTCCTTGATATTTGTTACTTCTGCCACCCTTTACCCTCATCCCAATCCTGTCCAGGGTTAAAAATAACATGTAGGAAGTGTAGATTAATCTTAACATTTTGTTGGCCCACGTCATTGGCTGGCAGCTATGGGAACAAGCTCCCAATGTGCAGTATAAATAGATATCTCCCTCTCCAACACTGCTACCAAAATAAAGGACTGCATATTCATCAAGGCATGTTCCTCTCCCCACTCCCTGACATTCACAAGCATCATCAGTCATCTCAAAATGCCATTCAAACAAGAGTCCAGGTTGTCTTGTGTGGAGTGCACTCAGGTAGTCTCATCTGGTTCACCATAGTTTAATATGTTCCATGAGGGACAGTTCACTTCATGATGATAAAATAAAATAAAACCTGTTTTAACATACTCTGTGAAGACAGTTCCCTTAGTTGTCTCATCAGGTGAATTCTCTATCTTTGTCTTAAATTTCATTCATTTTGTCTTTCATCTAAAAGGGTGTGAGAAGTTTGAAACATTCCTACTTTGAGCCTCGATATATCCTGCTAGTGCCAATGAACAAAGAAAAATATGAGGGCAGTTTGCGGAGAATGGGGCTCTTCAGTCGTTCTGAGATTGAATTTTCTGTCTCGAGAGTTGATTATTATATTAAAATAAATCAAGATAATCCAGGTTACTTTGATGCATTGATCAATACAGGTAAGCAACTTTCATGAAAACTGTTGTAGCTTTTATTTTGGGATTAAGAAGCCATTGACTTAAAAGTTCTATGTCAGGAAACTTCTTAGGCAAAGCCATAAATATTCCTTGTAACATTGAATAATAGTAATGCAGTCTAGCCCTAACACATAGTGACTAGTAACTGCATATTCCAAATATTTATTAGTAGTTAATATGATTAGAGAGGAAGATTCTGTACTCTTCACTTATTGTGTATTCCATAGGTCCTTGTGCCTTACAATCCATGATTGTAAAATTGTAATGGCTATATTAATCCCTTCTTACCTCTATTGAGATGTTTTGAAATCAACAAAATTCAGATAGTATATGTGAAAGTGTGAAAATTCCACAAAAATTTTCTTCTGCTGCCTCATTTTGGCATGGACTTGACCCTAGATTCTCAAAGATTGTGCTCAAAAGAATGCAATCTCTGGCTGTTTCTAGTAAGCAAGAAAAGACTTCAAGTACAATTCTGACAGCAAGACAGCTGTCTATGAATAAGCCTAGTTAAATGTGGAGAAACACATTACCAATAAGGTGACCACAAGGTGATGCGTTTTGGGGGCCATATTCATGAAGCGGCTATAACATATGAAATGATGCTCCGCCTTTTTGCTTCTGTAATGAGTACTGTGTAGTAATAGTAAAGGGGGCAGATGGTGCTAAGGATCCCACAGGTTTTAGATAGTTTCAGATACTAACTTAACTCTTGGCTATGTAAATTTGAGCTCTTTGTGCAATGAAAAATGAGATGATATACCACTAGAGGATCTGAGCCATAGCCATAATGACATTTTTGTCATAAATGAGAACAGAAGATATCAAATAGTTCTAGCTAATTAGAAGGACAGCTTACAGAGCTCTGTCCTCACAGAGGCAAATAAAGGCATTTGCAGTTTGGTTTCATCACACACTCAACAGCTTTAAGAATCATCATTTCACAGGACTCTTGGTCATCCTGTTAGTATTTGTGACTCACATAAAGCAAAAGAACAAACCTGAGAATAACTAGATCTTTCCCAGCAACATTTGTTGCAGAGGATGAAATAGCAAAGCAAATCTTTGAGGACCCTGACAGGGTCCTACAAACAAGTTCACATGTACCTTGGTCCTTGGGAGTAATTTATAATAAGGTAGGATGGAGTCAGATTGCAAAGGGCTTTAAATGGCAAACACAAGTGATTTTACTTTATCGTAGAGGTAATAAGGAGCTATTAGAGTTTATTGAGCAAAAAGGAAACATGGTCCTACCTGTGCTATTAAGAAAATTGCTTGGGGGCGGCCAGGTAGCACAGCGAATAAGAGCACCGGCTCTAGTGTTGAGAAGACCTGGAGATCGAATCCCGGGCTCAGACACTTAGCACCCACCCAAGAAACACCTGGCCGTGTAACCTTGAGCAAGTTACTTAACCCTGATTGCTCAGGGGCGGCCAGGTGGCTCAGCGAGTAAGAGCACCGGCTCCAGTGTTGGGATGACCTGGATCAAATCCGGGCTCAGATACTCAGCACCACACACCCAGAAATAATAACTGGCCATGTAACCTTGAGCAAGTTATTAACCCCAATTGCTTAAAAAAAAATTGCTTTGTCGGCCAAGTGAACGTTAGATAGGAGACAAGAGGATGGATTGGACTTTAGGCAGGGAGAATAATTTGGATTCTATCTTAATAACTGAACTGAAAAGTAGTAAGGAAAAAAAGAGATGACCTGAACTATAGTGGTGACCACATGAATAGGAGAAGGGGACAAATGTGAGAGATGTTGTTGCTATATCAAAGGAGAAATCAACTGTGTAGAAGTATGATATGCCATGGCCCCCAAATTCATCACTCATCTGCCGACCTGGTGATGAGTCTTTAGGAACTGAGTTAGACTGGTCTTCAGATAATAGATGTACCTTTTCCTGACAAAAAGTAGATTATTAACTATTTATTAATCATTACTTAGTAATAGCTTGGGTGAAGATATGGTAGGAGATTTGGTTGAAATTTGTGAAATATATTCATGTTATTTATCCATTACCATTAATTGAGAATTTGCTGTTTTGATATGTTTTTCACCTTAAAATATGTTTTCTCTTTTACCGGTAGATGATATAAATCATGCATACCAGAAACTGTGTAAGCTCATTAGAGAATACCTTGGTTTGTCTGACCAGCTTGACAAGAACATACCTGGCACTACAGGTACTATAAATATCATCTCAAATTGTACTACTTAGACACCAACACTTATTTTCTTTCTTTTTCAAGCAAAAAAAAAACAACATGTAAATTAATTATATCTCTTTAGTTCTCTAAGAGAAGTAACCAGGTCATAGGCAGTTTCTGTAATTTCTAGATTGTAACATGGAAGCCCCCATGACTCAAGTGACCTTGGGCAAGTCAATTAACTTCTGGAAAGTTAGTTGCCCTTCCCAGTGCCTAAATTGCTTCTTGGGTTGTGGTCATCTTTTCCCAACAATTATGCTATTTGAGTCACCAGTTCTGAGGACGTTTGACGTGAACTCTGGTCTACCTCACTGTTATAATGGAACTCTAGTAAAACACATTGAAGATTATGCTGGACAATGCAATGGAGGGTAGGTGGATCTTTGCCTGGTCAGGTAAGCCCTTTATTTAGAAGTGAGCTTTAAAGGGAATCAGCTTCCTGGGCAGTATAGGCATTTCCCTGCATGACACCTTTGCATTTATCAGTAATCTGGCAATATCGATTAACTATCACCCCCTTCTTTTTGATTTGCCACATGTCACCTGTCTAAAAAACACAAGCAATTGCAGGGTATAGTGGAAAGTAGCCTTCACATGTTACTTAATAAAACTATTACAAAATATCATCAGGAACTATTAAAGTTCTTTAAGATATTTATGCATAATGTGGTGTGGTAGAAAGAGGATTGGAACAGGAGGCAGAAGATATGGGTTCACATTTCAATTACCCCACTGAGGGAGCAAATTATTTCACATTATGGGCCTCAGTTTCTGTATCTGTAAATGAAGGAGTTGGATAATCTCTAGGTCCCTTCCATTTCTAAAATTTTGTGGTCCTGTGATTCTTGTATTGACTTTCACTAAACATTCCAAATTTATAGTAAATAAACTGCTTAGCTTGTTAAGAATTAGTCATGTGTAATGGAACGGCAGAATGTTATTGGTCAGTCATTTTTCAGTCAGGTCCAACTCTTTGTGACCCCATTGGGGTTTTCTTGGCAAGAATACTGGAACAGTTTGCCATTTCCTTTTCCAGCTCATTTTACAGATCAGAAAACTGAAGCAAACAGGGTTAAGTGACTTGCCCAGGGTCATAGAACTAGTAAGTGTTGGAGGCCAGATTTGAAATCAGGAAGTCTTCCTGACTCCAGACCCAGCCATCTATCCACTGTGCCACCTAGCTGCCCCTAGGGCTATATAGTCCCAAAGCAAATCCCCTGCCTGTGATGAACAGGGAGTCCAGAGTTAAAGAAATCTACAAAGTTAAGAATGTTAAACAGAGGAACTTTGTTAGCATGATCTAGTGAAATTTGTTAGTAAAACAATAAAAGTAAGAACATGTATCTTTCTGGTAAATTGAATAATAATTTAACAAAAAGAATAGTAAAAGAAAATAAATTTAACAGTCATAAAACTAAAAAAAAAAGAATTAGTCATGTGGCTCTAGTCTATTTGAAGATTATGGGAAAAGTCATAGAGAAAAAGCTGGAGTTAGAGGTATGAGGAACCCCAGGCCACCTGCTTTCTTCTTATTTCTCTTTCGGTATAAAAATAGCCCTATATTGATAAAAAAAAAAGTAGCCCCTATATTTCAGAGAACTCCATAAAGGAGACACCCTTTCAACTGGTATTTTTGTATTTTTCAGTTAACAAAAGGGTAAAGGGTCCCTGTCTATGTTTTTTGCTTGGAGGCCCAGAATGTCAACCCTATGCCACTGTCATGCACTGAAAATGAAGAGAAGGTTAGCCTAATGGACAAATTATATATGTGTGACTTTATGTAAGTCCCCTAACCTCTCTGGCCCCCAAACTCTTCTTCCTTTAAAAAAAAAAGGTGGTTGGACAAGATGATCATTAAGATCCAGTTTCCTTCTCTGTAAAATGAAGTTAATTATACTTGTATTACCTACCTCACAGGGGTGTTGTGAGAATCAGTTGAGATAATGCATGCAAAATACTTTGTAAACTGTAAGGCATTATAAATGTCAGCAATAATTATTTAACATCAGTAATTTATAAATGAATAATGAAGCTAATTCCTGGTTTGTTTGTTTTTTTTAAATCAATGGTAGTACTCAGAAAGTTTCTTAATTTTTTTAAACTGGGTAAGCCAACCTGGGCTAAGTGGAAAAAACTAAGATTTTTGTATATCCCTTTGGTCATGGATAAAATAATTGAAAATAGAGTAGAATAACAAACACTCAGATCTCTTGAATAATTACATCATTTAAAAACAGACTTTTCTTTCTTTTTTTGCTTAACTGGTCTGGGAAATCCTTGAGCCAACCAGTTTCCATAGCACAAAGGCCTAAAAATATTTATTATGAAAATAACTAAAGTGAGTTAAATATATACTTCCTGATACTGCACATGCTAATTTTAATGTATTTAGATGCCCTGTCAGTAAGAGAATAATATCCTTCTAAATGAAACTATGCATGCAAAAATTGTTCAGAATTCAAAACCAGCTGAAGGGTTGATTTGATGTTGCTGGTTTATTACAAACTAGTGGCCAAGAGTGGGTGTGGGGCAGCCGAAAGTCAGAAAGCCGCATAGCGTGAATCGCTGGTTCTTATTCCAGTATATAGGCTGAGCTCTATTAGCCAAAACAGAAGTCCAACGACTCATTCAAGCATGTTAAGTACTATAAATAATGAACACCTAGATCAGGAGATAAATGATGTTCAGGCCCAAAGCTCTGAACACTGCTGAAGCACAGAGGCCCTCCTTGCACCTATTCTTCTTAGCCATTATCCACATTTGGCTAATTCTCCTTTCTTCTCTCTTCTCATACTTCAGAAGCAAGTTTTCCCTGCCTTCCAAGGCGACAGTTAGCTCATCTGATAAAATCATTGGACTAGTGTGTTTGTGGGAGAAGGCTAATTACTGGCTAGTCTAGGTTACACTTGTGCATTAGAACAAGGGCCTACTGAAGATAATAAATAATGATTATTTGGTCTTTCTATTGTGTTGTATTGTACTGATTTGTATTCATTAAATAAACAAATAAAATATGTAAAGCAATACAGATGAGGTTGGTGTAAAATCTCTGATATTAATTGAAGAAATCTATTTTATATAAAATATAATATGACTTTTCAAAATGGTATACTTCTAGAATTTTGTTGGGGATATTGGGACCTATGAGTTAAATGGTGTGGAGAACTCCCAGTGTGGAATATCCCCTCACAATGTGGATGAGTAATTTACCTGTAACATACTTTTAAGCAGTTGCTTGGGGACAATGGGAGGTTTCATTCTAAGGATATTACAAAAAAGTTTTTCTCTTAAAAAACTGACAGCTCACAAATTAGATGATCTCTAGGGCTTCTTTTATCTCCAAGACTTTATGCTAGGAAGCTAATGAAAAAGCTAATTGACATTATCTCCAATTTAGGAGGTACCCTGTTTATCCCAATGCTAAGAATAAAACATCAGACCATCTGGACTTGGGGGTTCTTCTTAAGCCCACAGTTATCTGAGAACTTCAGAACTGGAAGGAATCTCAAAGACTATCCAGTCCAGTCTATGCCTCAATGCCAGTCATGTTTACAATGTCCCAAATATCCAGCCTCTAAAGAAAAATTTCTATTGTGCAAACCCAATGCCCCCAAGGCAGGCCCCCAAAGCAACCTATTCCACTTATGGACATCTTTGATTTTTAATTTTTTTTTCTTAAATTAAGCCAAAATCTTCCCTGGAGCATTTTCTACCCCCATTACATTTAGTTTTCCCCTCTGGGTCCAAATCAAAATAAGCTTAATCCCATTCATGTATTAAGATATTTGAAGACTATGATCAGGTCCTACCCTTCCCCCAATCCTCCCCTCCCCCACTACTTATCTGCTCTGAATAGTTCCAATTCTTTCAGTTGATCCTAGTATGGCATAGTCTCCATTCCACTAACTATCCTT